>NC_134700.1:29708066-30359316 GCF_043290135.1 Rhipicephalus microplus
GTAGGAGTCAGTGCGATGTGTTGCATTAAAAATCATGGATCTGAACATCGAGGGAACCCGGTGATAGCGTTGAAATCTGCAAAATAAACAAGACGTGCTTGAGACAGGTATTCGCCTTGCCGCCACTGGATACACTGAAGTCATAGTTCCATGTTTCTACGCTTATATCTTGGGCATTTTGCGCTTAGCGCCACCGCTGTACCATTTTCTGAACAGTAGAGATTGTTTATCAGAGGACGTCTATAAAGATAAAATGCTTCGCGTGGTCAGCAGCAACGCATTCCTGTCCTGCCAAAGATAGGGCATCACCACCAGCTCGAGCACCCCTGAATGGTAGTAGGAGCCAGTGAGAAGGGTCGCTTTTAGAATTATTGATTGGAACATCGGTGAAGCTGCCTATAGCGGTGATCTTCTAGTTGAAACAGGCGCGCTGAAAACAGGTGTTCGCCATGCTGGCGGCGAACTAATAAACATGGAAAAAAAGTAGGATGATGATAATTTCACATTTGGCAGTCCCATGCCGTGAATTTCTTACAGGATGTGTGCCCTTTGAAGCGACTATAAAGTTCGTTTTGCCGAGCACCAGGCTTGAAGTGCGCTGATACCTTTTTAAACAAATCAAACATATTTGTATTGTCGTCCTTAATTTATACGACAAAGCAAAAAAGTAGCAAAAGAAAAAGCTGCTTCGTCGCAGCTTGACAGCACCTGCCACCTGTACTTAGGCAACATAGAGCAACATACATAAACGTAAAATAAATACAGAATAGAGAAACTATATTCCATTCACACTTCAGTGGCCCCACAGAATGCCTGTGTCAATAAAAATGAAATAAAGCAATAAATACAAACAGTACGAACCATAAATAAGGAAAGCGATAAAACTACAAAGCGACATGTATTCACTTATTACAATACGTTATAAGACACCATTATGTCTTAAAACAATTTGTGGGCATGAGACACAGCTGAAGCGAATAAGAAAAACTCATTTCAAGTGCAGAATTCTTTATGCCACACAAGGATCCAGCATTTCTTGTTGTAATATTGTTCATATATCTATGTTTTGTCCTTGTTATCCGTCAGTAGGTGCCTGGCGCCAGGAATTATCTACCCCTCACAGCAGCGGTGAATTCTCAACTATTTCACCAAAGCTGTGGTGGAATTCTGTTCTTCACAACATGCGTTTAGCCTCATTACGAAAGTGCATAGAAGCTAATGGCGACGTGTCTTTCGTGAACAACGCGGGCGTGTCCATTGAGAACTTTTTAGCGCTGTTGTAATTTTATGTTAACGTCACTTTTATTACTTTGGCGACAATCCCTATCTGCAGTGACAACGAATCTGTACAGGACCCTGTGTCATTCCAGTTCAGTGTGATATTATTCAGCTGACGTAGATGGGATGCTGGATAACTTTGTAAGTGCGGGAACTGTTTCAAAGATATTTAGATATGTTGCCGATTTTTAATTATTTTCGACAAATGGGTGCTCTATAAATCTCTATTTACAATTTTTATTTTGAAGAGGATAGTTGTTCTTCGATAAGCTTGTGCGTCAAGAATGCCTTCTATCAAAATGAGAGTTCTTATTGTGAGGTTGTGCGTAGTGTTTTTAAAGAATACGGACGTGCACTTAGTGTCACTACCGAGGTTCTCACAGAGACCTGTCACCGGTTTTCAGACCTCAAGCTACTGTGGGTCCGTGAACACTTTTGTTGGTATTACCTTCTTCGTGTGAAAAAGGGGCTCTTGCTGTATATTTCTGTGCAGTCTAAAACAGTTAAAGAGGGACTGATTCACTTTAACTAGAATCTTTGTTGACGAAGTCATGGCCACACCACACGTGTACTGGTTTTTATCTTCATGTCAGCCGATTGACGGCGGCGGGCTTCCCTCCGTCGGTCATGAACACCGTCATGGAGTCACTCCTACAGAATATTAAACCTGTAACACAGAGGCATGGTGCTGCTTGGAATCCTTCTGGTTCCAAGCCTCGAGTAATGCCGTACTTGTACAAGCGCTACCACAAACTCAAGAAAGTCAGTGATAGGCATGGTGTGGTTGTGGTCTTTTCGGCGCCAAAAAAGGCAGCCAAATTGTGTCGGCGCATTTGCAATAGCAAGAGACAGGGTAGCCTGAAAAAAAAGAAAAAAAAACCTTCATTAAATTTTGCATGGGAGTTGTATTCCTTTATCCTGCGGAAGTGTGTACGTCGGCACACCCGAGACATGCCCAAATGACTGGCTTAGGGAGCATGCGCTAAAGATTGAAAAAAAAACAAGAATAAATACGCACATATTGCGCCACATACTGCCGCATGTGACTGTGAACCATATTGACAGAAAATTCAAGCTTTTTGAAAGAATCTTGAATTGATCTGCAAGTGCACTGTTAACAGCATATTTTATTAACAAAATAAGGATATCTGTGTCTGTTAGCGTTCTTTGGTGTTACTTCAGCAGGAAATATTTTTTCTCAAAGCAATAACTTGGTACATCTAGATGATTTATCTGCTTTTTATATTTTTCTCTAGCCTCATCTAAAGAAAAAAGCAGCATGGCATTATATCTCAAATTTTGTTTCGCGTTACATAGATGATAACAAACTCTTTTCACTCAACAAGGTCGGGTTCCGTCCACGCCCATCAAAACAGGAGGTCATGCTATTAATGAAGAAACAAGTCTTCGCCTCAGAAGCGAGAGATGTCCGTGCATACTCTCCCTAGACCTCACCAAAGCATTCGACAGCGTCTCCCACCGCTTTATACTGGAATCCATTACCAGCGTCAGTCTCGGTAGAGGATTCCAGGCCTACATTTGTTAGTTACTACAATATCGAAAAGCACAGCAACGAATATGGCAACTTACATTCGACACCTACACATTTGGTTCCAACGGGACACCACAAAGGGCAGTCATTTCTCCACTCCTGTTTAACAAAGCAATGAAAGGATTACCCGACGAAGTCTGCGTCATTCCTAACATCAACATCAGCCGCAGCCGGACTACATTCACTGCAGGACAAAGGCCTCTCCCATGTTCCGTCAGTCAACTAAGTCCTGTTTAATCTTATCTGCCCACGTAACCTTCTGTATCCCCCTAACCCGCTTGCCTTTTCTGGGAATCCAGTTAGTTACCTTTAATGACCAGCGGTTATCCTGTCTAGGCGTTACACGCCCGTCTCATTTACATTTTCTCTTCTTGGTTTCAAATATGATATCCCTGATCCGCTCTGCCCTCTCATTGTCTTTTAAAGTTACACCTACCATTTTTCTTTCTATTGCTCGCTGCGTCGTTCTCAACTTAAGCTGAACCCTCTTTGTAAGTCTCCAGGTCTCTGCTTTGTAGCTACGTTTTGGCAAGATGGAGCTGTTATATACCTTCATCTTGAGGGATAGTGGCAATCTTGATCTTGTAATTTGAGAGTGCTTGCCAAATGTGCTCCTCCCCCCCCATTCTTATTATTCTACTGACTGCAATCTCGTGGTTTGGCTCCACGGTTATTACCTGTCTTACGTATACATAGTCTTTTACAACTTTATGTGCACTATTACCTATTTTGAAGCGCTGCTCTATGTTGCAGCTATGTTTCTGTGAATAAGGAACCCCTCTCCCTCTTCTCTTCTGTATCCTTGTGGGAGGTAGTGGCCAGATACTGCACCAGAGTGGCCAATCTTTCTCTGGTAACGAAGTGCGTTACCGGCGGTGGTCACTGGTGAGGCAGCACCTCAGGCCTCTTGGTGCAGTCCTCCCTAACATCAAGCAAGATATATACGCAAGTGACATCACCATCTGGTGCCCGGGATGCTCCTTAGCGAAGTTAGAGCCGGCCCTTCAAACCGCTCTTGATACCACACAAGCCCACCTAAAGAAAAAACACTGGACTGTGACTGTCGCCCACAAAATCAGAGTTGCTACTGTACCGGTAATCCCGCTAAGGTATTGGTAAGCCAACATCTTTATATGAGCTACCCATAACGCTAGATGCCAGAGACGGGTAATGAATGCCCCACCTGGATTCCATGCGCATTCTCGGCCTCCTAGTCAAGGTCACTGGCTGTCATGCACGAACAATAACAAACGCCACAGCTACAACAGAAAACATGCTCCGACACGTTCAGCGAGTCTTGGGTAGCCGACGAGGCCTTGGAGAGGCCTACCTACTGCACATATACCACGCGTTCCTGATAAGCCACATCAACTACGTCGCCTCAGCCCACAACTGAACAATGGTCGAAAAGACGAAAATAAACACACACAAGAGCAAAATCATGAAACAAGTCCTTTGTTTACCTCAAAACATGAGTGCTTTTTATATCGACCAGCTAGGCATGCACAACGCAATCGACGAAGTGATTGAGGCCCAGACCATGGCCCAAGTGATCCGCCTCTACTCCAAGGCAGGCCGCCGACTTCTAAGCGAAGCTGGCATGACCCCGCATCTCTACCTTGAACGTGCAGTAACCCTTCTCAGAGCTTTCGCGCTATCTACATGGTAACCCCATTTCCGCGAAATGTTCACCCGCAACACAATAAAGGCAGACGCCTGACCCACGCTAACGCGATCCACAACCGTACTACTGCAAATCGCAACTATACTGTGTTCGTCATGGTGACGTAATAAGGTAACTCCTACACCTTCGCACTTGTGGTTGTAGATGGTGGCGGAGCCCTACGTTCTGCCGCCTCGTTTAGGCTAGCAACAAGCGCCATAGCCGAACAGGTTGTCATAGCTTTAGCGATGACCGACTCATCACACACCAATGTTTTCACAAACTCTCGCGCTGTCATTCACGCTTATGAGACCACAACATCGCTCGAGAAGCAGCCCGCATTTTACAAACACGCACGCAAATGCACGGGCTCGCACTACCTCTCATAGTTTCTGCTCACACGAACAAAGATATCCAAGCGTAGCAACACACCTCAAGAAAAGGACTCATGATCTAGCGCGAGAATTGACCCGCCGCGACGATCCATAAGCCACCTAAGAGCCTGGCCTAGACGTACTGTATAAATACTCGCCTTCTACGAAATTACTTCCAACTACCGAAACAACAGAAGCCGATACCCTTTACCGCATGCAAAGCTTGAACGCGCGCAAGAGGTAGCCTTTCGCGTGCTACAAACGACATCGTACTCATAATGAGGCCGACTCAGCCACTACAGCTTGGACGTAAAATCAGAGTGCCCATAGTGCACAGAAGTGCAGTACGGGCGCTCAAAGTTCACTCGAATACATGCTCTGGCAATGTCCCGCGTTACTTCAGGGACCTTTCACCAGTGAGTCCGACTGGGAAGAGGCACTCAGAAGCCCCAATATCCGAAACCAATCAAAGGCAGTCCAGAGGGCCCAAGAACTGGCAGAACGCCAATACGTTCCCGCCCCGACTCAGACGTCACCTACTATAGAGGTTGTCCTTGATTTTCCTAGGTTGTTGTTGAAACCCTGGTGGCTTAAATCCTCGGGACCGTATAATAAAGATCTTGACTCTCTCTTTCTCCCTATACCTTTATTTCTGTCCTTTTAATCCCTCCTCACCCCCTCCCTCGTGAGCTACTGTTGATGTGTTGCACGCTGACGCAGACAGTACGGGGCTCACTTTCCTCTTGTTTTCCTTCTTATAACCACAATGTGTGTGGTGCGACATGGGGGGACTCACTCGCTGGATTCCGTGTCGACTTGTTGTGCCCTCACGCTCTCTGACGACAGTGCAGCTCTGGCCTACTGGGTTGGTCCTACGCCACCTCCTGCCACCGGTCCCCTATGATGACGTCAGCGCAGCTCTGGCCGACTGAATTAGCCCTACGCCATCTCCTGCCGCGGACAAGAGCTCTCGCAAGTGGTGCCCCGTCCTCGGTCTCCTGTGATCATGTTTCCATCTTTCCTATCTCTTCTAATTCTCTTATGTCGTCGCTCGCTGTCCTAGTGCATCTCCTTCTCTCTATATACCTTTCATCCTATCAATTTAATCCCTCTTCACCCCCATCCCTTGTGAGCTACTGTTGAGGTGTCGCACGCTGATGCAGATAGTTACCGGGCTCACTTTTCTCATCTTTTCCCTCTATAACCACATGAGACTGACTGACTGTTCCTTGTGTTTGGCGCTGTACACATCGCTTGGGGGATGCTTCCACATGCGCAGCTCTGTTCATTATTGCATTCATAAATTTTTATGTACGCCTTTGTACAGGAAGATCATTTAGAAGAAATAAACAGTTGGTAGTAAGCACTGTGTGTCATGTGTGTTATTCGGGTTGATGTGTGAGTGTTTGTGCGAGTGCTTGCGAGAGTCAAGATTGCGCCTTGACTTACATATCTTACAAGATGACTAATAACCAAAGAGTCCAACAAAATGTTTTATTGAGTTGTATACCTTCCTCTTTAAGGATAATGGCAGTCCACCAGTCATGCTTTGAGACTGTACGCCACCCCATTATTATTCTTCTAGTTACATCTATCTCGTGATTTGGTTCTTTGGTTATAACTTGCCCTAAGTAGACATGTTCTCTTACAGCTTTAAGTGCACTGCTGTCTATCTCGAAGCGCTTTTCTCTTCCGAGGTTGTTGTACATTTCTTTCGTTTTTCGCAGGCTAATTTCAAGGCCTATCTTTCTGCTCTTGTATATTCTAATAATCATGATTTACAATTCATTCCTTCAGTTACTCAGCAACACAATACTATCGACAAAGTGCAGGTTACTAAGGTGCTCTTCATTAACTGTTATTCATGACTGTTTCAATTCTACGCCTTCGAAAACTTCCTGTAAGCACGTGGTAAAAAGCATTAAGGAGATCGTATCTCCTTGTCTTACACCCTTCTTCATCGCTATTCTATCGCTTTTTCATGGAGCATTATTGTGGCAGTTGATGTCCTGTAAACTTTTACCGGGATGTTTTTTTATGTTTTGTTGATGCACTGATTTGTCAGCGTCTGCATGATTGCTGATACTTTTACTGAGTCAAATGTCTTCTATAATCCTATGACTACTGTGTGTAATCATTCTGAGTATTCTGAGAATTTTTCTGTCACCGGGTTTATAGTATGAATGTGGTCGATTGTTGAGTAGCGTGTTCTAAATGCCGCTTGTTCCTGTTGTAAAATCTGGCTGCGAAGTCCTGCTGTTTAAGAGGAGGACTTCTCAACAAACAAGACAAATCTGAACTTTTTGATACGCTTGAAGAACATTACAGAGAAGGCGTACTGACCTTCCGGGTGCATCAGGTTGGCGGCCGCAATTAAACCTAATTCAAGGAATAACAAGATTAGAGCTGATGCTCGGACTCCCAGATGTGCGTCTAAAAGTGGATCTCAGCGGTCAGCCTTCGTTAAGAAAGCGGCATGGCGTCAAACTTACGTTGCAGAAGAACGACATTCAGCTGGAAGCACGCTGCTTGCCAAGGTCTAGCCATTCAGTGGTGGCCCAAGTGTACATGTCCACTAAGTGCATGGGCGCCTGGACTAAAGCTTGACATACTAGAGGGTCGTTCATTGCATTTGCACGAATTGGAACCGTTTCACGGCACTGCACAGGAAGTTCACGAATTTCACAGCGCGAGTTCAACGGTGCAAGCAGAGTGCGACACCAGAAACGAATGACGATGTACCGACAAGGTGCACACCTTATTTTTTTTCGCTTAATTTACATCGTCCAACGAACACAGACCGATGGCAAACCACATATGCGGACAGTTTATGAGGCGCAAACATCTTGGCTAAACACACTGCGTTAGTCGAGGCGGGTGTTGCGTCGCCTGCTTAGGTGCACGCACGGCTGCACCAAACCGGCACCGTCAGCGTAGGAGGCGCTGGAAAATCGCGAACAAGCGGTGCACCTGTTCTGCACCTTTTGAAATGATTGCAGGATCCCGAGGTTGTTAATGCTGCACCGCTGAAACGACTGGCAAGGTGCAGCAGCTCCTGAGCTGAATCATGTGGCGCAGTTAAATCGAATGGACCTTAAGAGACGACGTTGTTGCCTTGCCGCGTCAGCCGCATAAGTCAGTGGCGTGGTGACGACTGTTTATTAGGAAGCAGACGGCAACACCCAAGATAAATGCTTCTGATTGGCCTGTCTGGAGGTAGGCGTTAAGTTTCGTGTGTACTTTGGTGAGAACCAAATACGACAGGCACAAATGCAGTCGAGCCACTTTTTCGCGTACTTTTATCTGCGCCAACATGTTGTCGTCATCACGGATTGGCAGGGAGGCCAAAGAGTCGTCTGCTGTTGTCGAACTAAGACGCATTGCTTACGAAGTTTTTTGGAGCTCGTGCACAAAGCGACAAGTTCGGACACCGTACTTCACCAGCAATGTTTGAAAGGCATCATTGTTTGTGGTTTCAAGATATGCCATGTCCTGTCTTGTTCGTTCAAATGGAGGTTCAGGCGCCTGCTTAGGTTCATATTACATTCGGTAGTCAAATTTTCGGCTTGGCATTGCGCGTGTTGTCGTAGGCGCTGCTCGGCATGGAGATTGCGTACTGCAGGGCGACCAAACACAGCTTCAAGGATTTTCTTAAGAGTGGCCCACGTGAATAATTGGGAGTCGTAATGTAGAACCCACAGGTACGACGTCTTTGAGGGAAAACAGGACATACTTCAATTTCAAGGAGTCACCCCACTTGTTGGCAGCGCTCACCTTTTCAAACAACAGCAGTCAGTCTTCTACATCCAGATTATCGGTGCCACTGAAGAATGGAGAAATTGGGTTCACGCAGGATGATATAGGCACAATGATTAGCGGAGTTTAGACCGTGCTTTGCTGGGTAGTACTGTGCTTGGTGGCCTGATCAGGCTTATCGGCACAGGGGGCAGCTTGCGGCTTCGAAGTTCAAAAGTAAACTACGCAGCATCTGCGACACTTTGAAACGGGGTTTATTAATGACGTCCGGTAGCAGGCAGACAGCTACACAGTGAGAAAAAGGCAAACGCGTGCTCGGCATCAACAGCTCGCGCTTCGCATCAAGAGGTTGCCTTCGCACTGGGGATTGCCTTGCTACTTCACCACTAAACCGCGAATGACAAAATGATGCATGACGATGTCGGCGTACGATTACGAACTTCTACACTTCATTGGATAGAACCACCTTCCTTCAAACACTTTTGTCACATCTATTTATTCGCCGATGATTGTGCTGTCTGCCGCGCAATTACTATCCCATCTGATCATTCCATAATACAATGTGATCTCACCCATATATGTAACTGGCGTAAATCTTGGCTCATGTCCTTGAATATTTGTAAAACTGTGTTAATGTCTATCCACAGTCATCATTATCAGGTTGGTTATAACTACAATAGTTTTATTGGGTAAGAGACTTGTTTACCAAATGCACTTACAAAGGAAAAACCACAGGCAAGAATTAGAATGACTGATTGGCACACTCGCGCGCCTGTCAGCTGCTTGTGTCCTTCCCCTTTCTTTACTTCATCTCTCTAACAGGACCACTGAGCGTTGGAGCACCGTCTCAGTGCAAGTCCGGAGAAGTGCGACCAAAGTAGGCTTTCATGCGCGAAACATGAACAATGTCAACAAGTGACGAGCTTGATGTGTTGGAGTGCGATGGAACTATCTCGTAGTTGACATCGCTAATTTGATGTAAGACTAGTTAAGGTACTGCGTATCGGGACGCAAGTTTTTCCGAGAGACCTACACGGCGACAGAGTGACCAGAGCACGCGGTCACCTGGGGCAAATTATATATGACGATGCTGGTGGTCGTAGCAGGCTTTTTGCATATCCTGTGACCTGGTGACACGAGACTGGGCAACTTGACGAGCCATGTGAGCCTGATCAATAACTTTGCGAGCGTACTCGGAAGCAGATGGCTTGAGAGGCAAGGCGATTTCGAATGGCAATATGGGGTGGCGATCACACAAAAGGTAAAACGATGAAAATTTCGTGGTGTCACGTCGAGTGGAATCATATGCGAAATTCACATAGGCTAAAGTGGTGTACCAGTCACAATGATCTTCGGAGACGTACATCTAAAGCATCTCTGTGAGCACGCGATTGAGACATTCAGTTAGGCCATTAGTTTGTAGGTGGTGGTCGGTAGATTGCTTATGAGCTGTGGCACACGATAGAAGAAGGTCGTCGACAACTTTGGACAAGAAAGAACGGCCGCGGTCCTTAAGCAGCTGTCGGGGTGCACCGTGGTGTAGGATGACGTCATGAAGAAGAAAATCCGCGACGTCAGTGGCGCAACTGGTTCGCAGGTCCTTTGTTATCGTGTAACGGGTCGCATAATCCGTGGGGACGGCGATTCATTTATTTCTCAGTGTCGTCGTCGGAAAAGGGCCAAAAATGTCGACTTCCACGTGATGAAATGGTTCAGAGGGAACTTTTTTTGGGTGAAGATATCTAGATGGCAGCAAAGAAGGTCGTTTCGGCGCCTGCATAAGTCGCAAGTGGCGACATATTGACGCACGCTGCGGTACAGTCCTGGCTAGAAGAACCGACGTCCCACGTGGTAGTATGTGAGGGAAACACCGAGGTGACCCGGTGTGTGTGCAACGGGAAGTTGTTCAAGTATGGCAGGCCATAGATGACAATAGGTGACAAGCAGAATCTCACGGCCTTCTACGCTGACGTTGTGGCAGTAGAGAATGCTGTCATGCAGTACGAACATATGGGATTCAGCGTCATGGTTGTCAGACTGGACGGCGTCGATGATAGTGCGCACTGACTCATCCCGTCGTTGTTCAAAGCGGATATCGCTGATGTCAGTAAACACCGTTACGCAGCTCTCCAGGTCAGGCGCAACGAAACCAAGAGGATCCACCGGATGACGAGAAAGACAGTCTGCGTCCTTGTGCAAACGGCCAGATCTGTAGCTGACGCTAAACGAAAATTCTTGGAGCCTCAGAACCCAGCGACCCAGACGTTCAGTCGGGTTCTTCAGAGAATGCAACCAGCATAGGGCGTGGTGGTTCGTAACGACAGAGAGCATGCAACCTTATAAATATGGCCGGAACTTAGCGACGGCGCAGACTAACGCGAAACACTCTCTCTCTCTCGGTCATGGAATAATTCCTCTAAGGGGAAGAATGCAGGCGACTGGCGTAAGCTATGACGCACTGTCTGCCGTGGTGCCGCTGAGTGAGAACTCCGCCGATACCGTGGCCACTGGCGTCGGTGAAACTTCTGTAGCAGCAGGAGGATTAAAGTGGGCAAGTATGGGAGGCATAGTCAAGTTGCCGAAAAAAGCGGTGAATGCTTGAGCCTACTCAGGGCCCCATGAAAATGTGGTATCTTTCTTCAGCGAATCTGTGAGTGGCCTGGTAACGTCGGCGAAGTTTCTTACAAACCCACGAAAGTACGAACATAAGCCGATGAAGCTCCGGACGTCGGATGTACAAAGGGGCACCGGAAGGCTACGGATGGCGCGGATCTATTCGAGCTCTGGTTGGATGCCGTCGGCGTTTACAAGATGGCCCAGAACGGCCATCTGATGGCGGCCCAATTGATATTTCTTTGAATTGAGTTGTAGCCCAGCTGTTCGGAAGGCGGCGAGAATCGCAGCGAGGCGGGTCAGGTGGCTATCGAAAGTAGATGAAAAGACTATCACATCATCTTGGTAACAGAGACCAGTAGACCACTTATAATCGCGCAGGGGGGAGTCAATCATTCGTTCGAATGTGGCAGCGGCATTAGGTAGTCCAAAAGGCATGCCCTTAAACTGGTATAAACCATCTGGTGTAATGAAGGCCGTCTTCTCGCGGTTCATGTCATCTACAGAAATCTGCCAGCAGCCGGACCAAATTTCAATAGAAGAGAAGTATGTAGGGCCGTGCTAGCAGTCCAACGCGTCGTCGATGCGTGGTAGCGGGTATACGTCTTTTCTCGTGATCTTGTTGAGGTTGCTATACTCAATGCAGAAGCGCCAGGTACCATTCTTTTTCTTCAATAGGGCGACGGGGGAGGCCCAAAGACTACTTGATGGTTCTATGACACCTTTGTTTAGCATTTTCCGAACTTCCGCTTGCATAACTCTACACTCAGTGTGGGAGTCACGATAGGGCCGTCGGCGAATAGGACTGGCGTCACCAGTGTTTATACCTTGCTGAACGGTGGATGTTTGCCCTAAAGGTCTCTCGTTGAAATAAAAAATGAGGCCGCTCTAGCTTAAGGACGCCGGTATTACAATCGATAAGAGCAGAATAGATTGACTAAATGTCCAACCCTAAGATAACGTCATAAGTGCACTGTTCAATCACGGTGAAAATGACGGAAGTAGTGTGATCCTTCATACTTAAGCGAGCAGTGCACAGATCGAGAACCATCGGCGTGCCGCCATCAGCCACACGGAATATTAGTGCAGCCGCTGGTGTCAGAACTTTCTTCAAACGTGTGCATAGGCTTGAACTCATGACCAAAATGCTTGGGCTGGTGTTTACATTTACCTGTACAAATACACCGTCTACTTCAAAATCCATTACATTTCGTTTCATGGGAACGGAGAGAGGAATTGCTACGGAAGCCGTCAGTGCAGCACCATTTCCGGGGGCTGCATTTCTCCTTTTTGCAACACGATGCGGCTGGAAGCCACAGGGTACCAGAAGAGCCGTGGCTGCAGCGAACGGGGCGATGCGTGACGTATTTGCGGCGAGCGAGTTGTGGTGAAGGTGAGTGGCTCTACTAGGTGTTCTGATAGTGGTTGAAGACATTGGACTCTTGAGCAGGTGAAAAGGTGCGGGCGGTACCATCGAAGTGGGTCATATTGGTCGTTAAACGAAGTGCCGAGGATTATGTGTTGCGGCAGTAACGAGCAATACGTCTAACGCGGTGGCAGTTAAAACATGTAGGGTGGTCATCTGCAGTTCGCTACTCAGCCGAGCGGCGGGTACGTGGAGAAAACCTTCGGTCAGAGGAGGGCATCGCGAAAGGGCGTTCGCTGACTCTGGGCGCGGTGACATGGCACACGGAATGCACTCCAATGTTTTCAAGCTCCTGGTGCACGATGGCTTGAACAAAAAGAACAGTAAAAGGAGTGGTATTGGTAGTGCACAAATAGAACGCCGAGGGCGCCATTGCTTCCAGTTCGCGACGAACAATGCGTGTCAGATCTCCCGGCAGTGACAGCTGTTGTGATGCGGACTGGTCTTCACAAGTCGATGTTGCAGCAGCGTTTGGAAATCGACCGAATGTTTGCAGAATGTGGCGACTTTTCACTTGCTTGAACTGACGACACTCTTTGATGATTGTGCCCACGGTGGAACAGCCCTTGCCCATCAGGAGAATAAACGGGTCGTCTGCAATCACTTTCAGGACATGCCCGACCTTGTCACCTTCTGTCATGTCGCTTTCGACTTTTCAGCAGAGGGCCAGCACGTCTCGAATGTATGCAAGGTATGATTTCTTTTTGGCGAGCCAATTCCTTTTTGGCGGCAATCTTACGACTGGTGGTTTCACCAAACACCTCTTGCATCTTTTCTTCACATTGGTCCCAGCTTGTGAGTTCTTCATTTTCATAACACACCTTGGCCGTGCCTCTCAAGTAAAATAGCACATTATCCAACTGAAGTGTGAAATCCCATCTTTTCGGCACACTCATTCTTTCGAACATGGCCAACCAATCGCGAAAGTCGGCGCCTTCGGTCCCGTAGCATGTACCGGGATTCTTAAGTGGCGTGAAAACGTATGGTTGCGACGCCGTGTTCGTCGGCGACGCTAATGTTGACGAGGAGGGCTCAGCATTGGCCAAGGCTGGAAACCGATGATACGTCTGCTGCGGAGCTCCGTTGCCTGGTGGTTACCCAGCACCTCTCACCAATATGTTACAGGGTCTGAGACTTGATGCAAAATGAATTTACAGTGTAAAAACCACAGAGAGAGTCACAATGGTTGATTGGCACACTCGCGTGCCTGTCAGCCGCTTGTGTCGTTCCTGTTCCTTTACTTCATCTTTGTAACAATATCAAAGACAACCAGAATTTTACAGTTGAATTGTTTGACATCTCGAATGAACTAAGCTGGACGTGCCATATTAACCACATCATAAATTCTGCTAATAGTACTGTAGTGTCACAGGGTCTTGACGCGGACAAAGAAAACCGCCTGAAATTACAAGATTAAACTTTTTATTAAGCCAAACTTGTGGCTCGTAACTGAAGGCCACATTGCAGCAATGCTCACTGACACTGATACCGGTGAGCGAACGGAGCGTCGGCCGTAGATCAACTGACAAGCGGCAAAGGGCGTCGGCATTTATACAATTCTCATCAGATGTTCTAGCGTTATTGCTAGTGGCGACGTAGGTTCTAGGGTAAACGGTAATGTTCACGAAGTGGGTGTAATTCTAAGAAAACGATCTACTGCAGCCTCGAAGCCTTTCGAACATCGTAGGTGCTGTTTGCGCTTAACGTAGTGTAATTAGGTGATAACAAATCTTGAGAAAAGGAGCGTGGCATTGCGCCCCACTGAAAAAAGGCATCGTCCTGATGCTTTAAGAAAAAACGAAGGTATAATAAAAGACAACAAACAATAGATACAAGCAATAAAGCACAGCTTCAAGGACAAAATACAGTTCTCAGGTTAGAGCATGAAATGGCTTGAGGTGCACGGTATGGACGATTTCAGGACGAGCACGACACCGTTGAGAGTTCGTAATGCCTTCGGCAAAAACCTTGTAGTCGAGTAGGCCGAGACGCTTAAGTACTCTGTACGGTCCGAAGTGCCGTCGTAGAAGTTTTTGACTGAGTCCACATCGGCGTAACAGCGTTCATATCCATAGACAGTCACTGGACTGGCACTCGACAAATATTGTAACGGCGGCTGTCGGCTGATTCTTGATGCGCAGGCGGGCAAGTTGACGAGATTCTTCCGCGCGCTGAAGGTAGACGATGACGTCGAGGTTTGTTCATCAGCGAGGTTTGGCAGCATGTCATCGAGCGTCGTTGTCGGGTTCCTTCTGTAGACCGACTTGTACGGCGTCTTCTACGTCATTTCTTGTACAGCGGTGTTGTAGTCAAAGGCTACGTACGGAAAGATGGCATCCCACGTCTTGTGTTCGACGTCAACGTACATGACCAACACGTCAGCGATGGTCTTGTTTTGGTGCTAGGTGAGATTATTAGTGTGTGAGTAGTCGCTGTTCTACGGTGGTGACATGCTTGGCTGTATGTCAGAATTGCTTGGGTTATCTCAGTTGTAAATTCCGTACCTCTGTCGATGATGAGGACCTTCAAGTGCCAAGACACAGGACGATGTTTTCGACGAAGAATTTGGCTAACTCCTATGCACTACCTTTCGGAAGGGCTTTCGTCTCGGCCTAGCAGATAAGGTAGTTAGCAGCTACGACAGTTCATTGGTGTCCGACAGCCGAGGTCTGGAAGGGCCTAAGTAAATCCATAACAATTTGCTGGAATGAATGGCGAGGTGATTCAAGAGGATAAAGAAGTCCTGCTGGCCTTGTTGGTGGTGTTTTAAGTCGCTGGCAGACCCGGCATGTCCTCACATAATGAGCGATGTCGGCGGCAACGCGTGGCCAGTAGTATTTCACTTGTATTCTCGCGAGTGTGCGGGAAAAACGAATGTGGCTAGCTGCTGGGTCGTCGTGCAGTGCCTGCATATTTTCCGGTCGCATTGCGAAAGGCACGACAATAAAATAGCTAGCTCGCGCAGGAGAGAAGGTCTTCACGAGGACGTTCTTCTTCAAGAAAAATGGCGCCAGTCCTCGCCTGAAGACTTTTGGAACTACATTGTTACGGCCTTCGAGGTATTCCACTAGTCTTCTCAGTTCTTGGTCACCTCGCTGTCATTTAGTGAAGTCATTGGCACCCATGATTCCCAAGAAGCCCTCATCATCCTGGTCGTCCCGCGGTGGTGGATCGACTGAGGCATGAGACAGGGAGTCGGCGCCAGAGTGTTTCCTTCCAGACTTGTACACTACGGTAATGTCGAATTCTTGGAGTCTTAGGCTCCACCGTGCGAGGCAACCTGAAGGGTCCTTCCAGTTAGCTAGCCAACACAGGGCGTGGTGGTCGCTCACAACTTTGAAAGGACTGCTGTAGAGATAAGGGCGAAATTTCGACGCTGCCTAGATGATGGTGAGGCACCTTTTCTCTGTTGTGGAATAGTTGGCCTCAACCTTTCATAGCGACCAGCTAGCATAACTGCTAGCCCTTCTTAGGCCACCGGTTTTCTGCACAAGGACAGCATCGAGTCCTACGCTGGTTGCGTTGGTGTATACTTCTGTTTCGGCGTATTCGTCAAAGTGCAGAAGCAGTGGCGGTGTCTGAAGGCGTCGTTTGAGTTTTTGACGAACTTCACTTTGCGCTGTTTCCCATTTGAAACCCACGTTGGTCTTCATGAGTTGCGTAAGTTGCTCGGCGATCTGTGAAAATCCTTTGACGAAGCGTCTATAAGAGGCCTACAAGCGAAAAAAATTGGCGCACGGCCTTCTTGTTGGTATGTGGCGGGAAGGTGAAAACGGAAGCTGTTTTCTATGGGTCTGGGTGCACTCAAGGTTTGCTGATAAAGTGACTCAAAACGGGAGCTTCTTGTACGCGAAATGGCATTTTTCTGGCTTCTGGGTAAGTTCAAAGCTCCCGATTGCTGGAACTACAAATTCGAGGCCCTAGAGGTGTTCGTCGAAGCTTGATGAGAACACAACGACATCATCCAAGTAAACGAGGCAAGTCTGCCACTTAAAGCCAGCCAGGACCGTATCCATGACTCGAAAAGTCGCAGGTGCCGAGCAGAGACCAAAGGGCATGACCTTGAACTCGAAGATGCCGTGCGGTATTATGGAGGCAGTCTTTTCTCGGTCACTCTCGTCGACTTTGATTTACTAACAGCCGGTCTTGAGGTCCATCGAAAAGGTGTACCTTGCATTTTGAAGGTGATCTAGAGCGTCGTCTATCCTTGGGAGCGGGTACACACCCTTCTTGGTGATTTTGTTCAGGTGGCGATAGTCGACGCAGAAGCGTAAAGTTCCGTCCTTCTTCTTCACTAACACCACTAATGACGCCCATGGACTCCTTGAAGGCTGAATGATATCATCGCGTAGCATTTTGTTGACTTGTTTCTTTATGGCCTCACGTTCTTGCGTGGACAATTTGTACGAACTTTCAAGAAGTGGCTTAGTACTGTCTTCTGTTAGGATTCTATGTTTTCTGACGGTAGTCTGTCGAATTGTTGACGATGACAAAAAACATTTCTTGTATTTCAGGAGCAAGTTTTTGAGCTGTTCTTGTTCATGCGGCGTAAGGCTCGGAATAACGTCGAAAGTCGGTTGAAATGCTTGAGTCGTCATAGTGAATTCGACAGAATCAATTAAAACGAAGGGTTTGCGGCTTCCAGTATTTTTTCAGTGTAAGCAATCATCGTACCTTTGCTCACGTGCTTGTACTCGTTGCTGAAGTTCGTGAGTATCACTGTTGAGTTACTTCCCTGAGGCTCGCATATTCCTCTGGCGACGCAAATTTTGTGGTTACTCAAGAGATGCTAGTCGTCTTCAACAATGCCTCGCATGTCCATTTATTCTTGTGTGCCGACAAATATCCCGACAATACAGCAAGAAGGAATGGTGACTTGGTTTTCCAGCCCATTCGAAGCGTGCCTCCCTGACGGCGTGTGCGGCGGCAGTGCCTTTTCTGTGAATATCGTTATTCTCTATTAGGCCATGAAGGTGCCGTGTTAACTTAAGAAGTGCATTCAAAGTATCGCATCCCTGGAGCAGTGTTATAGACTTAGAAAGCTAGAGGTATAAGTCTAGTTATTGATGGTGATTCTTGCTATGCAAACACCAGCCAGTGTTATTACAAGACCCCCAGCGGTCCTGAATTTAGGACCTTGCCAAGCAGTCTTCACTTTCTTTAACTTCGTCGCGAAAGGCCCACTGACGACGGAATAGTCGGCCCGAGTGTCGACGAGAGCGGCGACGTTGTGGCCGTCGGACATGACGTCGATGTCACTGGTTCGTTGTCGTGCATTGCTGTTGGGTTGTGGCATCTGATCATGGCTACGTCTATTTGCTCCGCTTATTCCCCGTTGCGGCGTGACGCCTTTCGTCGGCTGCGAAGGTTTGACTTCAAGACATTTTCGTCTTGCGGCAGGTGGTTTCGATTGCATTGCGGCGGCGTCGGAGGCGGCCGCAGAGAATTTTTTGGTAGTTTCTTCTACAGCGACCGCACCTCCATCGATTGCTGATCTTAGTTTTCCCAGTAAGGGCTTGGAGATCGGACCCGAGCACGGCGAGTGTACTGCCCGTGGTGCGGTGAAGTGTAGAGGCCTGGCGATGGCCAGCGATAAGGTTGTCGAAGTGTCGACTGCGCTCCCGCGAGGTAGTCGGCGATGCCATGCGGTCGTTTACCCCATTGTAGACACGGCGCGTTGATGTCGAAAACCCCTAGATCAATCTGTCAGTGTTGGCAGCGGCGGTAGGTGTGCCCGGCCTTTCCGCAGTGATAGTAGAGCGGGTGGTTGTCAGGTGCACGCCAAACATCTTGTAGTGCCACGCTAGGTTTGGCTAGCTGACCGAGCCGTAGAAAAAGTGAGCCACGTGGCTCATGATACGTGAGCCACGAGGAATTTCAGAACGACCCAGCTTCTGTCCTGGCTGGACGCTGCAGCGACGACTATGCCTACGCCTGCGTCTCAAATAAAAGCTGCGACCTCAGCACGGGCTCTTCGCCACCATCTCGTCTTTCGTTCCTGAACAAGTGGTGACCAGAGATCAACAGACAAGCGACCAGCACTAGACCATGGCCATTGAGCTTCGCGACCCTGTTCCAGCCAGATTAAGCCGTGCAGCTGCAATTTGTTTCACCTCTACCACCGTTCCGCACCTCCGACATCGAGTCATGATTTTCAGAGCTGAGGCTGTCTTGGAGCTCTAAAGTATCTGGCTCCAACAATTCGCGTTCGAGGTCCTGGAGTAAGTTCGTTCAACTGACATAAAGCAACGCCTCACCTATTTCTCTTGGAGCACCCGCACATATGACGGACTACGGGACACCGTCCAACGGTTTGGCGACGCTGAACACTGCCTCCGCAAAGTACGAACCAAACACAAGGAGTTTTTTCACCAACCGCAATCCAGCCTTTTTTGCTGTTCAAAGTTCTCCAATGCGACAGCATGGCGTCGACTATGCCTCCCGCATCGCGGCCTGTCCAGAATATTGCCCTGCCAAGAACCACCGGCTACACAAGTGACGGAGATCAGCATGCCACTTTAAGTGGCCCACCGACCGAAAGGCCCGCTACCCCTGTGTCTCCGCATCCTGTTTTTCAGATGTTGGTTCTGCCACCAGGGCCACTTTTTCGTTGGCAGATTTGACGCCAGTCACACCTTTGGACACCCTCGGAATTTCTGCACAATCATGTCCTGCTGCATAGGCTCCCGAATCGCCAATGACATATGAGCCAGCTAAGCCGCCTGGTGGCTTTTCGGGCACAACTGGCGAGCCCCCCACAAGGATGGTGACGACAGCGTACGATGCACCGGGCCGGCCAGTCTTGGAACTGCTCGCGCATGCTACCACAGACACACAAGCTGCCAATGAGCATGCTCCCCTGCCCACCTGCTGCTCGTCACCAGACTCTCAATAGAATACCTCAATCACTGGTTCGAAGTACAGTCTTCCCGCGTGGTCTGCACTTCCTCTGCGTGACAGCCTCCTGGACGAGGCCCGGCCATGCCAGTGGCTAGGCCCCGGAAATGCAAGCATCCCAGCTTCTAATGCGCCAACACCCAAGCACGATCTCGCACGTCGCCGAGTTGTGACTCAAATACGGTGACGTCATTGTGCCCAGAGGCAAACGTACGGGACCTTTTCACCACCCTTCTAAGTTAACCGAGGGTGCAGGCATCCACCGCAAGAAGGCAGAAGTACAGTTAGGGCACCCTATGACACATAGTGAAATGCGGAAGACAGTCTGGTATCAGTGCTCCACACATCAGCAGTCGGCAGTGCACTGATGACGTCGTGCACAGCACCAGCAACATGAACACCACATTTCCAGTGCTGCCTCGCCGTTTGTGTTGCAGCACACCACCTACGGTAAGCATCGTGGGAACATTACAACGCCACGATGCAGCAATTGTCGGCCTGTGTTCGCACGCCTGCAGTATGGATGCCACGCAACGCGCTATTTGGCGTCAGTTCATCACCGAAAGACACGCCTGCGTCACAGGCATGCGAATTGACCTACCCGCTCATACAGACGACCACCCTTAATTTGAGCAGTCTCCGTCCCTCGCACCCCTCGCCCGCTGCGATTCTCACAGAGTCGCCCGCCGGAGACCCAATGCTTACCGAAGCTTACGTTGACAAAGTGGACTTCCCAGCGGACACCTTACGGTATGCCGTTGATGCATATAGCATTTGTTAATCTCTTCTTTTTTGTAAATATGTTTTAGATCGCGCAAAGCGCTAGGGGGACAGCCACGCTAGATTTGGCCAGCTGGCCCCGCCGAAAAAGCAGTGATCCGCGTGGCTCATGATGCATGAGCCACGAGGAATTTCCGAATGGCCTAGCTCTTGGCCTGGTTAGCCGCTGCAGCAGCGGCTCCGTCGACGCCTGCGTCTCATATGAAAGCTCTTACCTCGGCATGGGCTCGTCACCACCGTCTCGTCTCTCATTCCTCAACAATCTGTTTTCCTCGGCACTGTGCGCTGTCCCGCAGGCGAAAGGTAGAACGTCGGTGTTGGTGGTGGCGGTGGTGGCATATGGCGACAGAAGTGCGACGGGGTGGCCTCTTGGCCTGCGCCTGGAGGAAGGGCGTGACGGCGGACTGCAGCAGTATAGCTCATGCAACGCATCTTAGAAAAATTATGCCTGGTACGAGAGCCTCAGACGTCCCGCTCTACTGTCGCATTTCACATTCCCCCTCTGGTTCGAAGGCGAACGAATGTGGTAGTCGCCCCCTCCAAACATAGCAATGCTCTCACAGTTGCCTACGAGCATCTGTGGTGTCAGGTGACAGAGCGGTACGGAGGCGAGCGGCTCCATGCGGAGGACGGTCGCAACACGCGGTAGGAGGCATGGCCTCCAAGATTTTGTACTGGCAGCAAGCTCTCAATTGAAGAGAGAGCCACGTTCCAGGCATAGGCTCATGACTTGTTGCTACGGCTATCAGTCTGAGAAACGCCCAGCGATTGCTGGATCTCCTGGCGTACGACATCCGCGATGAAGTCAACGTAAGGCTGCGCTGAAGGAAGCAATTTACGCAGCTCTTCTTGTACGATCACTTGGATTGTTTAACGCAAGTCGGTGGTTTCTAGCGCTTAGATGTCGGCATAGCTTATAGAGGAGAAATTGTGGTTGTACTGCCGTGTCCACTTTTCGAGCGTCTTCTCTCTGGCAGATGCCTCTAAACGAATTTGGCAACCATGTTTGGCAGGGTCCCGATCAACGCGGCGAAAAGTTTTTGCTTGACTTTTCGATTGAAGAGGTAAACGTTTTTGTCTTCAGGCTTCTCGTGATCAGCTTGACGGAAGAGTTGCATCATTTCTTCCTCAAAGATAGTCATATTTTCATTTGGGAGTTGCACGCTCGTCTCTAGTAATGTCGCGGCTCTTTACTTACGGGCGATGCTCCTGAACGTGTCCAGTAATATGCCGCGGAAGACATCCCAGGTCTGAAGTGTAGACTCCCGATTTTTCATACATGTTCTAGCCGACACTTCCAGTTGAAAGTAGACGCGACAGAGCTTCTCTTCCGTATTCTATTGGTTGAGGGAGACCACTCGGCGACTGAAGTCACGTGTCCAGGTCTTCACATGATGATCCGGGGAAAATTAGGGGCTCTTTTGGTACTGCATCACTAACACTGCAGCAGATGTCACAGCTGTCATTGTGCCTCTTGTCTTTGCCATGGCTTTTGTGTTGTGCGGGAGGGGTCTGTATTGGAGGGTTAGTTCTTTCAGTGTGCTGCTGGCTCGATTGCCGCTGGTGGTGTCTGTGTCTTCTTCGTGACGTGGGCTGGATTCACGGCTTGACGGGGCAACCCGGTAGATGAATGCAGCAGCACCTCCACCAGATGTCACGGGGTCACGTCGTGGACAAAGGAAACAGACTGAAATTACGATATTAAAGTATTTATCAAGTGAAACTTGTGGCTCGTAAATAAAGTCAGATTACAGCGATGCCGACTGGCACTGATAGCGGCGGGCGAATGAAGCGCCGGCCGTCAATAAACTGACAAGCGCTGAAGCGCGTCGGCGTTTATACACTTGCCATCGAATGTTCTAGCATTATCTCTAGCGGCGACGTAGATTCTAGAGTAATCTGTAATATTCACGAAGAGGCGTAATCTCAACAAAACGGTGTACTACAGCCTCGAAGCTTTTCGAACATCTCAGGTACGGTTTGCGCTGAACGTAGCGTAACTGGGTGATAAAAAACTTGACAAAAGGAACGTGGACTATGGCACTCAGGCCGTAATCTTCCGCTCGTCTCTTCTTCTATTAAAAATGTTGCCTCCGAAACCTTCCTCCAACCGTAGGTAGACTATGTGCATGCAGTGTTTGATCCTCACCACAATAAACTTATTAACACCCTCGAATCTGTCCAGAAGCGTGCGGTGCGATTCATACTATCTAACTATTCATACACCTCAAACAACTCGGCAATAAAAGCAAAGAATAGCTTATCCAATCTGGCTAAACGTCGTGAAATCGCACATATTACCTTGATTGTAAATTTTTACTTTCTCAGTCTTTAGATAATCCATACATCAGAACAGCCAATCACATTTCCCGCCACAGTTATTGTAACGCCACTTATTCAGTGCAAGCCCATACCGTCACCTTTCCCCAATAGTTTTTCTTGCGCGCAGCCTGAAACTGCAATGACCTGCCCACCGAAGTCGCCACTGTCATCCATACACAAGTAATCAAGCGACTCATCGAAACCAACCCCGTCATAACTACAATTATATTATAACGTTTTTATCACTCACTACCGTATGTATTATCCCAACTGAGACATTAGAAGTAATGAATGAATGCTGGTGGTGGTGGTGGTGGGGGTGGTAGTGGTGAAAATCATTTACTGAAATTATTTACTTTTGAGAGAGAGGGACGACCTCAAGGGCAGACCTTTTACAAGCTTTAGGAGGAATCCCTAGTCGTGTACCCCTGTGGCTTCTGTGGTGGTACGCGCCCTGGCCACGAGAACTCTTTGGCCCGCCAAGGCCGAGCAGCTGAGCAAGACAGCCTCCCAGCTCTCTCGGGTAGGTGGTGTAGGGGAAGTGATTGAGAGGACCACCTGGTTAGAAGGGCATGCCCACACCATGTGAAAAGTATCTGCATGTGGATGGGCACAGTGCGAGCATTCCCCGGAAAAGGCCGGACTGAAGTGTTTAAGTATATAACCGGGCATAATGCTGTGTTGGTGTGAAAGCGCACGAGCCAGCGCTCGTCAGACTTAGTCAGGCCCGGCTATGGTGGCGGAAATCGGAACCTGTTCGATTTACACATCGCTATAACTTCGCGAAAAAAGATTACCGGATTAGGTTCTGGATCATCAGGCAATGAAGGGTGAGGCAGGTCCCGGAAATCAAGCGTGCGGGTCGAGGCATCGGCAGCCTCGTTACCACCTAGTCCTACGTGAGCGGGAGTCCAGATGACGAAACGTGTATTCGGGCGGTACATGTAAATCACAGCGCTTAAAGATTCGAGCAGCGAGAACGGTGACACGACCTTTAGGAAGATTCTGACACGCGCTCTGCGATTAGGTATTAATAACCCGAGATGCGGGGTGCGCTGCGGCGAGAGCTATGGCGATTTCCTCCGCATAATTGATGTCCGTGGCTCGAAATGGGAGCCCTTGGACAGGCACGTTTTGATGGACTACGGCCACCGTGTACCACCCCCATAGTGAGGGCAGGACGCGTCCGTATAGAAGACTCCAAGGCTGGACTCATAGCGTACCTGTAAAGCTGTAACCCGCGTAGTTCGCCTGCTTTCGAGAGTCCTTCTAGCCATGTTATGGGGCAGAGGCTGGATAACCAACGCTCCACGCCAGTCCTCTGGCATCGTGGTCCGCTCCTGTGCATTGTAGGTGTAAAAGATAAGGAGGCGGCTAAAGAGACATCTCCCAGCGTGCGGCTTGGTGAGCCGCAGGTACTGGTTGTTGAGTGAGCCTCTTTGAGTTCGCAGTACGTGTTGGTCAAGCCAAGCTCTGCAAGACGTTGGTTAGACGTCGTGATCGGGAGATCTAGAGCATGCCGGTATATTTATCGAAGTATGCTGTCCAGTGTGTTCTCATGGTATTTGCGCAAACGTAGGTAGGGTGTCGAATGAAGAATTCGACTGGTCACAAAAGCGTTGGCGAGGCGTAGAGCATCGCGGTATCTGAGACCCACCCCCTCACTTGTTCGAGACTCGGCGGACCATGGGGTCCACCTGATCCCCGACCGTACGTAATTTGGGCAGGGTGGTATCGACTTTCCGGCTCTTGTGTATAAAGATCCCTAAGACGCGAATTTTTTCGTGTTCCGGGATAGGCGCAGTGCGCAGGGAAAGTACGATTTGAATCGTCTTATTTGGTTTAGAGTGAATATGCACGTACTCTGATTTTGTGGGGAAGCATTCGAGGCCGCAGCAATGGGCGTAGTCATTCACGACTGATGCTGCTTGCTGCAGGCTGATCTAAATGCTGCCAAGAAAACCGTGTGTTGCCCACAGCATGATATCGTCGGCATACAGAGCGTGCCGTACACCGGGGATATCTTTCAGCAGTGGAGGGATATGAGCCATGGCGAGATTCAACAGAAGGGGAGAGAGTACTGCTCCCTGTGGTGTTCCTCGGGTACCTAGAAGATATGAACAATGCTCCTTATCTTGAATGCAGAGGTACGTCTGCCGTTCCATCAAGAACTGATGGACGTGCCTGAAAGCATTACGCCCACAGTCTGTTTGAGACAGATGAGTAAGAATTATTTCGTGGGTAACGTTATCAAAAACTCCCTTGAGGCCCAATTCGAGGACTACCTTGTCGTCACTAGGATGTTCTACCTGCTCAATAACGTCGCGGTGGAGTTTCAGGAGAATGTAATGACCAGAGCGACGTGGACGGAAGCCGTACACAGTGTCGGCAAAGAATTAACGGGCCTAGAGGTAATTGGAAAGCCTATCTATGACCATTGTTTCCATAAGCTTCTTCACACACGAGGTTAAGGAAGTGGGTTGGAGATTTTCAATATATATTGACTTGCCCGATTTGGGAATAAAAGGTACCAGGGCCGTTTTCCAATCAATCGCGAGCGGTTCGCACTCCTCCCAAATTCGATTGAAGTAGTCGAGGAGGTGATGGTATACCAGGTCTGAAAGGTTGGCTAAAAGCTTAACCGCTACTCGAACCAGATCTGGCGCTGTTCCTCGCTTCATTTTGAACAGGGCCGCCTTCAGATCGTGGAGTTGGAAGCAACGAACCAAGTCTGCGTTCTCTGAGCCTGCATATGAGTACGCCCGTCCGATGGGGTTCTGTCGGTCACAGAGATATTTATCCCTAAGAGCCTGTGCCAATTTATCCGCGTCACCCGCGTAGGCGTGGAGCACGCGTTGAAGATGCTTTTGCGTTTCTGTGTAAGTTTGGGTGGGGTCAATGAAGGCCCTGAAAAACGCCACGTGTTGCGGTTTGACATATGCTTAACAGCAATGTTACAGCGCTCTACGCAATTGGAGTCAGCGAGCTAAGCCACGTACTCGGCTGTTCTTTGGTGAGGGCTGCGATGCGGATTTTGAGCTGAAAATTATGCTTCTGTCGGTGCCATCGGTTGACAAGGCTATGCCGAGCCTCTCAGAGAGGGAGGAGATGGTGATCTACCACCGGCATGGCCTCTGAGAGCTTGACCGTCTGCTCAGTTTGGCGAAGCGACGTCACAAGTTGCTGACCCAAGTGGCGTAGCCTTGTTGAGCTATGGAAGCCGGAGTCATTTACTCTGAACAGAACTTCGTCCAGTCCGGAAGTTTCAAGTGTTGGCGGGGACGGGTAAGGGGATACGTCCGAATGGTAGTGAGGAGAATACAGTGGTCACTGCCGAGAGTTTCCTCAGTGTTGAGCCAGTCTGCATGCCTGATATGCTTGGTAAGTGTGAGGTAAGGACATGTGTCTGTACTTACAGAGTTACCAATGCGGGTTGAATGCGCAGGGTCGGTTTGGATGGTGAGGCCCAGGGTAGAAATAAGCTCTGTCAACTTTCTACCACGCCGTTCTTCCTTATGCTAACCCCAGTAGGGACTAGGAGCGTTAGAGTCCCCTACAATGACTAGCGGTTCCCTGCCTGCCACTGCAAATGTTTGCTAAAAACAGCATTATAAGTTACGTTACGGAGTTTAGCTGAACTGTAGGTGTTGAGGGTATGTAGGGGCGCGTTCTTCTTCCTAAGCGGGAGGATAGTCACCGTAAAATACGAGTAAAGCGGATCACAGTCAAGATATACCTGGTTGGTTGTGTAATTTCGATGCACGCAGGGGGAAGTATGCGCATTTCTTAGATACACGGTATAATTTGTCAGGGCAGCTTGCTCGCCCGGCTCCTGAAGGGCCACTACTGCAGGCAAATGTGGATGGGATTCTAAATGGAGCCGGAGAGCAGCCCGCTTAGTGCGTGCCTTAAATCCTCGGCTATTCAACTGTAGGATTGTAAAAGATCCTAATTAGCGCGGCCGCAGCGTGATCTAGGGCCGTTACTCGCCATCGGTTGAGCGTAATGTAAGGGGAAGGGGGCTCCGCGAGAGCAAAGGGGCTCACTGGGGCTCCACTGCTCGATCCGGTGCTCACTTTAGAGGTCGCATTCGAACGGTTAGACTGCTCGTCTACCGCAGCCACCTGTGAAAGGGGCCAGGATGCTTGAGAGTTACACAGCCGCTTAAGCTTAGACAAGCGGGTGTCAAGAGCAAGCTGGGGCAACTGGGCAACTATCATGCCCGGGATGCGGTCGAAAATGGTTTGAAGGGTGGCAGCCAGTCTATCCTCAATGGTAGTCACTATGGGCGCCATCTGGGCCTCTAAGCTGCTAAAACGTGCCTCCATCGGTGCGACGAGCACCGCGTTGTCCCCAGGTTGAGAGGGGGTACTATCCATCGCCCCCAGTGCCTGCCCGGAGGGTGTCGGAGTAAATAAGGACAAGCGGTTCGCAAGCGCGTCTACTGTCTGCGTTAACGAGGCAACTTGGGCCTGCAACTCGCGGATTTTAATTTGTTCCCAGGTGGGAGCAGAAGAGGTACGCGGTTTGGGTAGGGGGATCATGGAGGGTGGGGAGAGAGAGGCTGCGCCACTCGAGTCACTCACCTGGTGTCCCTGCCGAACGCGGGTGGCCCACGATGAATCCCCCTGGCCAACAGATTTGTGTCCTGGTGACGGCGGGTTCGGATTGGGCGGGTCGGGCGAGCCCTACCCCACAGTAGGCCCATTGGGTTGAGATCCATCCGGAGTGAGATCCGTCCGGACTCACCGATAAGTTTGTCCGCTAAATGGGGTTCAAGGTGTACACCAAGATGACATTTTGGTCCCGCACCATCACAACGGTGACCAGCCGCTTCGCCGTCACTTCGAAGTGGGCGATGAGCGCACTACCGACCACGTTTTCGAGTTAAACGGCTGCGAGGGACATCTGAATCCTGGGCTTGGTCACAACGATGAAGTCGGTTGCTTTCGGCTTCGGCATGGGTCGAGGCTGCCACACAGGCCTCTTGTGTCCCCGCTGCAGGCCCGCGGAGCACGTCGCAGGCGGTGATAGAGTTGAGGAGCAGGCGCCAGCATCAGCGTCGGCAGCTGCGGCCAGGGACGCCGCGTTGGCGGAGGCCACCATGTGTGCGTTGCTCACCTGCTCTCGGCGAGCGACAGCGGCAGCAAGCGCGGTGCTCTTGAAGGGTTGGGACAACTCCGGTCGGCTGTCCGAAGACGGGTTGGTGGTCCACATCATGCTGTCAGGATCATATCCAGTTTGGGTGTCCGCCACGGTTGCGGCTGTGGTGCGGGGCCGGCCACCCGTTCTACCGGGAGGCGCAATGGCCATTAGCCCGAGCGACGCCGCCGGCGTCGTCGAGACGTAAGTCGCCTGTAAAAGACGCAGAAGGGCTAACCTCCCGAAACAAAGCATGCAGAACAGCCAGATCACATTCCGGTGACGGTGGTGAGATTTTCTCGGAGGTTCGAAGAGGTAGCCCGATGTTGCGATCGAAAATCTTCGGAGCCAGTGTGCTGCACGACCTATATGGTTGCGCGCTTGCAGCGCCCGGGACCCCAGTGAATGAATGAAAGCTTATGTACTAAGCCACCCTCAACCAGACGCCACATTCAACGAAGCACTGTCGCAAGGTGATATACTCATGTTCGAGGCACTGACGAACCCGCCGCCAACATCTGAGACAGTAGCGGTGTCAACACAGGAGTTTTGTGTCGAAAGAAGGACTTCGTGCGCAGCGCCAGCAAAATGAACGCCACATTTCCAGTGCTGCCTTACCGTTTACGGTGCAGCCCACCATAAAGCCCGTATTCCTGAATTAAAACACACTACACACGCCTTGAATCATCCTGCACATTGACATTGCTAGACATATTGGAGAGTATTCATTCCTCCTACTTTTAGACGCACACCACAAGTAATATATTGTAAGGCAAAGGACTAATGCAAGTTTGGTAACAGTTATCGGCACTCTCCGACCATTGTTTGCAACGCTATTCCTACCGCGTCTGTCAACATCTGTTGTTTCCATGGATATTCTCAACTTTACAGTGACAATGGCGTATGTGACATAAGCTCCTTACCAACCACTAACAAATGGACAAGCGGATTGCTACATAACAGAGTTAGAACCCGCCCTTCTAAAGAGTGAAGTAGGACAATTGAAAACCACATCGCACGCTTTCTCTTCATGCAGCACAACAATATTCAAAGCAGCGCAGGGCAAACGTCAGTATTATTATTGATGTGACGAGAAACGACCATTCAGCTAAGAGCACTTGGAATATAACTGACAGCTGTTTGGTTGTTGTGTATTCATATTTTCACGTTTTAGCTTGCACAAAATACGAGGACAAAAAGAGAGACAAGAGTGCGAACTCTAAACAGTTTATTTTTGAAAGAAACTACACGCATCAGAATGGATCATGCGCGGTGCAAAACTGCGTGTACTTGCGCCGCACATGCTCAGTTCTGGTTCTTTGGTACTGATGTATACTATAGTTCCTTTCGAAAATTCCTTTCTAAATTTGACAGTTAGTGCTCGTGTGTCCCGATCTCTCTTGTCTTTATCATCTGTTGCACTAAAAAATTTAAAATATTGACAGCGATTGCTCCGGAGCCCTAAACAGAAACATCGTTGGAGGAATAAAAGCTCACGCGTAGCAGAAGAGTTGAAGTTGGACAGCGCATACAAGCCCGCTTGTTCAACAAAAGAGCCGGCTGAGTTGAAGCGATGGCACTCGAACGCAATGTTTGTGGTCATGGCTCGTCGACGTAAGTGTAAGGGCTACACGTCGTCAGCTACGTCATTCAGATAATCTGTAAGGGGCTTTTCAAACAAGCAGGCCGTAGAAAACTTCGTGGCACTTATCCTGGCCTGTAGCACCAGATTAATCGGCGTCATCGTCGGCCAGCTCCAAGTGCTAGAAAACCTGCACTGAAAAAGTGGAGGCTTGGGTGTCGCTTGGAAAGGACCCCCAGATCTCTCCTAAGCGTCGGAGTCTCAAAGATGATGGATGCCACGTTGACGGAGTGTGCATGGCAGCAGCGCACTAGGCGCTTCCAGCAAAATGCTAAGCCCCTTCTGCTTTATTGTTCAGGTGTCGGCTGCGTGTATCTACCTATAACCGACGCTGAACATCTGCGTGGATTACAGTGGCAGCGTCAACGTTTCACCGAACACACGTATCTTCACTTTATGTGAAGTCACTTTGCCGAACGCACTGGAATCTGCGCATGCTCCTTGCTGGATACCATCTCCTCACGTGGACAAGCCTGCTGCTATAAGAAGACCAACACCACAAGCAGCGACCAGTGTGCATGGCAGCAGCGCACTAGGCGCTTCCAGCAAAATGCTAAGCCCCTTCTGCTTTATTGTTCAGGTGTCGGCTGCGTGGATCTACCTATAACCGACGCTGAACATCTGCGTGGATTACAGTGGCAGCGTCAACGTTTCACCGAACACACGTATCTTCACTTTATGTGAAGTCACTTTGCCGAACGCACTGGAATCTGCGCATGCTTCTTGCTGGATAACATCTCATCACGTGGACAAGCCTACTGCTATAAGAAGACCAACACACAAGCAGCGACCAGTGTGCACGGCAGCAGCGCACTAGGCGCTTCCAGCAAAATGCTAAGCCCCTTCTGCTTTATCGTCCAGGGCAGTAGATACTTGCCTACCCATTGCTTCAGAAGCGATAACCGCTTTTTGCTGATGCTGCCTTGCCCACCGATTATTTAAAAATTTGTTATAGATATTTACACATTTAAAGTTAGCCTTTTGTCATGTGGTGACGTTGAACCTAACCCTGGCCCGACAGAAAAAGAATTGTTGATGCAGTTACTTTCAGGTCAATCTAACATTTTAGCTAAACAGGGTCAAATTGAAACCGACATTATCAAATTAAACGAACGTATTGGAAATTTGAAACATCAAGTCGCCCCATTACTTTCACCTAAAAATGAAGTAGACGAAATGAAAAAAACAGTTGCTAAACTTAAAGAAGCTGTAGGTCTTGCAGCGCAAAGAAATGAAGAACTTGAACTTGGCTGGAAGGGATTTCTGATCACAAGGTTGTAGTTACCAATGTCTTTCTAGAACCTAAAAAACGTTTGGCGGGAGTTAAGCATACATATGTCAAAGACTACTCCAGGGCGAGGGACGAGTCTATTTTGGATTACCTTGACATAGCTTACGAAAACTTTCAAGGCAATGATGTGCGGCATTTGTGGGAAATGTTTAAAGAGCATTGCAAATTTTGTTTAAAGTCTTTTATACCTGATAAAAAAAAACGAACCAAAAGGGTCAATCCATGGATTAACCGAGATATTATTCACCTAAAACGGCGAATTAAACGTATCAAGAAGACTCGCAGTCCCGATTGTGATGTCTTAAATAGGTTAGTCTTTAAACTTTCGAGCAGCGTAAAATCCGCAAGGAAACGGTATTTTTGCGAAAGTTTGCCTCAGTTCATTTTAAACGATCCAGGAAAGTTCTAGAATCACATCCGCAGTGCACGTAAATCGGTCGATCAATTATTGGTTGATGGCAAGATGGAAACATCTCGTCTCTCCATTGCTAATGCTTTCAATTCCTTTTTTCATTCTGTGTTTTCAAACGATCAAGGTGATGAATTTTATATGGAGGCTCATTCGGAACAGATCGAGCTTGTTTCTTTTGAAGGAGTTTTTGAAATGCTTCTGCGATTGGATCCTAAGTGCACTACTGGCCCGGATGAAATCCTGAACGCCTTTCTGCGTCGCTATGCAGAATCTTTAGCTCGGTTTTTGACAGTGATTTTTCGTGAATCTTTTCGGACGTCCGTGCTGCCCCATGATTGGCTTATGGCTAGGGTAATTCCAGTTTTTAAAAAATGAGACCGTTTTCATGTTGACAATTATCGACCAATTTCCTTAACGTGCTGTTGTTGCAAGATGATAGAACATATTGTAGCTAACCATATTCTTAATGTACTGGAAAAAAATAAAACATTGAGTCCCTTCCAACATGGTTTTAGAAGGGGATTTTCTACCGTTACGCAGTTGGTCACCGCCGTTCATAGTTTTAGGTCAATCTTAGATCACTCCGGGCAAATTGATGTTTTGTTTTTAGACTTAAGCAAGGCATTCGACAGGGTTCCTCACGGTAGCCTTCTTTTAAAACTTAAACAAGCAGGAATTCCTTCTACACTTGTAAATTGGGTTAATTCATATTTGAAAGATCGAACGCAATGTGTAGACATCGATGGTACTTGTTCCTCTTCTCTAACAGTGACATCAGGTGTGCCCCAGGGAAGTGTGCTGGGGCCCCTGCTTTTTTTGTTGTATGTTAATGATTTAGTGTCTGTGGTTGGTGATACTGTGAATATTGGAATGTTCGCGGATGATATCATGATTTATACTGAAGTGCAGTCTGCTTCTGATCAACATCGGCTAGATAGGGCTTTATGTGACATATCATCTTGGTGCGACAAATGGGGCATGAAAATTAGCACTACAAAAACAGTTCTTTTACGTATAACCAGGAAACGAAACCCCATAACTTTCCGGTACAAAATTAAAAACACCTTAATCGAGGAGGTTAGTAAGTTTAAATACCTAGGTATCGCATTGAACTCCAGATTAGATTGGAACGACCACGTTCAGCAGGTAACTTCTTCAGCGCTAAAAAAACTTGGTCTTTTACGGCATAAACTTCGAGGTACACCTAGTAACGTTAAGCTTTTAGCGTATAATTCCATAATTAGGCCTAAACTGGAGTATGCAGCGGTTGTTTGGGACCCGTACACGAACAAAAACATTAACGAATTGGAGAAGGTTCAGAGGAGGGCTGTTCGTTTTATTTATAGTAAATATAAAAGAAGTGATTCTCCGTCAGGTATCATGACACTCAATAAAATCCAACCACTACACATTAGACGCCAAATTGCCCGCTTAGCTTTTATGAAATCCCTAATTAAGTGTAAAACTGGATTATCACCCACTCCATTCATAAGTCCGGCCACCACGAGAAAAACACGACACACACATAGCCACAGTTTATCCCCATTCTTTGCCCGAACAAATACCTTTAGGTTTTCATATTTTCCACGCACGGTAGATGACTGGAATAAATTGCCAGAAAGAATTTTTAGTGGAAATTTTATGACAGCCCTACACGATCATTTTAGAAACTTTTAATTACTGACGATCGGGTTTTTAGCAAAGTTTCTTGAAGTTGTGCGTGATTTTCTAGTTTTATTTGGATTGGAAACCCAGCTATGTTTGTGCGAAAAGTCGGTTTCACCGTGGCTTGTTTATTTTGTAGTTCTAAGCGAATTCTGCGTTTTGTTGCTTCATTGTTTTTTTTTGCATTGCATTGTATGTGCGTGAGCATTCTTTTTTTCTGCCCGTCCTGCTTGGACCATTAAATTGGTCTGCAGTATTGTATAAATAAATAAATAAATAAATAAAATAGGAGCAGGAGAATTAATCTAGTTATATATGGCATTGAAGAAGCCGTCTATGAAACTACTGAAAGTCTAACAACTACTATCAAAGAAAACTTGTTCTTACAGTAAATGACATAGAGCGAGGCCACTGGCTGGATAAAAAAAACCGCTACAAATCGTTTGGTGATAATAAGGTTGTTGGACTATCGCGAGAAAACGTCAATACTTAAAGCATGTTTCAAGCTAAAGGGATCTCCTGTTTCGGTCACTGAGGACTTTTCTGCCGGTATCAGAGAAACCAGGAAGAAATTGTGGCAAACGGCAACGCATGAAAAGGCAAATCGTTCAAAAGTAAAGCTGGTATATGATAAGCTGTATGTAGACGACATTTTGTATGGTTGGGATGAAACCAACAATAAAAGGTATAAAATTTCAAAGCGTAACAAATGACACCAGAAAGCAAGTACCCGTAATCTATCTATCCTTAGTGTAAATTGCCGTAGCATTGTTATTAAACCTGTCCTGCTTGAAGCCCTGTTTCTTACTCGTGAACCAGACATTGCTGTGCTTACAGAGACTTGATTAAACGATGAGGTATCCGACAGCGAATGTGTTCCGAAAAACTACGTCTGCTTTCGTTAAGACCGGGACAGGGGAGGTGGCGGGGTTGCTATATTATTTAGAGCATATTTACAACTCGTCAGAATGCCTGATATTCCAGGTGTTGAAAGCATTTTTGCACTACATATATATATAAATTGCGATACATTCTCGGAGCTATTTATAGGCCTCCTGACTCCTCTGTCTCGGTTCTAGAAAATCTTGATGATTACATGTGCTCTTATATAAAACCAAATGACAGGTTGATTCTACCGGGTGATTTCAATATTCCGAGTACAAATTGGAATACTTTTTCCACACAGTATTCAGATCTAAGTGACATTAAAATACTAGACATGATTTTTAATTATGTTTTGCTACAGATTGTATCTCAACCTACTAGAATTCAAAGTGCAATTTCAATCCTAGATCTGTTCTTTGTTAGCAGTACTGTAAAAAATCATGTATTGTGTGATGTTGTACCACAAATATCTGATCATGAAGCTGTCATATTAACCTTAACTGATCCTTCGTATGTTGATTCCACTGTCAAGCGCCAGTACCGGACTTTTCTCGCGCTGATGATGAGTCAATCCTCGATTTTCGGGACCTCTCCTTCAATGCTTTCTCAGAAAACACCAGCAATATAAATGATCTATGGCTAACTTTCAAAGACATTGTTCAGGAATGTATAGCACGCTATGTACCACTAATAACTAAAAAATCCGCTGGTAAAATGCTTGGATCACTCGACAAACTCTCCAGCTACAACAAAAACTTAGGAGACTAAAAAAGCAAAAGGCCAGAAATTCGGTTTGTCCTCTACTTGACGAAGCCATTGCTACAATAGCAACAAAACTAAAACTACAAACTCAGGAGGACAAGGCAAGGTACTATAGTATATCACTTCCTTCCTTTATTAAGACGTCTCCAGAAAAGTTTTGGAGGTCTATTAAACCGAGTTCATGTGGCACTACTTCATTTTCTCTTAACGGAAAAGTCATAAGTGATGACACAGCGGCGTCCAATGCCTCCAATAATCATTTTAAATCTGTATTGTCAACAAATAATAATTTCCTTCCAGTGCTTAGTATGTCTTTTCCACCTATGCCGGATGTGAAAATTTCCGAGGAGGGCATTTTTAACCTTGTGCTTAATATAGATGCTAAAAAATTTCCTGGCCCGGACGATATCCCAAACGCCTTCTTAAAAAGATATGCAGAGAGGTGTGCAAAGTGTTTGTTCATGTTATTTAAAAAATCTCTGAGTGACGGCGCATTGCCGGAAGACTGGAAAACTTCCATAATTAAACCACTGTTTAAATCTGGTGATAAATCGAACATTGCAAATTATCGGCCTATTTCGTTGACTTCTACTTCATGCAAAATCTTCGAGCACATACTTTATAAGCACATAGTAGATTTTCTTGAAAAGCATGAAGCCCTAACAGATGCACAACACGGCTTCAGACATGGGTATTCTACTAACACACAATTACTTGGAATTACACATGACTTTGCGAAGGCTATAAATAGAGGAACCCTATAAACGAACAGACCCTATTTATATGGATTTGAGTAAGGCGTTTGATAAAGTGTCTCATAATAATGTACTTCACAAGTTGGGCCTTATTGTAACAAATCATACGATAATAACATGGATTAAAGCTTACTTGACAAACCGGAATCAATACGTTTCCCTAAATAGCACCTGCTCCAACCGAGTTGAAGTTGCTTTTGGCGTACCTCAGGGGTCCGTGCTTGCGCCTCTGTTATTTTTCATTTTTTTAAATCACATCACCACCAACATTAATGGTAAGACTAAACTCTATGCAGATGACAGCGTGATTTATGAAAGTCAATTCGATTCAGGACCAAATTAGGTTAAATGAAAGCTTCCAAAAAATCATTACTTGGTGCGAACAGTCGCAGATGACTATAATTTGCGACAAAACGGTCTTTATGCGAAGAACCCACAAAAAGAAGCCACTTTTATTTCATTACGGAGCTAATGGAGTAGGCCTCTCGGAGGTTGCTGAATATAAATACCTGATTGATTGATATGTGGGGTTTAACGTCCCAAAAGAATATAAATACCTGGGTTTATGGTTCACAAATAATCTATCATGGTCAAAACCTATAGATGTCATCACAAATAAAGCGTTACGTAAATTATTCTTCTTGCGACGATCCTTCAAACTAGCAACTTCTTCTGTACGCTTCCTTGCATACCAGTCAATTATATGTCCCATGCTTCAATATGCCGTGCCAATTTGGGACCCTTACACCAAAACAAACATAAGCAAATTAGAAAGAGTACAGAAAAAAGTAGTGTGTTATATTTATAATTCTTATGGTCTTTCGTCAGTTACTGAGGTCATCAAACGAAGTGGGCTCCCCACAGTTACGAAGAGAAATAAAATTTGTCAACTGAAACTTTTGTACCAAATAGTTAAAGGACATTACAACATAGATACCTCCCACATTATCACTTTTTCTGAGGGTTATGCTACCAGGCAAAGAAACTCTTTAATGATAGCTCCTTTATTTCAACGAAATAATGGCTTTAAATACTGTTTCTTCTATAGAACTAATGCTGATTGGAACAACCTAACTAATAACATTGTAACACAAAAATCACTTTCCTTGTTTGAAAAATGCTTAGAGTAGTTCTTTAGTACCATTGATTATATATTTTGTTGCATTTGTTTCTTTTTGTGCGTCACTCGTAAAATTCGATTATCAGTTAAACGGAATCTTTTTTCCAGCGATGTATCCTCTGTATATTCTATATACCATGCTTGGCATTTCACTAATTACTTCGAATTTTGGTTCGCATCCCTATTTGTGTTGCTTTAACTGTATGCATTATATTGTCCGCGTTATGCATATTCTGCGTGTATATTATTTTGCCCTTTCAGAATACTCTGTACCTCTGTCTCACACCTGCTATAGTCTCTGTTCGAGACTGCAGTATCAATAAATAAATAAATAAATAAATAAATAAATAAATAAATAAATAAATAAATTGATAAGTTCCGAGCACACTTTAGCTCCCAAGCGAACTCTCGAACGTGTTCCGAGTGAAGTGATACAGCTTACCTGCGTACAACTGGTTCTTAGCTTACAAACGGTCCATCAGTCGTTTCCCCCGCCATTAGGCTGCCTCCTCCATGCAGGAATAAAGAAGCCTTCAACTGTTACGCGCTGTCCAAGTTATTTAGACTACTGCGCCCAGCGCGTACGTTTTAGGCCAAAGACAACACCACACATAACATTTTCATCGGAATCATTCAGCTTTGTACGAGAATAAAAGGGTATCGCTTGTTTTTATGTGGCTTTTGTTGCACTGTAAGTGAGCAAAATTTTGTAAGTGCAGTTGAGTCGCGCGTCTACGTTTACGGACGCCATGCATACCGAGAACGCCGAATGGTAGTAGGAGTCACTTCTTTACCGTACGGCTTTTCACAAGTTTTAGAAGTTGCATCTAGGATTTATTTGCTTTCATGGGAACGTAGATTACCTCACGAAGGCGTACATTGCACACGAAGGCGTACAAGTTTCGACTAGGGGAAGCGATTGTTTCCATTTAGAGAGCACTGATAATTAGTGCGTTAAAGCAGAGCCATTTATAAGAGAATGCCTCTTAATTATAATATGACTCATTTTCAACGTAACCATGAACGAATTGATAATTATGAATAGGGCGATAGAGATAATGATAAACGCGTTGAGGTAGATATTTGGGCAAGCAGCTAGGCCATGAATGCGAATTATCATGGTTGTACTGAAAGTGATGAACCTGACAATGATGGCGCTGATGATTTCTATGAGGAACAATGACCATGAAAACGTTGAATCAGAGCCACTTGCATGTGGCTACATGAACGTTTATGGTGAATACTTGTAATCATGAACGCGTTCAGAAGATTATCAAGTGATTGAATGTAATAATTAGTAAGGCTTATAATGAACTAATGTGTAGAAATGGCTGTCGGCAAGCAAAGGTCTCATGTACAATGAACAGATATGATGATAAAGGCAACATCTGTAGCCACTGTTGTTTCCAGCGTTCGCATTCGTGGAAACTTGTTTTCTTTCAGAAATAGAGCTAAAATGTCTTAGTTCACGTTTTTTTGTAATAATATAATCGCCTATTATAACCGGCATGGCCGTGGGATACAAAGGCTTAATTTAGGAAATTTCATAAGACACTTCCTGTAAAACCAGTGGCTCGTGCGATATTTTCTGTTGAACGCATTGACAAATGAAAACATGTTAATATCAAACGTAATTTGAGTAAAAAAACGCCAGGCCTGCACGGAAGGCACGACACAGTCACAGCGAAAGCTATAAGAGCCTTTTTTTTTATTGCGACAAAGACTTTCTTTTAAGGCACAATATTGTTGTGCTAAATGCTTGCTGTTAGTCTGGTGTTGTGAATAAAGTGAAGTAGTGTCTTGTGGAATCTGTTTTTATATATCCAGCGGTTGTAACTGGCTGTGGCGCTGTAGCGAAGGCCGGCTTGAGTAGGGTGACGGGAGCGTTCTGGCTGCAACCCTTTATAGGTACATAAAGGATGGTATCTATCTGCTTGCATCGCAGGAGTGGGACAATGCGGACACGTATAACCACCTCGTAAATATGACCAGTTCCATGAAGATATAACGGCTGGTGTAAGGGCCACCCCTGCCCGAAGCCTCTTAGCACAACTTCCTCCGCCCTAGTAAGGTGAGGGGATAGAGAGCAGACACACGGTGAAATGAGAGCACGTGTATCCTGCCGGGGAACAATTTTATGGGTATGGAGTAAGTTTAATGGCTGAGGTGCAAGGGGAATGGCAGGAAGGTCTATGTCTGGAGGGCAGTGCGCCTGCTGGTCAGCAGCAATGTTGTGTGGGTTTGCAGCATGGACTTGTATCCAATGTACTTTTACGCAAGTAGCCGTATTATTGTTCAGCTTATGTATCGCCTCGCAGATCTCCATCACCTTGTGCAATTTCTTGAGCTCCCTAATAGCTCTTAAAGAATCAGTGTATACGCCATTCTGCTTAATTGTGGGCAGCTTAGAGGTAGCATTCTGGATTGCATCGTGGATGGCTTGAAGCTCCGTCACAAGAGGACTGGCTTCCGTAGATAGATAACGCTGGTGGCCTCTGACAAAAGTATGCGTAGTACTCAGGAATGATGTCCTTCCACCGTCTTGTAGGATAGCAGCATCTGTATATAGTTTGCAGGTATTAGCGCATGGGGCCTCTATGATGGAGCGTTTGCCAATAGTAGATGATGTATCGAAGCTCCGTTACTTTGTTGTTTTATTAGATGTGATGGTGGTGAATTCCCAGGGAGGCATAGGCTCGGGCTGGTTGTCAATGCGAGAGCCACGTTGAAAGTGTGCGTGCAACGCAGCAATAACCGGTACAAGCTGCCTGCTGATTTCACGAGCTTTTTCTCTTTGCGTGACCAGCTATGCAATTGTGTGACACTGGGCACCCTCCTGTAAAGTTGGTATGGGAGGGATGCGAAGTAAGGCTGTTAATGTGCGCATAGCATCACGGGTAATAGTCTACAATTGTGCCAACTGGGCCAAAGATAACCGTGGAAATTGCCCGGGTATAAAATTTTCGGCTGCAGAACTGTGCAGACGAACTGTCAAGCTAAATGTGTACGAGTTCCAGCTGCTTTCGATGCGATGCGGTGAATAAGTTGAAGTGTTTTTGTGGAACCCCATCTGACTTTTCGAAGCCAGTGCACTCCACTGTGCGACTGGCGAATGTCAAGACATAGTATGCGGACCTCTGAAGCCTGAAAAATGGGCACTGCATCTATTTTAAATGTAAAGGGGCACTGTTTGATTTTTCTGCGCCCTGCTTTGTTAGCTACCTGAACAGAGCATGATTTTTGTGCGGACATGTCTAACCCTGCGTTCCGAGTGTAGCTCTGAAGAACATCAAGTGCTTTCTGAAGCTGTTGTGCTTGTCTTCAGGCGTCTTTATGTACAGACCATAAAGTCACATCATCAGCGTATAGTAAAAATCTCATGTCTGCAATTCCGTGTAGTTGCCATGCTAGAGGTATTAAAGCAATGTTGAAAAGGAGAGGAGCCAAAACGGATCCTTGTGGGACACCTCTGTTGGACATGAAGCAACCTTCAGGTTTTCCATCTACTCTTATCACAAATGTGCAGTTAATTATTTTACTACCAGCAGTGGAAATCCGAGCTCAATGAGGTTGGATAATATGACGTCATTGTTTATGTTGTCGTAAGATTTTGTTACGTCCGTTGCTTTTACAGCGCATACTGCGTGGCTGTGTGTAAAATGTCATCCGACAAGTTAGAAAGACCGTCTTCAGTCCCCAAATGAGACCGCAACCTGATTTGAGCCGGATGGTACTTCTTGTGTCGTTCAAGCCACCAGGAAACACGTGTGGCCAGCATCTTTTCAGCAAGCTTGCAGACAGTAGCAGTCAAACAAATTGGATGTAAGGATTGCAGGCTATTTGGAGACTTTTGGGGTTTCAGTATCGGGACGACAACTGAGTATTTCCAACCAGATGGGAGGTCCCCACTTTCTCATACTTTATTATTAGCCTGCAGAAGAGCATCCAGAGCTTCGCCTTCCATCTTCTTGAAAACCTCGAACGGAATACCATCTGGACCAGGTGTTGTTCCTTGGTGAGAAGGCTCAATCACCGCTATTAGTTCAGCCATGCCGAAAAGACTGGATATATCGGATTTGGTGCTTGGCTCAAGCTCGTTGATTTCGGGGCAGGTTATAGAATATGCGCTATCATACTTTGGTAAAAACGCTCTTGCAGTCTGCTCTGCAAATTCTTGTGGCATACTTTGAATGGATAACCTAAAGCTCGCTGCAGAGCTCTTAGCGTCTTTTCGAAACACTCATTGCTTAATACGGCAAGCACACTAGCTTGACGCCCACTACGGCAATAATATACAAATTTTAGAGTAGTAGGCCGGCATTCGCTATGCTATTTTTTGTCACTCTTCTGAGAAGCATGGTATCCGCTAAACTTTTGCGAGAAATTTAGTGACAATTATTCATACAGGGTCTGAAGACGATGGGGAATTATGCTTGAGAAGGTATACGCCACAGTTAATACGTGAACAAAAACAAGCTTCTGTAATGGGTTCGAGCATTAGTTAGACAACCAACTCGTTACGCTATTGGCATTGTGTGACGACAACTTGTTCTTTCACTGTTTCAAAACGCTTTACAAGTTGTAATAAAGCGATTGCTTTCCCGAGATCAAGCCTGACTCAGGCAAGTTTGCCAACACGAGCAAAGCACCGGCGGCGGCGGCGGCGGCAGCGGCAGCGGCGGCGATCAACAACGCGTGAACCGAGTTGTGATCTTATAACAGCTTTTGCTGCCGTATTTCACTGGCCCTTAACGCCGCTTGTCTTTCGTTTAGGGTGTCCCTAACAGTTTCAAAATATGTCTGAGCTTGCACACCACCATCTTACAAGGTAACCTCACACTTACAGGTATGTGGACTTCATCAACCTGGTGGCGCACGACTTGGACATTTATCGACCTTGGCGGCCAAATACCAGCCATCACAGCCCCTTATTTCCAAAACTGCTCAACAAGCACGGTGGACTAACTGCGGAGAGTTGCGTAAGTTGACGGTGAACGTTTTGTATTTGACTACCGTGAAACCCACGCCAAGTGGCGTACCGTGAAAAAACTTCTCAAATTTTTCAGTTCCCAAAAATTAAGAAATAAGGCCTGCAAGTTAGGCCTGTGTTCTGTAGTTGAGCATTTTTTTTAATCAACTGTGACTCATTTTTCGCAAATTGCATTTAAGGCAGTTGATCCCGACAACGTTGTCACATTGCACGACACGATTGGTCTTTATCCGCTAGCGGGATTTTTTTCGCTAAACTATTACGCACCCGATTCAAGTGCATGGGTGATATTTTATGAAGTGTAGCTCATGAATTATTTATTCTTTAATGGCCCTCTACAACTTCTACATTTGGACTAACTTTCTGGGTGTTTCTAAATATAGGTTGTGGGAACTCAGGCTGGCCTGCCGCCATTGGGTGAGCTTTGTCGCCTATTTCTGTCGTTCTCATGTTCTAACATGCTTCTCCCTTCCTCCGCGGCCTGTCACCCTAGGAAAGTGAAAGTGACCTTAACCCCTTTCACCCGGTAAGAGATGTCGACTGTAGCGCAGTGCGTGCACTCTCTCAGGAGATTTAGACCACGTGCGTCGGGAGAGTCCGAATCCTCTTCGGAACGACGTAGGGTGAGCACGCATTTCTGTCCCGTCCGTCAGCTCCTTTTGTTTGGGGCTTACTTACATCGCCAATGGCGCCCTGCGCCCGCGGCGAACGCTCACTTTTTGTTGCCCCTTTCAAATTCTAGGCTGAAGAGCTGTGCGGTGTCTTTGTGCATGACCTTACTTCAACAACCCGTACCTCTCGATGCCAACGCAAGCGAGTTTTGCTCTCGCTCGATCCATTGGGTCTGTTGTTTCGGTGTCAACGTGAACCTCTTTTTTTCATGGAGACTTGCTCGTGGCACCCTGTGTACTACTTCACTGAAGTGATTTTGAAAGGGGAAAAGAAAGAAAAAAGCGCTGTTTCGTTACTGCCTGTCTCGATGAGAGCACCTCCACAGTTAAGCGCAGGGATTAAGGTAATGGGAATTGAAGAGATAGAAGAAAGGGGTAAAAGAAGGGTGGTGAAAACCATTCGATCACTCGTATCACGCATGCACGCAGGAAACCAACGCCGCAGACGCGATAATCGGAAAGATTCGCCGAGAAGTCGGGGGGGGGGGGGAGGTGAGGGAGATGCACCTGTCAAGGGAAAGAAAGCAAAAAAAAGAGAAGAGAAAAAAGGGGGAAAGAAACCACAGGACAAGTGGAAAGTAGTTAGGACACTCCCGAACTGATAGAGAAGGGGACAGAGTCCCCGCTGCAAGGGTTGGACGCGCCCACGAAGAATAGGAAAAAAAAAGAAGAAAAAAAAGAAAAAGCCGTCAGGCAGCTCGGAGCAGTGTACGTTAACAAGATCACGTGGGACTCCGAGCAGGGATAAGGCGTGGTGCGCAGCGCGATGTAGCAGTAAGGGGAACGAAAAAGGCAAATTCAGCGTCCGCGCAAAGGAAAAGACCGGTATGCCACTCGCAGTCGACCGAGACTACAACCAAGAAGGCCACCGGTACAGTGATGTGCACGATTTATAACGGGCGGAGTAGAATTCACGATAAGCAGGCAATTCCTTCAGGTTGATGCCAAACCGTTCGGCAAGAGCCTCGAAGGTGAGAAGGGGCACAGCAGCGAGATTGCGCTCGTGGCAGCCAGCTGGTAGGCCCACAGAACACCTATACACTACCATGGTAGGACCCCGAGCGCCACTCGAAGTCCCGTAGCAAGAGCAATGAGGATCTCGTTCCTTTTTTGAATTTCAGGTTTCTCTGAGGTCGAAGTAGCGGGCTGCGTTAACTGTTCTGTGGCTCCGTCGTCGTGTATCTGGTGACAGTAACAGGAACCGGTGCTTCCGCAAAAGCGCGTGGTGTCTGCGTTACCGTTGAGCGCTTTGAATAACAGTAGGGACTGGCTGAGCTGTGGATGAGGGCGGGGCAGTCGTCGTTGTGGTGGGGACGACGGGCACACTCATTGCAGGACAAGGGGCGGCCTCCGAGGCCGTGTCGCCGGTACCGGCGAGCGCATCTCGGAAGGAGCGACCCTTGATGATGGGGGAGTTGCTGCCAGGGGTCCTAGCGTGCTGCAGGGCTTCGCGGCGAGTCATGGTGCCGTCAGTTGAGGCCATGATGACCGCGGCCCTGCGATGGAGTTCCCAGGCTGGACTGCGGGGCTCGGTTGCAGGGTGTTTCCTGCTGCAGTTTATGCAACGAGGGTGTGCTGCACACGATCCTGGGGCGTGCTTGATGCCGCAGCGCAGGCACCGTTTGTCCCGATAGCAGGTGGCGTTTCCGTGTCCGAAGCGGCCGCAACGGGAGCGCTGCAGGGGCTGGGGGTGACGGGGTCGTACTGGGCGCCTTTGCTTGTAAAGCAGTATATCCGGTGGGACGGGAGTCCCAGCGAACGTAGAGGTGAGGCAGTTGCCTCTGTGTACACCAGACACGAGGGGCACAGGTGAAGCAATGTTGTCGAGGAGGTCATCAAAGGGGATCATGGGTCCACTCCAAAAAAATTGGCAGCATATCCACGGAATGAATGATGGAGAGTGGGGCGAAGCATTTATCCGTCCATTCGTTCTTGCTTCCTTTCATTCATGCGTCTGCCTGTGTGACCGTCCATGCGTCCCTCCGCCTGTCCGTGCGTGCGTCTGTTCATGCGTCCATCCCTGCGTTCGTCCATGCATCCGCCCCTGCCTGCATTCATGCGTCCATTCGTGCATCTGTCTGTGTGTCCGTTCCTCCCTCTCTAAGTACCACCATCTCGCTCCTTTTCGTCAAATATTGGATGGATGGATGGATGCTATGAGCGTCCCCTTTATAACGGGGTGGTGACAAGTATGCCACCAGGCTCGACAAAAAAAAAACATTTTTTCTTTTTTTTATGTTGGCCTAATGCTTCTACTTCGATAAATTCTATCTTAATGGAAAAAAAGGTAAATTTTCAGCTTAAGTTCTCTGCCATTTACGGCACACTGTCCATATTTTATTTTTCCAATATTTATTTTTGTCGTTTCTCTCTAATTTTCTGCCACCAATACTCTAACCGTCTCTTACTTATTTCAATCGCGGGTGTGTTCAGCTTTCCATTGTTGTCTCTAAAACCCAAGGCTTCCTGTAGGCTCGTGCCCAAACGTACACCTGGGTGGATATCTCCACATTCAATCAGAACATGCTCCGCCGTTTCCTTATCTTTCCCGCAGCATGTGCATTGTTCTTCTTCTTTACTGAATCTTGCTTTATAACTACGCGTTCTAAGGCAACCCGATCTCGCTTCAAACAGTAAAGCGCTTCCCCTTGAATTATCGTAAAATGCCTCCCTCCTTATTTCATTTTTGCCCTTTCGGTAGTTACTCAAAGCCGGTTTTTTCTCCATAGCTGCCATCCAGTAAATCCTCTCCGCCTCCCTGACTTTTCCCTTAACGCTCTTTGTTGACATATGGCTTACAATACCAGCCGTATACTTACTAGTGAGTCTTCTAGTTCTTTTTCTCCACTGTGTGTCCACGCTCTTCCTATACAAATAACGGAACACCTTCTCTGCCCATCTACTCTCCTTCATATTTCTTAGCCTTTCTTCGAACCTTATTTTGCTCTGCGCTTCCCTCGCCTCAAAACCTGCCCACCCCATATCGCCCTTTACAGCCTCGTTTGTCGTCTTCCCGTGAGCACCCAACGCGAGGCGTCCCACAGTCCTTTGATTTACATCCATTCCCGCTTGCACCTCTGCCCTCATGCACACCACTGAGTTCCCAAAAGTAAGCCCTGGAACCATTACACCCTTCCACAGCCCTCGAAGCACCTCATACCTATTGTATCCCCACAACGCTCTGTGCTTCATTATTGCCGCATTCCTCTTTCCTTTTGCTGCCGAGGCTTTTTCCTGTACCTCCATGTATCTATCACTCTCATTTACCCATACTCCAAGGTACTTGTATTCACTTACCCTCGGTATTTCTTGGCCTTGTATGGACACCGTCTGATCACAGGGATCATTGAATACCATCAATCCACACTTCGTTACACTGAATCCTAGTCCAAGAGCTTCACCTTCCCTTCCGCATATATTCGCCAGCTGCTGTATATCATCTCGACTGTCCGCAAATAAGACGATATCGTCCGCATAAAATAAACCTGGAAGCTTCTGCTCAATCATCATGCCGCCCTGTTTGTGTGACAGATTAAAACCAATGTTGCTACCTTCTAGCGCTTTTTCCATACTCACCATGTACAGCATGAATAACAGCGGGGACAAAGGACATCCCTGTCTCAGACCCCTGCTAACCTCAACGTTCTCTTTGCTACGCATTCCTTCCCACTCTATGCAAACTGTATTTTCTCGGTATATCTCCCTCAAAAGCTGTATACAGTCGTCACCCATGCCCATTCCTTTCAATATATTCCACAAAATTTCCTGATTAACGTTGTCGTATGCCCCAGTGATGTCTAGAAAAGCCACGTACAAGGGCCTATTCTCTATTTTAGATATTTCTATACACTGAGTGAGAACAAACAGGTTATCGTCTAACCGCCTGTCGACTCGAAATCCGTTCTGAAGTTCTCCCAAAATATCGTTATGTTCGGCCCATGTTTCTATTTTCATTTTTACTGCTTGCATCGCCATCCTGTATAGTACCGATGTAATGGTTAGTGGTCTATACGAGCGAATCTTGTCCTTTTCTCCCTTGCCTTTATAGATTAAGTTCATTCTACTTTGTCGCCAACTGTCCGGTATTTGTCCGTCCTTTAAGCTTTTTTCTACTGCTTTTAACAATGCTTCTTTAGTGTTATGTCCTAGTTCGTTAATGAGGCTAACGGGAATCCCATCTAAACCCGCGGCAGTGCGCTTTGGAATTTTTCCTTCGGCCTTTTTCCAGTTGAAATTATCAAGTACTAGCTCTTCCTCTGTTGCTTTCTCCGCCACACTTTTACTCACCGGGGAGATCCCCTGGACGCTCTTTTGAAACGAATCGGCTGTTACCTTTTGGATGTAACCTAGCGCTTCGTACCCTTCCAATTGATTTCCTCTTTCATCTAGAATATGTTGTTGCGTTGTGACAGACTTCCTACCTAGCGCCTTTATGTGGCTCCAAAAAATCCTAGGCGCGGCCTCCTTTTTTTCGTGTATCTCTGTCATCCAGCGTTCACTTTCACCTTTAATTTTTGCCTCTACCAATATCTGTACGAGGGATTTTTTCTCTAAATATATTTCCCATATTTTTTTGACTTCGTCCTGCGGCCGCTTCTCCTTTTTTGCCTTTCTATGCTCCCGTGATGCTTCGCGTCGCTTCTCGATCGCCTCCCGGATTTCCTTGTTCCACCAACTTTTTGGCTTCCTTTTTCCTTTCCAGCAAACAGTTTTCTTCTCTTTCCCTATCTCCTTCGTCATTAGATGTAACAGCTCACTATACTCCCAGTCCTTGCCTGGTATTTCGCCTACTTCTTCCTCGACTCTTGCGGCTATATTTATTATTTGTTTGTCATTTAAATACGAGCTGCCAGACTTTGATTCCATGCTCATATTTTCAGTTTCGTATCCCATTTGTAATGTTATTCGTTTATGATCACTACCCAAGCTGTTAATGCCTTCCTCGTCTATCCTCATTTCTGTCAGTTTGTGGTAAATTCCTTCAGTCATGAAACAATAATCAATACTTGATTGCTTGTTTCCGACTTCCCATGTGATCTGGCCGTCACATTTAGGCCCCGTGTTAACTATCTCCAGACTATGTTGCTCGCAAAGATCGCATATTCCCCATATAGCTCGCATATTCCCCATATAGAAGCACCGCCATCCAGCGGACATTCCAAGGACTAAACGAGAGGTGGCACACGCACACTTTCTTACGGCTTGCACTTCGGTTCTACTTACCACCTATAACCACCTCAAGTTCATGGTATATACTAGTTCACTGTAAAAGGCACTGTGAGCCAACGTTCGCTAAACCTTTCTAAAACCAAGGAGGTTACGCCCAGCGAGTATAACGTAGCAATCTTTTCCTGTCAGATAGTGCTCTATGTACATGCCAATGGCTGCTAATGGGAAACGAGAGACGGGAGAATCCGGCTTTTACTTTCTTACGGCTTGCATTTCGTCTCTACTTCCCACCTTTAACCACCTCGAGTTCATTCGTGGTAAATACTAGTTCATTGTATTCATGGCACCGCGGCTCAACGCTCGCTAAACCTTTCTGAAACTAAAGAGGTTGCACCCAGCGAGTATAACGTAACAACCCTTTCTTGTCAGATAGTGCTCAACGTGGATGCCAATGGCTGCTAAAATGGATCGAAGCGTGCGCGTTAACTAAAAGCCGAATGCTCCTGTCTCTCATTTCCCATTAGCAGCCATTGGCATGTACATTGAGCATTATTTTTTATTGTTCAACAACGCACAGAAGAAATTCTCACCGGTACCACCTTGGGGGTCAAAATGTTATACTTGTTACATACTACAGTGCCTACGAGGGACGAACAGGTGCCGTTATAACGAGCTTCGCCCCTAAAACCATGCCAACACAGGTGTTCAGGTCGAGTTGTTTGGCTCGAACCTTGGTCGCACAGATCGTTACAACCTGAAGTAGGGCAGTCAGATCGGCGGTAGGCCAGGTGCCGACAGCAACAAGGTTGAACCGGAAATCGACCTGCACTGGCTGAGTGGCTGAAAACCCGAAAGGAAGGCGGCGATTGCATCCCTCGACGCAGCCAGGAATTTAGCCTTCTTTCCGACAGGGCGAAAGACAATGGTGGCCGCACATCCAATCGGAGGAAGGTCGCCAACAACGTGGGAACCCTCAGAATGCGGAGGCAAGCTTGGGGGCACGCCGCGCTCACCGGAAGCGGACGCCATTTGCTCGGAGGCCACAGTAGTTGAAGGAGATGAGGAGGTGTTGCTGCCAGGGGGGTATCCCTCGCAGATAGCCATGGCCGTGGCAGGAAATGAGCAAGCTCCGGTGTGCGCCTTCGCTTTGCTCGATGCCTTGGAGACGGCAGCAGTGTGGCAGCTGCTGGCTTTCTGCGGCTGGGTTTTCTTGGAGCGTGCTGGCTTGGATTAGGCCAGCTGCTGCCGTGTTGGCACTGAAGATGATACCGAGGCTGCCACGACGGCATTCTGTTGTGTTGTTTTTTTTTCGGGTGCCTCGCTGAGGCGTCATATGTAGCCTTTAAACGGGCTGCGTGCTGAGAGCGTGGAGCGAAGATCGGGGTAAGGGCGGGAGCACAAAAAGCACGCGTCCTTCTTGGTTGAAATCTCATCCGCCTATGGTGTGGATAAGTCTATTTGTTTTCTGGTCGCCTCTTTTGTAACGGGCTCTGTACTGCGTTTTTGTGCTGCCGCGCGCAATAAAGTGTTACGACCTGTTGAGAGCATTACCGTGTTCTTGTCACGCTGCGCTCGGCGACATGGCTGTCCAAACGCGCTGTGCAGAGACGACGGCTAACGCGGCCCTGTGGCTCGCTAAGACCAGACTCATGCTAGTGGCCGTACGTGTTCGTGATACGTGTACACTACAAGGTGTGATTAGGCTGACTGATTTTTTTTTCAGAACAGCTTACGTAAACTGATGATAAGGCGACACCGTTCTACAGGAGTAAAAAAAGACTTTGAGAGCTGGGTATTAATCAGAAAGCGCATGTCGGCTCGCTAAAACTCAAGGAACTTTTCAGATTGGATGCCCACCAGATGCAATCCGAAAGAAGTATTTGACGGGTGGAAACCGCTCATTGAAGGCGCAAGCTGAATCAGAGCTACACGATCGTCAATTCGGCATGACGTTAGATATAGCACGAGAACAAAACGACGACACAAAGATAACAAGGACACGAAGGACACTAGTCGTGTCCTTCGTGCCCTTCTTGTCTCTGTGTCGTCGTTTTGTTCTCGCACTATAACCATCGTCATACCATACCAACTAGCCCAAGCTGCCCCACTTCGATTCGGCACTTGCTGATCTCGTCCAGCACTGCTTCATTTCCTTTCGATCAGTTACTATTAAACTCGATGCGTTACTAGAGTCGTTAAATTTCAGTGCTCTCACGACGTCACACTACCAAGCTGCACATTAGTGCTGCCCTTGTTGCTTTCGAGAGTGGACATTTTCATGCTGCAGGTGGAATGAAAAGCTCTGTGAAAACTGGACAAACTTCACAAGCACGCTTAAGGTGAAAGAGATAATCAGTTGGCCAAAGACAGCGATTCTGTCGTCACTGCACTGTTAAGACATTGATTTATTAGCTGCGGTACTGCTTTCGCGTGCGGTGTTCCTTGGAAAACCGCTTCAAAAGCCCAACACGCGTTCAAGTCTTGATTTGTGTTCATGTTGGTGTTTTTCTCGACGCTGACTTCCCCGCTCCGTGCTCTCTTCCTGCCACGGCTTTCGTCTCGATGTTCGAGAAGCTGGAGTCATCATGCATATGAACTAGGCATGAGCCAGCTACGAAATAGGCCTCAGCAATTATTGAATTCTAGAAGTATGAGTAGTGAAAACAAAAAGGGAGCCACAGCAACTTTGCGAATGGCAAAGGAGTGATAATATAGGCAAAAAATTGGCACATCCCACGTACAGTCTGAATTGGTGATATGAGAAGCATCAATGATAAATGTTGATATGTCACTTTAAAATCAGTACAGCGTTACGAGGTGGCGGTAAATAATGCCGTACGTGACCACCATGTCAATGATTATCGTATTTGAATGTGTCTTTTACCTTCGTCATCCATTCACCTCACGTGATACCAAATTTATTATATGTGGAGCTAGCGAAATGGTCGCGAGCACGCTATGAGCGTGGTATGTTGTCATGTTATTACATGACACGCGCGTCGGGGATATCATGTTTGCACCAATCATACATTTTGTCATTCATTGACGTCACGTAACACCGAATTCGGTATATGTAAAGCTAGAAAAACGGCCGCGAGCGCATCATGAAGAACCCAATATACTCCCATGTAGCGTTGACGCGTCTGTACGCTGAGTACAGTGACGCTACGTTAGCAAAACGCGAGCACTCTATAGTGTGACGACAGGTGCGACCAACGTCCGTCGGCGCGGCCCGATGGCAACCACCGCGCAATGCGACATGATGCGTTTCGTGCCGATGCCATAGAGTAACCTACTCTACACCATTGCGTTACCCGGTAACACTGCGTCTTTCTGTTTTCGTGACGGAGGGAAGCCGGACGCGCTAAAACGCGGATGCGTCAAAGCAACGCAGCGCGGTGCGCGCCTGCGAGTATATGGCAGGACCGGTGCCTGGCGTGACGTGACAAAATGAACGCCGGCGAGTACATGCATCACGTCACGTCAAAATGTATTGGCGCCTCGACAGTGGCATGTAGTCATGTTTTCGCATGATACGCATCTCACGATTATCATGTTTGCATCCGTCCTATAGCTTCGTCACCCATTCACATCCTGTAATACAAAAATTTGGTATACGTGAAGCTACCGAAACGACCGCGAGTGCCCCGTGAGCTCGTGGATAGTCATGACTAGTCATAAAAAGAAAATTATGGCATGCATGTCATCATTTCCACGTTAACGTCTGTCACTTATGTTCGCTATGCAGTAAAGTTACACCATACCAGTTCGCAAAATGTCACGTGAACGCAACCACCACAAGAGCAGCAAGAACATGTAATGTATATCATGACATTCATGACGTACATGTAGTGATTTTCATGTTATGACCAGTCAATTATGTTCTTCATACAGTCTTGTTATGCTATATGAAGTTTGCTATTGATACCATTATCGAAACGGCCAGGAGAGCTAAATGTCCTAGGTGGCTAGATAGATAGATAGATAGATAGATAGATAGATAGATAGATAGATAGATAGATAGATAGATAGATAGATAGATAGATAGATAGATAGATAGATAGATAGATAGATAGATAGATAGATAGATAGATAAGCTCAAATCGTTCAATATTGCTTAGAGAGAGAGAAAAACGTCTATATTCACAAAAGCATATAAGATATGCTTCGCATTTAAAAACACGACCATTTCGGAACACCGGATTTCCTTCCCCTTTGTCAGGGCTCACAGTTCTTTTTCATTAAAAAGACTTCGGGTTGCAGGGCGTATGTGCTGTGAACCGAGGTTTTTTCACTCGAGAACTTCTTGTGACGCTTGTGGTGTATTGCGTCAGTACCGCGGTTGAGGTTCGGAATTAGCTGCTCAAGCTGATTTGCTTTCGCCAATTATTTTTGTTCCGACGCAAGTAACAGTGTACAGGAGCGTCTGGAACAGCCGATGTGCGTGTGTGCTTCTCCTCGAACTTGTTCAGAAGAACTTCTTTCTGCGCTGTCTAATTCTAACACAACCAGAAGCATTTCAACCATCCTTCATTCCTGCTGGACCAACTGCTTCTTCCCGTACAGCACATATACCCGCTCATTTACCGTCGTCACAAACTAGATATCTCTGCGAGCAACTCAACATCTTTGTGCAATTCATTTTCACTTTCTTACGTAAAATGAGCGGAATAAACTTCAGGTGACTTCCAGTGACTAGTGAAATGAGCGTAATAAACTTCCAGTGTAAAGATAATCTCTTTTTTTTGTGATGATTTACCTACTATTGTATAATTAGGTGTATGTTGCATTAACTAACGTTGTATAAATACGTTCTTTGATGTATTCATTAAGATTCATCACCATATGAGTGTGTTGCTACCAATGTATTATGTGAGACTTGTTTTTACAAGTTTACTTCAATCACTGTTTTTGTTTGTCACTGTTTTTGCAGCAGCCCGCTTCCCTCTATATTGCCATTTGGCCCAGAAGGTATAGTATAGAAAATAATGCAAACTTTCTATGTATTCTGGTCTACTCCTTATATCCTATAGCGTTGTATACATGTCCTTTTACACATAAAAGATGAAAAAATATTGCCATAAACAGGTGGCTTACTTAGCCCACGCTGTTCAAGTCAGGGAAATGTTTTCTTCGGGTTTTACGTGCTACACCAAAGAAGCTCATTTCAGCTCGGCAAATTGGTGAAGCCATTTTGTCGCCTAAAAATCATTTCGAAATGAATACCGGTGGTGGCACTAATTTAGTGCTATGCTCAGTCCGTGACTAATGCATAAAAGAAATAAAAAAAGCATTATGTGAGTGACTTAGCATGAACTTGTATGCAGATGCATGTATTATATCAAGAAAAAGAATTCAAGTAGGGACCTCGATACTTTCCTCTATTACATACAATCATTGATAAGGCTCTGTCATTTTATAGTCTATATATCTTGATACTCGGAGGGTGTTGTCGGAGTTCATTTTCCGGCAAAAGTTTGGCGTTCATTTAGTCTTGCAAGTTGTTGCAAAGTGATCGTATTAATACTCATTTCCGTCAAAATTGCTTCCCATTGTTGCTGATAATCTGCTTCTTCATTATTTCCTTTTTTTTCTCACTCGCTGTTTTTTTACCCTGTAAATAAGCCGGTTCATGTACACTGCTTTATAGTGGCCATTATTTACTTCTGGGGGATATGAGATAGTCAAGCTGCTCCTGAGCATTTTCTCAAAGCCTCTCTCACCCTTTTGGTGAAAAATAAAATACGCATTATTGTTCTTTCTACTATTAATAACATTTATTATATTATTCCTATTATTAAGCAATTGTGTAAATAGAAAACAAATGGTGTCAATGATTAGTCTGTTTAATTATGGCAAAATAAACAAAAATAGTTTTTCAACCTTGTAACCACATCACTATAAATGGCTATGCAGGGCCTAGTCGCACAAGTCCTCGGAGGCATATACAGGCCCGTTTCTTTGTATTTCTTATGCATGTGTACAATAAATAATATTAATAACATTACTATTATTATTGTTGTAATGTACCATCACAATTTTGTGATGATTATCATTATAGTGTCAACAGTGTCAAATCTTAGAGGAATTGATATCCGGATAAGAAAATATGTGAATCCTCTACGAGTATCTTAGATGTCTGGAAGGTTTGATGATTGATTCATATGGGTGATTTGATTGATATATATGTGAGGTTTAACTTACCAAAACCATTATATGATTATGAGAGGCGCTGTAGTGAAGGACTCCAGAATTTTCGACCACCTGGTGTTCTTTAACGTGCACGGAAATCTGAGCACATGGGCCTACAGCATTTCCACCTCCATCGTAAATGCAACTGCCACAGTCAAGATTCGAACCCGCCACCTGCGGGTTAGCAGCCGAGACCTTAGCCACTATACTACTGCGGTGGTCCAGTGTAGGCCAAGTAAATGAACATGCCCAAAAGTTAACAAAACGAGAGGACAATTATGCGCACCGGGTTGCGCAGGCCATTTTGTGATTGTGACGCACGATGTTTTGAGGGAAAGATTCTAGGCAGGAGCGCAAATATAGTTGCCCTTGAATTGTTAGAGGCCTCTTTCATAGATAAAAAGTTAGGATAACGGCGTAAGCGCCCCAACACTATCATTGTTTCCAAGCGAATTATAGTTTATAATTTCCAGGCTCGGAGACGATAAATTGTATGTCTTGATACCCTTCGGTTTGGCTGATGTTCACCTTTCTTCAGGATAAGGGTATATATTTCATGACACCCGTGTAACATTGCTTCTTCTCGTAGCCACGCGTTTTGCTATCGCGAGCACGTTGTCATGGTTTTGTGACTTTCTTGGTTGCCGAAAATACCATCGGTACGCCGTGCCTGTCTGCAACTTTTTTAAAGGGCCACTCAACACCCCGCCTTTAAAGTCGACGGGTCATTTTCTGCTCTCTTTCATACACGCGATGCTTCCTTCTCGTCCCTTAGTTCTTGAATGCACGTGAGCAATATCAGCACTAAACGCTAGAGCCTATCCAAACTTCGCGCTTCTCGGCTGCACGCTCTTATTGCCGCTTGCGCAGTTGTAAACACAGAAAAAAATAAGTTTGATCAGTTGACGGTGCACGATATTCAGGCGAGACAAGGAAGAACGGATGGACGGGCAACATGGCAAAGCAGTGCAGGAGACAAACTACATTTTGTATTTTGCAGGTATCAAGGAATGTAGAGCATGCACGCTGTAGACGTCACGGGAACTAAGCTGCCTACATCACATTAGTGAAACAAGAAAGATGAGAAATATCAGAAAAATAATGCGTTTTTTTTGTATTTTGGGAGACAGGTAAGTGGTCCTTTAAGGTTGTGCGTGAGCTTATGGATATATGGCATGACTTGTGGTCTAATACTGAAGGGCTTGGTAGCAGTCATCGCTTAGTGTGTTCCATGTTTAAACTGATTAATTCGTATGTGAGCTTTAACGTCCCAGAACCACCATATGATTATGAGAGACGCCGTAGTAGATGGCTATGAAAATTTCAACCACCTGGGTTTTTTTAACGTGCACCCAAATCTGACCACATGGGCCTGCAGCGTTTTCGACTACATAGGAAAGGCAGCCGCCGACGCCAGGATTTGATCCAGCGATCTACGGGTCAGCAGCCGAGTACCTCAGCAACTATACCACCGCGGCGGAGCGTGTTTAAACTTCTGAAACAAAAAATTCGCAGCATATCCATGGAATGAATGTTGGAGAGTGGGGCGAAGCATTTATCCGTCCACTAATTCTTGCTTGCTTTCATTCATGCGTCCGCCTGTGTGACCGTCCATGCGCCCCTCCACCCGTTCCTGCGTGCGTCTGTTCGTGCGTCTATCCCTGCTTTCGTCCATGCATTCGCCCCTGCGTCCATTCATGCGTCCATTCGTGCATGTGTCTGTATGTCCGTTCGTCCCTCTATTCAACACTCCAAGTACCACCATCTCGCATCTTTTCGTCAGCCATTTTCCATATAGAACCACCGCCATCCCGCGGACATTCCAAGGGCTAAACGAGAGGTGGCGCACGCACACTTTATTACGGTTTGCGCTTCGGGTCTACTTCCCACCTTTAACCACCTCGAGTTCATGGTATTTACTAGTTTGCTGTATTCATGGCACTGCAGCCCAACGCTCGCTAAACCTTTCTAAAACGAAGGAGGTTACGCCCAGCGAGTACAACGTAGCAACCTTTTCCTGTCAGATAGTGCTCAATGTACACGCCAATGGCTGCTTATGGGAAATGAGAGACAGGAGAATCCGCCTTTTACTACCTTACGGCTTGCGCTTCGTATCTACTTCCCACCTTTAACCACCTCGAGTTCATTCATGGTATATACTAATTCATTGTATTCATGGCACTGTGGCTCAACGCTCGCTAAACCTTTGTAAAACTGAGGAGGTCACAACCAGCGAGTATAACGTAGCAACCATTTCTTGTCAGATAGTGCTCAATGTACATGCCAATGGCTGCTAATGGGGAATGACTGACAGGAGCATTCGGCTTTTAGTTAACACACATGCCGCGAACTTTTTACTGTTCAACAAAGCACAGGAGAAATTTCCCACCGGCACCACCTTGCAGGTCGAAATGTAACATTTGTTACACACTCCGAGTACGACTACGAGGGACGAACGGGTGCCGCTTTAAGAAGCTTCGCGCCTAATTGTGATTCAGCAACAGCCCTAATGACCAATCGAGGGAAGCCAGCAGCCTCCAACCCCTGTATTCACAAACGCTCCTCGACTCGACCTTTCACTCGAAACCTTCCTTCAGAGGCGTTTTCCCATTCACAAACCACCCTTCACTCGAAACGCTTGATTCACTTGAGAAAATCTCGAGCATTTCCTCGAGATTGCCAAAGAAGCGATCGAGATACCTTGAATCGTCCCTCGAGTGAAGTTTCTGCGCCAACATTGCGTCCATGCCGGAGCCCATCTCGCTTTGTCGGCGTTTCTCGATCAATTAGGCTGCCACCGCCGCGTTGTTTCAACAGTGACAGTGCGCGTTTACTACAGAGCTGTCTTGCAACGGTTTGGCATTGGCAGTTGTGGCGCCGGGACAGGCGGGCGTGGTGTCAAGAGCGCCCTCACCAGTGCACTGATGTGTTGTGTTTTGGGCATGAGCCAGTGGATTACCTGCCTTCGCTTGTGTGCGTATACGCTTCGTGCGAGTGCTCCAAGACTTACTGCGAATGCCAGTGCTTTGAAGTATTTCGATGAAGCTCGCGCATTATATCAGTTCAAGCGTGGCGCGAAAGTTTGACAAACGAGCGTAAAGGAAACGTAATAGCAAACTTTCGATGCGCTGCATTCACCGTACTCCTGAGCGGCTTTCTCTCCTGTGAATCTTTTTTTGCCCCGCCGCGGTGGTCTAGTGGCTAAGGTACTCGGCATCTGACCCGCAGGGCGCGGGTTCGAATCCCGGCTGCGGCGCCTGCATTTCCGATGGAGGCGGAAATGTTGTAGGCCCGTGTGCTCAGATTTGGGTGCACGTTAAAGAACCCCAGGTGGTCAAAATTCCCGGAGCCCACCACTACGGCGTCTCTCATAATCATATCGTGGTTTTGGGACGTTAAACCCCACAAATCAATCAATCCTGTGAGTTTTTGCTACCCTAGTCGTAATATACGGCGAAGCATACTTTTGTTAGATGGTCATCTGTACCAACGAGAAGATAAGTTCTCCTGTTTTCTTTTGTTTTTGTTCATTTTGCCACTGCTTATGTCAAATAACTATGAGAGACAGTTTAGGAAAAGCAAAACACAATGGAATTGGACTCAATGAGTGTGCTGTTGTTGCTACTACGCGTTAAATATAGCTTCGATATACAGAGTCTCTATAGCTCACAATACCTATGAACCACCACACCCAGTTTCAAGGAATCAAGCAGAGGTTCGTGCTCTGTGAACATGAACCTTTCTTTAGAGGGATAGCGGCAATCTACCTGTCATTTTTTGAGATTGCTTGTTAAATGTGCTCCACCCCATATATGTATATATATATATATATATATATATATATATATATATATGTATATATATAAATATATATATATATATATATATATGTATATATATATATATATATATATATATAGCTAGTGGAGCTCGGGCATGGGGGCGTGTGGGACTTGGTAGAAGACAGCAAAGAACGAAGTCAGATTAATAAGAACAGCCCACCCGTAGAGAGGGTGCTTCCTTTGCCTCCCTTATTTACTACAATGGCGAAGTCTAAGACCAGCTAACCGTAGGTGCATCCTCGAAACCTTTCGGTGCTGCAGACTTCCCGTAACAGAAATCCCGCAATTATGCAGTCAGTGTCACTCAGAAAGCATCTTTACCAACACGCAAGGAAAGCCGCCAGGCCTCCTCGATGGCCCAAGAACAGGCCACTGGTGGCACCTGTGCACGGCCTCTTCCGGGAAGGGTGTTCCTCCTTCCTGTGGCCTTGGTAGAAGACAGCAAAGAACGAAGTCAGATTAATAAGAACAGCCCACCCGTAGAGAGGGTGCTTCCTTTGCCTCCCTTATTTACTACAATGGCGAAGTCTAAGATCAGCTAACCGTAGGTGCATCCTCGAAACCTTTCGGTGCTGCAGACTTCCCGTAACAGAAATCCCGCAATTATGCAGTCAGTGTCACTCAGAAAGCATCTTTACCAACACGCAAGGAAAGCCGCCAGGCCTCCTCGATGGCCCAAGAACAGGCCACTGGTGGCACCTGTGCACGGCCTCTTCCGGGAAGGGTGTTCCTCCTTCCTGTGGCCTTGGTAGAAGACAGCAAAGAACGAAGTCAGATTAATAAGAACAGCCCACCCGTAGAGAGGGTGCTTCCTTTGCCTCCCTTATTTACTACAATGGCGAAGTCTAAGACCAGCTAACCGTAGGTGCATCCTCGAAACCTTTCGGTGCTGCAGACTTCCCGTAACAGAAATCCCGCAATTATGCAGTCAGTGTCACTCAGAAAGCATCTTTACCAACACGCAAGGAAAGCCGCCAGGCCTCCTCGATGGCCCAAGAACAGGCCACTGGTGGCACCTGTGCACGGCCTCTTCCGGGAAGGGTGTTCCTCCTTCCTGTGGCTACATACGCTCACTCAAGGCTCAAACGGCACCTCAGCTGCCGAGAGGGGATGCCATGGCTTGCTCTAACAAGGATCTCACCACAGTGAGCACAGTTGCCACATCGTACTCCTCGGGCGTCACCGCTGGCTCCGTTTGCGGGTCACCTGAAAACACTGGCGACCATTCCATCACCAACGCGTGACTTCATGTCGTCGTCAATGCCCTGGCAGCTCCGACCTCTGCGCTGTGTTCACCAGCCTTGCCAGCACTGTACTCCATCGATGCTGCGTTGGCAGTCGCCGCATCGCTACACCACGAAGAGCGCTACACTGAGAGCTGCAGAGAGCTCCGGTATACCCTCGCGGCACTCACATACCAACTCGGCTGTGTAGCGTCGTCATTCTCACGGAGTTTTGCCCGCCATATCATCATCACCGGCCGCCTTGGAGTTACCGGGGTACAACAGATTTCAGGATGACGCCGACAACTAGGTGGTGACCATCAATGCTCTCAGAGCTCACGAGACGTGCACAAACCTACAGAAATGGTACTGTCCATGACCCCCTCCGTGGTGGTGCCGCGGCGTGACACGGGTACAAGTGCACAAGTCAGCAATCCTGGACGGAAATTAGCCTGAGACGCATAACTGTTTTCAGATGGAAGCACTTCCACCCCGCTGCCATCAGCCCCTCTAACCCGAGTTTGGCCGAGAATAGAGCTTTGAAGTGGCACATCCTCGAAGCTACAGAAGGTTTAACGGCGTGAAAAATACACGGCCGACAGCAAAAGGACGGCGCAAGGGCTGTTTCGTCCTTTTTCTGTCCGCGGTGTATTTTTTATGCTGTTAGACTTTATGTATGCGAAACGACCCAGCCCTGTCACCCACCCTAGAAGCTACAGCTACGCACTGCACCTTATAATTAGAAGGTTTGGAAACCATCATTCACACGAACTTAAGACTCGGCTTGTTTTCACATTCAGTCAGAAGAAAGGACTTACCGCCAAGTTTACATGACGGGGCCGACGATATGACAACGCATGTGCGACATCGAGCCCCTCAATACCAAACGCGGTCGCTTCCTTCGGTTGAATTCTGCATCGACTGAATCGGTGAGCTTACGGCTGTTCTACAAACTGGAGTCTCACGTACTGCGCTACATCGACGCCATACCCCAGTCGCCCTACACCTTTGGTCCGAGGCGCCCTTGTGCTGCCTCGGCGGGGGCGCATTGCTGGTCGGTGCTGTGGATATGCGGGTACACACCGAACTCGGGAGCAAGCTCCTTGCCACAATTCCCGTGCTCGAAGATTTGCACACTTACATAGTTTGGGGAGCAGATTACTTTTTTGTCTGGTGAATTTGAGCTCACCATGGATGGCGGCCGAGTGAAGCTTCGCTGCAGGACACTGAGAACTTGGTCTGGTCCGAATTGTACAGCTGGAGGACTGCAATCACAGAAGTCGAGTGACGAGAGCATCCTGAGTGGCAAGCAGGAGAAAGATCTGTCCATTTTTTGGCAGTGATTGGCCGAGTGTTTGGGGCTTCGCTTAATAATTCCATGGCTTCCGACAACACATTCTAAGAAGGCATTCCAGGTTTGACGGAATCTGCCCACTGCGGCTTGGCCGAAGGTACAGATAAGCAAGTGAAGTCAGCATCAACCCTTCTGACCTCCCGGCGTACGGCTCTACTGGGGATCACGGGCAGTTTCATACGACTTCGAGATCATCTGAATGCCATGCGGATCACCAGGAGGCAGTGTGGGTCAACGAGAAATCCGACGTGGATTAGCCAGACGGCACCAGCTCGCTCGGAGCAGCGAGGTGACGCCTTCTCACACTTCTTGTGTCTGCACCGTGATTTGTAGCCATGGTGGCGGTAACTCGCATGAACAAAGAATAAGCATCTTGCTGCCTAGCGGCCGCAGAACATGGGCAGGCAGGGACGGCAGCGCATAGATGCCTGCGTCAGAGCTTCAAAGCAGAGCATTGCAGCCTGTCCTAACTCACAGGCATACTTCGTTGGGCAATTACGTCTCTGCCCAGCTCGTTAACAAGAAGAAGCATGGCTTACACCTAAGCCCTAAAAAGCGACAGCGTTATGTGCTGCTAGGCGCGTTACAACCACTTAGACAGAGCCAGTGGCATCCACCAGAAGATCAAAGCAAGACGCACTGTCGACGTCACCAACCCCTGCGAGGCAGCCAATGCCGTCCACCAGAGGGTCAGGCAGCACACTGAGGCAGGCCGTGGTGCACACCACAAAGACCCCCAAGGCACAACCAACGTCGCCCACCAGGGACTGTATTGCTTACGATGAGAGTTCAGGGTTCAGGTCCTGTGGATCCTCTACGACCACTGTGGCACTTCGCTTCCTTCTTGGTAGAAGGAATGGAAGAACAGCCGGCCCGCAGCAAGGGTGCTATCCCTGTCTCAGGTTTTTACAATATATATATATATATATATATATATATATATATATATATATATATGTATATATATATATATATATATATTGTAACAAGGGCAGTGGGCATGGAGCTCGAGTATAGAAAAGGAAGGAGACTTGCTGTAATCGCAGGCTTGCGTTCAGTTAGCCCTTGCGCTAAAGCTCTCTTTCGCCAAGTCAACTCCTGCTTGTTCAACAACCCGTTTCAAGTGGTGGAGGTGCTGGGTACATCTGGTCCTCACCCTGGAACTTCGCAGCCGCACACTCCAACGACCTCCTACAATGACTGATCCGGGGCCATCTCATGCTACTACTCCAGATCTCGCACCTGTGCCTGTCTTCTGCGCTGGCACTCTCCGGCAGCGCGACCCCCCATATTTGGTGGTACAGAGGACCAAGATGTGGACAACTGGCTTGCCGAGTATGATCTGGCGAGTGCCGTCAATAATTGGAACGCAGCCGATAAGCTCACAATTGTGAGTTTTTACCTGACCGACGTGGCGAAACTATGGTACAGAAATCATCAAAGTGATTTCAGTACCTGGTCGGAATTGGAGAAAACCCTCGCGCAAGTCTTTGGCCGTCCTGCTGTCCACCGCTTTCGTGCTGAACAGCGCTTGCGGGGCAGAGTACAGAGAGCAGATGAAACTTTCATGAGCTACATCGAAGATGTGCTATTTCTCTGCAAGCTCGTCGATTCGACTCTGGACGAGGCAGGCAAGATGAAGAACATCATGAAAGGAATCGACGACGGTGCATTCCAAATGCTAGCTGCGAAGAGTCCCCAGATGGTCGCTGAGGTGATTCAGCTCTGCCAAAGCTATGATGATCTACACGTTGCGCTGCTCAAGACACCGCGGACATCTCATCCCTCGACTATCGCCATGACACCGCTGACCACTCTGCGTTGATGCCAGTCATATAGCAATTCATACGCGAAGAGGTCGCCCGGCAGCTATCTATAATCACAAGAACTACCGAGCCGATGGCACCCTTGCGCCTTCACTTCGCCAGGTCATTCAATCGCAAGTTTCCGAAGCATTGCCACCATCTCAGGCTCCATCAACTGTTACCGCACCCCTAACGTATGCAGCCGCAGTTGCTCGGCCACGTGCGCCAGCGTCTCCGGCCATCTACGAAGCTACCCGCCACGTTTATTCGTCGACGCCACCTTCCCGCTCGCTGACCGTCCCGTCTCCGCCTGTATATGAAACAGGTCAGAACGTTTATATGACGCCGCCGCCTGCACGACCATTTACGGTACCTTATTCTGCGAACAGTGCCCCTATCGTCAGCCAATGGCGCACTCCGGATAATCGGACGATATGTTTTTCATGTGGCATCCCAGGCCACGTAGCTCGTCACTGCCGTTGTCGCAGCTTCCCTTCTCACGACATTGCCGGGGCCTCACATTACATGCCCACCATGCCCACTCATCCGCGATATCCCGTTCCTGCCGATCCACCTCTAGACGTACGTCCCGGTCGCCGAAGAACCGGCGCAAGCCGTTCACCTTCTCCCCGTCGTCCATCTATTTCTCCTATGTTACGTCGCAACAGCCCTCCACGAGGGGAAAACTGACGGGCGCAGTTCCGGAGGCAGGAACTGCGTGGGCAGCGAAAATTTCAAGACCAAACTGCTTTCCCCCGAACGAAATCGAACTCTATATTGATGGCGTTAAGGTGCATGGACTTGTTGACACTGGAGCTGCCGTATCTGTAATTAGCGAGAAACTGTGCCGAAACATGAAGAAAGTGACCACACAACTTACCGACCTATCTTTGCAGACAGCTACGTCCCATCATATTCAGCCTTCAGCTTTGTGCACTGCACGAGTCGTCATTCAAGGTGCGATGTACGTCGTCACATTTGTAGTTTTATTCCGTTCTTCGCATGACGTTATCCTTGGGTGGGACTTTCTTTCGTCAAATTCTGCTTTGGTCGACTGTGCTCGTTCTGAACTCGCGTTATCTGTGCCGTGCTATGACCCCGACGACGGCGCTTCGTGTAGAGTGTTTGCTGCTTCTGACGTTGACATTGCGCCTTTCTCGGCTGTTGTTGTCTCGGTGTCGTGTGCCTCCCCTCCAAAATCGCCTGTGTTGTTTATGCCATCAGTCCCATCTGCGTGCCGTCGAAATATCATGCTTCCGTTTGCCGTCGTCATTTTTCGCAATGGTCACGCTGCCATTTATGTGTGCAATCCCTCGGACAGCCCGTCATCCCTACTACGTGGAGAATGCCTGGGAAGCTACGAACCTTACGAGTGCATTCTTCCGGCTACTATACCCGATTCTACGGTTTCGCTCCCAATTTGTGCTGTCACTCCTACCAACGCGCCTAATGATGCTCCGGACGTATTCCTCTTCGGTGCTCACAAGCTTGTAATTCTCGGCCATGTGGTTTCTAAGGACGGCATTCTCCCGGACCCTACGAAACTTAATGCAGTCGCGGCGTTCCCAAAGCCAACCACCATCAAAGAGCTTCGAAGATTCATCAGCCTATGTTCTTACTTCCAGCGCTACGTCCACAATTTCGCCTCCAATATCGACCCCTTGACCAATATTCTTGCCGGAAGTTCTGATTTGTCAGCGTGGTCGCAGGCGTGTGATGATGCATTTCAGGAACTCCGACGGCTCCTCACCACGCATCCCATACTCCGAGATTTCGATCCGTCTGCTCCAACGGAGCTTCATACGGACGCTAGTGAAGTCGGGCTAGGGGCCATACTGGCCCAACGCAAGGAGGGCTTTGACGAGTACGTCGTTGCCTATGCCAGCCGCACCCTCAGTGAAGCCGCGAAGAATTACAGTGTAACTGAAAAGGAGTGCCTCCCATTATTTGGGCAATCGGAAAAGTTCGGCCTCATTTATATGGACGTCCGTTTGATATTGTAACAGACCACCATGCGCTTTGCTGGTTATCTTTACTAAAAGATCCTAATGGTCGGCTCGCTCGTTAGGCATTGCGGTTACAGGAGTTCGATATCTGTGTTATCTACCGTTCTGGCCAGAAGCATTCCGACGCCGATGCCCTGTCACGTTCGCCATTGGCTTCAGAGCCTGTCGGCTCGCTTATCTCCACTAGTGCTGCTTTGGCCATAAGCATTTCGGACATGCTTTCCGAGCAACGCAAAGATGCTTGGATTTCTTCTTTTTTGGACTTTCTCTCAAATCGGACGCCCGCTCCAGTTTCCAGGACGCTTCGCCGTCAAGTAGGACACTTCGCTATTCGGGATAACCTGCTTTACCGCCGAAACTACAGCTCGATCGGCCGTAAGTGGTTGCTCGTCATCTCCCGACATCTGCGCTCTGACATCTGACACGATGATCCGCAATGTGGCCACACTGGTGTGTTAAAAACATACACCCGCTTGCAGCTGCGGTACTACCGGCGCGGTATGTACCGTTTCGTTCGCCGTTACGTAAGGTCTTGCCTTACGTGCCAGCGACGCAGAATGCCCACTCAACATACCACAGGTTCCTTGCAGCCGTTGCCATGTCCAGCACGAGCTTTGGATCGTGTCGGAATCGACCTTTACGGTCCGCTTCCCTATACTTCGAGTAGCAACCGCTGCGTCATCGTCGCTATCGACCACCTAACGCGGTACGCTGAAACAGCCGCGTTAACTTCTGCTACCGCAAAAGACGTTCCGTGTTTTATACTGCGAAATCTGGTTTTAAGGCATGGAGCACCTCGGGACTTACTAAGCGACCGCGGCCGCGTTTTTTTCTCCGACGCCATCAAAGCGTTCTTGAGCGAGTGTCGCATCATACACCGCACTACCACAGCCTATCACCCGCAAACTAATAGGATGACAGAGCGTTTTAATCGTACACTTGGGGATATGCTGGCCAAGCACGCTTCATCCAACCAGTCAAATTGGGATAGCATACTCCCTTTTGTGACAAATGGTTACAACACTGCAGCGCAAAGCACCACTGGATTTTCGCCTTTCTTCCTTCTTTATGGACGCGAGCCATCATAAACAATGGATACCATTCTCCCTTATCGACCGGACCCTTCAGAGATGACTACCGTTTCTCGAGCAGCAGCACACGCTGAAGAATGTCGGAAGCTTGCTCGTGCGTTCACGTCACATGACCAGACGCGCCAAAAACATCGCCACGACGCGTCAACCACGCATATGAGCTTTGCTCCGAACTCACTGGTGTGGTTATGGATTCCTTCTACTCTTCCCAGACTCTCCCACAAGCTTTTGTCCAGGTACCATGGCCCTTATCGAGTTGTACGCCCAACATCCCCTGTCAACTACCTTGTCGAGCCGCTGGATGCGTCTCCGGAGGGGCGCCGTCGGGGAAAAGAAATCGTACACATCTCTCGGCTCAAGCCATACCATGATCCTTCTGTGTACACCTGTCCTTAGGTCACCAGGATGGCTCCCTCATCGGCCGGGGGGTGATTGTAACGAGGGCAGTGGGCATGGAGCTCGAGTATAGAAAAGGAAGAAGACTTGCTGTGATCGCAGGCGTGCGTTCAGTTAGCCCTTGCGCTAAATAAAGCTCTCCTTCGCCGAGTCAACTCCTGCTTGTTCAACAACCCGTATATATATATATATATATATATATATATATATATATATATATATATATATATATATATATTGTGGGCATTTAGTATACGCATTCTCTTCACCGGTACACTATAATCATTATCATGTGTGGCTCATGCATCCTCAGCGTTGTGGCGTAGCATCATCATCTTGGCTCATTCATCGTAGCTGTCGGCTGCCGGTTCCTCGGGCCTAATAAAAGGTAATCGAAACCAAGACTTCATACGTGGTGGAGGTGCGGGATGATTTATTATATATATATATATATATATATATATATATATATATATATATATAGTCCAGTAGATCCTCCGTGAGCGGTCACAACCTGGTTTATTTCGACGTTTCGGCCTAGAGTCTGGCCTTCATCAGGATATATATATATATATTGTAAAGAAGAGGAAGTACTCCGGCGCAGAGGCAGCACCATCGAGCGTGCAGCAGCGGCTCGATCTCGGAAATTGCGGCTGGTGCATCGCCTTCCAAGCATCAACCTTTATGGTCAATAAATCTCCTTTATAATTGATGGAGCCGTGCCGGGTACCATCCCTTACACCTTCCCTCTACCATCCTGGAACTCCGTTCTCGATGGCTACCTTCTGCTATGCCGGACGCCGATCAGCAGACACTTCCATCTTTTCCGGCCACCTGTCCAGGCAGTGTTTCAGCGGGAGCCTCCAATCTTCAGTGGAACAGATGACAACGACGTTGAACATTGGATCTCGACTTTCGAACGGGTGAGCGCTTTAAACAGATGGACGGACACGGACAAGTTGACACGCGTGTCGTTCTACCTCGAGGGTGTAGCCAGCCTTTGGCTTAGAAACCACGAGGCAGACGTTCGAACATGACCGCAATTTAAAAAGTCGATTGTAGCAGTCTTCAATCGACCTGCCGTCCGAAAACTTCGTGCCGAGCAACGTTTACGCAAACGCGCACAAGAAACGGGTGAAATCTTCACAAGTTACATAGAAGACGTCGTCGATTTGTGCAGACGCGTGAACGCCGCAAATGACGGAAGCTGAACAACGTAAGCACATCCTCAAAGGAATTGACGACGACGCTTTTCAGATGCTCTTAGCGAAAAGCCCGACCACTGTTAACGACGTATTTAGCCTCTGCAAAAGCAACGATGAATTGCGGAAGCAGCGATCTCTGACAAGACATCTTCCAGCGCATAATTTGGCATCACTGTCTAGTGTAATCAGTGGTCATGACCAAGCGTCACTAATAGCCGAAATAAAAGCATTTGTCCGCGAAGACGTCGCACAACAGCTTTCCTTGGTGCCTTTCACACCAGAACCTACCACAACTTTACCATCGTCTCTACGTGGCGTCACTCAAGGAGAGGTCGCCGAGGCTTTACCAGCTGCTCGCGAGCCTAATCTTGTGGCTGCTCCTCTCACCTACGCCGTGGCTGCAGCCATGCCAACTCGCAAGGCGCCTGCGCCTCCGTTCCAGCCTCGCGCGAGCTATCCCCCAGCTCCAGTTCACTGGACCAGCACTAACACCGCCAACCCGTGGCGCACCCTCGACAATCGCCCGATATGTTTCGCTTGTCGATACCCCGGACACGTCGCAAGGTATTGCCGCTGCCGGACGCATATCACCAATGAAAACCGCCATGAGCCTTTCTTCCAGCTTGACTCCAACGCACGATACGGTTCCTCCACTCCAATGCCAGCCCGCTACCAGACGACCACCGCCCTTGGTCGGGACGTCTTCGCTCGCCCTCTCCACGCTGCCGCTCGTCTTCTCCTATGCGTCGAGGGCCCGCGCCTATACGAGGAGGAAAACTAGACGACGAAGTTCCTGAGGCAAGAACTGCGCAAGTTTCGGTTTGCCCAAGTCCTCATTTGTCACCTGCCAATGTTACTGATGTGTTCGTCAAAAATATCCCTACTGTCGCTCTTGTAGATAGCGGTGCAGCTGTTTCTGTTATAGATGGTGGATTTTGCCGCTCAATTCCTAAGGTTATGACGCCTTTCTCCGGATTATCGCTTCGCACAGGCAGTGCTCAACCTGTTCAACCAACCGCAGTATGTACAGCCCCCGTGACAATTCAGGACGTTCTGTATACGATAGAGTTCATGGTTCTTTCATCGTGCTCCCATAATATTATCTTGGGATGGGACTTTTTGTCGCGTCATAACGCCGTAATCGACTGTGCTAGGGCTGAGGTTGAATTTTGCTCACTGGATGACCAAGAGTCTGTCGACACCCAGTCTGCCGCTAAACTTGTCGTTAGCGATGACACCTACATCCCTCCATTCTCTTTTGCGTTCGTGCCAGTTTTATGCAGCGCCATATCCGACGGCATGGTCTTCTTCACACCATCTCCAATATTCGTCGCCCGAAGAGCCTCCCCCTCCCTTTTACTGCTCTCGACCTTGTAGAAGGCTCAGCCACAATGCCAATTTATAATCATGAGTCGTAGCCTTTATCCCTACTTTGTTACGAGTGTCTTGGCCACGTCGAGACAATCAGTTCTTCCAGAATTATATTCGTCCCCGATGAGGTGCCTTCTACCTCCGTCCGTGATCTGGCTGTCGTCTCAGCGGCTGACTCAACGTCGGAGAACATATTTCAATTATTAATCGCTGCAGATTTGACATCCTCGCAGCGTTCCCAACTCCTCACCATTCTTGAGAGCTACCACCATTCTTTCGACGTTGAACAAACATCTCTCGGCTGTGCCTTTGAATTGGAACACCACATCAAAACTGGGTCCCACTCACCGCTGCGACAACGACCATATCGCATGTCCGCTACAGAACGCAGCGTCATTGCTGACCAAGTAGACGACATGCTTCTCAGAGGCGTCATTCGACATTCACAGAGTTCATGGGCGTCTCCGGTGGTCCTCGTCAAAAAGAAAGACGGTTCTACTCGTTTCTGTGTCAATTTTCGGCGATTGAACAAGATCACGCTGAAGGATGTCTATTCACTACCGCGCATTGACGATGCTTTGGACCGTTTACAAGGTGCCGAGTTCTTTTCCTCGTTGGACTTGCGGTCAGGCTACTGGCAGGTGCCTATGGCGGAGGCCGATCGCCCCGAAACCGCTTTTGTCACGGCAGACGGCTTACATGAATTCATCGTCATGCCCTTCGGACTTTGCAATGCACCTGCAACGTTCGAACGAATGATGGACAACATCCTGGGTGGACTAAAATGAAAGATATGCTTGTGTTACCTCGATGATATCGTGGTCTTCGCCCCTAACTTTGACACACACTTACGTCGCCTTCAGCACGTCCTTACTTGCTTAACTAACGCCTGTTTGCAATTAAACCTCAAAAAATGTCGATTTGCCATGCGTCAACTGAACATTTTGGGCCACGTTGTTTCCAAGGAAGGCATCCTCCCGGATCCCGAGAAATTGCGAGCTGTTACGGCGTTTCCTAAACCTGCCACCATCAAAGAACTTCGAAGTTTCATCGGCTTGTGTTCGTGTTTCCGGCAATTCGTCCGAAACTTTGCGTCTATTATATCACCTCTCACGCAACTTCTCAGCAACTGTAAAGACCTCTTATTGTGGTCTCCTGCCTGCAACGAGGCTTTCACGACCTTGCATCGGCTTCTCACGATGCCACCCATTCTACGCCATTTCGATCCTGAAGCTCCAACTGAAATCCACACCGACGCCAGTGGTGTAGGCCTGGGTGCTGTGTTCGCACAGTGTAATCCGGAGCATCAGGAATACGTCGTGGCATACCCTAGTCGCACACTTACCAAGGCTGAGAGCAACTACAGCATCACAGAAAAGGAGTGCTTGGCCATTGTGTGGGCCCTTAGAAAGTTTCGGCCATATCTATATGGTCGTTCTTTTGACGTCGTGACCGACCACCACGCGCTGTGCTGGCTTACGACGTTAAAAGACCCATCTGGCCGCTTCGCTCGCTGGGCGTTAAAAATTCAAGATTATGACATACGCGTGGTTTATCGGTCAGGACGGAATCATGCTGACGACGACGCCCTTTCCCGTTCCCCCCTGTCTCAGAATTCCACAGCTGACTCCGCTTACGATTCCACATTGTCATCGCTTGACTTTGACACCATTGTTACCGAACGACGCAATGACCCGTGGACTGCGTCTCTCCTCAATCATCTCTTCGAAATTGCTGAACTCCCAAAGACGCGAACGCTCCGGCACCAAGTTCCACACTTCTCGATGCGTGACACTCTTCTCTATCGACGCATTTATGCACCAGAAGGACGCAAGTGGCTGCTCGTCTTTCCACGAACCTTGAGGTCGCAGATCTGTTCCTCTTTCCACGCTGACCCACAATGTGGCCATGCAGGAGTCTTCAAAACCTACGAAAGGCTTCGACATCGCTACTACTGGCGTGGTATGTATACCTTCGTCTGTAACTTCATCCGCTCTTGTGCCAAATGTCAGCGCCGAAAATCTCCACCACACGCCTCCACCGGTAAACTGCAGCCTTTACCATGCCCTTGCCGACCCTTCGAACGGGTTGGAATAGATATTTACGGCCCACGTCTATTGGCTCCGACTGGCAACAGGTGAATAATAGTTGCTATCGACCACCTAACGCGCTATGCTGAGACCTCTGCTCTTCAAACGGCTACAGCGCAGGAGGTTGCCACTTTCCTACTGCGTCATTTTGTGTTGCGTCATGGAGGCCCTCAAGAACTTCTCAGTGACCGCGGCCGCGCCTTCTTGTCCGAGGTCAATGAAAAATTGCTCGCTGAGTGCGCCATTGTACATAGCACATGTACCGCTTACCACCCTCGAACCAATGGGGCTACCGAGCGCTTTAATCGCACTCTGGGTGACATGCTATCTATGTATGGGACGCCTGATCACTCTAACTGGGACTTAGTCCCCGACTTCATTACATACGCCTATAATACGGCAACGCAAGCGACAACAGGCTTCTCCCCTTTTTACCTCCTCCACGGCCGTCATCCCTCCCACACCAATGACAACATTCTGCCCTATCGACCGGACGCGTCCGCGTGCCTACAAATCATGGACGCTGCCAGACACGCAGAAGAATGCCGCCAGTTAGCTCGTCGTTTCACCTGCGATGACCGAAACAGGCAAAAAGCAATTCATGATGCCCAGACCTCAACTCCCGTTTTTCTTCTGAGCGTCCTTGTGTGGCTGTTAATGCCCCATCGCACACTTGGGCTCTCTTCCAAACTTCAGCCAAAGTACGATGGGCCATATCGTATTCTCCAACAAACTTCGCCAGTAAACTACCTCAGTGAGTCCCTTAGGCCACCATCAGACTTGCGACGTCGCAACCGCGAGGTTGTACAATCCAGAGGCTCAAGCAGTACCATGGTTCAACGCCGCCTGCATAGGACTAATTCGCCAGGATGGCTCCTTTTTTTCTCCGTGGGGCCATTGTAAAGAAGAGGAAGTACTCCGGCGCAGAGGCAGCAGCATCGAGCGTGCAGCAGCGACTTGAGCTCGCAAATTGCGGCTGGTGCATCATCTTCCAAGCCTTCCAAGCATCAACCTTTCTGGTCAATAAATCTCCTTTATAATATTGCAACGAAGACGCGCAAGGCTACGTTGCGCGGAAGAAGAAGAAGAGTAGTGGAGCGGCACCTGGACTGTGTGGTTGGGTGGAAGCGTTCTAGGCCTCTCTCGGAAGTACGCTGCTATTTCACAACGCCATTTCACCTCATCTGTAAATAAACACAGTCACTCGTAACAGTTTGGTGGAGGTGCCGGGTACATCGATCTGGACGACCCAGCTCTACCGATTTTGCGACGGAGCAGACGCTTGGCAGGCTTGCCACCGCAGCTACCAGACAAGGGTCACGTGGGAGCAGGCCATAACAACCTCGTTGCTGACGAGCAACACGCTCACCCGCCAGGCCAAGATCGCTGCGGCATGCCGGAACGTCAGCAGAGGACCTTTTCGGGGCTGCCGGATGACGATGTTGACGACTGGCTCAAGCACTACCAAAGAGTGGGTCGCAGCAACCGCTGAAGCACTGCTAAGCAGCTCGAGAACGTGGTGTTTTTTCTCGTCGGCACCGCGTCTCTTTGGTTCGACAACCCTAAGAGCGCATTGACCACATGGCACGCTTTCGTAGACGAGCCGAAGAGGTGTTTTGGTGACTCAAAAGCTAAAGTCAAGCAGGCGGAGCAAACGCTTTCACGCAGAGCTCAGTTACCTGGCGAAACATGCACCACCTCCATCGAGGCCGTCTTGAAGCTTTGCGGAATCGTGAGTGCGACCATGTGTGACGAAGATAAGGTAGGTCATCTGCTCAAGGGAATCGCGGAAGACGTGTACAATTTCCTTATCACTAAGGAAGACTTACACACACCTTCTGACCTAAGGAGACGCTGCCGAGCGTTTGAAGCGCTAAAGAGGAGGAGAGTCCTACCGAGATTTGGACGTCTTGAGAATGTGCCCACGATTGCAAGTGTCAACCTTCCATCGCAGGACGACATCTCTTCTCTTGTAAGACAAGTGGTTAAGGAAGAACTTGCTCAACTGCAAGCTGTGGACACCGCTGGTGTCTGCCATCAGTGGGCATTCGACCAACGGCCCCGTGAACCACCGGTACCTCGGATGCGACAGAGCTGCTTTGAGCCTCGCCCGAATTACACCGATCGGTTCGAATGAAGAAGTGAACAACCACTCGAAAACCAGGCACACAGGCAAGCTGCGTCACAGCGATTTACTCCTCGACCACCATCGCCCGGCTTTTATCAACCAACCAGGTTTACTTCGCCGGAAACGACCAGACGTTACCCCCGTACTTGCTACAACTGCGGGCTACCTGGACACATCGCTAGGTACTGCTACAGTCGCCAGCAGCGAGCTCCACGATTCAACGTGTACACGCCCTATGTACCTGCTGGCGAGTCTCGACCATTTCAGGGCTCTTTCCAACAGCAACACGCAGCACGTGCTGACTCGCCTTGCTCCGACCACAGTGTTACCCCATCACCTGCACGCCAACAATGATCCCCGTCTCCGCGTCGCCGCTCGGGGACGCCACCACCACTGGGAAACTAACTGGTGCGACCAAATGGGGCGATGCCGCAAAATCATCTTCCGCAAGACGCCCTTGTGTTGTAATGGTTGAGAACAAAGTGAGTGTTTTTGTAGACAATGTGAGTACTGTTGCACTAGTTGATACCGGTGCTGCCGTTTCCATAATGAGCATGTCTTTTAAAAATCGCCTTGGGACGAAAGTAATGTTTGCTTGGAATCGGAGTGCTGCGTTCCGCGGCATAGGGGGAGAAACGTTGAGCCCGGTTGGAGTTTGTTCTGTTTTATTTTCTGTAGGAAATCAAACGTTTCGAGCTTAACTAACGGTGCTTGCACGAGCAACCCACGACGTCATTCTAGGTATAAACTTTTTGCGGGAATGTGGTGCAACTCTAGATTGTGGTAGTGGTGGGATTATTTTTTGTGCCGTGTTGCCGTCTCCATTGACAATATATACCGTTGATGACTGCTTAGAAGTGTTTTCCGTGTCTGAAGACGCCTGCTTGGCCCCACATACCGCAACGTTTGTGCGTGTAAGCTCTCCGCGTTCTTGTGCGGGTTCTTACTACGGTTTAGCCGAGCCGAACTTCAGTAACGCACTTAAGAAAAACGTTATTGTGCCTCGTTGCCTCGTGCTTACAGTCGATGGTTGTGCCGATTTGTGGACTGTGAACGTTTCCGCGCAGCCCATATATCTGCCTGCAGGACTTAAATTGGCAAGCTTTCAAGAGCAAAGTACTCTTACCATACGGTCTCTCCAACTGTCGGTGGATGTAAAGAAACCCCATGCCAACTTGTACCCCGACTATTCTGCCAGCATTGACCATATGATTAACAAGTGACTTCCATCAACTGAACGGTCGCTGTTGCAGGAGGTGATCGCACGCTACGCCTCAGTCTTTGACTTTGCCCAAGACGAGACGTCTACCGTTACGCCACCGTCTTCACGTACGCAACACCGCATCTATACAGGCCAAGCACCACCAATACGCTAGAAGCTCTATCGCGTATCGCCTTCCGAAAGGAAAGTCATCACTGAGCAAATTGAAGACATGCTAAAGAAGGGCGTCATACAAGAATCGTGTAGTCCATGGGCAGCTCCTGTCATTCTAGTGAGGAAAAAGGATAATTCATGAAGATTCTGCGTAGACTGTCGTCGCCTAATTGCCATCACAAAAAAAGACGTCTACCCTTTGCCACGTATAGATGACGCCGTGGACTTCCTGCATTCTGCCTCCTATTTTTCTTCTGTTGACTTGCGTTCTGGGTATTGGCAGATTCCTATGCATCCCTCAGATAAAGAGAAGACGGCCTTCGTAACGCCAGACGGTCTCTTTGAGTTCAACGTTATGCCCTTTGGTTGGTGAAATGCTCCAGCGACAATCGAGAGATCTATGGATACAGTACTCCGTGGACTAAAATGGGAAATTTGCATGTGCTATTTAGAAGACGTGATTATCTACGGCAAGACTTTTCAAGAGCATAACCACCGCTTGTCGCTTGTGTTTGAATGCTTACGCGAAGCTGGCCTTGTTTTAAACTCTATGAAGTGTCATTTTGGAGAACGTCAAGCCCTCGTATTAGGCTTTCTCGTGGATAAAGAAGGCGTGCGACCAGACCCACAGAAGACCGCAGTGGTTCGCAACTTTGAACCACCACGAACAGTGAAAGACCTGCGAAGTTTTCAGGGTCTGTGCTCATATTTCCGCCGATTTATTAAGAACTTCGCACAACTTGCCTCTCCACTGACGTCCCTTCTTCATAAAGACACACCGTGCATGTGGGATGATAAATGTGAGGCTGCATTTCAACAGCTAAAGTTTTTATTGACTTCAGGACCCATCCTAAAGCATTTTGATCCTGATGCTTTGACTGAAATTCATACTGATGCTAGTGGGCTAGAAGTTGGTGCTCTGCTGGTCCAAGTCTGCAACAGCCGCCAGCACGTCGTAGCATATGCCAGTCGGACACTGACCCGAGCAGAGACGAACTACACCGTCACCGAGCTCTAGTGCTTAGCAGTCGTCTTCGCCATTCAGAAGTTCCAACCATATCTACATGGCCGCGAGTTCACAATAGTGACCGATCACCACTCACTATGCTGGCTTGTGGGACTTCGTGACCCGTCTGGCCGGCTGGCTCGTTGGGCGTTGCGCCTTCAAGAGTACAGCTTTTCTGTTACCTATAAGAGCGGACGATGTCACACAGATGCCGACTGCTTATCCCGCCTTCCTTCAGTACACACCAATGCTGATGACAATGACATTGATGACTATTTAGTTTCTGTCTCGTCCGACTTCCCAGATACCAGCAGCTTCAAACGTGAGCAGCAGCGCGACCCTACCCTGAAACCCTTGCTCGAAGCTGCACATAACTCCATCGACAAGCACTTTAAAATTTCAAATGGCTTGCTGTATAAAAGAAACTATTCAGCCGATGGCCTCCCCTTGCTTCTGGTGATGCCGGAAAGCCTGCGCCAGGTCGTCCTTCGTTCTGCGCACGATGACATAACGTCCGGTCATCTCGGCTTCACACGTATGCTACATCGACTACGTGAGAGGTTCTACTGGCCGAAAATGTGGAAGACCACAAAACAGTACGTCACCAGCTGCACTATATGTCAGCGCCACAAGCGATCCACCACTGCCCCGGCAGGTTATTTGCAGCCCATCTTTCCACCGACATCCCCTTTTGAAAAGTCGGTATCGACTTGCCCGGACCCCTTCCTAAGACCCCATCGGGCCACCGATATGCTATAGTGTGTGTGGATTATTTAACACGTTATGCGGAAACGGAAGCACTGACATCGGCCACAGCAGCAGCTGTTTCTTCTTCTCTCTTACAACGGGTCATACTGCGTCACGGTGCTCCACAAGGTTGTCATCAGTGACCGTGGACGACAATTTTTGGCCGATGTGGTTGAAGAAATTTTGCGCCTCTGTGGCTCCTCTTATTGCCACTCTACCCCTTACCATCCGCAAACTAATGGTCTCACTGAGAAAACAAATCGAACTCTCACGAATATGCTATCGATGTACGTTGATGCTGACCACAGGAACTGGGACGCCGTCTTACCGTTTGCTACTTACGCGTATAACACCGCCAAGCATGAAGTTACTGGACATTCGCCCTTCTTTCTGCTTTACGCACGAAATTCACAGAGTTTTCTGGACACTCTATTACCTTTCTCGAATCAGGAAGATCTGTCCATCGCTCAAACATTGTGTCGCGCAGAAGAAGCACGTCAACTAGCGCGCCTTCGAACATTGTCTTCGCAAGAACACAGCAAGAGTCGCTACGATGCCAAGCATATCCCCGTAGAGTTTTCTCCTGGTGACTACGTGTGGCTGTGGACTCCTGTTCGTAAAAAAAGATTGTACCAGAAGTTTCTAGCACACTATTCCGGCCCATTCGTGATAGTAACTCGTCTCAGTGACGTGAACTACGCTGTCGCCCGAGTCACAGCCACTAACCGGCGTTCACGCACTACGCAAATTGTTCACGTAGCCCGCCTCAAACAGTACCATCATAGGCCTATTTAACTCGCTCGGCGAGCTTCGTCTGCCGCCGGGGGAAATGCAACGAAGATGCGCAAGCCTACGGGGCGCGGAAGAAGAAGAAGAGTGGTGGTGCGGCACCTGGACTGTGTGGTTGGGTGGAAGCGTTCTAGGCCTGTCTCGGAAGTACGTTGCTATTTCACAACGCCATTTCACCTCATCTGTAAATAAACACAGTCGCTCGTATATATATATATATATATATATATATATATATATATATATATATAGATAGATAGATAGATAGATAGATAGATAGATAGATAGATAGATAGATAGATAGATAGATATATTTATATATATATCACGAAATTCTGCTGCAGACCCAGTGCTTTCTATGGGTTCAAAAACGATGACAAACCTGCAAAAATATTTATTTCATAAACAATTTCGCATGTTCGTCGTTTTTCAACATATATATATATATATATATATATATATATATATATATATATATATATATATATATATATATATATATATATTGATAAAGAGAGAGAGGGAGAACGCTGAAAATTGTAAAGAAATATGTATACTTAGGACAGGCAGTAAATGTGGAGCTGAATCATGAGAGAGAAATAACCAGAGAGAAATAAGAATGGGGTGGAGCACATTCGGCAAGAGTTCTCAAGACATGAATCATAATATGTGATTAACCATCAAGAGTAAGGTATATGACAGCTGCATCTTGCCAGTGCTTACCTATAGGAGCAAAAACTTGGAGGCTTACAAAAATGTTTCAGTTGTAAATTGAGGACGACGCTGCGAGCGATGGAAAGAAAAATGACAGGTGTAATCATAAGAAACAAGAACACAGCAGAGTGGGTCAGGCAACGAATTGGGGTTAAGGATGTCATAAGATTTGAAATGAAGAAGAAATGGACATAGGCAGGGAACGTAGCACGTGGGCAGGATAATCACCGGTCATTCAGGGTAACTAAATTCCCAGAGAAGGCAAACACACGAAGAGGAGAAAGAAAGTTAGGTGGGCTGATGAGAGTAAAAATTTCGCGAATGTAACATACGAAACGAAATTACAAGACAGAATCTATATATATATATATATATATATATATATATATATATATATATATATATATATATATATATATATATATATATATATATATGTATATATATAGTTATATATATATATATATATATATATATATATATATATATATATATATATATATATATATATATATATATATATATATATATATATATATAGTCGCAACGAAAAATGGGCGAACCGCAAGTCTGGCAAAGGCGGCACAGGTTCTCGCGCAATCAGAGCACGGGGTTCTTTGTTCTCTTTTGAAGGCGCATACGCGTTAGTGCGTATGCTCCTCTACAATACCCCCGGGGTGAAGAGTAGCCATCCTGGCGACTCAGGGAGTAGGCACAATGAGGGGGTCGTAGTAGGGCTTGAGACGGTCGACGTGTACGGTCTCACGTCCTTGACGACGCAAGTCAGGCGATTGTGTTAGGGGCTCGATGATGTAATTCACCGGCGAGGTTGCGTCAATGACACGGTAAGAACCGTGGTACCGGGCCAGAAGCTTAGAAGAAAGGCCAGGAACGTGCGGGGGCACCCAAAGCCACACAAGAGAGCCAGTACGAAACGTAGGCGCTATGTGATGAACGTCGTCATGTCGGGTCTTTTTTAGACCTTTAGCCTCACTTGTCGTAGACCGAGCCAACTGACGGCAGTCTTCTGCGTATTTGGCGACTTCCGAAAACGGGGAGCACTCCGATGCATCAGGGCAGTACGGGAGTACGGTGTAGAGTGGGTGGAATGGTTCGCGGCCGTACAACAGAAAGGAAGGGGAAAACCGGTAGTCGCTTGCGTCACGGTGTTATAGGCGAATGTAACAAATGGTAATACAGCGTCCCAGTTAGCGTGGTAGGAGGAGGTGTACATCCTGAGCACGTCGCCAAGTGTGTGGTTAAACCGTTCAGTGAGACCATTCGTCTGTGAATGATATGCGGTAGCTTTCCGGTGTATGATGTTGCATTGAGCGAGAATAGCTTGTATGACCTTCGACAGGAAGATTCGACCCCTATCACTGAGTAATTCGCGTGGAGCCCCATGGCGGAGAATGAAGCTGCGCAGAATGAAGAGTGCAACTTCGTGGGCGGTCGCTGTCGGTAGAGCTGCAGTCTCAGCGTAGCGTGTCAGATGATCGACGCCGTCAATAATTCACCGGCTTCCAGAGCGACTATATGGGAGGGGGCCATAGAGGTCGATACCCACGCGGTCGAATGGGCGAGCCGGGCATGGGAGTGGCTGTACCATCCAGTAAGGTGCCGCGGAGGTGTCTTGTTTTGTTGGGAAGTGGTGCAAAACTGAACGTATTTCTGCACAAAGTGATACATTCCTCGCCAGTAATATTGTTGGCGCAGCCTTTCATAGGTTTTCAGGACACCTGCGTGAACACTTTGGGGATCTGCATGGAAATTCATGCAGATGTCAGAGCGCATATGAGTTGGGACAGCAAGGAGCCACTTCCGACCACCAGGCTTATAGTTGTGGCGGTACAGAATGTTGTCTCGCACGGGAAAATGGGCTGCTTGCCGGCGTAGCGCTCTCGTGGAAGGGACAGCAGACGAATCGGTAAGGTAGTCGAGTAACCATGCAAGGTATGGGTCTTTACGCTACTCCGAAAGCATGTCAGTGGTGTCGAATGGTGACAAGGTGGCAAAAAAGGGTGACAGAGAAGCCACATCTGGTGTTAATGGCGATCGCCAAAGTGCATCGGCATCCGCATGCTTGCGACCGGAACGATATACGACACGGATGTCGTATTCTTGCAATCGAAGTGCCCAACGCCCAAGGCGTCCGGACGCGTCTTTCAAGGTGCACAGCCAACATAGAGCGTGGTGGTCTCTGACCACATCGAAAGGACGGCCGTAAAGGTACGAGCGAAACTTCGTCAACGCCCAGATTATGGCCAAACACTCCTTTTCTGTCGCAGAGTAATTCAATTCAGCCTTCTTCAGAGCGCGACTTGCATAGGCGACTATGTATTTACCTTGGGTGCCTTTCCGTTGTGCCAAAACTGCACGAAGACCGATGCCACTTGCATCGGTGTGAATTTCTGTGGCAGCAGCGGGGTCGAAGTGATGAAAAATAGGTGGTGAGGTCAGCAGGCGGCGCAGCTGGCGAAATGCGTCGTCACATGCAGGTGACCATGCAGATATGCCTTTGCTGTTGGAAAGCAGACTCGTGAGAGGTGCGATGATGGACGCGAAGCTGCGCACGAAGCGACGAAAGTAGGAGCAGAGACCGACGAAACGTCTTAGGGCCTTCAGTGATGTGGGCAACGGGAAGTCAGCGACAGCTCGAAGCTTATCGGGATCCGGAAGAACACCGACTCTTGTGATGACATGTCCCAAGATGGTTAGTTTTCGTGCTGCGAAGTGGCACTTCTTGTAGTTAAGTTGCAGGCCTGCAGAAGTTAGACACGTCAGAATCTCGTGGAGACGAGCAAGATGTGTCGAGAAATAAGATAAAAAGACTATATGTCGTCCAGGTAACACAAGCAGGTTTTTCCCTTGTGGGCACGCAAGATGGTGTCGATCATGCGCTCAAATGTGGCAGGCGCGTTGCAGAGCCCAAATGGCATGACTTTGAACTCATATAGGCCATCCGGCGTTACAAAGGCTGTTTTAGGGCGATCACATTCAGCCATTGGCACCTGCCGATACCCAGAACGCAGATCCAAGGATGTAAAGTACTCGGCGCCTTGTAAACAGTCGAGAGCATCGTCTATTCGTGGTAGCGGGTAGACATCTTTTTTCGTAATATTGTTTAAGCGGCGATAGTCCACGCAAAATTGTACGGTGCCATCTTTTTTCTTTACCAGAACCACAGGTGATGACAAGCGCTTTGAGAAGGCTGTATGACTTCACGTTTAAGCATGTCATCTACTTGCTCCGTAATGACGCGGCGCTCTTCGGCGGAAACGCGGTAAGGACGCTGTCCCGAAGGTGAATGTGAGCCGGTGTCAATGGTATGAGTGATAGTCGTGGTGCGGCTCAAAGCAGGTTCTTGAAAGTCAAAAGAAGAATGAAACTTGTTAAGAAGAGCAACAAGTTGGTGGCGATGCGAGAGGGGAAGGTCTGCGTCAATAGCATTCTCGAAGGCTGACAAACTCGATGGCTCAGACGCATGATTGATTGCGGCAATGTGACATGGCGTTTCGTCGGAAAGAATAATATCATCGATATGGTCGACAGGTTGCACATATCCTAACGTTTCACCACAAAGTTAGCCAATGGGGTAGTTGCATTGGTTGGTAACCAGCATTACGGTTAAACCAGACGCAATTGTAAGAACAGCAAACGGGAGAACAATGCCCTTGCATTCAGTAAAAACTGAAGATGGCGTAAACACCACCGTGCCGTCAGGTTGCGCCACACATGAAAGACTAACAGGGACCGAAGCTTCAGGATGCAAGGTTATGTCGTTGTCAGCGATGAATTTGCAGAGCAGAGGAGAGCGGTCGGGTGGTGGAAATTCACATGTTGGCACAAGGGACACTTCGGCACGGGAACAATCGATGATAGCTTCATGACGTGATAAGAAATCCCAACCCACGATAAGGTCATGAGAGCAAGACGGTAGAACAAAAAACGGTATGACGTAGAAAACGTCTCGGATGACGACGCGCGCCGTACACACAGCCGAGAGATGAATGCGTTGCGCGCTAGCCGTGGACAATACCATGCCACTGAGAGATGTGGTCACTTTCTTCAGTTTTCTACAAACTTTTGCATTCATCACACAAACGGCGGCCCCGGTATCAATTACCGCTAAAGTGGCGACTCCCTCAACATGGACATCAACAGCGTTTTGCGGCGAAAATGGAGGCCTTGGGAATTGCGCACGAGTTGCAGTTCTTGCCTCCGGAACTGCACTGATTAGTTTCCCTCCTCAGGAGGTGGTCGACGACGCATAGGCGATGGCGATCGGCGACGAGCTGATGGGAAACGAGCAGTCGATGGGTGGCGATCCGAGTCGGAGTGCCTGTGTTCATATGCAGACGTGGTGGTCTGCTGGGGTGCGTAGGTAGGAGCTCCGAAGTGTGCGTGCGCAGGTGTGGGACGGCGGCAGCAGAAGCGTGCAATGTGGCCAGCGATGCCACACGTGAAGCAGATGGGACGATTGTCTTGGGTGCGCCACTCATTAGATGGACGGAAAAAGCGAGGTGGGGGCCTGTAAACTGGAGGCGAGGCCCGAGGAGGTGGAGCCGATAAGGCGACTGGATGCGGTGGGGGCCGCGCGACCACAGCTGCGTAGCTGAGAGGTGAAGGCGGCGCAGTTGGTGCGTAGGCAGCAGTTGAGAGATCAGATGGCACCGAAGTTCATGGGTAAGAGGCCAGAACTGTAGGGAGGGCATTGCAAATTTTAGTGCGTATGGCCTGCTGCATATTCGAAGGGAGGCTTGTCGTGGGCGCGTCGCAATGTGGCAGCAGGGTGAGCTGTCGGGCGACTTCCTCCCTGATGAAGTCTTTATTCTGGTTCGACAGAGTTCTTTGGTGAACGTTGCCGTTTGCGAGTGCGACGGCCGAGATCGAATCTGGTGATGCGACACTCTGTCGGGCGATGGAATGCTGACGACGCAATTCATTGAAGCTCTGGCACAGGCTTACGAGGACTGCCACCGTGGTCCGGCTTTTCGCCAGCAACATCTGGAACGCGCCATCCTCTATACCCTTGAGAATATGTCGAATTTTCTCTTCTTCAGGCATGGATGAGTAAAGACGCCTGCAGAGGTCGAGCACATCCTCAATATAGCTAGTAAAGGTCTCGCCAGGCTGCTGGGCTCGGTGGCGCAGACGCTGGTCAGCGCGGAGCTTGCGGACCTCTGGTCGGCCGAACGCTTCGGTCACGAGGGTCTTAAAGGTGGGCCAGTTGGCGATGGTGGTTTCGCGGTTGGTGAACCATAGCTTGGCGACGTCAGCCAAGGGAAAGATATCATAGGCAAGCTTAGAGTCGTTGTTCATTTGTTGCTGGCACTTACGCGTTCGTACAAGGAGAGCCAGTCTTCGACGTCTTCCTCACCACTGCCGCTGAAGATTGGTGGGTCCCGCTGACGGGTAGCACCGGGGCAGGTCGACGGGGCAGCCGATGGTGCTGGCTGTGCTGGGATGGGCTGGTTGGCGACCGCGACAGTCATTTTGTACGGTGGTCTTTCGGCCAACTTGCGAGAGCGGAGCTCCAAGTCTGCTTATGGATCTCAGCAGCCTCCACCAAATGCGATGATGTGTATTCGAACAGAAGTCGCAACGAGGTCGCGACGGAAAATGGGCGAACGGCAAGTCTGGCAAAGGCGGCACAGGTGTTCACGCAATCAGAGCGCGGGGTTCTTTGTTCTCTTTTGAAGGCGCATACGCGTTAGTGCGTATGCTCCACTACAATATATATATATATATATATATATATATATATATATATATATATATATATATATATATATATATATATATATATATATATATATAAGGGAAAGAAGTGTATACCAAAGGGCTCGTTTTAACGTGTTTTGACACAATAATAATGATATGCAACAGGCAGTAATGCCAAGGAATGTACAGGGGAAGTTATTAAAACCAATAATAGAATGTAAATAAGAAGAAAGAAAAGTGGATTAAAAATAACCAGCCGTGAGCAGGAATAAGTGCCCGCTCGTAATACGTTCACGTGCTACGGGACGCCAAACATGCGCATAAAAGAGTGGTTCACACTCGTCGCTTGGCTTATAGATGGCGCTGACTGTCACTCCTATTTCTAAATTAACGTAAAAACCCCAAAAAGTGGATGAAGGAAAGGCCGCTGTGGTAGCTCAATGGTTAGAGCATCGAACGCGTTATTTGAAGGTCGTAGGTTCGATTCCTGCTTATGGCTGGTTATTTTTTCATCCACTTTTCTTTCTTATTTACATTCCAATTCTAATAACTTCCCCTGTACATTCCTTGGCATTACTGTCTGTTAGATTTCCTATATATATATATATATATATATATATATATATATATATATATATATATATATATATACTGTTACTGAGATTAAAGCACACGGAAGAAAGAAATGAGTGTATTAGCAATATTTACAAGTAGGAGAGAACCACCAGGGCTGCCAGCCTTTCGCGTGCTCCGTCTGCTTCTTCCTCTTCGATTAGTCTACGATGATGGGCCATGTCCACTGCTTGTAACATAACCCCCGGCGGATGAAGCGCCGTCACGGCGCCGCTAAGTCAGTCAGGACAGCCAGTATAGTACCATTTTAGTCGTGACACATGAACAACATCAGTAGGTGGTGTGGCAGAAGATGAGTGTGGTTCAACGGGAGAAATGAGGTAGTGGGCGTCGGTGACCATGCGCAGAACTTTGTAGGGCCTGGTGTATCGTGGAAGGAGCTTCTTACACAAGCCTTCACGTCGATGCGGCGTTCAAACTAGGGCAAGAGAGTCAGCAGGGTAGATAACGCCACGGTGCCAGCCATCGTAGCAGACCTTTTGTGAGAACTGAGAAGCAGCGAGCCCAGTGTGCGCAATTTCGCGAGCGACGCGGGCTCGAGAAGCAACGTCCTGAGCATACGCCGTTAGTTTGGTGGTATCAGAAAGAAGGAATGTGTTGAATGGCAACGCGTGGTTGCGGCCGTACAGAAGAAAGAATGGAGAATAGCCGGCGGTGTCATGCCCTGACGAATTGTACGTGAACGTAACGTAGGGGAGCGTTGCGTCCTAGTCACGGTGGTCAGAAGAGACGTACATGGACAACATGTGTGTAAGAGTTCGGTTGAGGCGCTCTGTGAGACCGTTGGTCTGCGGATGCAGTAGTAAGATGATGTTGGGTAGAGCAGCTACGGAGGATTTCGGCGATAACGTTTGCGAGGAAGCAGTGGCCACGATTCGTCAGAAGCTGGCGCGGAGCCTCATGCCGCTGAATAACGTCATTCAGTGGAAAGTCTGCGACGTCTGTAGCACAGCTACTTTACAAGGTACGAGTTATAGCGTATCTGGTCGCATAGTCAGTGGCGACAGCAATCCATTTGTTGCCTGACACGGACGTCGGGAAAGGGGCGAGAAAGTCGAGACCAACGCGGAAGAGTGGTTCCAAGGAATTTCGATAGGTTAGAGCAGGCCAGCCGTACGGAGAGCAGGACGTTTGCGACGCTGGCAGCGCTCGCAAGCAGCATCATAGCGGCGCACAAATTTAAACAGGCCAGGCCAAAAGAACCGTTGCCGCACGCGGTGATAGGTGCGTGAATACCCCAGGTGTCCTGCCATCGGAGCATTATGCAGATGTTGAAGAATGGTCGCACGTAGGTGTCAGGGAATAACTAGGAAAAATTTTAGGCCATCAGGCTTCATATTGCGGCAATACAGAATTTCGTTACGGAAGACATATTGACAGAGCGAAGGGTTGGACTATCCAGAAGATATTCGCTCAATAACCGTCTTGAGGGTTGCGTCGGGCGCTGCTCCGTCCCGATGTCGCGCAAATGAAATATGGCGAGCACACAAGAATCACTCTCATGGACAGCGAAGCTAGCAGGGTCTACCGGATAGCGCGAGAGACAATCGGCATCTTGGGGCAACCTGCCAGACTTATAAATTACGTCGAACTCATACTCCTGAAGACGTAGAGCCCAGTGACCTAGGCGACCAATTGGGTCCTTGAGCGACGACAACCAACACAAAGCGTGGTGGTCCGTAATAACTGAAAACTCCCGGGGGGTAAACTCAACTAGGGGAAAAATTTCGCTACAGCCCAGACCAGCGCAAGATACTCGCCCTCCGTAATCGAATAGTTTCGCTCAGATGTGGAGAGAAGGTCGCTGGCTTACGCATTAACACCCGTTTGGCCTCCCTGATGTTGAGTGAGCACGGCGCCGATGCCGTGAGCACTGGCGTCTATGCGAACTTCAGTCGTCGCGGACGGGTCGAAGTGAGCCAGTATTGGTGGTGAAGTGAGCAGGTCCAACAGCGTTGCAAACGCAGCTGCTTGGTCTTGGCCCCACGAGAATGGCACGTTCTTTTTGAGAAGATCAGTTAGTGGTCATGCAATTGTAGCGAAATTGCGTATAAAGCGTTTGAAGTACGAGCATAAGCCCTCAAAACAACAAACTCTTTGGTCGAAGAAAGCAGAGGAAACTTCTTCACAGCGCTAATCTTGTCAGGATCCAGTTGGACTGCAGCAGCACTTACGCGATGACCAAGGACCGTGATTTCTTGCAGGCCAAAATTGCACTTTTTCGAGTTCACCTGGAGCCCCGCTCGACGGAAAACGGCTAGAATAGTCGACAAACGAGTTAGGTGGCTTTCAATTGTTGGGGAAAAAACTATCACATCGTCGAGGTAGCAAAGGCAGATGGACCATTTAAAACCATGAAGGAGAGAGTCCATCCTGCGTTTGAACGTTCCCGGGCCTTGCACAGTCCAAAAGGCATAACCTTTAACTGATAAAAGCAATCTAGTATGATGAAGGCAATTTTTTCTCGGTCTAAGTCGTCGACAGAATTTCGCCAATACCCCGAACGCAGATCTATAGATGAAAAGTATTGCGCGACGTGAAGGCAGTCAAGGACGTCGTCAATTCGTGGCAGTGGATACACGTCTTTGCGGGTTATTTTTTTCAAGGCACGGTAGTCCACGCAGAATCTCCAACTGCCATTCTTCTTTATGACTAAAACAACAGGTGACGCCCATTGACTTCAAGAGGTCTCTATGACTCCTTTGTAGAGCATCTTCTCGACTTCTCGTTGCATGACCTGGCGTTCGGACTGGGAAACACGATAAGGTCACCGTCTAACAGGACTAGCATCGCTGGTATGTATTTGATGACGCACGACGGACGTTTGACCTAAAGGGCTGTCATCGATGTCGAAAATATCACGGTGGGTGGTCAGAACTTGGTCGAGTTGCGCAGCCTGACAGGGCAGAAGATCAGGGGCAGTCATCATCGTGACTTCGTTGGTAGGTGCGTTTGCTCGGCTGGCTGCAATAGGGTACGAGGAGTCTTCAGGGCCTAATGCCACGATGCTACATGCATCAAGTGGGGAAACATTGGCTAACAAAATACCTTGCTGGAGAACTTGGCTCGAATTACTAAAGTTGAGGAGCGGAAGCTGAACGTAGTTGTCCACGATAGTCACAATGGTATGTGGCACTTCGGGCCAAGAGAACATCGGGCCAAGAGTACATCCACTATTGGAGACACTATGTAGTCACCGTCAGGAAGAGCTGGTGATGTCTTCAGGACCACAAACGTGGTGGCTTGAAGTGACAGATGAACATAAACAACAGCGCACAAGCGGCGCGACGGTGAGAACGGCACAGCCCCAAGTCGAGGCAGTTCAAGTTGGAGAACGCCGGTTGCACATTCGATGAGAGTGGCTTGAGTGGACAAGAAATTCAATCCAAGAATCAGGTCATTTGGGCACTGCTCAATAACTACCAAGAGAACAGATGTGGGGTGATTGGAGATTGTGATGCGTGCGGTGCACATTCCTCTGATGGCAAGACTTCTTCGGTGACACGTATGATGCCAGAAGCAGGCGGTGTAAGCACTTTCTTCAGGCGGCGACGACGTCGGGCACTCATCACTTAAATATGCGCCCCGGTGTCAATGAGTGCAGAAACAGTCAGGCCGTCAACATCGACGTCGATCAAATTTAGTCGTGTCGGCAGTACGAGGAGAAGCTTTGAGGTTGGTATCGAGGATGCAACTTCACCTATAAGACCTGCACCGCTTAGTTCTCCTGGTGAGAATTGAGCGGAGAGGTCGGGCGTTGTCGTAGAGGAGGAGGGGACAGCGGGCGACGTCCAGGCGGCGAACGAGACTGATGACATCGAGGCGACGGTGAGCGGCTGTGTGGCGTATCAGGGGCAATGAAGGCGTAGGGTGGAAGGCGGCGTAGTTGTCAGTGATCGGCGCAGGGGGCTGAAAAAGGCAGTAGCTGTTGGCGCGGCGAGCAGCGTTATACTCGGTTCGGGACGAAGACCAATGGTTGTTGCAATAGCGTGAGACATGACCTATGCGGCGGCAGTTGAAGCAGATCGGACGATCATCCGCAGGTCTCCATTCGGCCGGATTGCAAGAGCGTGGATAAGACCGTTCCTGAGGCGGTGACCTGGGAAGAGGCAGCGAGCTTGAACGGAAGCTATCTGGTCGAGACTGAGCAACCGCGCACACATCGAAGCCCAAATACACACAATCGACTGTACCAAGCAAACCTGAGGTACTTGCGAATCGATGTGGCCATTGGTGGAAAGAGCAGGTGTAATTGCTTCGATTTCGCGCAGTACGATTCGCGTAATTTCAGACGCCGGTGAAGACTGCCGACGAGAGGTTAATCTAAATTCGCAGGAGGACGTCGCAGTGGTGTTTGGCAGTCGAGTGAATCATCTTGAAATGCGCCTGCTTTTAGCCAGTTCAAAACGCCGGCATTCCTGAATAATTTCCTCGACGGTCACACAGTTCCGGCACATTAGCAAGTTGAACGCATGGTCCGCTATCTTCTTGAGGACGTGACCAACCTTATCAGACTCCGACATGTCGTTATTGACTTTACGACATAGAGCCAGCACGTCCTGTATGTACGAAATATAGGGCTCCGTGGACGTCTGAGCACGTATAGACAACTCCTTCTTCGCAGCCACCTTCAACCGTTGGGCTTCCGAAATAAGTCGCGAAGCTTCTCCTTGAAGGTGTCCCAACTGCCGATCTCCTCATGGTTCTTGTACCAGACTTTGGCCATGCATTTCAGGTAAAACAGCACGTTGGCCGGCATGAGAGTCGGGTCATACTGGTTGAGCGCACTGGTACGCTCGTAGTCGGCTATCCAGTCGTCGACATCAACTTCGACTGTACCACCGAACGTTCCTGGATGCTTCGGATGCCTCAGCACGTACGTGGCTGGCGTTGGGGTCGGTGGAGGTGCTGCCGTGGATAGTGCAGGTGCTGCCGAGGCCGATGGAGAGGTGACCGTGGGATCAGTCCCGTGTTCCATCACGGAAACTCCAATTTGACGACCACTGCGGAGCTCCGTTGTATGGCGCTTTGTAACCCATCACGTTTGCCAATTTTTTTACGGGGAGTAGAAGCACACGAAAGAAAGAAATAAGTGTATTGCCAATATTTACAAGTAGGTGAGAACCACCAGGGCTGCCAGCCTTTCACGCGCTAATTCCGCTTCTTCCTCTTTAATTAGTCTGCGAGGGTGGGGCCATGCCCACTGCCTCGTAACAATATGTATGTATATATATATATATATATATATATATATATATATATATATATATATATATATATATATATATATATATATATATATATATATATATATATATATATATCAAGAAGTAAAGCATGGGCAAGATGAAAACCTATGTTTCCTACGTTTCAGCCGGGGACTGGCCCTCATGAAGGCCAGTCCCCGGCTGAAATGTAGAAAAAATTAAAAATTTTCGTTTTTCTCCTCCTCTACTTCTTGATATTTTTCCACTGGATCAAAGTACACCTTCTTATATATATATCTATATATATATATATATATATATATATATATATATATATATATATCAGGCATTTACAATACAACACTCTTTTTCATCACCTCTCCGCAGGGGCGTCTGCTTAGCAGGTGTTTGGTATGTAGCCACACCACGGAATTGAGCTAACGGTGAGGAGGGTTCGACTACCTCCCACCTCTAGCCGTGCGTGGCTGAGCCGTTTACGGAGAAAAGGGTATCCTGGGGTTGAGCCGACTCCGGGTGAGTGGACGTTTAAGGCCCCGTGGCAGAAACAACACATCCTTTTTGCCCCGGCTTCATGAAGACGGCACCCCTTGTTGGCAGTCGCCTTTTCCTATCTCTCGCTTCACATGCACCTTCGTTGTTCTCTCTTATTTTACATCTTTTCTTTTTTCTCTCTTCTGGTTACTTCAAGTTTTCCTGGCGGCAAGGGTTAACTGTGTGTGGTTATCCAAGCACAGCATACCATATTAGGCATAGCGGCGGCGTACAGCTGGCGTCGTGCAGATTATTTTATTATATACCGCGTCCTCCTGTAGCGCTCTGTGATGGACGGTCAGAGCTGTTACCGAAATTTCAAAATCTCTAACGGCAGAAGCGTTCCCTCGACTGTCTGATCGACCTCTAAAAAGGGGTCGCACTGAGGTGCCACTTCAATTCAACCTCCAAACTGACCTCCACAACTTCCTCCACTTTCATGTTTGGCATGCGAAAGAAGTACCGCTCTGCAAAAACCGCCCCTCTTGGCGTTGGAATCCTTAGCCGAATCAATAGGAAATGAATACCAAGCATCACAAATGAACACCGGAGACCTCATATTAGAATTAAAAAGGAAAGAATAAGTAAAAACTCTAAGACAAAGTCAATTTCAGAAACAACAATAGTGCAATTACTGCTCTCCTGTCTCTAAACGCTTGTTAGGGGTGTTGTATCGGAAGAAGACTTCCTGAACCTAAGCGACGAGGAGCTTATCCAGTGTTTCAAAGATCAAAGCGTTGTAAAGGTCCAACGAATAACAATCGGAAGAAACAACGAGCAGCTATCGACAAAACACATAATTCAAACTTTTGGCACAAGCACACTTCCTAGTTTCCTCCAAGCAGGATACCTGAAAATAATTGTTAGGCCGTACATACTCAACCAGACGTGCTGCTTCATGTGCCAAAGGTTCGGCAATACTTCGCAATCTTTCAGAGGTAAAGAAATTTGTGCCAAGTGCAGCGCCAACGACCACAAGTCAGAGAAATGTCAGAAATCTCCCCGCTGCGTGATTTGCAAAGATGATCTCCCGGTGTATTGCAGATCGTGCCCATGTTAAAAAAAAGAAGTAATTGCTCTTACAAAGACAAGTGAACCTTCTCTGAAGCGAGGAAGAGAATCGGACTCTTACCTGAGGAAAGCTATGCCAGTGTGGTGCAGCAGGGGACAACAACACAACGGCTTCAAGAGCTTATGGGGATCGTGGTCGGTGGTCTCGTAGCAGCTCCATCTACCCCCTTGGTGGGAGCAGCCAGAGCTCCTCCACCATCAACATCTAAGGTGGCCCTACCTGCTTCGATTTTGCAGGGCCCGCGACTTAATCGTACACCAAAATACGAGACGCGTGTCTCAGGGCCTGGTTATCGATCCTTCAGCGCCTCTGACTAGACGATGGTGGTCAACCCCAAAACCTCGGTGTCATCGACACTGAAGAACTGCGCTCCTTCGTATACACCAAGCGGGACAAGATCCCAATAAAGCCACAACCCAAGTGATAAACTGAGTGGCAATTGCTTTTCATGATCCCAACTTTTACCATATGTCAGGTACCATAATTTTAACGATCAATCTATATTACTAGAGTACACTCCTTCCTTTTAATTCCGCCACGGCTTGCATTATTCACTGGAGCGTCAAAGACTTTCTTCAAAAAATTAGGTTGGATTAAAAACACTTTTAACAAGTTTTCCCTTGTAGCATTTTGCCTCCAGAAAACAAACCTGGGTGCAAAGCACACTCGTGGATTGTAAGCTTATACAGTTGTTCGTAAAGACCGGGAGAGCTGTAGCCGTCTATCGGGAGTAGTTGCAATTACAATCGAAGGCGGCATCCACACCCAAGCAATCACATTAGGCGCATTCCTTGTAACTGTACCAGTCAATATTATAGCACGCAAAAGAGTAACAGTTTGCACCATTTACATTCCTCCCCAACGAACAATCAGCACTAGAAAAACTTGAGGACCTAATTTAATTGACCGCCCAGCTTCCATAACCGTTTGTTCTCACAGAAGAACTCAACGCCCATGCTACGTTTTGGGGCAGTACCACAAAGGACAAAAGAGGGCAACTCATCGAAGATTTCATTTCATCGAATTACATTTGTCTTTTAAACTGTGGCACACCAACATAGTTTTCATTAGGTTAAGGCAAGTTTACTTGCCTCGATCTAGCATTTTGTTCACCATCTGTCTTTTATGTGTTTAAGTGTAAGTCCTTGACTTTTCATTTGGCAGTGATCACCTGACTGCAATCAATGAACTGCCATTCTCACTACCATTCACCATCACCTATAAACCACGCTGCTGGCGAATCTATCTTTTGGACTGCCCTTTATTTTTTGAGAATGCGAAACTCGAGGACGCCATCTCGCCAGATATGACCATCAATGATATCGAAGAGAAAATCACAAATATCCTAATTGCAGCCGAAGAAAAAACGATACCATGATCATCAAATATCCAAAATAAACCAAACGCTTGGTGGACAAAGGAATGCTTCGAAGAAAAGAAACTTCTAAATAAAGCCTGGTGTGTCCTGAGGAGGTACCCTACATGAAGTAACCTCGTGAATTTTAAGCAGGCCAAAGCGAAGTCGTGGTATATCGGAACAGGCAGACAAAATATTTTGGCGCAATAACATATCTTCTATAAAGAGCGCTGTCTCATCTAAGCGATTGTGGGACCAGTTGAGGAAATTCAGAGGAGACCATTCATCCTACACCACTCCAATACTGGCAAGTGCAAACATTCAGACTACAAAACAAACACATGCCGGTATTTTAGGGGAACCCTTGTTTAACATTGCTTGTTCATCCCACTACTAGGATGCTTTCACCAAACACAAACAGACCCAGAGAAACGAAAACAACCGCTCACAGGGGCTTCACCCAAAACTTATAACCAACCACTAACATTACAGGAACTTAACATCGCGCTATCAAATGGTAAGAAAACGGCAGTAGGCTCCGACAACATACACTTCTAGATGTGGGCACATCTTTTTGAAGCGTCTGCAAATGTCCTGCTTGCATTTTCAATACAGTATTACAAATTGGTAAATGCCAAAACAATGAAAAACTGCCATAGTAGTCCTATTTTTTAAACCTGCTAAACATCCAACATCACCGAGTCGCTACAGACCAATCGCTCTCACCAGCTGTCTGGCGAAAACATACGTTATCAATGGTAGACTCTCCTTTATGCTTTTTGTAGAAACTTGATAGATAGTCATCGATGCGGATACGAAAGGCTGTTCAATCACTGACCATCTTGTTCGTTTTGAGTAGAAAATACGAGAGGCATTTCCCTACAAGGAATACTGTCTCACAGTTTTTTTTAATCTAGAGAAAGCCAACGATACTTTAGTGCGATACGGGATTCTTCGAGATACCACCAATCTATGAATTCGGGGTACAATGTTCAAGTGTGTATCTAATTACATGACCATCAGAACATTTCAGGTTCGTCTGGGCACTGTACTTTCACGCACATGTGTGAAGGAAGATGGCGTACCTCAAGGCAGCGTTTTTGGCACTACTGTTTTCATATTAAGAATATATTTAATCAATAAGGTGATACCATTCACAATAATGCACTCTCTATATGTCGATGACCATAAGATCTCTTTTCGTGCCTCTAACTTATCACCCTATGACAGGCAGTTTCAAATACTTTAAATAAATTGACTCATAGGGCTGACAAAAAACTGTTTCCAATTTTCCTCACTAACAACTGTTGTTGTGGTGTTTACTTAAAAAAATATTCTCTGACTCATTGCTCACAAGAAGTAATATGGCTATGATGAGAAAATAAGAACAAGTTTAGGTGCCACATTCCACAGAGAACTGAATTTTCTGTCTCATATAAATGCGGCAAAACTGAAGGCGGGTAAAGCACTTAATTTACTAAAAGTTCTGTCCCATAAGCTTACGCATTCTGATAGGTTACGCCTGCTGAAGGTTTATCGTTGCGTCATACGTAATATTTTAGAATATAAATGTGTCATTTACGGCTCGGCCAGAGAATCCTACATTCGGCGCCTGGACCCCGTACACAATTTCGGTCTCCGTTCGTCCAGCGGAGCTTATAAAACATCACCGGTGCAAAGTTTATACATTTATTACAGTGAATCTCCGCAATGCCACCATCACGGACTTATAAACCTCTTACATGTTTAAGAACCAGGTCACTATTCAACCACCTATGCAACAACATCACCACGCAACGCCACTCACACTTGCACTATTCTAACTGGCCAAACCCCATCAAATCATTGATTTTACGTTTCGAAGAGTACTGCCACAAGTACGATATTTTTAATGACGCACTTAATGTAACCATCAAGCCGCCAAGAATGCCACCGTGATCCAATCTGACGCAGCTATATTACTTTCACGACCAATTTTAAGAAACAGAACACTGCACCAGATGACATAATTCAAGAATTCCACAAACTTCAGGAAAAATACAAAGAATACGAAGTTTACACAGATGGCTATAAAACAGAATACCATGTAGACGTCGGGATAGCGACAGGCGAAAGCACTGTCAGCGTGAGAATACCTGAGTACATATTTATTTTCAACGCTGAATAGATTACTGAGGTGTACACCTCAAGGGAAGCAGTGCGGAAAATAATAAGAGAAACACAGAAAATCAATCATATATACCATAATATCAGGTAATAAAAGGCGCTACATCTAAGATCTGAGTGTGAGCCACTACTCGGTGATACACTGAACATGATCGTTTTAAACAGCGACATTGCGACCATTCGTTTCTGCTGGTTACCAAGCCACATAGGGATACCAGGCTACGAAAAGGTGGATGAATGTGCGTCTTTAGCAGCTCAGACAACGGTTAAAAAAATAAACCTCCTCTTTAAAGACAGCCTCTACACTATTCACATAGCATTATTATTAAAACGGCGGGAACAGTGGGACTCCTGCGCAAATAATGCACTCCATCTGGTGAAACCCATAGTGGGCAAATGCCTGCATAAAGAGTCATGCCTGCATAAAGAACGCTTCATACAGGTTACCCTTTACGGACTTCGCATTAGGCACACTCACCTTACCCATAAATTTTCGCTCAAAGCAGAAGACATGCCACAATGTAAAAAATGCAAACAACCATTACCAGTTATGCATCCTAATCACTTGCACATACATAGAAACAGAAAGACGAAAATACCTTGGAGAATGCACAAATGTCGAAAGCTATACAACTGAAACTCATTGTGAGAGAAGATCCAGTTGTTTCCCTGTGTAATGTTTTAATGTTCTGAAATAAACGACTTTTCGATAAACTTTAGAGCTACTGGTTATTATGGAACACCTTATGTTTGGCGCTGCTTGGCCTTACTTACCCTTGCGCCAGTAAACCCAATTTAACTAACATCTTCATCACCTGTTCATAACCATCACATAGCGTTCTTCATCTTCATCGTTAGTGGAGATAACCCATGAGTCTGTTCTGTGCCTTGGAGGTGACTGTTTTCACCATGTCTTCCAGCCGAAATGGAGGCGTGTAAAAAAATACATCACATGTGCTGGACGTTGCTCCTTGATTCCCCGATCTGCCCGCCCACTTTAACTCCTGAAGCATTGCTCAGGTCCCCATTTGGGCCATATGTGCACTAGAATGCCGCAGGAGGAACCATCGGGCGCTTATCTCTTTACCTTTCCGGCTACGGCTGCCGCAACTACTCACTCTTAGATTGTCAGCGGATGCCATCGCATGCCCAAGCTGTTCGCTGGACTGCGAAAACCCGGACGTGGACGACTGGCTACATCAATATGAATGTTACAGGTTTGGTAAATAAAGCTATTCGGGATAGCTGTGAAACGTTATTCTCTGGGGAGAAAAGGAGGTGAGCATTTGCTTTGCCTAAAAATATATTTTCACAAAAACAAACAAACACAAAAACAGGAACGCTAAGATCAGCAAAAGGTAAACTAAGAAGCACCGGCAGTTCTCGTTAACAAGCAACCTCTACGAGTTCAACAGTCTCCCGAGTTCTTGTGTTAGAGTGCAGACGCGTAGCCCCGCCGCGGTGGTCTAGTGGCTAAGGTACTCGGCTGCTGACCTGCACGTCACGGGTTCGAATCCCGGCTGCGGCAGCTGCATTTCCGATGGAGGCGGAAATGTTGTAGGCCCGTGTGCTCAGATTTGGGTGCACGTTAAAGAATCCCAGGTGGTCGAAATTTCCGGAGCCCTCCACTACGGCGTCTCTCATAATCATATAGTGGTTTTGGGACGTTAAACCCCACATATCAATCGAGTGCAGACGCGTAAGGGTACGAGCACACTAGCGGGAAGCGTGCCGCCGCGGCATGACGCGCGTCATCGCCACCGAGCGGTGAAAAGCGGCACGCTGGCCACACCTGTGGGAGTCACGTGACAACAGTCTCGAGCGGTCTCGCAGCGGCTCGCGAGATTTCGCGCGTTTTTTCATCGTCTGTTCTGAGCTCTCCGACTTTACGGTGCAATCGTGCGAACAATGGCAGGCGACGACGATCTCCTCGCAACGCTCAACGTTACCGTGATGGCGTGTCTGCTGTTGCTTCAGCGTCGCCGCTCTCGAATTGCGATGCAACATGAAACGGCACGTCAATGATCACTTATTTTTCCGCATAGTGAGGTGTCTGCCTCAGCATGCTGTCAATAATTGTGAACAGGGGCCACTTAATTTTGACATTATTGCCTGGCGCACCGCTCCGAGTGTTCGCCTCGACTCCCGACACGAGCTTCATCCACCTGTCTCTAATATTCTTAAACTTCAGCATGGCCGGTGTTCCTGCACAAGGGAATAAATAAAACATACAATTCATTTGCGCTCAACATGCAATGAGCCACGCAATCGCCACTTACCTGTCAATCCAAACATAGATCCTATAAGATCCCATCTGTTCATTTTTGCTTCCTTATCTTTATAATCAGGCATCGTTTTGTCATATATGAAAGGGTAGAGTCTAATCTCCTCTAAAAAGCGTTCGGTGTCCATGTTGCCGTTGTCGGCGTGCTTCAGAAAACGACGGCACGAGAAAAATGACAGTCGGAAAAAAAAAGAAAACAAGCTCCGTGCGTTGCTAGGGCGATTAACACGCACGTCGCTGATTGGCGCTTTGCTTGGGCGACAGCGGCAGAAATAGCGCAAGGAGCGATTGTGTCGGCGGCAGAAATTCCGCGACGCTTGGCGGGATAAAGAGAGAAAAGCGGCGTCTCACGAGCGGCACGCGGCACGCGGCAGAGCGCGGCGCCGCTAGTGTGTTCGTGGCTTAAGAAGATAGGTACGGCTCACCAGCGGTTCACGTTCTTCAACAGTACAGCGGTGAAGCTGCCCTGGTGTGAGAGCATAAGCTCGGGTTCATAGCCAGACTGCTCGCTCCAGCTCCCGATACGCGACGTCAACTGCGGCGCTGCCTTCAGCTTGAACAGCCGAACCAGACCGAGCCAGGAACTAGCCAATAGCCTCGGGGGTGGTACAATGGTCACCAGGACCCCGTGATTGTCATCGCCGGCTAGGTGGACACCTCGAGGCCTCAGTGCTTGCACCCAATGAGCTCGCACACCGCACCCTAGCCGTGTTCTTCTATTTTATTGTCGCCTAGAAGGCCACGTTCTTCCAAGCACCAGCACAATTATTTATCTTCCTTTTTCTTCGATGCCATGGCTCTGGATTCTTTTCTGCGATTTTCTTGAGGCTTTTCTTCTTTTTCAACTGCCAGTGTTCACCGCACTGGCGCAGGTAACACACTTTCAGCAGCCTATCTTACTGCGCCAAATTGGAAAATCACTTGACTCACGCGCTTCACTCACAACAATGGCATAGTAAGTGCAGTGAGTCGTTGGGACGATCCACATAAGCTCCAGCACGTCTTTTTCTATAATACCGGCATAAGGAAGACTTGGTTTTTTATTCACTAGATAGATTTTCCCAACTGGAAATTCTTCAAAGAGCATATCTAACAAGTCTTCTTTACTCCAGCAGTTTGAGCCCGCCTGGTAAAGGGAACAATTATTGGTCGCGAAAAACTAGGCGAGTCTCACACCTCGTATATCCAGGATGTTCTCTCTCTCTGACGACGCGTCAACGCCTTCATGACCAATGCAGGCAAACTACGCCATCTGCTCAAATGCATCGGGCCTCTTGCCTTGAATTCTTTGGCCGTAAAAGACTCAACTACTGTCGCTGACATTGTAGCTGTAGCGTAATCATCATCGCCATTCATCATCATCGTCATTTTTCTAGCCACCGCGCTGCGCCTCTCGTGCAGCTGATGCGACAGCTCGAGGCGCGCGCTGTGGAGAACGAGCTTCTGGCCTGGCGGTTCGGATGTGGCAGCCGCTGCCACTCCGCTTCGGCAATCGCCTTTGATAATAAAGTGGCGAGAGAACGACACGACCACGTTGGCCGCTGTCCCGTCTTCCTCTCTCGCTACATAGCCATGTGTCAGCGCCTGAACGATGTCAAATCCGCAAAGCTCAAGCTGGACAACTCTCCTGAAGCCATCCCTGAATACCCTATTACTGACCCATTGTTACGAGCCATGATACGCGGAATGATACGAAAACTACAGTCGCTTACTTTTTCAGCACGTCAGTTTCCTGCTGATACCCCCAGAACAAATTTACGTGACGTCGTTAAGGCGGAGTTGGCGGCTATGATGGGTAATGCGTACACAGACCCTCACGTCTATAAACCCCCCCTAACTTACGTGCAAGTCGCCGCAGTTTCCCCAGCCATCGCTACATAGATGAAACCGACGACAACGCCAGCCCACCTGGCGTGCCTAGCGCCCAGAATGCAACACCAGCGTTACTATACACTACCGGCGCCAGCACACCTGGCTTTAATAGCCCCCTGCGCAAATACCCAAACCTATCATCAACCATGGCGCCCGAAAATACTTACATCCTACTATTGCGGATATTGTAGGCACACCACACGTGTCCGTAGCAAGCGTCAGCGAGACAACCGTCGTAGATTTGGTACTTACGAACGGGATAACTTTGCTACTGCGACCACTTTCCAGCCCCTTCCTTACGCTGCACTTCACTGTCGCTCATCCTCGCCATCAGCAACTCCTGCAATGGCTCCTCAATACCATGGTGCCAGACATCGCCTACCATCCCTTTTTCGTCGCTCTACGTCGCCACTTCTACCAGCCTCTCAGTTTACCGACCATTGACCGGAAAATTAAATTACGCAGCTTCTTGAGAAAAAGCTGTACTTAGCGAATTCAGAAATCTTCCTTCAGGAAATCCTCAAACTATTGCCACCTAGAGTTGTGAGCTGGCAAGCCGTAGCCAGTCGAAAATAATGAAGACAACAAATACGAAAAGTGTGTTAGCGCTTCGTTAAAAAAAATACACCCTCGTACCTTCCTGCATCGCTGTTCCTCTCTTGTCTCTACGGCCCTTGGTGCGTGAGAAGCTGGTGGACGTGTGGGGTAATCTACGCATCGCACCCCTCCGCATAGCGAACATTCAAGCGTCGTACCGGTGGACTCCTGTACACTGCGCCAGCAGAAGAATCTGAGGCCAATCCCCTGAGTTTGTAGTGCTCGCGGACAACATGGCAGCTCCGACCAGCCCTACTGACGCCCCCTAACCGGTACGAACGGCAAAATGCCTCTTCATGGCACCATACTGACACCGCGAATGTCAAACCTCTTTCATGTCACTTCACTTGAGGATGTAGAAAATTGACTCCTTCACTACGAGTTTGTTGCCCTGCACAACCAGTGTGACGACATAGAAAAGTTGTGGCACGTCTATTTCAGTCTTTTGTACGGCGCACATGTATTATATGAGAGACGCGCAGGTATCCCTACATCATGGGAAAGCTTCACACGCCGGCTTCTCGGAACATACGCCAGCCTGTACCGTCGGGAGAGAGCAGAGTGCGATCTGAAGTCCCGCTTACCAATGCTGAACAAAGGGGTTGTGATATATGCCGAGGACACGACACGTCTTTTCAACCGAGCTCCCCCCGGCATGCCAGAAGAAAAAAGGGTGTGGTACCTTATGCACGGAGTAAAACAACAGCTTTTTTGCTGAGCGTGTGTGCAGTCCACCCAAGATGGTGTCAGAATTTCTCACAGAAGCAGTGAGCATCAAAAGCACTCTTCGGTACGTCACGTCAACGCTTCACGTCACGGCACGTCACGGCTTCACGTCACGGCACGTCAACGCTTCAGCTACAGATCACTTGGGAGCTTTTGGTGGCCAAATGGATTTCTACCGAAAGCTCACACGCTCAGTCATACGCGGATAACTTCAGAAGCTGTCAGTTCCCTCGCAGCCTACGATCTCCACGTTGTCCAGCGTTATCCGAGATGAAGTCCAGCATGCCCTAAGAGAACTGCCTTTTCTGCGAGAATATCAACCACCCAGTGATTTCGCCCGCATTTCGTATGCTCAACATTTGCAGAAACCTGTTACACCTGCAATTCCACATCCAATCATTGCCCCAGCCACGCTGTAGACGGTTCAAGCGGTGCTATATTACAGCGTACCTCGCCTGATCTCGCGGAAATCAGACGTCTGGCGGGTGCCAGATCGACGTCCTCTCTGATTCTATTGTGGCGAAGCTGGGCATCTGTACCGACAGTGCTCTTACCGACAACTTGTACTACGCGGATTTTCCACGAACTCACCACCACCCAGGTTTGGTCAGCGGCCGCCAGACATCGAAAGTTGTGTCGATCAGCAGCGTGGTCCTTCGTCATCCTTGCATCAGTCACACTCCCCATCACCATGGCAATTTTCTCCCAATCGCTGTACCTATTTGAGCGTGGCACAGGGTCAGTCGCCAAGCCCACGCCGGAAAAACTAACCAAAGTGACCTTCGGGGTGAGGGCGCTCATACTGGGCCAGCTCAAGGCCTCCCATCGACGTTTCCGCAAACCTACGATTTTCCGACGACGACGGCACCAGCTGGTTGTGCAGAGATTTCAATAGACATTCCAGTGCTGCTCGACGGTCCCAAACTCAGTGCTTTAGTGGACACGGGTGTGGATTTTTCTATTATAGATAAAAAACAGGTTGCTCTTCTGAAGAAAATGGCGTTACCTTGGAACCTCCGGACAATTCGAACTGCTGGCAGGCAGATCATCACGCCTCTCAGCATTTGCACGGCACGAATACGGATTCGTGGTTCTCCCTTTATTGTCAGCTTGAGCATTCTCCGTCAGTGCTCTCGAACCATGAGCGTTGCCATGGACTTTCTGAGGGAGCACAGTGCTATCATCGACAATCAACAACGCCTTGTCACGTTCCCAACAAAAAGCGCCACACCGGAGCAGGATCCCAGCCACGATCGAGTATGTCTGCGCGTAATTGACGATGCTGCGACAATACCTCCGCTCTCAAGTGTTATATTTCAAGGGGTTTGTAAGTAATCAACACGTGGTTAAATCGTCGCGGAGAGCAATGGATCCCTACTCTTTTCCGAAGGTGTCTGGATAGCCCGAAGCCTAGTGAACCTTCATGCTGGCCACCGCGAGGTTCTCATTGCAAGTTTCAGCTACGAGTGCTGACGCCTTTTCCCTGGTGCTGTCATCGCCTATGCCTACCTAGTAACCCATGTGACCGAGTGTTTTGCTCCCGAGGCAACCACTAATGCCGAAGCACTTCTCTGTGGCGTCGACATAAATTAACGCTACCTGACAAAAAACAAACGAAGGCTGAATGACATGTTGATAGAATTTCATGCCTGTTTTGCACGCTCCTCTAGAACCCGTCAGGCAACGATTACTAAACACCGTATTATCATTTACGGCGACACGCACCCTATACGGCAACAGGCTTACCATGTTTCACCAATCTAAAGAGGCGCGATTCCAACGAGAGTAAAAGAAATGCTTCAAGGCGGTGTGATACAGCCATCAAGCAGCCCATGGTCATCGCCAGTCGCCCTTGTAAATAAGAGGGCTAATACAGTTCTCTTTTGTGTCGATTATATGAGGCTGAATAACGTCAGAAAGAAAGACGTTTACCCGTTACCTTGAGTGGACGATTCTCTTGACAGGCTGAGGCGAGCAAAGTACTTTTCCTCAATTGACCTCGAAAGTGGTTATTGGCAAATTGAAGTCGTTGAACGGGACCACGAAAATTGCTTTGAAACTCCTGATGGTCTGTATTACTTCAGAATGCTCCCACTCGGCATCTGTTCCACTCCGGCCACATTCTAACGAATCATGACTACCGTTCTCGCTGAACTCAAGTAGAAAAGTTCCCTCGTATATCAAGGTGATGTCGTTGTCTTTTCAAGAACGTTTGACGAGCACCTTCATCGCTTTTCGAGTGTTCTTGAATCTATACGATCCGCTGACCTTACTCTCAAGCCTGAGAAGTGCCATTTCTGCTACAAAGAACTGAAATTTCTGGCTAAGGTTGTGGGCGCTGCGGGCGTTCGGCCCGATCCCGAGTAGACCGCCACTGTGGCCACTTTTCCAGCTTCGACATACAATGTCTTCGACAATTTCTGCGGCCATGCACATTTTATCGCCGCTTTATTAGAAACTTCTCTAGGATTGTGAAGCCACTCATCAGACTTATCCGTGACGACACCCCGTTTCTGTGGACTGATAAACAAGCGATTGCCTTTACGGAACTGCAAGATCACTTGTCTTCTCCTCCTGTACTTGATCATTTTGATGAGGACACTCACACAGAGGTGTGCACTGACGCAAGCATCATTCATCTCAAAGCAATATCGATGCGAACACAAGATGTGACCTAACGTGTGATTGCATACGCAAGCCGAACTCTGTCACGCGCAGAGACTAACTATTCAACGTCAGAGAAAGAGTGCCTCACGGTAATATGGGCGATTATGAAGTTCCGGCCTTATCTCAAAGGGCACCCATTTAAAGTTGTTACTGATTGCTACGCTTTATGTTGGTTGGCTAACCTCCGAGAACCCTCTGGGCGCCTAGCACGATGGAGTCTGCGACTTCAGGAGTTCAATGTCACCATCGTATCTAAGTCGGGCACCAAGCATGAAGACGCCGACACGCTATCACGAGCACCTGTGGAATTCGACTATACAGCTGTAGAAGACAACAGTGCCTTCCTTGAGATTCTCAACGGGGCGGACCTCCTCAGTAGGCAACGAGCAGACCCCGAGCAAAGGCCCCTCATTGATCATTCAGAAGGCAGCACCGCGTCTATTCCTCGTTTACTTTTTCGCACGTTGCCGTCAATTTGCTTACGAGACGGCATATTATACAAGAAAAACACCAGTGTCGGCAGCAGATCTCATCCTAAAGTCATTCTTAAGACCTTCGTGATGACATTCTATAGCCTGTCATGACGAGCCGACGTGTGGCCATCTGGGATACTCAAGGGCACTCGACCGCGTAAAACAGCTATATTTCTGGCCTAGACTCCCGGCTTATGTCAAACGCTACGTGAAAGGATGCCGCGAGTGTCAGTGTCGCAAGTCACCATCTTTAAAGCATGCAGGCCTGCTACAACCCATCGACCTACCGCGTACGCTGTTTGACCAGGTTTGGATGGCCCTCCTTGGACCGTTTCCTTTCACTCACTCCAAAAACAAGTGGATCACCGTCGGAACTGATCACTTGACGCGTTACGCTGAGACGAAGCCACTGTCACGCAGTAAAGCATCTGAAGTTGCCCAGTTTTTCATACACCACATTGTGCTTTATCACAGTGTCCCGTCATTCATCATCACTGACCGATGGACAACGCTTACGGCAAAACTGTTGAACGATAGTAAAGACATCTCAAGTTCAGTTATACGAACCATCGCACGACAGCCACATACCACCCCACAGTAACGGCCTTAGAAAAAGACTAAACAAAACGCTAGCGGACATGATTTCTATGTACGTAGATACGCAGCATAAAACTTCGGATGAGGTGTTGTCGTATCTAACATTCGCGTACAACACCGCAACCCAGGGAACGACTAGTTTCGAACCATTCCACCTGGTTTACGGTCAAGACGTGCAAACCATTCTAGACGCCATGATTCCTTGTGACATCGGCCAGCACGAGCTGTTAACGCTTGACGCCAAGGATTACAGTCAGCGTGAAGAAGATGCACGTCAACTAGCTTGCGTGCACATAACATCTCAGCAACGTGCAGACGCCCGAAAGTACAATAACCACCATTGACAAGTGACTTATCAACCTGGTGACCAAGTGTCGATTCGGACTCCAGTTAGACGGCGAGGTCTCAGCGTGAAGATCCTGAGCAAGCACTTCGGACCTTACAAAGTGTTACGTCGGGTGAACGAGGTCGACTATGAAGTTATTCCAGACCGCGGCTCGGCAACGACTCAGTGCCGCTCACCAGGAACAGATTATGCATGTCGTCTACCTAAAACCTTCTTTTACGCGGGGATACTCGCCTTATCGTGCCCGGGCAGTGAACAGTGTCTTTTTTACGCTATCCTCTGGGTCTTCAACTGACTGTGAACGTGTTAATTTTTTTTCTTATGACCAATCACAGACTTTTTTTGGGCCCTGCCTCTATATGCCCTTTGCAATATAAGAACCGTTTCTTCAATCTCTATTTTTCCTTATGGGACCTTTTGTCCTCGTGTGTATGAGCATCGAGTTGATGCTTTAAAGGAGGGGGGAGAGGGGACGCCTTCTACAGTTCTGAGCCAGCAGGCCTTAGCCAGCCGAAAAGGGTGAAGACAACAAAGACGAAGTGTGTGTTAGCGCTTCGTCAAAAAGATACACACTTGTGTCTTACTGCCCTGATGTTCTTCTCTTGTCTCTACGGCTCTTGGTGCTTGAGAATATCATCTGTTTTGGTGAAAGGCGCAAAGGTAGACGCAATAATAAACACTGGTGCTAGTTTGTCAGTCATTCACTGAGATTTGTGTGCGTGACTTCAAGTTATTGCGCCCTACATGAACCCACGTTGCTCGCGCGCTCAAGGGACGCCATCCGACGTTCCGCCATGTGCACTGTTCGGGTTAACATTGTCGGACTTCTGCATTACGTAGAATTCGGAGTATTTAGTTCATGCACTAACACCTCATATTGGGATGGGATTTTATTTCAACGGTGTCCACCACCAGCTGCTCCCGGCAACGCGTTGTCCGCATGACCGATATCGCCTATTCGCTTTACGAAGATGATGCTCCACTTCGTCGTTTTTATGCTGCAGAAGACACTGCGCTGCCTCCGCACACTCAAAAAATTGCTACAATTCTGTCTGATGTCATTTACCGAGCTGATGTGCTCGTACAGCCCTTCGTACGCTGTGTTATCAGATGGATAGCTTTCGCATCGGGCCTGGTCGGTTTTAACGATGGCTTTGAATTAGCACAACAAACCCTACGCCCAAAAAAATTCTACATCCGAAGGGTTTAACGTTGGCTTGCGTCACTACACCGGAGTCTCTCTCTGTAATAACTCTTCAAGAAACTCCTCCTGAAGATTCTCCTGTAGAACATTCCCCATCCATATCTGCTTTGAAAACTACCATCAGCTCCGACCTGACTCCTTCGCAGACCCAACAGCTGCTTGCCTTGCTCATTAAGCACGAAACTTTGTTCAGCGTCCATTCTTCCGTATTGGGACAGACGCGCGTCACTATGCACCGAATCGAGACTGACGGCACGTCCATCGTTCGTCGCCGGCAGTATAGCGTATCTGTAGCTGAGCGGAATGTCAATAAAGAAAACGTTGACGACCTGTTGAGATGTAACATAATAAGCCCCAATGAGCCCTGGGTCATCACCTGTCATCTTACTTTGGAAAATAGATGGTTCTGTGTGGTTCTGTGTAGATTACTGGCCGGTAAACAAAATCACGTGAAAAGATGTATACCTTATGCCACGTATAAATGACGCCTTGGATTCACTACAGGGAGGTGAATACTTCGTAGTCTCGATCTACGTTCGGTATACTGGCAGATACCGATGCAATGGGATGCTAAACAAAAAATGGCGTTTTTGACACCAGATGGACTGTACTAGTTCAACGTAATGCTTTTCGGCATCTGCAACGCGCCTGCAACATTCGAGCGCACGATTGGCACTGTTCTGCGGGGCCTGAAGCGGAAAACTTACCTGTGCTGCTTGAACGATATCATTCTTTTTTCGCCAACCTTCTCTCGACACATACATCATTTAGGTGACACCCCCATATGATTTGGTACCATGACCTTCAGCTGAGCATAAAGAAGTGCCGTATTGCCGGCAAGACAATCAGGTCTTAGGCCACACTGTGAGTAAGGACGGGACTCGTACTGCTCTCGATAAAATATCAGCCGTTCCTCATTTTTCTTGCCCCGACGCGGTGGTCTAGTGGCTAAGGTACTCGGCTGCTTACACGCAGGTCGCGGGATGAAGTCGCGGCTGCGGCAGCTGCACTTCCGATGGAGCAGGAAAAGTTCTTGGCCCGTGTGATCAGATTCGGATGCACGTTAAAGAACCCCAGGTGGTCGAAATATCCGAAGTCCTTCACTACGGCATCTCTCTTAATCAAATGGTGGTTTGGGTCTTTAAACCCCACATATCTATAAATCAATCAATCATTTTTCTTGTACCGAAATGACGAAGGGCTAACGCAGTTTTTTGGCCTGGCTTCATACTTCTGCCGATACCTACGTGACTTTGCCTCGATAGGAGCCCCTTTGCACAGATCACTCGGTTCGGCGTTCGCTTTCACTGGTCTCTTGCCTGCGAATCAGCGTTTAGCCATCGGAAAAGCGCCCTCACATCTAAACCAGTACTTCGCCATTTCGATGAAACGGCACCCACACTCCTTCATACTGACGTAGTGGTCACGCATTCAGATGTATTCTACTGCATCCCGATGAGTCATCACATGAGAGGGTCTTTGCGTATTCAAGCCCCATCCTGACTAACACCGAGAATTACACCATCACTGAACAGAAGTGTCTAGCTGTCGTGGGGTCGGTGCAAAAGTTTTGACCTTACTTACATGACCGTAGTTTTACCATAGTTACAGACCATCATGCCCTGTGTTGGCTTTTTACTCTGAGGAATTTATAAGGATGCCTTGGTTAAGGGATTACACACTTTCCAGAAAACGAATTCAATATTTACTACAAGTGCGGTAAAGAGCACTATGACGCAGATACGCTTTCTCGCTTCCTACTTCCTACGGTGCCATCCACTTGTTTCACTATTAACTTTAGCGATGAAAGCTCGGACAGTCCTTCCACATATGTTTCGTCCTTAGCCGCCATTGACAAGATCCCTCCTATCGACTATGGCTCCATCATAACGCATGAGATCACTGACACTTTATGTAGACGCATCACAGATTGCCTTGAGGGGAAATTGGCACCACGTAATTCCCACTTTCGGTGACAACTCAGGCATTTTAAGCGCAATAAGCACGTTCTTTACCATCACATCTACCACCAGGTTTTCAACGCTGGGTGCACTTTCTGCCTCGCTCTCTTCGAGCCAATATTATTAAGGCCCACCTCAACAACCTGACATATGGTCACTTTGATTTTCAGAAAACGTAAGATCGCAACAAAGGTCATTTCTACTGGCCTTGGAGTTCCACCAGCGTAGCAAAATACGTCGCCTCCTGCAACATTTGTCACGCCGATAGCTTCCATCATCTCAATGCGGAGGCATGCATTCACTTCTATGCCCGTCGGCACCACTCGAAGTCGTTCTCATTGATCTATATGGTCCCATTCTCAACGACTCTCAGTGGTCATCGATTGATAATCACAGCTGTTGACAACTTGAAACGTAACGCTGAAACGTCCTGCGTGAACTCCGCCTCCGCTTCGAACGTGGCTGCACTCATGCTTGAAGCCTTAATCTTGCGTCATGGTGCTCCTAGTGCCATCCTGAGTGACCGTGTCCAAGCTTTTCTTTCGCAAAATATGGAGGAATTGCACAGAGGTTTTGGCACCAGCCATAAAGCAACCTCTAGCTACCACCCCCAAACAAACAGGCTGACTGAGCAATTTCATCGCACTCTCTCCGACAGGATAGCCATGTACATTGAGCCATACCACAGCAACTAGGATGCAATTTTCCCGTTCTTAACGTTTGTATATTGTACAGCCGTACAACCTGCAACTGGCTACTCGCCGTTCTACATTGTCTACGGCCAATCACCATGTGCCTTTTTTGACGTCTCATTCTTGAACACCCCTGTAACACCATCTGCATCCTCCTATGAACAATATGTGTCCTGCTTTCATCACCGTCGTCAGCTCGCTAGACTCAACACTGAGGCAAGAGAACAAGCCCGTAAGAATCTGCATGACGCAATCCGCATTACTGTGATGTTCCGACCCGGCAACTAAGTGGTACTCCTGACACCAGTTCACACTCCTGGCTTGTGCGACGATTTCGGTTTCGGTTCCTCGGCCCATACACAGTGTTAAAGCAGACCTGGCCCGTTAATTAATGCGTTGAACCTGCGATTGCTCAAAGTTACCGGCGCTGTCGTAGCACCAAGGTAGTGCATGCCTCGCTCGCGTATGAAGCCTTTCGCAAGGTGCTCTCCGCAACTATAACTTGCGGCCAGGATGGCCACTCTCATGCGCGAGATAGTAGTGTGAAAATTTACAACACGCTTCTTCATCACCTCACCATCACCATTTTTAAATAGTGTTCTTCATCTTCACCGTTAGCGGAGATAGCCCTTCAGACTGTTCTGGGCCTTGGAAGTGCCTATTTTGGCCAGGTCTTCCAGGCCTGATAAAGGCGTGTAAAAAACTACGCCGGTAATATGCAGACATGTGTATATGTGATTATATGCACATGGTACACACTGTACTACGTTTCCATTTGGCGGCGCAGGTGTCAGCTGTTTACCAATGGGCTCAACTGGGTATGCCACATGAGAAGATTGTGCTTGGTATTCCGCTTTATGCTCGAATCTACCGGCTTGCGGATTCTTCTGAGAACAAATGGGGCAGCAAGGCACTTGGACAAGCCATTCTTCCTTTTAACAAGGTGCGTGATAAGACACCATGGCAGGTAAGTGCCTCTCGATGTGGCAAGTGCACGTTTAATAGTATTTACGTGACATATTTAGTAATTTTGTCACCCGTGCTAGCTAGTTCCACATAAAAGTTGCGGCGGTAGCAATTCGACGGCCACTAGAGGGACCTTCGCATCAATGACGCATCTGGGAGTCGATGTATTCACTTCAGGTAGCGAGATGCGTCCACGTGCCTGGTATATCTTTTTTATCGGTGGCTAAGTCCCATCGGTTGCGTAAGCTCCTGCCATACAACGCAAAGCTGACTTACCGGCCCTAGAAAAAAATGAATAGTAGTTTCTTGAACAGTGGCTTTGGACGGAAGGATGGGAAAATGCCCTCCCGGCATTTGTGGCCTATGTGCGTGCATAACACTGCAGTCATTGCTTTGCATATTTTTTAGCTAAGTTCGCTCATTGACCTGTGGTTCGACTTTGTGACATGAGCCAGTTGGGGTTTTTAAGCGTATATTACGGTATCGCAGAACTTCAATGAAATCGTGAGAAATGGGGTAAGTATTGATAGGTGTTGATTCACAGCTGTGTGTTTATTTTAATTGTTTCATGTATAAAGTGCGTGTACTTGAAAGGACATAAAAGTCAGGCAGATGGCACAACAGTAGTTAACTCGCGTCGTCGCCCCTGCTTACACAAGAACTTTACTTCCACGTCTTAGATGGTGACAGAAGATTGCTTCACGCATGCACAAGCAATGGTTGGCACGTAAGAGGCTTTTAACAGTTCCCGCGCGGCATTGTTCTGTCTAGCGTTTTCACATAAGACAATCGCTATTCCTGAAGGCACGACCTACAGTGTACATACAGGTTGTCACTCATACTTTTCGTATAAGCCTTTCCATATGCCTTAATTTCATCGTTAATGCATAGTTATTTTGAATCAGTAGAATAAAGGACGACCGATGTGGACAGTCTAGTTTATTCTACGTCTCACCTAAGTGCCAGAGTTAATGCAGGCATTTTTATGACCAATGTAGTACCACGGCCAACGGATGAAAGAGCGCACGGGTACGGCCAACCGCATGCTCCAAAAACGGCGTGACAGGCCTAGCCCAAACCACAGCTGTGGCTCCATCGGGGGGGGGGGGGGAGTTTTAGCGAGCACTCACGGCATCGCATGCGCGGCGCACTTGCGGTAGTCGAGATTGAGCACGTACATCTTTGAATACCCATGAAATCTTCTTTCAATATTCATCTAGCATGTGCCACCAGGACATTCTCAACCTTGCTTTTAAATACCTGCAGCCCTTGCGAATTTTTTGTATGTCTTCCTGAGATGTAACCTTGCTCACCGATCAGTTTTCGCAGAAATAAGAATTCTGAGAACATATAACTCGAACCCTACAAGATCATAACTAACAGATCTGGAAGAGCTATATCTTTCTAATGCATCTAAATTGATTATAGTAACTGTGAGTATGTCGCTTCAGAAAACGTTCCTTCACATTTAGGCATTTTATTTAAAATGAGTAACCTCAGCAATTACAGTTGCCACTGTTCCTTTACCACAAAATAACATAGACATTTCACTTCCTCCAAACACGCCAATAGTATTCATACAATACAGTGTCAGATGCAACAGCCATGAAATTTACTTAGCATGCGTGTGATCTCATAAAAGTGGACTCAAGCCTTTTCGAAATTTCAGTGACTGTAACTTCAATGCTGGCACTCGAGCGAGTAGTTATGAAGTGAATAAAATTTAAACTGTGAGACGAAAAGAGCGATGAAATGCTGAAAACTGCGAACACGACTGCTTGCGTTCCTGCGCTTTTGAATGTTTTCCCAAGTCAAAAAGTCCGACAGGCTGTCGGTCTGTAGGACTGTCGTTATATGTTATTTTGGCCTGTCGTCTTGTCAGGCTATTGTCACGTTTGTCGGTCGGCCGGCATTACTGTCGGTGTGTCGAAATTGCTGTTGGTCTGTCGTCACCGCTGACGGTCTGGGGGCACCTGAAGAGAGGAGGGGCTCCTCCTCCTCTTGGAACGCGTCCACATAAGGAGGGGTTTTTAAAAACTTGAAATATCATGGAGGGTTTCAGAGGTCCATCGTCGAAGCTTGACTGCAGTGCCAGAGAAACCAAAACTAACGCACTTGTTGTGTTAGTTTCGGTTTTTCTGGCACCGCGGTGTCGGAATTCGACGATAAATTTTTGAAACCGCGCGTGATATTTAAAATGTGTAAAAAACTAGGCTTGTCATAATTTGTGAAACAGAACAACTTCGTCATACAAACAGCCACCCTAAAATTGATAATAAAGTTAGTTCAAATATTTCTGCTTATCGTTCCTGAGTGATCCATATAGTAGCAAAATCCACGTCGGCTTTGTGATAGGCTGCGAAGACAAGTGGCTACTTATTTTAGAGAGTTAAGAGATTGCAAGCGTTGTACCCCGGTAAAACTTCATTGTTACTGACTTAAGAAAAAGAAAGCCAAAAAATAAGTCGCGGGAAAACCTGTCCCTGCTAACACACTCCAGGTATTAAGGCAATTAAAAAAATAAATAGGTGTTGCCGATTGATATTGAAAGCGCAAAAATTAGAGAAAATTCAATTGATAAAAATACAATTGTCGGATAGAGGCAGCGCATCGGAGTCCCGAGGGCTCCCGGAGCCCAGAGACCCGCGGAATTTTATTATTAAAATAATAGGGCAGAGACGGCTGGGTCACGCCCAGCAAACTTCTGGGTACCTTTACCAGCTCCTAACGTCGAAACAAACGGCACGTTTCGAAGTTTTTTCAAGAGTAAAGAAAATCTCTTTCTAGTTTCTCAAATCAAAAGAACGTGCATAAAGTTCACGGGAACCTCTTATATTTTTAAAGTAGCTCAAAAAGATTTATTCGTGTATGTTTTGACAAATAGAGGAACGAAATGTAGAAATTCAGCAGGCTGTATTCTAGAGCTCTTTGTGTCCACCGGTGTTATTAATTCACATTGGTAAACAAAACCAGATGTCAACAACGACGTGTGTTTGTAAAGAGGGTCTGTAGTTTTTTTAAGGAAAAATCTGTATTGCTTGAAAACACCCTGTACATTTTATGCATGTGCAAGCAGTTAACCATATGCATTGTTCCAGTAGACGAATGCACCATGAATTTTTACATATCATCATCATCATCATCACCAGCCTGACTACGTCCACTGCAGGACAAAGACCTCTCTCATGTTGTGTCAGTTAACTCGGTCCTATGCTTGCTGCTGCCAATTTATACCTGCAAATGGCTACACATATATGGCTACAAAAACTGATAGTCTGTCTTATTTGGCACAATTACATATAGCTTTTAGGCGCGCTTAATATGCTATAATATCAAGTTCACAGCCTGTGCTGCCTCGTTGCGACCACCAAGAGCTGAACTGGGCAAGCACGCATACTGTGTTGTACAGCAGTATGTACCATCAGAATATTGATGGTAGAAGCTGAAATCACTTCCTAAATGCAGCGGCTGGAGAAGCAGGTTTGATGAGTTTCTAATCAAGAACTGACAAGACCTGGCATTGATTTTTCTGCTCCAAGAGCCACATTGATTTTACCATAGCCATTGACGGGATGTGTTGAAGTTGAACCTCCTCTGAGCAGAGCTTTACCACTTAGCAAGGATGAAAAACACTTCGTTACACACCATAAACTCTCTCATGCGTTCAAGAAACCTCTGCCATTCGCAAGAAAACTCAGGTTCCCAAGAAGATACCTTGTACATGTCAGCCTAAGAAATGTAGTCGCAGGCTCTACAGCAACACTTGGCCAATCTTGAGTAATTCTAGTGCGTAGCAAGATCTGAGCAGTCTGTACCCACAGCCACGGGTTTGCTGTTGCCCGAGAATATTCGTGCGGCCAATCACAGGTTTCACCGAGCTGCAAGTAGAAAATAGCCGGCTATAAGCAAAATCTGATATCCGAGGAGCGCACGGTGAAAACAACGCCTCGGACACCTACAACAAACGAGCACCGTGGCAGTATTGAAGGTGTTTATTTGTTCAGAGAAGTTACTTTCGCTGGCAATTTGCCAGTTTTTGGACAAGGTTCCACTCAACATCCTTGATTCCTTCTTTTGCCTCGTTCACTGCAGACTGCATGTAGATAAGAAAACGACCTGCACAAAAATACAATCACAAGTAGAAAGCAACCAAAGGCACTAATATCACTGCAAGTTCTCATATTGTGTACAAGGTTAAACACAATTTATCTAGCCAAGACATTTAGATACAACTAAATAGTAACAAATTATGAAGGGTAACTGGTGAGTGGTACGTTACTAGTACCATTCGCCAATTACTAGTACAAGCAGCGCACTTGACACTGAACTGTAACATCACTGGCACGATGAACATAACATTCTATCAAATCAACACCAGGATTTGGCACAGCTACAGCTGCAACCGTATCACCACCCCATCTCACACTATTTTACTTATCAATCTACACCTTGGTAATTTCAGTACTAGAGATTTAGGTATTGTCTGGTATCATTGTCATTGCTCGCAGAGGTTTTCACCTTGCACTTCTATGGGTCTATGCAGTCCAGTTTGCTTTGGAATTGCGCCGTCAGCATGGCATACGTTCGAGCAGATTTCAGAGGCCACACACAGGGAAGGACTGCTAAACCCATCAAGTGTGCCGCAATCCCCGGCTGTGCTCTAGCTGTGCATTCGATGAGATAAGGAGCCAAAGTAGTGCTGAAATGGACGGTAATGAAGTTATCCTTAGGTGCCTCAACAGTGTGTACTATCAGCGTCAAATGAAACCTGAAAAGCAGCAAGGCTTAGCGATGGTATAGTGCGCGCCGTCCACATATCACCATAGATAGGCCCGCATGTATGCGAAGAGCTTCCGAACACAACGCTCCTGTCAATGGTGATAACTGGACGGCGCACACTATATAATCACGAATTCTTGTTGCTGTTCAAGTTTGACACAGATAGTACCTATTATTATGCATACAATTTGAACATGACAAAGTTCTAAAAGCTGTTGAGCAAACTTTGAAAATAAAAAAGCTATAAGTTCATAGAAGTATGTGTATTAGCCCAAAGTGGGATGAAACTGTCAATACAGCACTCCCACCCATGCCCACGTGTTTCAGCAGGTTGGGTATGGGCAACAGACTCCGCCCCTATTTTTTCATAATGAGCGGCGGGGGCTATAAAATGAAGAACAATATTGCAATATTTGAATAATGCATTTTCATTGGAACAATACATTTTATTAGGCTTTGCACACTTTTTAGAGACGACAGTTTCCGGGTCTATTTTTGTCCCACTCTGCCCTTGGGGCTTGAGCTTGTTTGACGAAGTTCTAGTGAAACACCAATTATTCGGTTCATCTGGCGTCAAAAACATTGTGGATGCCAGAGGGCAAAGCTTCGAATCAGACGTAGCCCGGAACAAAGTATCCCATGCATCTTGGCTTAACCAATAGCCAGAAAAACGTACACCTGCAAAGTTCTAATATACGAATACAATTTATGTAATGGCCATTATATTTACACATTCTTGTATTGACAGAAGCTTAAGCTGAGTGTTTACCAATTCGCTTTTTCATAATCCTCTGACTTTTCCAGGTTTTCTATTATGAATCAAAGCAAATTCAATTACCGTTACGTCTGCTTCCTCGAGACCCTGGGCCTCGAGTGGTAAGAAAAGTGAGGCGCGCCGTTAAAATATGTAAATAATTGTTCCACAAGTGCTCTGAATGTTCTGAACATGTGCACTAAACAAAAAAAATTGCACATGTGGCCAAAATGCAAACTCCGAGTCAGAGACTAAGCTAGTTGGTTGTTAATTCTTTGGAAGAACGAGAAGGCTTGAACACATGAGTTGAAATTAACCGCAGCTAAAAGTTCGTGGGGTCAACGACTGTCTTACAACGCAGCCAAAGCTGCTTGAAAACGCAGAAGTCGCACCATGTTGCAGCATCTGTGTAAAAGTGGGATGCTGGAGCCTGACCGGTTGTGCCACTGGAATATATTCTAGTTTCACTATAACGGTTACAGCTACGGCTTCTTTGGATGTGGATTAGATTACATCGGCCTGTGCTTACTGACCTTACTGTTTAAACCAAGGATTCCATTGAATCTGATTCAACCTGGATTGGTGAATTCACTAGTGATTTTGATCCCCACATAAATTGCACACCTCCGGTATATACTTTTCCACAAAAAAAAACGCTACTACTCACGTATTCTGTGTACCTTGCTTTGACAAAGAGTAACGACAAAGCTGCAAAGCGGAGCCGTACTGCAAAATTTTCTTTGTTTTTTTTTCTTTTTCTGATAAGCACATGTATGTCTGTATTTTATGTCTCTGGGGTCCGATATTTGAAGAGCAAAGGAAGTCCTCGGACCGCTGCAATGAAAGCTGGAAACAGCGTTTAAAGTGACGACGTTTGAATATGTGGTGGCAAAAAAAGAATCTGTCAAGGTGCAACAGCTTTCTTGATTCCACAGATTATTAATGAATGTCGACACCTTACCGTGATTTACGTACTTTGCTGTGGACGTGTCGGTGAAAAGTAATTTAAGATTTATTCACACAATCGCACGAAACTGAAATAAAATTTTTGAGCTGAGGTTACCCAAGTGCTACCCTCGAAACAAGAGGTACCAGCAATAAGTGTGAAACAGAGAACGTTTGCTGTTGTATCACTCTTATTATTATTATTATTATTATTATTATTATTATTATTATTATTATTATTATTATTATTATTATTATTATTATTATTATTATTAAAAGACATGAGTTGCCCAGCATGCTTTTGCTGATGGCAGTTCTAGCCAAGACAAACCAGACGGCCTTCAAGCCAATCCCACATCATAGCGTAGACAAACATGCATAAATTTACAAACGTGGGTAAAGTTGTTCACATGTCAGATATGCCATGTGATATGTAGAAGCAACATACATTAAAATAGTGGATGTACCAACACGGAAGCTAAAGGACGCTTAAGCACCAATTTCCTTGGTCTTGTTTATGCTTCTACAATTTGACAACCAGTACAATGGTAAAGCATGCGACTTCAAGAAAAGAGTTAAACAGAAATATGACGCTACGAAAGGGAGAGTAGCCTCTACTGCCCTCTCTGGACATGTCGAATCTACAGACCACCAAAGAGACTTGTAAAACTCGTGCGGTTTGTGCCATGCGAAGCCTCTGTGACATCACGCTGATAGCGCCGGTGCTTCATGGCTATATAAGCACTGTAAACCGGGCGCTCGGTGTTATTTTGTACTCCGTATTTATGTAGTAATAAACCGTCTTGCTGTTCTTCGTTCACGGCCACTGTGGTTCTGCTCGTCCTTCGAGGCTACAACAGACTGGCGACGAGGATGGGATCCAAATTCCACTGGGATACAAGACACCATTAGCGGCGGTTCCGAAGCGCTGCAAAGATACAGGCAAGATGGCGACGTTGGGAAGGTTCGATCAGTTCATCGAGGACCATGACGAAGATTTTCAGTCCTATGTGGAGCAGTTCGACGCCTTCCTGAAAGCCTCCCAGGTGAGCGACGACCTGAAGGTGTCAGTGTTCATAACGGCCATAGGAAAGAAGGCCTACAAAACTCTGAAAACGTTGCTGGAGCCAGAAAAGCCAGAAAACAAGACGTACGCACAGTTAGTACAGACACTGAAAGAGCAATACGTTCCAAAAACCTCGGTGATTGCCGAGCGTTTCAAATTGAATCGTTGTTTTCAACAAGATCAGCAAGCGGTGACAGCCTTCGCTGTAGAGCTGAAGCATTTGGCGACATCCTGTGATTTCGGAACGTTTCTGGAAGACGCGCGGCGCGACCAGTTTGTGGCAGGACTTTGTGACAAAGAAACACAAGCAGAGTTGCTAAAGACATGCAAATTTGCTTTTAAAGAGTTCTGCTATATCACTAGGAGTATCGAGTTGGCCCGAAAGAAAGCCAGGATTTTCAGCTGAAGTCGGCGCAAGGAATGATCAGCACCTTTAACCGCAAATTAGATAGCGGCAACCGCCCACCACACTGGAGACAAGAAATTTCGGGGATGCCTGCTGGCACCAGGGGGGCGGAACCACTGCACTGTTTTCGATGCGGCACAGAGCATGAAGCATCTATCAGCAAATTTCAAAAGTACCGTTGTGGGGTGTGTAAACGGGTTGGACACTTAGCGAAGATGTGTAGGGACAAAGGTAGAGACGCTGACAACGTGATAGACGAGAAAAGTGACGCAGGTGAACATGTGCTGTTAAATATCTATTCCTGTGAGGGGCGCACCAGACTCTACCAAATTTGCCTGAAGCTAGATCAGAAAAATGTGCGCATGCAGATTGAAACAGGGGCGTCTCTGTCAATTGTACCAGAGTCACTGTGCGAGAAATACTGGCCCAGCTTACTCTTAGAGCTATGCAGTCTTAAGCTAAAAACCTACGGTGGAACTCAGCTGACGGTAAAAAGGAAGCTAAACGTTTCCGTAGAGCACAATGCTCAGCACAAGCAACTTCCGCTAATTGTCGTAAAAACAAACGAGAGTACTAACACTATGCTGTTGGGGTGAGACTGCCTGTCAGCACTGAAGCTAGACTGGGATAGTGTGCATGGGGTTTGCTTGGACAAAGTGGCGTTGCTGCTTGAAAAATATGCTAAGATTTTTTAGTCTGCCTTGGGTATAATTAAGAACAGGGTCGTTAGGTAGTGCTTAAAGATAATAATAGCACACCCGTTTTTTGTAAAGCGCGGTCGGTACTATTTTCAGTTAAAGAAGCAGTGTCTTCGAAACTGCAGAACCTCGTGAAAACCGAAATGCTATTACCTGTTCAGCAGAGTGCATGGGTGACGCCACTAGTAGCGGTGCAGAAACCAAAGAACCAGGTCAGGGTATGTGTAGATTTCAAGGTGACACTAAACCCATGCCTAAGAACTGATCATCACCCCCTTCCCGTGATTAAGGATCTGTTTGTAAAGCTGACCGGCTGCAAATATTTCACGGTGTTGGATTGGTCCAATGCATACCAGCAGCTGGAATTGCATCCCCAAGCGCAGTCACTAGTCGTGATCAACACGCATTTGGGGTTATTCAAGTATACGCGGTTACCCTATGGCAAAATGAGTGCACCATCGATTTTCCAGGCAGTTTTGGATGAACAGTTGAAAGGACTTGTTCGGGTAGCGTGCTATCTAGACGACGTGCTGATAGCAGGAGCTACCTTTGAACTATGTTTCCATAAAGTGGAAATTATTCTGTCCTAGTTTCTAGAAAGAGGCATTCGACTGAAAAAAGAAAAATGTAAGTTCTTTCAAACTTCCGACCTGTATTTGGGGTACGTTCTGGACAAAAAGGGCATACGCCCGTCACAGGAAAAAGTAAAAACAATAATGGAGGCCCCTGCACCTGTGAATGAGGCACAGTCAAGAGCTTACTTAGGGTTGATAAACTATTAGGCTAAGTTCGTTCACCACGAGGCCACGAGACTCAGACCACTGTATGACGTGTTGAACTAAGAAAAAGTCTTCAAGTGGTCCCATGAGGCAGAGCAAGTGTTCCAGCAAAGTAAAACACGGTTGACAGAAGAAACGTTTTGACATACTACGACCCAACGAAAGAGATAGGGCTGGTGTGTGACGCACCCATGTATGGCGTGGGCGCCATTCTGTTTCATAAGATCGATAAGGTGAAAAAACTTATTGCTAATGCGTAAAGGGCACTGAGCAAAGCAGAGAAAGGTTATGCTCACATTAAAAAACAGGCTCTCGCCGTGGTCTTTGGGCTGAAGAAGTTAACAAATACCTATTTGGGCGTAGTTTTTTTTTTCATTTATTCGGACCACCAGAAAGAGGCATTCGACTGAAAAAAGAAAAATGTAAGTTCTTTCAAACTTCCGACCTGTATTTGGGGTACGTTCTGGACAAAAAGGGCATACGCCCGTCACAGGAAAAAGTAAAAACAATAATGGAGGCCCCTGCACCTGTGAATGAGGCACAGTCAAGAGCTTACTTAGGGTTGATAAACTATTAGGCTAAGTTCGTTCACCACGAGGCCACGAGACTCAGACCACTGTATGACGTGTTGAACTAAGAAAAAGTCTTCAAGTGGTCCCATGAGGCAGAGCAAGTGTTCCAGCAAAGTAAAACACGGTTGACAGAAGAAACGTTTTGACATACTACGACCCAACGAAAGAGATAGGGCTGGTGTGTGACGCACCCATGTATGGCGTGGGCGCCATTCTGTTTCATAAGATCGATAAGGTGAAAAAACTTATTGCTAATGCGTAAAGGGCACTGAGCAAAGCAGAGAAAGGTTATGCTCACATTAAAAAACAGGCTCTCGCCGTGGTCTTTGGGCTGAAGAAGTTAACAAATACCTATTTGGGCGTAGTTTTTTTTTCATTTATTCGGACCACCAGAAAGAGGCATTCGACTGAAAAAAGAAAAATGTAAGTTCTTTCAAACTTCCGACCTGTATTTGGGGTACGTTCTGGACAAAAAGGGCATACGCCCGTCACAGGAAAAAGTAAAAACAATAATGGAGGCCCCTGCACCTGTGAATGAGGCACAGTCAAGAGCTTACTTAGGGTTGATAAACTATTAGGCTAAGTTCGTTCACTACGAGGCCACGAGACTCAGACCACTGTATGACGTGTTGAACTAAGAAAAAGTCTTCAAGTGGTCCCATGAGGCAGTTCACGGTCAGCCTTATTGGGCACGGCAGACCAGTTACAGTAATGTCTGCAGCACGCACGCAACGATGGGCTTTGCTACTGGCGGCGTACAATTACAGATGGGTGTACCGGAAAGGCAGCAACATGGGAAACGCTGACACGCTTTCGCGATCGCCGTTGGCAAATGAGCGAGGTGTCTCAGATTACGTAAAACTTTCTCTGTTGTCAATGAACTTTCACTGTCTGCTGAATTAATCAGCAAGAAAACTAGTACTGATAGAGTGCTTTCGAAAGTGTTGTGGTAAACGACAGATGGCTGACCTGCGCATGTCTCTTATAGTGACTTCGAACCGTTCTTTGTTCGCCGGTATGAATTATCGGTAGATCAGTAGTGCGTTACGTGGGGAAATCGGGTAATTGTTCCACAATGTTTGCGTTAACAAGTATTGGCACTTTTTCATGAAGGTCACCCCGGAGTTACGCGTATGAAATGCTCGCACGCAGCTATGTCATGTGGCCTCAGTTAACCCATAATATTGAAAATGTTGTTAAAGGTTGCTGTACTTGTCAATTGACGCAGAACGCTTCACCTAAGGCCCCAATACAAACTTGGGGTTCGCCGAGCCGCAGATGGCAGCGAATCCACCTGGATTTGGCATTCGCAGGCAACAAGTGGCTCCTCGTGCTGGTGGATGCACACTCCCAGAGGGTGGAGGTGTTTGTGATGAATTCAACAAAAACCGAAAGACCGTCGAGAGGCTGCGTGGGCTGTTTGCATCGTATGGCCTTCCAGAGAAGGTTGTTACGCACAACGGGCCTCAGTTCACGGCGAAGAGTTTCACAGAGTTCGTGCTTAGGAACGGAGTGCGGCACACCAGAAAACCTCCATACCACCCTGCGTTCAATGGAAGTGCCGAGAGATGCGTCTAGACGGTTAAACAGGATCTTACGCGACGGCTTCTCGACGAAAGGTCATCGGGCCAGAGTAAGACCCTTGAGCACCGCATAGATCTTTTTCTGTTCAGGTACCGAAACACACCGACCACCACCACAGGGCAGACACCAGCAGAACTGTTCTTGTTGTGGTCGCCCCGCACTCGCCTGACTATGCTACAGCTTGACCTGGAGAGACGGATGGAAGAACGGTTCTCCAAAGTAAAGGCCCAAGTTGACGAAAGAGGAGAGTCGGAAAGAGCTTACAAAAAGGGTGAGAGCGTTCTGGTTCAAGGCCTTCGTCCAGCTGATCCCAAGTAGCTGATAGGTGTCAAGCGAAAGAAGGTGCAGTGCCGTTATATACCTTGTGCGCGTAGGATCCAAAAACAGGTTCATGCATGTAGACAATTTACGTCCGCGCTACTTTGAGTGTGGCGAAGAAAGCCCCAGGGAGCATCCCTGTTTCGTGCCCAGCTCAATTCCAGACCCTGGGTCCGAATCTCCTCCTACGAGCCCCCGTCCCTTTCCGGTTCGTGCGTCTCCAAGGTCTGCTACTGCACCGCCGGAGCAACCCGGAGACTCAGCTCCCTCGGAACAACCAAATGCAAGTAAACATCGAGGCTCTGCCCCGGCAACGTCCTCTCTGCGAATACCTGCGTCTCCTCTAGGTGCTCAGACTCTTCGACGCAGTGCTCGTACAAGAAAACCTCCCGATTGGTATAGGCCATAAACATTGTGGGAAGGAGTGTAGTGTCATGCGAAGCCTGCGTGACGTCACGCTGATAGCGCCGGTGCTTCACGGCTATATAGGCGGTGGGAACCGGGCGTTCGGTGTTTTTTTGTACTCCGTATTCATGTAGCAATAAACCGTCTTACTGTTCTTCGTTCGCGGCCACTCTGGCTCTGCTTGTCCCTCGAGGCTACAACCTTCTTGACAAAAAAACCTGCACCTCTCCTGGGAGGAGTGGGGGTGGGGGGCAGGGGGACTTGAGTGAAGGCGTCAGAGTGGTGGGGGTATCATGTGAATGCTGCCTAATTGGGCAAGGTTTGGGATTTCTTCATTGTTACTTTGTCTTTGTGATTTATACCTATTGAACGAAAGAGAAGCGTTGTTTTCAATTAGTGATGGGACACTTTTGTGCCCCAATACTGATCGAATCCAAAATTAAGAACAAAGCCTTTCAAAAAACAATAAAAATTATCAGTTTCAGAAGACTAAATTGAATAGAGGAATAACTATGTTCTGTATCAATGTTATGTATTCCAATTTTCTTTCTTTTCTCTCTTCCCTCATGTGGAGTGCAAGCCCTAAAATTTGTTCCTAGTTTTTTTGTGGATTAGTGTAATGTGACTTTTTTGTGCTCGAGAGTTGTCATCATCATCATCATTTATTATCCTTTAAGGGCCCCCGATGGGGCATTACATAAGAGGGGGAAGGGCAAGTAGCGAAATATACATACAAGGTCACATTTACAAAGAAAAAGAGGCAGGTTAGCTCTGTACACTGCTACAAAACCGGAAGTTGAAAGAAACAAAAAGACACATGTTAAGTGTTCCTGCGTGTGTTCAACCAGTGTCTGCGTTGTGGTTTCACAAGCACAAAAAAAATTATAAACAACAAAGTTTTTACAATATGATCGGTGAACTGAATTTGAAAGAAAAGTCGTTATATATTCTTACGGAGCCTCAGATTACGAAATCGGTATTACTTTGCATGCACATTACCAAAGAAAAGAATGAAAATGAGATGCACAGGGCGAACTAGTAGTACACTAGGAAAAATTTGCAGCTTGTAGAGAGGTTCCAGTTTCATGCTTGAGTTGGTGAAGAAGTCATCTGCTTTATTTTGACAAGTGAGCTAATACCAATTGGCTAAATTTTGAACTGTTACACTGATTGACGATTGATTCGGGAAGTGAGTTTCACTCTTCTATGGCCAAGGGTAAGAAAGACTTAATAAATGCTTTTGTAGAGAGGTTATACGCTGCACACTCATGGAATTAAAAACTCGACGTGATGTTCGCAAAGGTCGTATCAAAATTGATGTTCGAGTGTCTGGATAATTATGATACAGGTTATGAAGCGGTGCTAGTCACAGCGTTTTTCTTCGTTGGGCCAAGGAGTCGAGACTGAGGGATGATTTGATGGTACTTACGCTGACGCAACTACTATATTCAGAACTCATGAAACAGGCATGCCTATTCTGAATGCTTTCTAATAATTCAATCAAGTGATTTTGATGTCGGCTCCATATGACTCTAATAATAATAATATTAATAATAATAATAATAATAATAGTAATATTATTTTATTCTGGCATATGTACACAACAGTTAAATGCCACCGAGATGAGGCAAAAGGGAACAGACGAAACTGTTTCCTGACTAGGCCTACATCCCGGCTCGTGAACAAAAAAAACAAAAAAACAAGGAGTGAGACATATACTCGTGTAAACAGTTTCGTGAACAACAAACCAAAAAACAAAAAAACAAGGACAGCGGTGAGTAAAGCGAAAAACATTCAGTACAGCACAATTCATTGCATCACTGTAGAGAAGTCATGGAATTTCAAGCAATTTCGCTATAGAAAAACGAAAACCTACGAAAACCATTTCATGTTGATATGTCCATCAAAATAAAGTTGTGAATAGATTTATTGAATGAAGAGGTGCAATAGTATCCATCATAATTCAGAATTCAAACGGAGCTAACCATGTGCGTAGCTTAACAAATGAAACGCAGTGAAGTACAACCTGATGATCAAAAGTATACATCGCAAGTGGCAAAACACAGTGCATCAAGCACTTCATCCTGGATCGAAGAGTAATCTTAATTTCTTTTTAAATTGATGTACAGATCTGTTTATCTGTGATAATTCTACTACAGAAGGAAAACTGTTACATATATCTACAATTTGATGGTCAAGTATTTGGGTACTATATTTTGTTCTAGATCGTGCTGAAACAAGTGACGTCATTCGTAAGTTATATTCAATGTGACGAGCAAGGTACATATTGCTGAATGAGGCAAAATCTTGTTTTATGCAATTATAAATAAGAACCATGACTTTAAGTTTGTAGCATTCAGTGAAACACAATACACGAAAAACATAAAATAAATTGTTATGTCTATGTCTGTCTGACATTTTATTTAGAATGCAATGCTTTTTGTTGCATAGTCATTATTTTTGTGCATTGGTCCTATTACATGTGTCCCAAACTAAGTAGCAGTATGTGAGGTGCGAATGAACGAGAGAAAAGTATAGCTCCTTTGCCACCGAATGAGGAAGAAGATGGTTATTACGGCTTATAGCACCAATGGATCGAGCCATTTTCAGTTTTACGTGACTCACGTGATCAGACCAGCTCAAGTCATTGCAGAAGTGTACGCCCAAAAACTTGAAGCTACTGTTACATGTTATTTCTGAATTACCAAAATACAGTTTTGGGTTGTGGTGTATTGCTTTCTTTTTAGCACGGATTAAAATGAAATTAGTTTTTTTCACGTTTAATCTCAGCTGATTTATTCTCAACCATCCCTCTAATTCTTCAAGCCAACTTTTCGCTCTCTTCTCAAGTTCTTTTAGGTTGGGACCAGAAAAGAAGATGTTAGTGTCGTCGGCATATAAGATAATGTTCGAAGTTGAAGGAATGTTTACAATATCATTTATGTACACAGTGAATAGAAGAGGTCCTAGTATTGATCCCTGAGGTACTCTATATTTTATTGTTCCGTAGTTAGAGCGAGTCTCGTTATGTAGCTTTCTGTATTGTTGACGTGCAGTCAGGTAGCTTTTCATAAGGATTCTTGCAATGCCTCGAATTCCATAAATTTCTAATTTTGCTAAGAGAATGTCATGTTTAACCGAATCAAACGCTTTACTGAAGTCGAGAAATAGTCCGATGGTGAAGAGTTTCATTTCGAAGTTTCGAATTAAGACCTTTTTTTTATAAAGCATTGCGGTTTCAGTCGATTTCCCAGGTTTAAAACCGTATTGATGATCACTTATCACATTGTTTGTGGAAAAGAAGCCAAAGAAACCTGTATAAATTATTTTTTCAGCAACCTAAGAAATAATTGGCAGAACTGAAACTGGCCGGTAATTACTGAATTCTGTTTTATTTCCACCTATATAGACAACAGTAACACGTGCTATGTTTATACTATCTGGGAACACGCCAGTAGCCAACATCTGATTGAATATATATAGGTCAGTGGTTCTATAAGGCAACTAATAGAATTCTTAATTGGCAATTCGTGAAATGTCATCATCACCAGGAGCACAAGTATTTTTTAGAGAAATAATAATGGTTGTGATTTCGGCTTGTGCTGTTAGCGTCAGAAATATCGAGTCATAGTTGGAAATCTGAATGCATGACGTAAGAGAGGGATTATTAGGCAAGGGAATTGAGCCGGTATATTTACCAGCTTCCAGGAAGTGTTCATTGAATTTTTCGGCTCATTCAACACCGTCATAGATAATACCCGTAACCGGCATTTCAACGGGTGTTGTGTTAGCTTGGCTGCCGATTAGAGTTTCAATTCCTTCCCAGATCTGCTTAGGATTGTTACCTATGTTTGAAAACTTTTTTCTGTAAAAGGACGACTTTGGTTTTTTTAGATCTGTATTTAGCACATTACGAAACTGTTGTGTTCTAAGCACCCCTGTGTCACGAGCGAGCCTCCGAACCCGCGAAGGACCGGATCCTTCCAGATGTTGACTCCTCCCCTTTCCCGCTCGGCGCAAACGAGCCACCGTTCGTTTCCCCCGGCAGTTCGGCCGCCGCCTCCATCCAAATAGAAATAAACTTGTTTTTATCCGTTCGAGGCTGTCTGAGCTTTTTGGACTACCGCGACCTACGCGTACGTCTATGGGCCGACGACAACACCGGACATAACAGTGGCGACGATGAAGTCAATTTGGACCAACGCTACGCAACGATATTGACAAGCTACAAGCTATGGCTACGCACGGGCTCCCAAATTGGCTACCCGAATTCAACGGCTCGTCATGGCCATCGTGGTTTGGACGCCTGCAATTTTACTTCGAGGCTAACAACATCACTGATGCAGCAATGAAGAGGGCCAACCTGCTAACGCTGTGTGGGGAGCAGACATACGACACAGTCTGTGCCCTGATTCAGCCACGCACTCCAGCAGCCGTTGACTACGACGACATCGTAGCAGCGCTACAAGAGCACTATGACCCAAGGTTATCGGAGGTCTACTGTCGAGCCCGCTTCCACGGCGAGACCAACTGGAAGGCGAGAAAGTGGCCGAATACGTAGCGGCTCTCAAAAAGCTCGCTGCTGACTGCAATTCCGGGACGTTGACCACGACAACTGCAGCTACTGCGCAGGAGGGAGGATCGACTGCCACACCTGCTAACACCACTATGCTCCCCTTGGGCGTTATGCTGCGTGACCGTTTTGTGTGCGGACTGCGTGACGCAGGCCTACAACAACGCCTGTTCGCGGAGACGGGTCTCACCTTCTCCAAAGCCTACGACATTGCCCAACGAGCGGAGAGCGCCGGTCACCAGCAGAGGGATATTCGACGGAACGTCGAGCCGGTGCATCACACCAGTCAGCAGTAAGGTCATTCCACGTCTAAGGCGAAATCAAGCAGAAAGACACAGCGCTGTTGGTGACGCGACGACATGCACGATGCCCAGGTATGTCTATACAAGACAGCGACCTGCAATTTTTGCCAAAAACTGGGACACATTGAAAGGGCATGCATCTCGAAGCGCAAACAGCTCGGCCCGAAGACTTCAGTGCAACGGAACAACAATGTCGACGCACAGGAGGGCCAGACGCAAGATACAAGCAGAACAACACTAACGTCATCAGCACTATATGACTTAAACGCCGTTGTGAACCTCGGAACGAGACCGAAGATTACAACTGAAATTTTGGTACACCAGCGCCCTATCAGGTTTGAGGTGGATTCCGGAGCAGCATTTATGCTCATTAGCGAAGACACTTTTCGCGCTACTTGGCGTAAGAACGCGCCAGCTCTTCAGCAAGACGACACGCAGCTGAGAACGTGGTCCGGACATTCCCTTCCACTGCTGGGCTGTGCCAACGTAGACGTGTACTACAATGAGCAGGCCCCTCAGCTCCCCCTTGCTAGTCGTCCACGGTTCTGGATCAAGCCTTTTGGGACGAAATTGGTTCGCCCCCCTTGGAGTGGTCATTGGCGGAGTTCACCACACACGCAGTTATCCGTCAGTGGAGCAGCTTCAAGATAAGTACAAAGCGGTTTTCTCCGAAGAAATACCAGGGAACAAGGGACCTCCAGTCACACTGGAGCTGCGGGAGGATGCGACGCCGAAAGTTTTGAAAGCTAGGTCGGTGCCTTTGGCCCTACGAACGTCAGTCGGGAATGAGCTTGACCGACTGCAGGAACAAGGGATCATCGAACCGACGCAACATTCGGAATGGGCGACACCACTCGTTGCCGTCCGAAAGAAGAACGGTACCCTACGCCTCTGCGGAGACTACCGGAGCACTGTCAACCTGGCGACAAAAGCATCTTCCTACCCACTGCCGACACCGGAAGAGGATTTTAGCACGCTTCATGGTAGAACAATCTTCAGCACCTTGGACTTGACACAAGCCTACCAGCAGCTGAAGGTGAGCGAATCAACGTCTGAACTGCTTACAATAAACACTATTAAGGGTCTTTACAAAGTTAAAAGGCTACCATTCGGAATATCTGCAGCGCCAGCAATCTTCCAGTAATATATGGAGTCTACACTTAGCGGGATCCCAGGTGTTTACGTCTACTTGGACGATGTTATTGTCGGTGGCGCCTCCTATGAAGAGCACACAGAACGCTTGGAGCTCATTTTGGAAAGGCTAGCAAATGCTAATTTGCGCATCAGTAAAGAAAAATGTGTTTTTGCGGTGCCTGAAGTGAAGTTTCTTGGACATCAAATTGACGCGCAGGGTATCCATCCCACTGAAGACAAAGTGCGTGCAATCACCGAAGCCCGAGCGCCTACTAACAAGCAAGAACTGCAGTCGTTTTGGGGGCTATTGACGTTCTACGACCGGTTCTTAGAACATCGAGCTACAGTGGCTAACGATCTATATCATTTCCTGCAGAAAGAAGTCCCATAGACTTGGTCGCCACGCCGCCAAGAGTCATTTGTTGCCCTTAAGCAACTACTTCGCAAGTCTACTGTTCTGCGACACTACGACGAAAGGAGACGCCTACTGCTAGCCTGTCACGCATCACCATACGGAGTGGGAGCAGTCCTCTCCCAAGTTGACGACCAGGGACGGGAAGCCCCGATCGCTTTTGCTTCGCGCACCCTATCACAGGCAGAGAGGAATTATTCCCAGCTAGATAAAGAGGGACTTGCCATCGTCTACGCAGCCGATCAATTTCGGCGGTACATTACCGGCAGGAAAGTGACTTTCCTAACAGATCACCGGCCCTTATTGGGTATTATGGGTCCCCAGAAGCCAATGCCACAGACATTGTCGCCGCGAATGACACGATGGTGCATCAAGATGTCGGCGTACGATTACGAACTCGTACATCGCACGGGGAAGAAACCCCAGAACGCCGACGCACTAAGCCGCCTGCCGCTAGACACCACAATAGATGAACCACCCCCGCCGGGTGATATACTCATGTTCGAGGCGCTGCCGAACCCTCCGCTAACAGCTGACACGGTAGCAGCATCAACGCAGGAGTGCACTGTCTTAAAGGAAGTCTACGAAGCTATACAAGAAGGCAACGTGCAGAAGCTAAAGGGTGAACACTTCAACGCTTACCGCAAGCGAGCTGTGGAGTTGAGCACTCATCGCGGTTGCGTCACCTTGGGATCAAGAGTTGTAATTCCAGCGGCACTTCGCGAACAGGCCATGTCGCTTGTCCACGCAGGTCATCGAGGCATTGTTGCCATGAAAAAGTGCGCCAGAAGTTATATGTGGTGGCCTGGTATCGACAATGATAGAGAATTAACAGTTCACAATTGCCAGCCTTGCCGATTCAACCACAGAAGCCCGCCAAGAGCCGCTATTCCTGAATGGGAAAGACCAGACACGCCTTGGCACACCCTGCACAACGATTTTGCTGAACCTATCGAAGGGTGTTCGTTCCTGGTGGTTGTAGACGCATACACCAAGTGGCTGGAGGTAAAACGAATGGCTACAACGACATCGGCAGCAGTTATCGACACTCTGCGGTCGTTGTTTGCAACGTTTGGCCTACCGCGCAAGGTGGTCTCGGACAACGGCACTTCGTTTGTGTCCACGGAGATTCTCAAGTTTTACAGCGACAACGGCGTCTCGTCTGTTACATCAGCTCCTTGCCACCCGGCTACGAACGGACAAGCCGAGCGCTACGTGGCTGAGCTAAAGCGCGCCCTTACTAAAGACCAGACTGGGACAATGCAACGCCGCATCGCGCGCTTTCTCTTCAGACAGCACAACACTGTTCAAATCAGTACTGATCAAACGCCAGCGAAATTGATGTTCGGACGAGAAATGAGAACCCAGCTGAAAGCAATTGTCCCGGAGCCCTCAGCGAAAGCACCGTCGGAGGAAGAAAAGCTCCCGCATAGCAGGAGAATTGAAAGTGGACAGCGCATATACGCCCGCTAGTTCCACAGAAAGCCCGGCTGGGTTGAAGCGAGGGCACTCAAACGCATAGGTTTGCGGTCATGGCTCGTCGACATTAGTGGAAAGGCCACATGCCGCCACCTTAATCAGCTACGCCGTTCAGGTAATTTGCCAAGGGAACCTCCCATTCAAGCAGCCACCTTGACGGAAGCTTCATTCCACTTAGCCTGGCATCTCGCACCAGATGAATCGGCGCCGCCGCCCGCCAGCCCTGAACACAAGAGAAACGACACCCAGCGAGCGGAGGCTTCTCTTCCTAGTGCGTCCAGAGCGTCCACGCGCCCACGGTGGCCCCCAGATTGCTTCCAAACGACAATCTAAGGAGGGAGGAGATGTTGTGTTCCAAGCACCCCTGTGTCACGAGCGAGCCTCCGAACCCGCCAAGGACCGGATGCTGAAACTGCTTCCAGATGTTGACTCCTCCCCTTCCCCCGCTCGGCGCAAACGAGCCACCGTTTGTTTCCCCAGGCAGTTCGGCCGCCGTCTCCATCCAAATGGGAATAAACTTGTTTTTAACCGTTCGAAGCTGTCTGAGCTTTTTGGACTACCGCGACCTACGCGCACGTCTATGGGCCGACGACAACACCGGACATAACAGAAACTTTTTGTATTCAGCTAATATCTCAGAACTTCACGTTTTAAGAAATTTAGTGAAAATCAAGTTTTTTCTTTTATTCTCATATTAGGAGCCTTGTTTATTCAATCTTTACGGGCCTTTCTGTGTTTTCTATTTGCCATAACAGGAAAAGCGACATTGTAATGGTTAATAACCTTTAAAATGAAATTTTCGTTCGCTTCGTTTGGATTGCTTGCATTGTAGACATCTGTCCAATCAGTTGTTTTCAGCAACTCACAGAAAACAGTGATATTATTGGAATCATTCGTTCTACAAGAATGGATAGGGGTAGTTCGTTTTTTTACCTAAAGGGACAAATACAAAGAACGGCAAGTGGCCACTTAGACCAGACAAAAACACTCCGCAAAAAACCGCGTCACGTGAAAAGTTCGTGTAGCAAAGATCTATTATTGTTGCTGTTGATTTGTTTACACGTATTGGGGACTAAATCGCATTTGTACAGCCATACAGTAGCATTATTTCAGTTAAGGTCGCTTGAATCGGAGACCTACCCATAAAACCAATATTAAAATCACCAAGTGCAATAACACGTCATTTATTTGAATTAGCATTATCTAAACATGTCTCAATAAACTGAAGAAAGGCTTCTGTGTTACCTTGAGGTGGGCGGTACAGCGCAATGATAAAAATGTTCTGGTGTAACAGACTAACACATTTGAAATCTTCAAAAACGCCCGTATAATCAGTCAGGATGTCAAAAGATGAGTTTTGGCGCGTGTATATGGTCACACCCCCACCTCGTTTTTCTTTCCTGAATTGAGTTACATGTTTGTAGCCAGTGAATTGAATGACGTCTTATTCCGAGCGGAACCACGTCTCAGTAAAAGCAAGAAAATCTAAAGTTTAGTTGATCTGCTTCATTTTCATTTCAGCATCGACTTCCTCTTCCTTGTTTCTTAAACTTTGCGCGTTTAAGTGATAAAAGGACAGGCTATTGTTTGTAATATATCCAGAAGTTTTTAACACTTCTAGGAATGAATCAATAGAAAAATGGGTCATTTCTCCCAAACTTCTTTTCTGACAAAACGCACAGTCTGTTCTAGATAATTTTGTCTAAGTCGCTTTTATTGCTGATGTTGATGGCGCAAGTACTTGGTTCTTTTCAAGCAAGTATCTTCTCTTCCTTCGTCCAGACAAAACGGTAGTGTGCTTCCGCAGCTTTTGTCTTTGTAAGCCACAATAACCTCTTGTTTTGCGCTGTTAAGTTGCCGAAAAACTTAACATCCTTTATGCATTCGTCAAAGTGCTACGCTTCGCAATCCACAGTGCTTTTGTGGACTGTTTGCGAAATCTGATGAGCACGACCGGGGTTTTGTCGGACCTTAAGGGAATGCGATGCAGCCCATTAACATTATTCCTTGTAAGCACCGGCAAATCAAGCCTTCTTGCCAGTTCAATCAATTTTCCATCAAATCTTCGCGTTCAGTGTCAGGCAAGCCATGTATTTCCATGTTTTGTTTTCTGCTACTTCGATTTAGGGCGTTCAGCTCCATGCGCAGCACAGCAATTGTTTGCTTGTAATTAGCTACTTCGAGCGTATGAACTGTCTTTTGTAGGGCTTCGATTTGCTTGTCATGTTTATTTCAAGCTTCTATGAGCTTATCATAAGTGTCAGACATGTTTTGCCCAGGTGTCTCAATGTGCTCACTGCATTTTTAAGACTCGTTATCTCAACGACCTTAACTGTAGGCGCAGCAAGCGCTCTGCTTATGTCCGCCAGCCGCCTGCTCATAGCAATGAACACATTGCCATCCTGCTGTCGAGCAGTGGCAGCGCTTCGAGACGCTGTTAAGCGACATATGTCTGACACTTCATACTCGCCCTCGCTTCAACGTCGTTGGATTTGTACGTACGCTCGCCGACGCCTGAGAATTTCCTGAGGTGATAACGCAGACCACATTCTGCACATTTCATGCATTCTTCATCTGTCAGTATCTCCTCCAAACATGCTAGACGCGTTTCGCCAGGTTCGTTGCTCATGGCGTAAGCACGGGCTGCACACTTACAATAGTTCCAAGGCGATAGTGCACAGGAAGTTTCTTTAGAGTGCTAGTAAACGCGATACATAAGGAACACCTGCTTGCTCAGCAAACGCGTTACACTAGCTCAGCACACTCTCTCAGTAAACGCGTTACACAAGAAACAATCGCTCGGGCAGTAGAGCAGCAGCAAAATATAGGAATGGGTACAAGGGCGGAAAAATATTTTGTAGAGCAGCAAAACTAACCTGCAAAAGTGAGCAAAATTTCTCAGATGCTGCTCTTGTGTATCCGCCGCCGCCACCACTGCCCGAGTGTGATCACCGGTGTGCAGCAGGCGTTTATAGCTGATTAGATGGGTTAGCAGCAGGCCACGTGGTGGGTTGACGCTTGAAAACGTTGTTCTGCAGCGTCGTCGTATTTCCTTGTCCGGGACCCTTGCGTCAGTGGATTCCACGGTAGAAACCTCGGAAGGGTGGGTAGCCGGCACTTCGACGGCGCGTCGCCGTTTCGAGCTTCGATTACCAGTTGGCACTGCAAAAGTGAGCAAAATTTCTCAGATGCTGCTCTTGTGTATCCGCCGCCGCCGCCACTGCCCGAGCACTGGCATATTCAATTTAGGTCTGACATATACCTCATAAGCAAGTTTTCTAAGGAAACTTGGAGATAAAGAAAGAGAGCATTTATTGAAACCTAGTGTTTTCGATGTATCTGCCAATAATTTTCGGATGTGCTCGGACCAGTCGGGCTTGTCATTGATAAGGACACCTAGATAATGTTACGAATTGGTGCATGAAAGGGCAGTAGATTATAAAGTGTATGAATAATGTAGGGGGGAATGATTTTGCGACACTTGCATGGTTTTGCATTTTGATACATCGAGGTTCATAAGCCATTAGGCTCACTAAGATTCTATTCTATCTAGGTCTCTCTGCAAAGTTCTGGTCAGTGGTCGAGGTTATGCAATGGTAAAGAACGCAGTCATCTGCAAACAGGCGAATTGTGGATGAAATACCACTAAGAAGGACGTTGATGAAAACTAAAAATAAAAGTGGTCCGAGGACAGAGCTTTGAGGACAAGCTCGAGATAAATTGGAGCTGTGGTTGCCAATAACAGTAAACTGAGTGCGGTCTGAAGGGAAAGAAGAAATCTACGACAGTATTAAAGAATCTGAGGCCACCATAAGTTGATGGGGGACCCGGTCAAAGGCTTTAGGAAAATCGAAGTAGATAATATCAGTCTGGAATAGCAAATCTAAGTTGAAGGTAAGGTCAGTGGTGAATTCCTGAAGCTGGATGTCGCAAGAAAATCTAGAGCTGAAACCATGTTGCTTAGAAAAGAAGAAAGAATTTTTGTCCAGGTGAAAAGTGACTTGAGAATAAATGATATGTTCTAGCATTTTACAGGCGATACACGTTAATGAGATTGGTTGGTAGATGGATGAATCTGTATGATTGCCGGCTTTAAAGACTGGCACGACCTTGCTCAATTTCCAATCATCTGGAATTGAAGAAGTACATACTGAATGACAAAAATAATTTGTAATATCTGGCATGAGATGTCCCTAGTACCTTTCAGAATCTTTGTAATTATGTCGTCAGGCCCGGGAGCACTGAATGGCTTGAAGTCATTGATAAGTTTAACTATGCCTCCAGTTGATATGACAATAGAAAGCACCTGATTTAAATTAAGGTTGGGAAAGTGGGGTATGTTATGTGCCGTCTCGCGAGTAAAGACAGAGGCAAAGAAGTCATTCATGACATCATCACAACACTAAGAAGGAATGTTTGTGCCATGCTAGTCGTGCAAAATGATGTTATGTGAAGAGTTATTGCTCGGTAACGTGATCTTCTAGAATTTTTTTGGTTATTTATAAGGATATTTTTCAAGCCGATATGGAATAATTTCATCTTAGAACACCTTGAAAGATTCGTATAAGCGTGAAGACATTCAGAGTACTTCACCCATTTGGATTGGCAGTCTGAGTTTCTGGCGGCACGGGAAAGACGCTTTTTCTTATTTAGTAGCCGGCGTAGGGCATTTGAAAGTCAGTGCTTACCAGCATCACCACAAATACAGGTAAGTGTTACATATGAATCTATAGGCGACAGTATTTTTCCCTTGTAAAGAGACCAGTTGTTGTTTACAGTTCGAGCAAGAGCACTTACTCTGAATTGATGAAGAATTTCTTCCAAGTCGAGTTTAATTTTTTTCATAATGTGCTTTGTATTAGTCGCGAATATATTTTAATAATGGCCTACGGGTAGGAATACGAATAGCCAGCTTAAGAAAAAGCAAGTTGTGATCACTAAGGCCACTAGTGCACAATAGAGACAGACACAACTCTGGTTCCGAGACAAATACAAGATCGAGAGTATTGTTACCACGCGTTGGGGTTTTAACACACTGAATCAAATTAAATGTAAGAATTATTTCAATAAATCGTTTTGACTGAGAAGAAGATGCTGTCAGCTCCTCCCAATTTCTGTCCGGATAATTAAAATCTCCACAAAGCACAAACTTGGCACTGCTATAGCGGGACTGTAGGTGTGAAAGAACGTAATGCAACTCATCAACAAAAGAACAATCGAAATATGTTGAACGGTAGCAGGCGGCAAGTACAGTTTTGCCAAAGGGAAAACACGGAATAATTCACACTATTTTGAGGTTACAATTCACTCGTATTATCATGGGGGATGCAGTCGAAGGCTTTGCAGAAATCTAGGAATATGACGTCTACTTGGCCGCCCTTATCAATCACAGAGGCAAGAGAATGAATGACTGTACATAACTGAGTTGTTGTCGACAAGCCCTTTCGAAAACCATGCTGATATGGAGATAAAAAGTTATGCTCATCTAGGTGTTTTGATATGAATGTTGTGACAATGTGTTCTAACATTTTGCTACAAGACGATATAATCGAAATTGGCCGATAATTGAAGACAAGAAGAGGGTCTCCCTTTTTGAGAATTGGCTTGACACGAGCCATTTTCAATTCTTTAGGTAACGTTGCAGTACGGATTGAAGCTTCAAAAATTGTAACAAGGTATTTGGACAAGGGCTCGGCATACCGTCGAAAAAGTTCGTTCGGTATTCCTTCTGGCCCACCGGAGGATTTTACTTTTATTCGAAGAACCATGTTTAAAACTCCTTCATATGAAATTAAATTTCCTGGTGGAGTATCTGCGGAATAATGTACAAAAGCCACAGGCTGAGAAGACTGACAGAAAACACTATGAAAAAAAGAGTTAAAATGATCAGCAATGGCTTTTGCATCCGATACCAGAGAACCATTCACAGAAATTTGTTCTACTTTCTTTTTGCGATCGCTAATGTAGGCCCAAAACTTCTGCGGGTCATCTTTAATAAAATTACCCAGTGTGGTATTGATATAAAAGCTTTTCTCGCGTTGAATCATTTCGTGTAAAGCAGACCGGACTTCACCTAGGCACTGGGAAGCTGCCCTCTTTTTCCTGGGACGTTCAGCCTTTCCTTTTAGATGCAGTATAGGTCTCGTGACCCACAGAGTAAACTTAGTGCGTTTTTTCAGCTTATTGGGAATGAATTTATCTAAACAAAACGTACAGATGTTCTTGAATTTCTCCCAAAGGTGTTCCATGTCACATTTAAACACAAGTGTCCCATTTAAACACAAGCACTCGAGATCCGGCACATCAGATAGCAACGTAGCTTTTATGCAGTCTTTCAGAATAACTACCACACCACCACCCCTAGTTGCCCTGTCCTTCCGAAAAATTTTGAAAACCGGCGGTACCACATCATCATCACTGACGAAAGTATGAAGCCACGTCTCGGTAAGGACAACTAGGTAAGGGTCATATGCCAGAAGTATACCTTCAAGATGCTCAATTTTGTTTGTAATACTACGAGCGTTTATATTTAGTAGTCCTACACGTTGGTTGTTTCTGCGTCATGCGCTTCCATTATCAAAACCTTCATGAGCATTGCTCAGAACACCTGCGTTCACTGCATGCGTATGCCGTTTCTTTTGAGTGATTTTTCTACGTTCGTTCGCCGCTTCGTTCCAAACAAAAACTTCTTTGTCAACATGCAGTTTATCGTGAACTAGATAAACGTTTTTCCCTTCGGATTTTTCATCTTTTGCACTGTCCAAAAGCAGTTTTCTTTTTTTTAAGCTTTGCTTGGAATAGTCGTTTTGAATGAATATTTTAGATCCCTTGAGTTTTTTTGCATTCTTTAGTACATCAAATTTTTCGTTGAAATCTTGGAAGAACAAGATGACGGGTCTTTTCGTACCGGGTTTTCCAATTCTATGAATACGCCCTACCGATTTGCACGTGACACCAAGCTTATCTTTAAATGTCGCGTCAATTACTTTCTGCTTTAATTCCGATTCAGTCTCTTTGGTGCTTTCAGAGATACAAAAAACCACTAAATTAGAGCGCCTACTTCTATCCTCAAGGTCCGTAAGTTTATGCGTCTGAAAGCTAACCGATTTTTGGTATGTTGAAAGAAAATTGTCAAGAACGTGTAGTTTGAATGATTTGGTCTTAAGTTCAGAGATATGTTTTTCAATACCATCGAACCGCTGCTTGATATCCACAAACATGCCCTTAAGGCCACAGATTTCATTGCGCAATTCGTTTTGACCTTCTAAAACATTAAGAAGTAATTCTTCGACAGCAGGTCCGGGATTACATTCAATGTCACCACACAATAACAACCGCATGGCACAAAAGCATTCGTAAGCAATCACAGAGAACTGGTTGGGGCACGGCAGGACTATAAGAAAGTGCGAATCGTTCTTAAAGAAACCAAAACAAGGACCAACCTGCACAAGGCAGACGAACGGCTTGGTTAGCGACATGCCGCTGCCATGCCCGCCGTGCCGAATGAAGTTGAAGTTCAGGAGGAGTTTATAAATAGGCGTTGTATCTGCTGACGTCACGGTTTGGACAGTGATAGCTGAGGAAGGACGAAGGGTGATGTCGCTTGTTGTTGCATCATTTTGCAGCAAATGCGTTGCCGCATAAGCTGGTTGTTGAAACGTCGGCGAGGTCGAGTTTGGAAAGTAGCAGAACTGCATAGCCAATCCTGCGCAGAAGAGCCCCTGCACAAGCCAGAAGAATGGCTTGGTTAGCGACATGCCGCTGCCATGCCCGCCGTGCCCAATGTATTAATTGGGAGACTATCGCTGACTAAAATGAGGACACCGCCACCTCTTCGGCTAACTCTGTTAAATCCATAGACGCTAAACACTTCACTATTCTTAGTGAGTTCGTTGCCTTCCTGGATATTTGCGGTAAGCCATGATTAGGTGAAAATCGAAATATTGGAGCAGTTATCCTCAAGGATGGCTTCTTTAGCACGTTTTTGTTTTGGTAAATAGCTGTGAATGTTTGTTAGCATGACAGCCGTATTACGAAAAGATGGTGTGATAAGTGAAATTCGTGGAGGCTGAGCAGGTATAAGGGGAGGCCTGGAAGCGATCGGTGATCGCTATAAAGGCAGTTCGATTACGGAATCTGTAGCAGCACTATATGTGTACTGATTTTGCCGATCAGTGACTTGTCATAACGTATTTTGAATGCGGTGTTCATTTCTTTAGCAAAAGAGTAGATTTTTCGGGCCAAGCGCACGTACGTTGAATAATATTCTCGAATAAAAAGTTTTGTTACCTTTAGCTTCAGGAGTAATTCAAGGATCTTCGACTTTACCTTGAAGTGCGCCAGTTCTTGGATTATGGGATGGTCTTTAGGTTTCTGAAAACAGCCCATGCGTTGGGCACGTTTTATATTGTCGGTATGTATAGACAGTCCAAGATGCTCTGAACAGAAGGAGATAATGTGCGCTTCAGATTGCTGCCAGGTTTCACCGTTTGCATCCATGATACCGAAGAAGATTAAGTTTGACCTGCGCAAGCGATTTTCTGCTTTGTCGCACTTCTCTGTTAGTGTTTTTATTTGAGAAGAAACCTTGGAAATTTCGTCCTGTGAGGCAGGCGATACAGCCTGCTCGTTGGTTGGATGTGCTTGTACCACTTTTTCTAAGACCTCAACGCGCATAGAAAGAGTGGTAACGTGGTTTGAAATGATGCTCTGTGCAGTACGAATGTATGAAAGCTCAGCTAGTACAGTGCTTTGAGAATGCTCAAGTCGTTCTATACTGCTGCAGCAATTGATTGCAGGATTGCTGTTGTATCTTTGGTACCAGGACCGGTGTTCAGTTCAATGTCACCAGAAAGGACAAGCAGATGGTGAGCAACAAAGGCATTGATACAATATAATCAAGTCTGACAAACCAATTTACGGCAAGAATCAATGAATTCAAGAGGGCACGACACCGCAAGTAGAAATAGGTCGCTTCTACGAATAACGCAAGCGCACAGTAGAAAACTAGCCTGCACAAAGAGCGGTGTTGGCATCATTATGTTTGATGCGCTGACGCGCCCCAAGTGGTGTCAGTGCAGTCGCGGATTAAGTATGAGTGACGAAGATCCGGCGTTTACGGTAGCACCAGGTTGCCAGATGAGTGGCTCGTTCCACACGGCAAGCAGCGGAAATTTGGCGTTTTTTTTGGCGACCAGAATCTGAGGCAGGCAGCGAAGTGGCTTGAAGGGGCGGTATTCCTCGGGCAGCTTGCTGTCGGCGAAGCAGATAGGCAGCGCGGAGACGGTCCAGATCAGAACAGCCTGCAAAAAGAGCGGTGTTGGCATGACCATGTTTGATGTGGTGACGTGCCCCAAGTGGCGTCGGCGCAGTCGCGGCTTAAGTATGAGTTGCGCGTGATTATTTTTTGGTAAAATTGTACATACGTTTTCTTTTTTTGTGCTGTACGACTGTCTAATATTGATCTGAGGTGTAGTATTTGATTATGTCCCTTTTATACTTGTAAATGTCTTTTTCTGCTGCTGCTGCTGCTGCTGCTGCTGCTGCTGCTGCTGCTGCTGCTGCTGCTGCTGCTGCTGCTGCTCTATAGGTGGCAAAGCCCAGTCAGGCAATGTTTGTGTTTAGCCGTGTCTCCTTAGACATCTTTGTAATTGTTCTTATTAAAGTAATGAAGAAAGAAAGAAAGAAAGAAAGAAAGAAAGAAAGAAAGAAAGAAAGAAAGAAAGAAAGAAAGAAGCCCCACTACTGATTGTGTCCCACTACTCGTGACTCACTACTGGTTGCTTCTATCGCATCTACTCGAGTCTAGCGAGAACCAAGTAAAGACCCCCTTGACTAAATTATGAATGCCCGATCCAGTGCGTACGTATACGGGGTGTTCAGTGAACGGTTTTGAAGCGCGAGCTGTCGGTTTTTACTAGTAGACGCTGCCTGTGTCGGCCTTGCTAGGCGAGAGAGGGGGGGGAGTAACAGTTGGTACGAGACGCAAGCATGCGCAGTCGGTGTGTAGACACCACTGCCGATGCCAGATTTGCAAATGGGTGTGACTATAAAATGCTTCGCATATAAAAAAAGCTTGCATCATGCGTGCACCTGAAATCCAGATACAGACGACTGTACATACTACCCTGAACAGGAGGGATAAGACGCTTCTGACAATGTACTCTCCCTGCTTACGTCACGTATTTAGGCGTACTTAGTAAGCTGAGCCTTTCTTATGGCTTTTATTGTGAAAAAGGCTCCCTCCCTTATTAGGTACCGAAACTTCAGTAAATTCTGTGTTCTGTTGGTCAGTGTATCCTTTCATGTTCACACTAAAAAGCAAGAGTTATGAACGGTCTTTTTTTCACATGCCTTCTAGCAGCTCACTGTAGTTGGAGCTCAGAGAGAGACTTTTTAAGCTCAGAACTGCTGTCAGTTTGCATGACCTCACCAGGTCTTTCAGAAATTTCCTGACTTTTCGATGGCTTTTCCAGAAGGGTCCTAATTCCATGACTTTTCCAGGCTTTCCAGCTTTGTAGACACCCTGAGGCTTACACACTCTGAAAGACATGACTTTTCCAGACTCGCTTAGACTAATACTCACGGCTTGATATGAGTGAGTGCATCTCAGTTAGTTGAATCATAAGCGAGTTCGCATACACTTATGAATACTAGTGTTTCAGAGGTATTTCGAAGACATCCTATTGATTGTCCATTTACTCTGAGGTCAAGTTCGAGCTGCTACACAGGCAATTTTAAATGCTATTGAGTCAATTGGATACAATAAAATTTTATCAAAACCCAATTAGCATTTGAGCGGTGGAAGAAGAAACAGTGGAAACACGCCTTCTTGCTTACAGTGCTCGTATTTACAATAAGTAAAAAAAACGTCTAAGTTGTCAAGAAATATAGCATGTCTCCATATTTATTTAAATGTATTTTTGGCCCTCCAAATCTGTTATGTACACATGCGTGGAGCCACGGGAGCGGCCGCGTCAGCAGCGCGTGTAAGTGAGCTCTGCACATATCTGCCTATAACTTTAGCAATTTTGGTTCTATGAGGGTCAGAGTGGTGTCTATTTGTTCGTGAAGATACAAGAAGTTAAACCGCTACATATACTGCTATGACAAACGAAAATTTTAAATTTCAGGAGCGGAAAACAGTGTCAATCTGTGAAAACAACAACAGTCAGACCACGTGTTTTTTACGATCGCTTGTAGCTTCGTTAATATTTTACCGGGAAACATCTTTCTTATAAAGTTGAAAGTCCTTAGGGTAGACCTGACGCTACTGAAGTTTGATCAGGCTAGATTCAAAAGTTCCAGAGTTATTCTGCAATCAAAATTAAGCCTAATCACTAAAAAGATTAAATTGGTAATATCACCTCGCAAACGCATTTAAATTTTGTCCGCTTAATATAATAATAAACCGCACCCCATAGGCTACCAGGAGGCCCGATTCCGTACACTCTAGGCCCTTAATTAAGGTGGTAATCAGCAAAAAGCGCATTTCATTAAAACAAATTTTCAAAAAGAGCTACAAACGCCACCAAAAAATAGCTAATATCTTCTTTTAGAACACAACAGTCCGGTTCTTTCCGTGTAAAAATAATTTTGATAGCTTAAGGTAACCGGAAGATACAGAGTTAGAAAGAATATAACGAAAACCGCTAATAAACGTGTGGCGCCCGCGTCTTCCCTCGCTCAGAGGAGGAGGGTGGCTCACTGCTCGGGAGAAAGGTACGCCCGTCAGATCAAAGTCTTGAACCACGTGTTTTTTTTCTTACGATCGCTTTTAACTTTGCTAATAACCTACCGGGAAACTTCTAACTCATACAGTGCAAAGCCCTAATGGTAGACCTGCCGCCGCTCAGGTTTCATCAGGACAGGAGTAATAGTACCGGAACTATTTCGTGACCAAATTAATCCTAATCACTAAAAAAAAGATTAATTTGGTAACATCACCTCACAAACGAATTTAAATTTTGTCCAATTAATATATCAATAAACAGCACCCCATAGGCTAATCTGAGGCCCAACTCCGTACTCTCTAGACCCTTAATTAAGGGAGTAATCAGAAGAAATCTCATTTCATTAAAACATTTTTATAAAAACAACCACAAACTTGACTGATACACCGCTGAAACCTACATTTAGAACATAACAATCCGAGCGCGGCGATGGCATAGGGGTTAGAGCATCCGCCTCGCATGCAAGAGGTCCGTGGTTCAAATCCCGCTGCCGCGCAGTTCCCAACCGGAAAAAAAATCCACGTGTTGATGGAACTGCGTTAAGAGGCCTGAGGTGCGGCCTCACCGGTAACTACCGCCGGGAACGCACTCCCTCACCAGAGAAGGATTGGCCACCCTGGTGCAGTATCTGGCCACTACCTCCCACATGCATACGTCAAATAACTCAAGGCCCTCAGTTCCCAGCAGCTGCGAAGCAACTGACCATGGCGGCGGTCAGATGCTGCAACGCAGCAGAGGGTGCTAAGAATCTCTGGACTACAGGCCGCCTTTGGAACCTGAACTTGGCAACGTTTAACGCTAGAACCTTGTCTAGTGAGGGAGGTCTAGCTGTACTATTCGAGGAGCTAGAGGGTGTTAAATGGGATATAATAGGGCTCAGTGAGGTTAGGAGGACAGATGAGGCCTATACGGTGCTAAATAATGGGCACGTTTTTTGCTATCGGGGCTTGACTGACAGACGAGAACTGGAAGGGGGGTTCCTATTTCACAGAAACATAGCTGGCAACATAGAGGAATACTATAGAAATAATGAAAGAGTGGTAGGTATTGTAATTAAACTAAATAAAAGATACAAGATGAAGGTAGTACAAGCTTACGCGCCTACATCCAGTTGACGCCTCAGTTGAAAGCTTCTATGAAGACGTGGAATCGGCAATGAGTAAGGTAAAAACAGTATACTATAGTGATGGGCGACTTTAATGCAAAGGTAGGGAAGAAGCAGGCTGGAGACCAGGCAGTAGGAGATTATGGCATCAGCACTAGAAACGCCAGAGGAGAGCTACTGGTAGAATTCGGAGAACGCAATAATTTGCAGATTTTGAATACATTCTAGCGAAAACGATAAAACCGCAAGTGGACATGGAGGAGCCCTAATGGCGAAAATAACAACGAAATAGACTTTATAATGACTGCACACCCAGGGTTCGTGCAGGATGTGGAAGTGGTTGGCAAGGTACGATGCAGTGACCATAGAATTGTGCGGTCTCGAATTCGCCTAGACTTGAAGAAGGAACGACAGAAACTGATACGCAAGAAGCCAATCAATGAGCTATCACTGAGATGGAAAGTACAGGATCTCAGAGTGTCGCTGCAGAACAGGTACTCGGCTCTTAGTGAAGAAACCAACCTTAGCGTAGATACAATGAATGATAATCTAACGAGTATCATTACGGAGTGTGCAGTGGAAGTTGGAGGTAGTGTAGATAGAAAGGACACTGGCAAGCTTTCCCAGGAAACGAAGAACCTAATTAAGAAGCGTCAAAGCATGAAAGTGTCAAGTACAACAGACAAAATAGAACTGGCAGAGCTTTCAGAGTTGAATAACAGGCGTATATGCGATGTAAGAAGGTATACCATGGAGAGAATTGAACACGCTCTGAAAAATGGAGGAAGCGTCAAAGCAGTGAAGAGGAAACTTGGGATAGGCAAAAGTCGGATGTATGCACTAAGGGACAAAGAAGGCAAAATAACTACCATTATGGATAGGATAGTTAAAATAGCGGAGGAGTTTTACAGAGATCTGTACAGTAGCCGAGACAACCACGACCTTAATACTATAAGAACTAGCAGTAACCCAGATGACACCCCACCAGTAATGATAGAAGTCAGAAAAGCTTTGGAGAGCATGCAAAGAGGCAAAGCTGCTGGTGAGGATCAGGTAACATCAGATCTGCTGAAAGATGGAGGACAGATTGTGTTAGAAAAACTAGCCACCCTGTTTACAAGGTGTCTCCTGACGGGGAGGGTACCAGAGTCTTGGAAGAACGCTAACATCATCTTAATACATAAGAAAGGAGATGACAAGGACTTGAAGAATTACAGGCCGATCAGCTTGCTCTCTGTTGTATACAAGCTATTTACAAAGGTAATTGCTAACAGAGTAAAGAAAACATTAGAATTCAATCAACCAAAGGAGCAGGCAGGATTTCGAACAGGCTACTAACCAATTGACCACATTCATACTATCAATCAGGTAATAGAGAAATACTCAGAGTATAACCAACCACTCTACATAGCCTTCATAGATTATGAGAAGGCGTTTGATTCAGTAGAAATATCAGCCGTCATGCAGACACTGCGGAATCAGGGCGTAGATGAAGTATATATAAACATTCTGGAAGAAATCTACAGGGGATCAACTGCTACCATGGTGCTTCATAAAGAAAGTAACAGAATACCAATCAAGAAGGGTGTAAGGCAGGGGGACACAATCTCCCCAATGCTATTTACCGCGTGCTTACAGGAGGTTTTCAGAAGCCTAGAATGGGAACAGTTAGGGATAAGAGTTAATGGAGAATACCTTAGTAACCTGCGCTTCGCCGATGACATTGCATTGCTGAGTAACTCAGGGGACGAATTGCAACTCATGATTACGGAGTTAGACAAGGAGAGCAGAAAGGTGGGTCTTAAAATTAATCTGCAGAAAACGAAAGTAATGTGCAACAACCTCGGAAAGGAGCAGCGCTTCGAGATAGATAATAGTGCACTCGAATTTGTAAAAGACTATGTCTACTTAGGGCAGGTAATAACCGCAGAGCCTAACCACGAGATTGAAGTAACTAGAAGAATAAGAATGGGGTGGAGTACATTCGGCAAGCACTCTCAAATTATGACAAGTAGATTGCCACTATCCCTCAAGAGGAAGGTATATAACAGCTGTATCTTGCCGGTACTTAGCTACGGAGCAGAAACCTGGAGACTTACAAAGAGGGTTCAGCTTAAATTGAGGACGACGCAGCGAGCAATGGAAAGAAAAATGATAGGTGTAACTTTAAAAGACAAGAAGAGAGCAGAGTGGATTAGGGGACAAACGGGGGTTAAGGATATCATAGTTGAAATAAAGAAGAGGAAATAGACATGGGCCGGGCATGTGGCGCGTAGACAGGATAACCGCTGTTCATTAAGGGTAACTAACTGGATTCCCAGAGAAGAGAAGCGGGTTAGGGGGAGACAGAAGGTTAGGTGGGCAGACGAGATTAAGAAGTTTGCGGCTATAATTTGGCAGCAGCAAGCACAGGACCGGGTTAACTGGCGGAACATGGGAGAGGCCTTTGTCCTGCAGTGGACGAGGTCAGGCTGATGATGATGACACATGCTTCTCACCATGACATACTGATACTTCTGATCAATGAAGGGGACACCCAAAATTCTTAGATACTGTCAGTTGGAAAAGCCTGCTCCGGACATGGCACCAACTCGTATCCGCTCGGAGACGCAGCGTTGAGATTAAGCTGCCGTTGCCGCTGGCTTCCCACTGCAGCGTTGAATATATGTGTGCGTGTGTGTGTTTTGAGTTCGCTTGCTCAGACCAAAAAGGCAGGAGCTTGAAGGTTAAAATTTCGGTCATCGCAAATAGTATTTAACATGTTACATGACAATCAAGCATGCTTCAGAGAATTAGCAGTTTAACATTGTGAACATGCCGAACTGCGGCGTGCCGGGCTGTCGAAGTGGCTATGCCTCTGAGGAAGACGCTTGTGATCGGCGACACTTCTTCGAACCTCTCAATTACCCTGCTGTTTTGAATAGCTGCTATTCCACGGAAATACTTCCAGGTGGCAGTCAAGACATACGTTTGCTACTTACTTTTTGAATCCAAGGACCTCATCGCTTCCTACGAGCAAATCGTAAGGGTAAACTCGAAAATTACCATGTGGGTGGTAGACACCAAGGCCTAGGGCTGTTTCTCAAATTTTCCCCAATATTACTGCACGCTTGTCTACACCGCAACAGTAAAGTGCAAGAGAAGATTACTGAAACTTAGACAAATCGCGAATTTCGAAGGTCGGTTGTCGGCAAGTGGTGGCGATGTTTCGGACGTTCACGTGAAGAACAACGATGTTGGTGAAGCTACTGGCGTCCCCTCCTATCCTGAGTTGCGCCCAGAGGTAGCAACTTGGTACCCTGCATTACAAGACTGAACAATGTTCCAATCTTGGAATGCCAAGCTAATCCAGGAAGAAGTTCTTTTGTTCAAATTCGCTCTTTTTGCTGTGCTGAAAGCTTCGAAGTGTATTCAGCCAGAAGGTAGCGCTACAAAACTGAGTGGCTGATTATTTGCCTTCTCCCTAATATCTTAAGCCCTGTTGCTGCTTATAGGTTCATGTCAAAGGTGAACATACTGCCTCGGCCGACATCATCATGCCTTTAACAAATAAATTATCAAAGAAATGCCTTGCGAACTTGTGGTAAAACGTTTTGCTCAGCGCCATCGGTTGTTGCGCTGGAGGAAGGCCGGTCATTAGTTAGTCCACTTCACTGGTAGATTCGTTTGAAAGCTGTGTGTTCATTTTCCTAATATTGTTCCTCACTTTTTTTTCCACGAAATGTGCGCTTAATAACTGCTTTAATAGTTTTTTTAGCAGTCGAGCCTAATTTTCAGTGAAGCTTCGTTGGTTTTGTAGATTTCTGCTTTTTTTCTTCTACTAATCTCGCCGATTCTTTCTTGTGTTGTTGCATGATGGGCATAAGTCTTTCCGGGACAGCCTAAATGTTCTCCTCCACACGTCTCGGATTTTCAGGGCTGATTTTGCGGTCAAAATCGAAGGAAATGCGCTGCAATAACAGCCCGTACTTATATTCAGGTGTTCAACATCACTGAGAAACGTTGATACCATCTGCAGGCTCGTGAGTTTCCACGGGCTTCCTAAGCCATGTTCGCTGTACGCGCGCGACGGAACGAGCTTCGCCCTACAACTGAGAACAAAGGTGAAGTCTTTTGTTATCACCACTGCTTTGTCAATTTTGTCAAGTGCTTTGTTTTGAACTTAAAAAGAAAGAACTTCCTGGATGAGCTTGACATTTTTAGAAATGAACTTTCTTCGGTATTGTACTGTAGGCAACCAACTTGTTACCTCTGCACATAAGTCTGGATCACCAGTAGCTTCGTCAACACCGCTGTACTCCATGTTAACGTCAAACACACCACCAGCAAATGCCTACACATGGCCCCTGAAATTCTCGGTTTATTCTTGTCTGGAGGGTTCCTTTTTGCGCTTAAATGCCGCTGATTCAGACAAGTGTGCAGGAATTAGAGGAACATCACCCGGCTCAAGTGCCAACGTAACAAGTGGAATTCGGATTACATTTCTGCCTACTATGTGCTCGCAGAAAGGAATTAGGTCCTCGGATTTGGAATGTAGGTCGTGACTGTCACCTGCAAGGCTTGCGCCGTGAACTACACCGGGACCACGCGCCCGAGAAGTTCTGCTTCAGAAAGGCCCATCGCCTGCTGATAATGAAGCAAACGGTCGAGAAACTCGTTGGTGCTCTGGCAGTTGTCGTAATCCGTGTATGTAGGCATGCCTACCTTGACACGTGGTCGCACAGTCTGCACGGGGACCTGCGCTGTGTTATGCAGGGCGCTCACGAGGCTTTGCATAACTGACAGCGCATTCTGTAAGAGTACCTTGCTCGAGGGCAAACTGCTGCCCGCGGACTCGCCTACACTTGCGGCGAAATCGGAGTAACTTGTGGCGGCGCCTCTGTGTTCGCTGCGCGAGATGCCGGATTGCCATGCGTGACGTCTTCCGTCGTCCCAATGGGCATATAAACACCAATGAACGTCCACTGAACAACCGCTTCTGGATGTCTCGGTCGTCCACTGGTCGTCCGCAAATCGCCGATCGGCGTTCAGCGAGAGTCCTGCGGGTGTCCACGGCGGATATGCAGATGTTCAAGGGACATATAAACCACTTTATTGTAATAATGTTTTCGTAACGTAATCTCCACTAAATAAACATTGGGTAAATCTCAGACCATTAGTGTGCACCTAATCGACCATTTAAATGTATTATAATGCTTAATTGGTGCAGCTGTTCATATATGATAGAGGAGGTTCTGTGCAAACAAAATAACAAACAAAACACAAATGGTGTTTGGCTTGTCTCGTTCACTTTTATGCGGCTACGAGACATCACAAACGCCATTTGTGTTTTATTTGTTCCCGTGTTGGTCTTTGCACCACACCTCTTCTATCTATATGACCAGCTGCCCCAATCAAGCATTGTAAATAAAAATGAACGTCCCACTATGTGTCCAATAATGGTCGGTGATGCACCCAATGAATATCTAGTGGTGTTCGCACACCAATTCCCATGAGAACTTAGTCACTATACTGTGACTTGCATCGTTCCGCAGTTTTTCACATTTATATATTCATACCAAAGAACAGGTTTCTATGTATTGCAAACTACTATTTCGCATTTACCAATATCTGAAAAGAGTCATGACTTATGCCATCACATTTCCCCGAGGCAGCATGAGGACGCAAACTGTATGTCCTCAAAATGTAACGATTTGGCCGCCGACTTCCTGTTTCCTCATAGCATCTGCCATGTATGTGTACCATCTGTTACGATCCTGTATGTATTTGATATGTAACTGTCTGGTATGTCTTCCAACTGTCATAATTTTGCTACCATGTTTATGTCTACTGAAGTGTGTGTATTGTATGTGTCCTATAAGTAGCCAACCTTTATGCAGACCAGAAATTAGGCCAGTTGATAGCCTGTATGGTGCTGCATAATGGAGGCTGTTATAAGTGGAATGTATATCAAAAAGCATGTGAAATTGCAAAATTCTTTATTTATTTTCATTTACACTATAAAGTCTAGAGCATTTTACAGACGGTATTTGAACAGGTAACATACATGAGCTGATGGTTTAAGGTAAATAAGATTGACAGATCAGCCTTAGCCCAATGAAGCTTAGCTCAATGAAGCGAAGTGAAGTATGAATAAGTATGACTCTAGGAAATCACTTGATTACACTTATGGCACTAAATTCCAGAAAACAATGAAGTAATGTTACAAAAACTTACTAAAATAAAATAGTTACCCAATTTTAGAATGAAAACAAAATCTTGATCTACTACAGCCTTATCACAATGAAAAAAGTTCAATTTTGAAAGAGACTAATTGCACATGACACGGAAATTAAAACATGACACACAAGTCTTGAGGGCACCTTACCAAGTAGATTTTAAAAAATATTTGCTGTAAAAAACTTAGGAAGCAGCGCTGACACATTCAGAGATGTTGTTTGTACTTGCATTAAAATTCAGCCATAAAAATAGAAAACCGCCTTTTTAGATTAGTCATGTGTCCAGGGGGAAACTAAGTAAGACAGCATTGATGCTGTCAGCTGCCTGAAAAACTAATAATAACGAAATTTGGGTGGCTTCAATAAGTGGGTATGTCCACACAAAAAAGTTTGTGGCAGTTGTGTTTCTACACAATCCCACTTGAAAAAATTCTTCGAGCATGTCTATGCTCTGAGATACCCTGCTCCAATGTTCAATTGTGCTTTTCATGATTACACATGCAAGGCAGTGAGGATGAGCAAACCATTACTCCATGGTGGGACGAGCAGTCACAGCTAGCTATCACCAGCCGGTAGTAAAAGGGTAACCATTATATTGTTTTTTTATGGCTTCGACCCATGGTCAGATTATATGTGGCCAATCAAGGAGTAGTAGCTGCGTGCTACTGCTCACTGTCCTGCATGCATAATGATGCAAGTCGCAACTAAACTTACTTGCAGGATATCTAAGCACAGGTATGCAAATATTTTTAGATCTATGCAGAAATGTAACTGGCTCAAATTTTATTACATGTATAGGGGCCTGTTGCGGTCTTTAAAAAGTTGAATATTGCATCTTATTCAGCGGCACTGCTCATAGTAATAAGTATTGTTGCACATTGCGTTCTCTCAACATATAGCTATCTGCAAAGCTTGCTTTTACCCACATAACTTACAGCAGTGACTTTTTCAAAGAAAAACAAAGGGCTTGATTATGAACATCCTGAGTATACGAGCTACTTGAATAAAGCAACCAGGTGGCTCAGTGAAGTTCCCTTTTCATAGGAAACAGAAGCCATGCACAGCTGTTGTACATCTGCAGCCAACGTTTCCACGAGCTACCACTGATGACAGGCGTGTCCGGAATTCTTTCACACTCAGTTTGCACAAAGAGCATGCATTGGCTGCGATGGAATAGCAGAAAAAATAACAATTTAGTGATGGGAAAACTGAATTTTTCTGTCTTTTCAAAATGATTTCGAACAATGTGTCGTAAACTAGCAGGATGTAAACAAACTAGAGATGTTACAAGATAACCTTTCTTGATGTTCTTGGCGAGCACAGTTGCAAACCTATGAAATAATATGCGATTTCGACATCACAGATTTGTCAAAACCATGCTTATTGCGCCCGTGCATAGTGCGTTGACATGGAAATTCAATGACACCACAACACACACATGATGGTATGCAATTTCATCAAGTATCCATTTCAGGTAACATATAAAATGAAAATATAATTTGATTTCAAATGCAACTAATTTAGCTTTCTTCAGGCTGCTCGCACTGGAACGATTACATCGAATTGTCAGATATTAATTTCACTAAATTACTATTGTTTGCTGCTAAACTAAGGTCATTATTTTCAATGATTCTTGTTGGCTAAAAGTGCAGTACGCCTCACTTGAGGATCACAGACTGTCCAATTAAAAAAAACATGGAAATACGTTCAGCAAGGTTTCAACCCTAAGGTTGGGTGAGGCGCACACAATATTTATTAATCCAAAATAAATTAATGAAATCCAAACATAGTGGAAACAAGCAGAGTAAAATCTGTGGTGCTCGAACGCTTAGAGTAATGACCGAATTTGTGCTCGCACAGTAAGGTATATTGATTCAGCCGAATTTAGCCATGAAATACCCGTTCGAAAATGCAGTTCACGTTCAACGAATAGTTTAAAATGCAAGGATTGTGGCTGCATCAGGTAATCTATGCTGCAGGTGTATACCGCAAGTTCGAATTTTACTAAACGAGCTGCATGAACACATGAGCGTAAGGCAACCTTTGTGAGCCCCACTTAAGACGATGCAACACGCTGCACACGAACGCAACATGCTGCACACGAACATGCATCAACTGATGTATCACGGTAGTTTATAAAGACGCGTGCCGAAGGATGCGCGCACCGGCATACATTCGACCACTCGCAAGGAAATAACTTACGTGATAGTAGTCATAACGGATAACAACACTGTAGCTGTTTAAAATAAAACGCACAGCGTATCCAATTGCCGTAGACACGGTCACGTCAATAGCGCACAATAAATATGGCTGGCTTACGCACCCTAGTCATGATCCACGCCTACAGCTATGAAATGCCCCAGAAATAAACAAAAAATAGTGGTCACTCGCGATCAGGGCTCCCCTCCAACACCACTGCCGACAGAGGCGGACGCCATCCTAAATCGGCTCAAATCTGCCGCCGAATTCCCACTGCGTATGCATGCGCTTCCTGCTTCACACTCCATACAGAAGAAAAACTCATCCATGCTTAAGTTCGCACTTTGCCTTTACTCTGATGAAATGATACAGATAAACGGGCTCGCCACGTACACAAAAGGTACCTGGCAAATGCTCCACGATACGAAGCCACACGTGCTCGCTTGAGTGTAGCACATCTTCGTAACCTGCAGCACTTGCAGAACACAAAACACGAACACAGAACGCAAGCACACTTCACACACTAGAGAAATCGACTCAAACACAACCCTTCATGAGGTGGTCGTAGGTCGAGCAGCGGGTAACACGTCGAAACAAGTAAACTGGTTACAGCCATGCAGACGCTTACCACATTTGCCCATCTTAATTTCTTCATGCTGACTAAAAAGCTTTGTTATGATATTGAAGTATGTAAAATATATGTACATAAAACTATATAAATTTGTAAACTGTATAATAATGTGATGTTAAAACAAGAAAGGAACGTGGATCATTAAACGTGCGAAATTTGAAACTGCGATTGAAGGCACACAATAAACACAAAAATCGGAACAAACAAATGAACAGCGGAGATAACCACCCCAAAAAATCAATGTATTATAAGATATAAATATACAATTGTTGATATACACGCGAGACGCAGTGTATATATATATATATATATATATATATATATATATATATATATATATATATATATATATATATATATATATAAATTGTACTGAAGAGCGGCGCGGCAGCTGTGGGCAATGGGCTGGACAGTGAGGAAGAAGAGGCAGAACAGAACAGCTTGCCCGCAGAACGTGTGTTGTGTCTGTCTCGCTCATTACAATGGCGCAGCCGTTCAACAAACCTGTGTGCGACGACCAACGTGATGAAACCATCCTACGGAGCAGACGCACTCTCCAGCGGCCAGCAGCTACTGCTCCCGTGGCCATGGCATCTGACCTGGCCACCGCGGGTTCCGAAGGCTGCGCGCTGCCTGCAGGCGTCCTTGCCAAACCACAAGGTGACTCCTCTGACTTGGCTCCGCAAACCGTCTCCTTGCCCAGGGGTGCCGTACACGCTCCAATGGAGTTCGCCTCAGGTACCATCCCTGGAGCAACGTCCGTACCGTCGCCAGAAGACAGGCGTATTTCTTCGCCTGTAGCCGCCAATGAACTCTGCATGGTTCTGCAGTCCATCGCTACTTCGAGACAGCGTCTACCGTCACCTTCTCAGCAGTCTGTGCACGCACCACGTTGCCTCCTCAATCTATGGCTGAAATTCTTGACTTTACTGGCATTGATCAAGACCCAACCGTCTGGCGGGATAAAATCCATTCGTTGGCCAGTCGACATGTCTGAACTGCCGACGTAACGCTATTACTAGCCGTAAGCCGACTGCGCGAGTCCGACAAAGCGTGGCATCAATACAATGGCTGCAACTACAAGGCCTGGAGTGACTAGACTACAGCCTTTGTCGCGGCCTTCCCACCACTTACATCCACATACGACGACCATTTCATGCACAAGCGATCGCGTCGGCAGGCTCCATCGGAAGACGCCCGTAAATACGTCTACGATGAGCTCAGGCTTCTCGAAAAATGTGGCTATACATATATCTCTCCAGCTGCCCGCCAGTATGTCGTTGATGGCTTGGCTGACACTACCTATGCTGCTATCTTATCTTGCCAGTCACCTGAAGCGTCACCCTTGGTTCTCACTCAAAACGCAGCCGAACTTCAGCAGAACTCTCGTCGTTGGCTTAACTTGGACACATTACCGACTGTTAGTTCGACCTACGCCTCCACACGACACGGATTCTTCAAGTGCGGTCGCATTGGCCACAACGCCAAGAAGTGTAGTCAACCGTTCCAGACCCGAATTCACTACCAAGCTTGTCATATTTCTCGAATGTCCATTCATGTGGAGGGAATAGGTGACCTATCTGCTCTGGTGGATGCCGGTGCTGAACGAACGGGGCTACATCAACGTCATGCTCCGGACACTATCCGACCGTGCAAGTAACCTCCCCTCTGCGGACTTAGGGGAAGTGCTATGCCAGTCGGAATGCTCGACATTTCAGTCCGGACGGCAGCGGGGACTAAAGTTCTTCCAACCATTTCCGTCTTTGAAGACCTACCTGCCGGCATGATCTTTGGTGCTGACTTCTGGGACTACCACTACAACCCTGCCACCACCGACAAGTGAGCCGTCCACTCCGCCTACCTTATCTTCTATATTGGCTCGCCATTAGCCAGTATTCGCAAGCAATACAGCAGAACTGCCAGGCACTAATTTGCTGCTCCATCGCATACCAACGGGCGATCATCCACCAATATGCATACCACTGTGACGATACGTTGAACGAGAACGGGCAGTCATCGCAGAACAAGTAGATGAAATGCTTGCCGCGGGCATTATTAGGCCGTCATCGAGTCTGTTGGCAGCGCCAGTCTTGTTCGCAAGAAAAACGAATCACTACGCTTCTGCATGGACTACAGGAAGCTCAGTAAGTGCACAATGCCCGACTCCTACCCTGTACCCCGCATTGATGACGCTGTTGATACAATACGTCACTACAAGTTCGTTTCGTCGCTTGACTTACGTGCAGGGTACTGGCACATTAACCTCGCGGAAGAAGATAGATGTGGAACGGCCTTTCGCACACCTTTAAGTTTGTATTAATTTAACCGCATGCCGTTCGGACTAAGAACGGCTCCTAGCACTTTCCTAGCAATGAATTCAGTGCTCGGACCATTAAAAAACCATGCCTGTGCGGTGTACTTAGACAACATTCTGGTCGTTGGCAGGCCGGAGGATGAACACCTTCGCAATTTGGACGAATTACTACACAGACTCCATGCAGCAGATTTTTGTTTGAACCAAGAGAAATGCTGGTTTGGGGTGTACAAAATTTTGTGCCTGGGACATAATACATCTCATGTCGGCATTCAGCCACTCCCGGAGCGAATAGCTGCCGTGTCGCAGTATCCCACACCAACCTGCTTGAAGCAGAATCAGTCATTTCTGGGTATGACCTCGTATGTGCGAAGGTTTATTTCCCACTTCGCTTCGATCGCAGCTTCCTTGAGCGGTCTTCTTAAAAAGGACGCACGGTTTGAATGGGGCGTCTCACAAGAAAATGCTTTTCGAGCTATAAAACTAAAGATCACTTTTTGCCCCATACTAAGTCACTTCAATCAGAACTGGTACACCGAAGTGCACACTGATGCCAGCCAAGTCGGCCTAGGAGCTGTGTTAGTGCAGCGTTATGCAGATGGCGTGGAGCGCGTGGTCGCTTATGCCAGCCGAAAACTTTCAAACACCAAGCGCCACTATCACTCCAACGAGCTTGAATGTTTTGCAGTGGTATGGAGCATCGATGATAAGTTTCTACATTATCTTTTCGGGCGTAAATTCACTGTTGTGTCTGATAATGCTGCTAGAGCATGTATGTTCTCCAAGCAGCAACTTAAGCACAAATTTGTCCGGTGGATAATCACACTGCAAGAATACAATTTTGACGCGCGCCACTGCGCCGGGGGGCTAAACATTGACGCCGATGCACACTCACGGAACCTCCTTGACTGCGCTCAACAAACCAGGCAAACCCACATTTTTTTTTTGCCCAGATAGATATATCCCGAGCCCAATGGTAGGATAAAGATTTGGCATCCATTATTGCATCTATCACTGACAAGGAAAATCACAGTACTTTTGTGATGCGCAATGTCGCATTGTGCCGGTGTCACTGGTGAGCGGACCGATCCGAAGAACGTTACCTCCTGGTGATCCCGAAATCCCATAGGTCAGAAATATTACGAGCCAATCACGGCTCGCCAGAAGTCGGACACACCGGCCAACGAGCCACGCTCCGGAAACTCAAAGAACGTTTTTGGTGGCCGAAGATGCAAAGTAGCGACGTTCTTATGTCACCAGTTGCAAAATCTGTCAGCAGTTTAAGTAACTGCCTGGGTGTCAACCTGGATTACTAACACCAAAAACAATTTTCCACACGATTGGCATTGATTAAAAGGGACCTCTACCCACCACCAATGCGCGAAATCCTTACGTAAATGCAGCAGTATACTACCTGTCAAAATACGTGGAAGTGGAGGCCGTGCCATCTCTTGCATCCACTTACCCAATCGACTTCCTCAAGCACCGATTTTAAAGGAGACAGGGCTTACCAAAAAAGTTCATATCTGATCGGGCTACAACGTTTCGTAGCGAGAAACTGAAAAAGTACCTTTGCACGGCAGGCGTGGAGAACCACTCCGCATCCGCGTTTCATCCTCATGCAAACGGCCTTACTGAGAGAACTAACCAGAGCATCCAGGCACGACTCGCTCCATATACGAAGGCAGGGAAAAGAGGAGAGGCCGACTGGGACGTCCACCTTCCGTCAGCCGCTTTTGCGATTAACACGGCACTGCCGACGTCTACCGGGGAAACGCCCTACGAAATTGTTTATGAAAAACTACCACAGCTGAAAGCGGTCCTCAGTCTGGATGCTCCCATTATAGTTCCACGTGCCAATCGTCGCAAAGCGGCCTGTCAGAATATCCGAACTAAGGCGATCAAGAAAGCCACCCACGCACAAGAAAATCAAAAGCGCCACTATGACAGACGCCGTAGGCCCGCTCCTGCTTACAACATCGGTGACGAGGCCTGGGTGCAAAGGGGCACTAGCGGGCCCGGCGAGAAGCTACTCCCTAAGTTCGACGGGCCATTCATAATTACTCAGCGTGTAGGAGAAAATACCTGGCGTGTGAACACCTCAGATGCGAACTTCACTCTCGATAAACGCAAAAGAAACAACTTTGCCGTGCATGTTTCACGCTTGAAAAAAGCAGTCGGACCGCCGCAGGTTCAATGAAGTGTAATTTTTTTTCTTTGTCGGGTCCGCAGTGTGGCCGAATGTAACGAAGAGCGGCGCGGAAGCTGCTAGCCATGGGCTGGACAGCGAGGAAGAAGAGGCAGAATAGAACAGCTTGCCCGAAGAACGGGTGTTGTGTCTGTCTCGCTCACTGCAATATATATATAAATAAATATATATATGTATATATATATATATATATATATATATATATATATATATATATATATATATATATTTATATATATATATATATATATATATATATATATATATATATATATATATATATATATATATATATATATATATATATATAAACAGGCATGGTGGTAGATCCTCCGGGAGGGGTCACAACGTGGTTTCTTTCGACGTTTTGGCCTAAAGTCTGGCCTTCTTCAGGATTTAAGGTACAGTATATTGGTGCTTAGCTTTATACAATTTCAAAATAGATGGGGGAGAAAGAAAGAGGGAAAAAACAGGAAAAAAAAGAAAAAAGAAAGAAAAGAGAAACAGAGAAAACGATTATAAGGTGGACTCCCCCCCCCCCCCCGCTTTCCTTCCAATCTTCCTTCCACTTCCCCCTCCATCTCTCTCCCTTTTCTCATTTTCACTTTTCTGATGCCTGAGGTCTGCGTATGCTTCCTTTAACTAACGCACTTTTTTCGACCAGACGGCGCCTCCTGGCTCTGGCGGCTCGGTGTGGCGCAAAAAGATCTTTTAAAGAAGTTTAAGCATTTATCCACTCTGCGCCCCGCCGACATTTCGTCGTAGAAAGAGGGGTGCCGCGTATTGTGGCAGAGGCTGGTAAGCGGGCGCAATGCGACTTCCTTGCCCGCTTCTGGATTACGCGTGCAGTAGGGGCCTCCCGACGGTGCACAGGCTTGCTGTTGGGCATGTCATGCTTGGAACAATTGATTGAGTATTAAAATAAATGCAGAAAACAGACGACAGCTATACTTAGGAAGAGAAGTTACACTTGGAATTGTTTTGAGTTGTCCAGTGCCCTTCGCAGCAGCAGTGCCGTGAACTCATTTACTATTTTTATTACTGCCGTTATTGTTTTCTAATGCTTTAATTGCTCCAAGTGTACCAGAATTCTCATTTATCCTCTATCGAGGGTGTTAAACCGGTGGTTAAGGTATGACTGTCGTTCTTCACGTTCTCGGTTTGATTTAGGTCCCGTCTCTAGGAGCGTTACTGATAGTTTGTCGAATGCATGGTCGGGAAGATTAAGATGTTTTGATAGGGGTACAATTCGGGCTGATTTTGCATGGCCTGTGTGATTATTTAAGCGAATCTTTACTGGTGTTTCTGTTTGTCTGATGTACTGCATACTACACACGTTGCACTCGAGCAGGTATACCTACTTCACACACAGCATACACTTCACACAACATACTCGCAAGTAACCGTAAATTTTCTTGATCTCACCATAACGATAAAAGAGAACAAGCTCTCTACAACCCTATATCGCAAACCAACAGGCTGACAAAAATACCTTCATTACCAAAGCGATCACCCCCGCCGCTCTAAAAACAACATTCTATACAGCCAGGCTCAGTGGTTTAAGCGAATCTGCTCAAAAGACAATGATTTTGACACGAGCTCACAGAGGCTAAAACTTATGCTCGAGAAACAAAAATACCCCCCACATGTAAATGATGACGCTGTTCGAAAATTGAGAAAACTGAAGCGTGATGACTTACTTAAGAAGTGACCACTGCAAGAAGACCCACAACTAACCAACCTCTGCTTGACTTACAGCACAAACATCCCCAATGTAAACATAATTCCTTAAACGACATTACAACATTCTGGAACAAAGTGAACGTCTGAAACGCTCATTCCCATCCGCTCCAGGCATCGTTTACCGGCGACCACGCAACCTCAAAGACACACTTGTCCACTCTCAAATCAACACCTCACCCCCCAATAATTCATGCCGACCTTGTTTAAAATCACAATGTCTTGTATGTAAGGCAATGCGAGAAACACACAAAGCAACCAGCACACGATCCACGTTTTCGATTAACATACGAGAAAACCTAACATGCGGTTCCTCTAATGTGGTATACCAACTCGAATGCAACGTGTGTAGAATCGGACAAACAGAAACACCATTTAGGATTCGCTTCAATGGTCACAGAGTCCATGCGAAATCAGCCCCAAATCTACCCCTATCAAAACTTCTTATTCTTCCCGACCATGCATTGGACAAACTATCAGTAATGCTCTTAGAGACGGGATTTAAATCAAACCGAGAACGTGAACAACGAAAGTCAGACCTTATCCACCTATTTAACATTCTCGATAAAAAAATAAATGAGAATCTTGTACACATGCAGAAATTAAAGCATTAGAAAACAATAAGGGGCAATAATGCAAATAGTGAGTTCACGGCACTGCAGCTGCGAAGGGCTCTGAACCACTCAAAACGATTCCAAGTGTAACTACTCTTCCCGAGTATAGCTGTCGTCTGTTTTCTGTTTTTACTTTAATCCCCAATCAATTGTGCCAAATATGACATGCCCAACAGCAACCCTGTGCACAGTCGGGCGGCCCCTTCTGCACGCGTAATCCAGAAGCGGGCAAGGAATCGACTACTTGACTATATATATTGTAAGAATACTGCTAGACGCACGCCGGGGTAGAGCAACCGTTTATTAGGCCTAACAGCACCGAGACAGTAACCAGCAGTTTCAGCATCAGCTGCAGCAGCACGAGCCTCCGCCACAACAAACGTCCTTTTCGTCGTTCTTAGAGCCCGTATTTGTCACTACATTGACTCCCCGGTGCGAAACGAGCCATCCTGGTGACCTATGGCACAGACAGGACTGGTGGGTCGTAGTGAGGTTTTAGGCGCTCGACGTGCACAGTCTCGCGCCCGCGGCGCCGTTGATCTGTAGGTGGCTGAATAGGTTAAACTATGTAGTTGACTGGTGAAGTCTGGCGAAGGATCCGGTACGGACCGTCATACTTGGATATGAACTTTGAGCAAAGGCCTGGGGCAGACGATGGCACGCGGAGCCACACGATTGCCCCAGGCGCGTATGACGAAGGGTATGAGCATCGGTAATGCGAGTGCTTCTGGCGAGCCTGATCGTGCGTTGTTAGCGAACGTGCTAGCTGCCGACATTCTTCGGCATATGTGGCGGCTTCGGCCAAAGTTGTCGATTCTGAAGGGTCTGGGCGGTACAGAAGAATAGTGTCTAAAAACGATGAAGGTTCCCGACCATAAAGAAGGAAGAATGGGGAGAATACAGTTGTCGATTGAATTGCGCTATTGTAAGCGTAAGTAATGAATGGCAGTATGCGGTCCTAGTTCATGTGGTCTCAGAAACATACATGGAAAGCATGTCACCCAGCGTGCGAATAAATAGCTCGGTCATCCCGTTGGTTTGGGGGTGGTATGCGGTCGTTGTTCGGTGCACGATGTTGCATTCGCGTAGGAGGGCCTCGACAGCTTCGGACAACAAAGAACGCCCACGGTCACTAAGAAGCTCGCGGGGTGCACCATGCCGAAGGACGAGGTTGTGCAAAATGAACAGGCCGACTTCACGCGCAGTGGCCTCGGGAAGCGCCGAAGTTTCGGCGTAGCGCGTAAGGTTGTCCATGGCTACGATGACTCGGGAAGATAGTGGCTTCAAAGAAGATCCTTCAGACGTCGGCGCTTCACACAGGGGCAGTTCACACATCGTCAACAACTCTAGTTCGGCATGCGCACAGTGAACGACGGCATGATGAGCGCAGAGGAAGTCCCAGCCTAAGATGATATCGTGCGAACATGGGGAAAACAGAACAAATTCGACTACATACAAAATATTTTGGGTGACTAGTCGAGCTGTGGACGCCGCAGAAGGTTGGATGCGATGCGCAGTGGCCGTGCGGAGAGAGACATCAGTAAGCGACAGCGTAAGCTTCTTCAACTTGCGGCACAGTTCACCACTTAACACAGACACGGCAGCACCAGTATCAACGAGCGCTTTCGCAGGTACACCATCACAATCCACAGTTACTTTATTAGCAGGTAAAAACGGAGACCTTGAAGGTTTCGATATATGCGAAGCTCTTGCCTCGGGAACTGCGATGGCCAGTTTTCCGTTTGGGTGGGTGGTGATCGAGGAAGCATCGGAGAAATAGAGCGGCGCCGTGGTGAGGGCGACCGATTCCTGTCGAAGCCGCGGCGACGTGGCGGCGACTGATACGACATGAGATGGAACGAAGGCGGCTGTAGTGGCTCTGGACGATAGGAGTCGTAAGTCGCCTCACCAGCAGTTGGGTTGTAATCCCGACGAAGGCAGCAGCGTGCTACATGACAAGGAAGCTGGCAGAAATAGCAAATTGGCCTATTGTCTGGAGTGCGCCAAGAGTTTGTTGATGGTGGTGTGGGGTGGCGAACAGGAGGTGGGTGGCGACGGGTAGGAAGACTTGCTTCGTAGAGGAAACAAGGCTGTCTAGCAAGATCCGTAACGGTTGGTAGCGACAGCGGCGATCGTCTGGCGGCCTCAGCGTAAGTGAGAAGGGCGGAAATAGGCGGAGGATTGTATGTGGGAGACAGAGCGTTAGAAGCTTGCTCTTCGATCGCCTTGCGGAGCGTTGGGGTCAGCATGTGCTCACTCGTCAGAACGTACGACACAAGAGACATTTGGCGTGAAACTTCTTCTCGGACAAACTGCTGGATTTGCTGCATTAACGTAGTTTGTTCGGAGGAAACGGCGCCAATGGTTAACCCAGATGTAGAGGTCGTGTCGAAGTTTGGACGTCGAGTAGATATCCGCTCTCTCCGCAGCTCGTCGAAACTCTGACAGTGCTGAATAAGCTGGGCGACGGTTTCCGGGTTTTTCGCAACGAGCATGTGAATGGCATCGTCCTCGATACCTTTCATGATGTGCCGTATTTTGTCAGTGTCAGACATTTCTGAATCGATACGACGGCAGAGGTCCAAAACATCCTCAATATACGAGGTAAAGGTCTCGCCTGAGCGCTGTGCGTGGCAGCGCAGGCACTGTTTGGCGTGGAGCTTGCGAGCAGCGGGTTGGCCATAGACTTCTGCTAAGCGCGTCTTGAAAGTAGGCCATGAGGGTATTTCCGCTTTGTGGTTGTTAAACCACAGTTCTGCCACACCCGCGAGATAGAAATTGAGGTAAGCGAGCTTCTCTGTGTCTTCCCACTTATTGTGCGCGCTTACCGATTCATACTGCGACAGCCAGTTTTCTTGGTCGTCGGTCGCGTTGAAAATCACTGGATCTCGCTGTCGTGGCATTCCGGAACAGGTGACATGGGATTATCACTGCATGGGGCTGGGTCATGTTGTCAGGCATTGACGAGGCGAGGGGCTGAAGTAGAGCCCGGGAATGGAGTTCCAATTTAAGACAACCAGCAATCTCCACAAAATGTAAGAATACTGCTAGACGCACGCTGGGGTAGAGCAACCGTTTATTGGGCCTAACAGCACCGAGACAGTAACCAGCGGTTTTAGCAGCAGCTGCAGCAGCACGAGCCTCCGCCACAACAAACGTATTCTTTGTCGTTTTTAGAGCCCGTATTTCTCACTACAATCTATATATATATATATATATATATATATATATATATATATATATATATATATATATATATATTTATATATATATATATATATATATACATGCTTACGACGTGGACGTTTGGACTTTATTCGGATGTTCGGATGTCCGAGGGAGTTCCAATGCCCATTGAGGTATGCCTAATCTCTGCTAACGCAGTCTCTGCGCCATCCTGATCATCCCGCGTCAAACGACCAAAATCTACGCTGTTGGAAAGTTCTAACAGTGCCCCACGATAGCCAAAGGATTGCCATTCTGCGACGTCACATCAGACAACATTGACAAATCCTGTTTTTCCGACATGCCTGTTATCCTACGTGTGGGGCAGCATCGGTAGTTGCTCGCGTCCACAAACTAGCTATGTCGCCAAATTCACTACGATGGGCGCCCGATGTAGGGGGTCCATCCTATGTACGGCTGACGCTGCTGCCTAGTTAATGTCTCAGCCGCACACAGTCGTACCGTGTACGATTAACGTCCCCAATCCGTAGCTCTTCTCATTGCAGCTACACGGGTTTGGGCGAATGAGGCAGCAGGCTAGGTCAACAACAACACTTTATTGCTAGGCGTTAGCAATAGCGTGCAAATGTCGCGAGGAAATAGTACAAAAAACAAAGGTAGACGCTTAATCCTTGGTCGTTATCATCTTCGGCACCCAGGGGGGTTGCGGGTTCGACCTCCTTCTTCCAAGGCCAGTGTCAGAGAGGCCGTGCGGCCTTCCGCACGTTATTTTTGTCCATTGACGCGGTTTCCTTCTCCCTAATGAGGATAATACATTTTGTCGTTGAGAGAGAGGAAACCCGCTCCGCGTGCCGAGAACAGGTGAATTGCGGGCGCCGGCTGTGGGGGTTTTCCCGGAATCAGGCTGTCATTGTGCCGTAAGAAGGGAAAGGGAGGCTTGGCGCGCGTGTTCCCCCCCACTCTTTACAGCCCTCGAAGCTGCGCCTTGCTCCCTAAAGGGCTGCAGAAATTAGGCGTCTTTCTTTTCTCTAATCACTAGCATCATCGCAGTCCTTTGTGAGGGGTAGCGACAACGTGGGAAGCGGGAACTGTTGGATTGTCCGTCGAGTGCGACGCAGGAAGAAAGCGTGGGCCGGAAAGGAGGAGAAAGTGGCACACACCAGGCGGAAAACTCGTTTATGTACACTCTCAGTCAGGTGCCAGATAACGAAAGGCATATAGGCAACGCGCTCCTGTGTACTGATTAAAATGCTCTTTATGGGGAGCCTAGCAATAAAAAATACCCATGACAGCCGCGGGTCGCGGATGTAATGCATACAGCCGGTAAGAGCAGGCACAAGAAGGAAAAAAAGAAAGAAAATGGGAGAGCCGCCGCCTCTGTCGCGCCAGCCTGGCATCAGGAGCTGGAATAAACTTACACAGAACCGTTCAGCAACAAGAGCGAGAGCGAAAAAAAGCGAGAAAAAAAACGCCCCCTTTCCTCTGCCGCCGCTGCGCCAGCTGGGCGCCCGGTGGTGGCATCACGTTCGTTGTCGCCTGCATGCTGTGGCATTCATGCGTCGCCGTATCGTCTCGCTGTCTTATGATGGTCATTTTTCTACACAATGGTCTGGGACGGAAATATTTTTGAGAGCCATACGGCACACGTTATTCAAGATCTCATATATCTTTCTTCGTTTGGACAAACACTGGGATGTGCAGTCCCATTGTTACTATTTTGATTCCAATAAAAAGTACAAACAACTTTCCGTTTAGCAGTTGTCGAGGTATCACATTGTGTCATGCACTAAATAAAAGAGAACTAGTGCATGTGCGACAAGTTACTGAACACTGGCCTATGTATGTTGACGCTCGTGTTCTACGAAACAAGATCAACTGATGATTTTGGGAAAGCATGGCAAAAAAGAAACAGACTGAAGGCAGTGAGACAGAGAAAGGTCAAAATACAAAATTCATTGGTCTATGTTTGATTAGTGGTTGTGTTATTTAATGATGAGCATCTAGTACAGAATTCAGAAGTCAGATGCAGAAGTCAGCAGAACAGCGTATGTCACCGACATTTGCTCACTCTCTTGAATATTAGGTCTAGTTTTCAAATTCCGGCATCGATTTGCACCAGTGAACCACGACCAACACAACCAGTTTACTGCTGTAGAGATAATGTAGCAGCTATAAAATCCCCATTTTCTAAAGAGCAACTGCATGCAGTAACAATAAAGATTTTGAGGTTCGTTCTGCATTGTTTCTTGACCCCAACTGCACGCGGACGTTCGCGAAAGAGATGTCCAGAAGCATTATTTATTTGAAAGGAAACCGACCTGTCCATCGTTAATTTGTGTACGTCATACTTGACCTTGGCGCGCGTTCCGGCATTCACTTAAAGAGCGGTGTGGTGCTGAATAAAGGTAAGAGTAGCCACTCCCCAAAAGGAAGATCAGTTAAAAACTGAAAATGAGTAAAAACCACTCTGTATAGTGAAATATTGCGCAAAAATTCTAATTGAAGAAATAAGTAATCGTCGAAATGCTAAAAAGGCACTGCTCCCCCGGCGTGCAGCTCGCGGAAGTTCGCGCGTACGAAATGCAAATGTTAGAGTAGGCACGCTTACATACCCATCTAACGTTTATGTGCGAAAGCGAATTGTCTTAATTGTCTTCAAACAGCTGAGAATAGGCTGCTGTCACTGACACGCGTGTACCTCCTGACACAAATCATTGAAACTTTTCACAGCGTGCAGACGCACGTGCGAGAAACATACGCAGGCTTCGACAGCCGCACACAGCCTCGTCCGCGAATTTCAGCAAGTGTAACACCCGCGGTTCACGGGGAACCACTAAAACGACGCACAAACACACGTTAACTTTTCTTGCGAAAAGGCGCGCCACGAACTGAAGTCGGAGCCGAAAGCACTCACCGTGGTTGTATCGAGTTCATGAAGTCTTACAAACTATTACAAGCTGATCAAATGCATGCATATGGCACAAAAACAGTTCAAGGTTCCGCCGATGGTTTCCAAAAAAGCCACTTGGTAGATATATATCCCTGCAAGAAGACTCGCCTTCATGCGGTGGCGCTGTGGTGCAATGGGTGAGACTTCTGCTTCACGTGTATGCTGTCTCGAGTTCGATTCCGGAGCTGTGCGCGCTTTGCATGTTAATCTCGCAGATGTAGGTAATTGTGAGACGGATAGTTTTCAATTACCTGTCACCGTGAAATATCCGCTGCATTATCAGCGAGAAAGCGCTCTCAAAAGCGTAAAATAATGCTTCGCCACCGCATCAGCACCTGGCCGTCTGCTGAAATGTCATGCCTAACCGCAGGTGATATCTTGCGAGGAACATTTGACCGAAAATCCCGGTTAATGTTGGTCCCAGCTATTCCGCAGGCCAATCTAAATCGGGCCGGTTTCTGTGCGACACGGTTATGGAGCCGCGTAGAAGCGGCGATAGTTTGACTCGATTTCCTGCCTGCGGGCATGTAGTCTAGCCAGCATTTGACTGAGCATGGCTTAGTCAAATGCTGATAGAAAAGCATGATAGAAAAGCATGGCTAATGCTTCTGTACATACACTTTACGGAATGCATGGCTATCTAGCAGTTTGCTAAACTCTGTGCGGAAAAAAGATAACGTTTACAGAAAAACAAGATAACAGCCTTTTATTATCACCCTTTTTGATAGATATAAAAAGTATTCTAACCTATATGAAAAACTGCTCAAACATACTAAAAACAGTACTATAAAGAGGAAATCAAGTGTGTTGGAAATTACGTAAAAACAATTGAAAGTATTAAACTCTGTATTCAATAGATTTATTCATAACGCTGCCCAGGAGTGGTGGTCTAGACTAGTGGCTAAGGTACACGGCTGCTGACCCGCAGGTCGCGCTATCGAATCGGGGCTGCATTTCCGACGGAGGCGGAAATGTTGTAGGCCTGTATGCTAAGACATGGGTGCACGTTACAGAAGCCCAGGTGGTAAAATTTTCTGGAGCCCTCCACTACTTCGTCTCTCATATACATATGGTGATTTTGGGACGTTGAACCACACTTATCAAGCCGCGGTGGCGTTGAACCACACATGTCAAGCCGCGTTGAACCACACATATCATGCCGCACATCAATCACAATACTGAAATATCAATGATAAAGCCAGGAGATCTTCCTCTCGATCCTGCCATAAATATTTCATGCTGTTTTATTAATTTCTTTTGTACTTACAACCAAGGGTATGATGATCCCCTGACGAAGTTTTACCGCCTTATGCCTCGTAGCTTTTTTTTTATTCTGCTACACCTGAAGGAATAGCCACTGCCATACCTAGTTTAAAAATACAGGGCTGGTTTTGATAAATTCTTCTCATCTGTCATAGAAATGTTAGCAGGTTCAGTGTAAAAACATTTTCTTATATTGTTACGAGGCAGTGGGCATGGCTCCGCCGTCGTAGACGCATCGATAAAGAAAAAGCGGATTTGGCGCGCGAAATCTTAGCAGCCCTGGGGTGTCACACCTACCTGTAAATATTGCAAATACACTCATTTCTCTCTTCCTTGTATTTGTAATCCCCGTAACAAATTGGTGGACGTGCTGGGTAACGAAGCGCCATACAACGAAGCTGCGCAGAGGTCGTCAAGTTGGAGTTTCCGTGATAGAACACGGGACTGATCCCACGGCCATCTCTCCATCGGCCTCGGCGACGCCTGCACCATCCACGGCAACGCCTCAACCAGTCCCACCCCCACCCACGTACGTGCTGACGCATCCGAAACATCCAGGAACGTTCTGCGGTACGGACGAAGTTGATGTTGACGACTGGATAGCTGACTACGAACGTACCAGTGTGCTCAACCAGTAAGACCTGACTCTCATGCTGGCCAACGTGCTGTTTTACCTGAAAAACACGGCCAAAGTCTGGTACGAGAACCATGAGGAGGAGATCGGCAGTTGGGTCACATTCAAAGAGAAGCTTCGCGACTTATTTGGTAAGCCCATCGGTCGAAAGGCGGCTGCGAAGAAGGAGTTGTCTACACGTGCTCAGACGTCCACAGAGCCGTATATTTAGTATATACAGCACGTGCTTGTACTATGTCGTAAAGTCGACAATTACATGCAGGAGTCTGATAAGGTTGGCCACGTCCTCCCGCGGATAGCGGACGATGCGTTCAACCTGCTAATGTGGCAGAACTGCGCGACCATCGAGGAAATTATTCAGGAATGCTGGCGTTTTGAACAGGCCAAAAGCAGGCGTATTTCAAGATCATTCACTCGACTGCCGAACACCGCTGCGACATCCTTCTGCGAAGATGCATTGACCTCTTATCGGCAATCTTTACCGGCGTCTGAAATTACGCGAATCATCCAGCGAGAAATCAAAGCAATTAAACCTGCTCTTCCAACCAACGGCCACGTCGATTCGCAAACCCTTCAGGTTTGCTTGGTACAGTCGATTGTGCGGGAAGAACTCAGCAATTTGGGCTTCGATGTCTGCACCTTTGCTCAGTCTCGACCAATCGGCTTCCGTTAAAGGTCACCGCCCCAGGAACGGTCTTTTTTACGCTCTCGTAATCCGGCCGAATGGTGAACGTCGGATGATTGGCCGATCTGCTTTAACTGCTGCCGCATAGGGCACGTCACACGGTATTGCTACAACCATTGGTCTTCGTCCCGAATACAGTATAACACTGCTCGACGCGCCGACAGCTACCGCCTTTTCCAGCTTCTTGCGCCGATTCCCGACAGCTACCGCCGCCTTCCACCCTTCGATGTCCCTAATACGCAGCCCAGCTGCTCACCGTCGCCTCGACGTCGTCGGTCTCGTTCGCCGCCTGGACGTCGCCCTTCATTCCCTTCTCCTTTATGATGACGTCTGACCTCCCCGCTCAATTCTCATCAGAGAAACTAAGCGGTGCAGTTCTTAGAGGTGAAGCTGCATCCTCGATACCGATCTCAGATCCTCTCCTTGTACTGCCGACACGATGAAACTTGATCGACATAGACGTTGACGGCCTGACTGTTTCTGCACCTATTGACACCGGGGCGCATACTTCTGTGATGAGTGCCCGACTTCGTCGCCGCCTGAAGCAAGTTCTCACACCGGCTGCTTCTGGCATTATTCGTGTCGCTGACGGAAGAAGTCTTGCCATCACAGGAATGGGCACAGCTCGCATCACAATCGCCGATCACCTCACACCTGTTCTCTTGGCAGTTATTGAGCAGTGCCCCACTGACCTGATTCTTGGATTGCATTTCTTGTCTACTCATGCCGCTCTAATCGACTGTGACACCGGGGTTCTCTAACTTAAACTGCCTCGACTTAGGACTGTGCCGTCCTCACCATCACACCACTTGTGCGCTGTTGATTATGTTCGGCTGTCACCACAAGCCACACGTTTGTGGCCTTAACGATATTAGCAGCTCTTCCTGATGGTGACTACATAGTGTCTCTATTAGCGGATGTGCTCTTGGCGCGAAGCGTTGCTGTGCCGCATACCATCGTGACTATTGTGGACAACTACGTTCAGCTTCCGCTTCTCAACTTTATTAGTTCGACCCAAGTTCCTCCGCAAGGCATATCGTTAGGCCATATTTCCCCACTTGATGCATGTAACATTGTCGCATTAGACGCTGAAGACTGCTCGTCCCCTATTGCAGCCAGCCGAGCAAACGAACCTACCAATGAAATCAGGATGATGATTGCCCCTGATCTTCTGCCCTGTATGGCTTCGCAACTTCACCACCTTCTGACCACCTACCGAGATATTTTTGACATCGACGACTGCCCTTCAGCTCAAACGTCCGTCGTGCTTCATGAAATACATACCGGCGATGCTAGTCCTGTTAGACGGTGACCATTATGTGTTCAAAGTCATATTGTGTTCATAGGTCATACAACGAGAAGTCGAGAAGATGATCTCCAAAGGAGTCATAGAGGCCTCGTCGAGTTCATGGGCGTCACCTGTTGTTTTAGTCAAAAAGAAGGACAGCAGTTGGAGATTTTGCGTTGACTACCGTGCCTTGAACAGTATAACCCGCGAATACGTATATCCGCTGCCACGAATCTACGACGCCCTTAACTGCCTTCATGGCGCGTGGTACTTCTCATCTACAGATCTGCGTTTGTGCTATCGGCAAAATTCTGTGGACGACATAGACCGCGAAAAAGCTGCCTTTGTCACCCCGGACGGCGTTTATTAGTTCAAGGTTACGCCTTTTGGACTGTGCGACGCCCCGGCAACGTTCGAACGCATGATGGACTCTCTCCTCCGTGGTAATAAATGGTCAATCTGTTTTTGCTACCTCGACGATGTGATTGTTTTTCCGCAACGTTTGAAAGCCACCTAACTCGTGTGTCGACAATTCTAGCCGTTTTCCGTCGAGCGGGACTCCAGCTGAACACGAAAAAGTGCAATTTCGGCCGATGAGGAATCACGGTTCTTGGTCGTCGTGTAAGTGCTGCTGGTGTCCAACCGGACCCTGAGAAGATTAGCGCTGTCAAGAACTTTTTTCTGCCTTCTACTACCAAAGATGTTCGTTGTTTTGTGGGCTTATGCTCCTACTTCCGACGTTTTATACGCAATTTCGCTACAATCGCACGACCACTCACCGATCTTCTCAAAAAGAATGCGCCCTTCTCATGGGGCCAAAACCAAGCAGATGTGTTTTCCACGCTCATTCAGCTGCTCACTTCACCACCAATAATAGCTCACTTCTACCAATCCATGACTTCTGAAGTTCGCACAGACGCCAGTGCTCACGGCATCGGCGCCGTCCTCGCTCAACACCAGGAGGGCCAAATGCGTGTTATTACCTATGCCAGCCGCCTTCTCTCCACATCTGAGCGAAACCATTCGATAACGGAGCGCGAGTGTCTTGCGTTGGTCTGGGATGTAGCGAAATTTCTCCCCTTCTTGTATGGCTGGGTGTTTTCAGTTATTACGGACCACCACGCTCTGTGTTGGTTGTCGGCGCTCAAGGACCCGACTGGTCGCCTAGATCGCTGGACTCTACGTCTCCAGGAGCACAACTTCGACGTAATTTATAAGTCTGGCAGGTTACACCAAGATGCCGATTGTCTCTCGCGTTATACGGTGGACCCTGCTAACCACGCTGTCCATAAGAGCGATTCTTGTGTGCTCGCCATATGCGATCTGCGTGACATCGGCACAGAGCAGCGCTGGGACACAGCCTTCAAAACAGTCATTGAGCGAGTATCTTCAGGACATTTCAACCCTTCGCTCCGTCAATATGTCCTCCGAAACAAAATTCTGTACCACTGCAACATGAAGCCTGATGACCTAGAATTGTTTAGTTATTCCCCAACACCTGCGTGCCACCATTCTTACACATCTGCATGACGCTCCGACGGCAGGAGACCTGTGTTTTTCACGCACCTATCACAACGTGCGGCAACGGTCTTTTGGCCTGGCCTGTGTAAATTTGTGCGCCGCTATGTCACTGCTTGTGAGCGCTGCCAGCGTCACAAACGTCCTGCTCTCCGTACGGCTGGCCTGCTCCAATCTATCGGCATTCCCCCGGAATCATTCTTCCGAGTCGGCCTCGACTTGCTCAGACCTTTGCCAACGTTCGTGTCAGGCAACAAACTAATTGCTGTCGCATCTGACTATGCGATCAGATACGCTATAACTCGTGCCTCGCCAAGTAGTCGCTACAGACATCGCCGACTTTCTACTTTATCACGTCATTCTGCAGCATGCGGCTTCGTGCCAGCTTCTGACGGATCGTGGTCGCTGCTTTCTCGCAAAAGTTATCGACGGAATCTTCCGTAGCTGCTCTACCGAACATCACCTTACTGCTGCCTACCATCCCCAGACCAATGGTCTCACAGAGCGCCTCAACCGAATTCTTACAAACATGTTGTCTATGTACGTCTCTGCAGATCACCTTGACTAGGACGCAATGCTCACCTACGTTACGTTTGCGTACATTTCATCAAGGGATGACACCGCCGGCTATTCTCCGTTCTTTCTTCTGTACGGCTGCAACTCTGCGTTGCCATTCAACGCACTCCTTCTTTCTGATACTACAAAACTGACGGTGTATGCTTAGGACGTTGTCCCTCGAGCCAGCGTCGCTCGCCAAATCGTGCACACGAGGCTCACTGCTTCTCAGGCCTCACAAAAAGTCTGCTACGCTGACTGGCACCGCGATGTTGACTACTCTGCTGACTCCTTCGTTATACTTTGGACGGCACATCAGCGTGAAGGCTTGTGCTAAAAGCTCCTTCCACGATACACCGGGCCCTACAAAGTTCTCCGCAAAGTCACCGACGTCGACTACCTCATCACTCTTGCTGAACCACACTCATCTTCTGCCACACCACCTACTGATGTTGTTCATGTGGCGCGAATAAAACGCTACTACACTGCCAGTCCTGATTGACTCAGCAGCGCCGTGACGGCGCTTTATCTGCCAGCGGTGATTTGACGAGGCAGTGGGCATAGCTCCGCCGTCGTAGACGCATCGATGAAGAAGAAGTGGATTCGGCACGCGAGATCTTAGCAGCCCTGGGGTGTCACATCTACCTGTAAATATTGCAAATAAACTCGTTTCTCACTTCCGTGTATTTCTAATCCCCATAACATTATACTCAACCTTATTTTTACCACGGGAATTTTCCCAACTTCACTAAAGAAGGTCAAATTATTCCCTGTTTCCAAGAAATGCGAGAAGCGTCACATATCTTACTATTGTCCTGTACCTATACTTTCATTCGTTAGTAAAGGTGTCGAAAAACTAATCGGAATACGCTCGACTTCCTATTAATTCAAATTTTGCATCATATCAACAAATTATTTCGGATTTGGGGGGAGGGGGCTCCCATCCACTTGTTGACAACCAAGGAGGTTCTACAGAACCTCTGGAGTGGCAGTCCCGGCCGCCGCCAACGGGAGCAAGTGAAGCCGCCGGCAGCCATATTGTTAATGGAAAAACAGGACGGAACCACCATACATCGCAATAGAATACGCGCGTTGCGCGCGTCGGTTTGTAGTTCCACGATAAAAAAAATGAGATGGGAACCACTTTTACGTTACACCAACGAATATACGCCTCTTCTCAAATAAACACGTCTTCATGAATGAAATTATTTAATGCACTCATTGTCAGCAGCATGCTTTCAGATCAATCTGTTGTCGAGAGATGCTTCACATATCGAGCCTACTGGCGCACTATTGCGGTGAAAAAGGCTTGTAGTATAAATTGGGTGTATCTGCAGACGCATTTCTTAGAAAGCGACATTTGCTCGCCTCTTTCATATATATGCTTGTGTGTGTGGCAGCAGATTAGCAGAGAATATATGAGGAAGCTAAAATAATTATAGGTAAAATTAAAAAAAGAGCGGTAATTTAGTAAACTGGGATTCACTAGTGATTTTCGTAGAGTAATCAAATTCTACCAATCTACAGGCGGATTCTAAACTGAAGCATTGATGTCGCGGGCAATCGACTAACTCCAGGAGACGTACGCCAGAAGACGGATCCCTAATGAACCATTTTTAAGAACGATTGCAGTAGCGTTAGTTCTGCATAATATTTATCGATTTTGTTGACAACGTGTGTTGTCACGGCAAGAGCAGCCTTCAAAGCCTTGAAACGAGGTAGCTCGATGTTTCATATAACGCCACTCACTCATTTTGGCAACAATCGGCGTTTTGTTCTCGGTTTCGTCGGCAAGATAGAACAGATTTCAAAGGCGTCTCATCTTGTTTTAGACGCAATTGCTGATTTTCGTGACTAATCTTTATTGAAGCTACGTCAAAGAGGTAGAAACTAACAGGTTTTTGCACATGCACTGGAAAATCAGGAAAAATCGACTGTACACTGCCAGGCCGCAGTCTGGTTGTCTGTCCCGTTCTGTCAAAGCAGCATTCTTTGAAGTCAGTGGAACAGATGTGGTCACCGTCTGTAGCCCTTCAACCATGTCTTGAAACAGCACGTTCCCATGCAAAATGCAGCGCACTGGCTTTCGGAAACCTGTAACACGGATAATCACGGCATGACATATTCTCTACGTTTGCAAATTCCTCGATAAACATGCACCAAATTTGATATTCACTCGCAAAAAAATATGCATGCACGCCATCAGTCTTGCCTTGTAAGACAACACCAGAATACTAGCAATTTAAAGGGCATTGAGACGTCCTACTCGTTTAAATGTTTGATACGTGCAGCCCTAGAGCACAAGAGCTTCGTTTATAAACATAAAAATCATGGAAAACGTCGTGACAGCGAGCTTTTGAAGCTCAAGTTACCTTCCTCGTCACGCCAGCGTTGCCACGCCAGGCGCCGGTCCTGCCATATGCTCGCAGGCGCGCGCCGCGCTGCGTTGCTTTGACGCATGCGCGTTTCAGTGCGCCCGGCGTCGCCCCGTTAAGAAAAGAGCGTTGTCTGGGTAACGCATCGGCGCGAAATACACACGCCTGTTTTCGCGCCGACTGCCATCGGGCCGCGCCGATGGACGCTGGTCGTGCCTGGCGTCCGACTATAGAGCGCCCGCCTTTTGCTAACGTAGCGTCGATGTGCCTAGCGTGCGCAAGCGTCAACGCAACATTAGAGTTTATAGGGCCCTTCGTGATGCGCTGCCGGCCGTTTTTCTAGCTCCACATATACCAAATTTGGTGTCGTGTGTTGTCAATGAATGACGAAATCTGTCTGGTGCAAACATGATAATCCTGACACGCGTGTCATGTAAGAACATGACAACATACCACGCTCATAGCGTACTTGCGGCCGTTTTGCTAGCTCTACATATACTATAAATTTGGTATCGCCTGACGTGAATAGATGACGAAGGTAAACGACACATCCATACTTGATAATCATGACACGGAGGTCATGTACGGCATCATTTACCTCCACCTCGTAACGTTGTGCTGATTTTAAAGTGACATATAAACAATTCTCATTCGTGCTTCGCATATCATCGATTCCTACTGTACGTGGGATCTACGAATTTTTTCTGCCAAAACACATAAAATCGACGTGCCCTTCCGAGTCATTGTGACAGAAAGTTCAACGTGGCGAAAGCAACTCGGCTTATGTATTCATACATAAAGGGTCTAATGATCAATGACTCATTTCTGATCAAAAACTTGCAGGCACTGATAGCATTTTTTAGTCAAATCAAACTAACGTATTCGGTTTTTGCAATTGACATAAATTACCTATATACTCACTGCCTCACAATGAGGTATTAGAATGTATAAGAGATAACATAGTTGCCTTCGGGAATCGAACTTCCAATTAAATACTGGTATCAGCGCGCAAGATTTCCTTGAACTTGTTTAGCTCTACTTCACCTCCACGTTCAATTGATGGAATGGTTGAATTTATCTGCAGAAAAAAAGGTGTTTCAATTGGCTCATGCATAGAACCTCTACTCGGTGATTTCCTATTGGCGAAAATCGGCAATAAACTTCAGAACAAGTTAGAGGGCACGCATGAAGTCAAGATATTGAGATACGTGAATGATTTCTTGGTTGTTCTAAATTGTAATCCTTCTTTATTCCAATCAATTGCGGCTCAAACGACAGGCGTGTTTGGAGATTGTTTAAGGAGCCACTCACCAGGTCCCATACCAAATTTTAGTTAGACCGTGGAAGTTGTTGGGTGTCCGATGAGGAGAATTTTGCCACAATTTTTTTTTAATTGGCTCATTACAAGCTGCAAAAGGTCTTCTTTTTTAAGCAGCGTGAAACGATGTTGATAGGAGGTGAGCTCGAAACTCTTGCTGCTCCTCCGCGTAGCCTTCTCAAGCCAAATCTCTTCCCTACCCTCTCTGGCATCCGACCAAGAGATCAAGTGCACATGACGTGCCCGAACACGCCCATTCCCCGAGCACGCGAGCAGCGTTTTAAATGCGAAGCATTTTTTAGCGAACTTCGGCTACTTTGAGCGTGTGTATCTATCTATTAATCTATCTATCTATCTATCTATCTATCCATCTATCTATCTATCTATCTATCTATCTAATCTGGCCGCGTACGTTCAGCTGCTGTCATGGTCACCCCCTTAACTTGGCGGGAAGCAAAATTAGCATGGCAGAGTATGATGGTTTGACGAATAAGACGCGCTGGTCAAGACATGAATAATGTCACAGTCTCGTCCCGTACGCCATCAAACACGTCTCGCCACACAGTGGCACATAATCATGGGCGGGTATGTGCCGCTGTCATGTGGGTTTGTGCCACAGGTGATGGACACAGTATCTACCCAGGAACGACGAAATGTACATGGGGCAATTTTAACGCGTGAGCGCTAAGCAATACCCGACATTGGTAGCGTCGACCCAACGAAGGCATAGAATAATGTCAGTGTTAAGAAAAGCTTCAATACTTCACATAAGCAGTGCTGACCCCCCAACAAATGCAAATAATAAATGTCAGGGCCGCAGCAGGAATCGAACCCATTTTATGGGGCAGTGAATCAGTACCACAGAGCTACGCCAGATCTCGGAACTACTTTTCAAATCAGCGCTAATTTTTGAGAAACACCAATAGTGGTTGCAGTGCTACATATCCAATTTTATAAACATTGCATACGTACTCCTTTGATAAAGCCATCACATCGGGTTAATATCAATTGTGGTTACTTGCCATGCACTGAAGTTCAGTTATGTAGCAGTGTCCAGGGCCAGCCCCTTCGCGAGCATCAGCACTTCATATCAGCTTCTGGTGTTGCTAATAGGCATGTTCCAGTTGACATCGTTGCACAAGTGCAAACAACTGGTTATATGGACGCCTGAAACTCTTCAACATATCTCTGTTCGTGCAACATATGTACACATACTTCGCGTCATTTCATGCCGTGTCACTCAATAAAAAATTGCAACAAGGTCACCTTCTTTCCACATGCTTCGCATAACCTCAATTCACAGGTACATGAGATCTGCCAAATTTGTTTTATGGGCGAAGCTGCTTAAGGCATGGGCTGTGCGTCCCCGGTGTGTAGCCACCTCTAGTTTAGTTCTTACAGTGTTCAGTGGATGGCAGTACCATCCCCTGTATGTAGCCACCTCTTGTTTAGTTCTTGCAGTGTTCACTAGACGGTGGTACCTGTAGCTGATGATTCAATTGATTGATATGTGGGGTTTAACGTCCCAAAACAACTATATGATTATGAGAGACGCCGTAGTGGAGGGCTCTGGAAATTTAGACCACCTGGGGTTCTTTAACGTGCACCCAAATCTGAGCACATGGGCCTACAACATTTCCGCCTCCATAGGAAATGCAGCCGCCGCAGCCGGGATTCGAACCCGCGCCCTGCGAGTCAGCAGCCGAGTACCTTAGCCACTAGACCACCGCGGCGGGGCAGCTGATGATTCAAGAGGGTTGCAGTAGGGGCGTTCCCAGGACGCAAGCTTGAAGCAGTCATGAGGCAAGTGAGCGCAAAGCTCAAAACTACAGCTGATAGACGAAACCTCGTGATAATTTCAGGTGGTTTAAACGATGTCTTAAATGAAGATGCAGCCGCACTAGCAGCCACACTGGCGAAAGGCGTCGATGACATGCGCGCCACTTCTCCTAAGGTACAGGTAGTGATATGCACAATACCGGAGGTACCGCTGCGTGATAGCAACCTGCAAAGAGCGGTTGTCAACGCAAACCAAGAGATATGGCGGATGAGTCGAGAGAAAGGCTTTTATGTGGTGGAAATAAACAGAGAGGCGCATAAGTGGGGTGGTTTTCAACGAGACAGAATTCACTTCGATGGGCGACTAGGTCATGAGGTGGGTTGGCGACTTGCAGGACGCGCAGTAGCTTTTTGCGGGGCAAGCGAGCCCTTCGGGGTGCAGGATAGCTAGTAACGAGGAAAACAACCAGGCAAACTTTTCGAGAGGTGTTATGGACAGATACGATTCCAAAGTGGCACCAATGTCTAAGATAGGTAGAGTCCGGGGCATAAATAGACGTAGCCACGAGCGCCGAGCCAATTCAGACATAGGGTATATTAACATGTAGGGTGAAAGGAACAGGCTGAAGTGGGAAGAGATAGATGAACAGCTGAAGGAGGAGAGGCCGATGGTGTACGGTTGCGTAGAAACACATCTCAGAGACATGGAACAACCTCCGAACAATCCCGACTGCGAGTGGGAATATTGTAATAGAACAGAAGACAGCAGGAAGGAAGGTTGCATTGGGACATTCATTCATAAATGTACAAACTGGCAAAGGGTCAAGCAGGAGTGCAAGGAACATTTATGGCTAAAAGGAAAAGTGGCAGGTCAAATGACAACACTTGGTTTCGTGTACTTGTGGACGGGAGCAAAGGCCAGAGAGGAAAACCAGGCAATGGTAGAGTGTATATCAAATTACATTCAGGAGTTAGGAAGAGAGTGCGAGATAATTATACTAGGAGACACGAATGCGCACATAGAAGATATAGATGGGTATACCGACTCGACAGGCAAACTGATCATGGATATGTGTGAAAGGCTTGATTTGATCATTTGCAACAGTACCGAGAAGTGTGAAGGGCGAATAACATGGGAGGTAGGAAGGCTGCAATCGACGATAGATTATGCACTGATCTCACATAGGATGTATGATAAGCTCAGGGGAACGCACATAGATGAAGGTGGCTCCAGAAGTGTGGGTAGTGATCACAAACGTATCAAGCTAAGTTTTGGAAGAGCAGTGAAAGTGGGAAGGAGACAATATGAGCAACTACAGGAAAATTTTTATTCAGAAAGGCAAATGGAAATAGCCACTAAACAAATTGAGAAAGTAATCACGGAGGATAATAAGACAGTGTGGACATACATGAATCTAATTAAACTCTTTGAGCTAGAGCTTGCTAAGACGCGTAACAAGTCACCCCAAAAAAGAAGACACAAACCCAAAAGTTGGTGGGATGAGGAAGTTAAGAGAGCCATAGCAAAACGTCAGGAAGCCTCTAGGGAACACAGACATTCTAAGCAGCGGGTTGTACCGACAGATAATGTTGAAAGAAAATGGGAAACCTTTATAGGCTGTAGAAGGGCTGCATCCCTTCTGATCAATGAAAAGATGAGAAGAAAGGGAGCTTAGTGGCTGGCAGAAGTACATAAAAAAGATAGAAATGCAGCTGCAAAGTTTTAGAACCATCTAAACTCACTAAGAAATGAGACGAGCCTAGAGCAGAGTTTTATAACTACAGCCCAAGGTGCCAGGCTAGAAGGGGACGAAGCTATTGAATATATAAGAGCAAGGGTGACAGAAAATTTTCAACAAAGAAGTACTTTATGCACCACAATAGACAAGGACAACTCAAGTGGTGCAATGGCTCCCTTTTCACAACGAGAGTGGGAAAGGGCTGAGAAAAGGGTTCCTAGTAGTACATCAACAGGCCCAGATGGCATTCCAATTAGGCTGATAAAGACATTAGGTCCGAAGTCTAAGTAGGCTTTGAGAAAAGCATTGAGCAAAATAATTATCGATAGTGAAGTTCCCGATGGATGGAAACTTAGCAGGATGAGCATGATCTATAAAGAAAAGGGAGACAAAGCTGACTTACACAACTACCGTCCTATAACAGTGACATCAGTGGTCTACAGGCTGGCGATTAAGATTATGAAGGAAAGACTGCAGGCATGGATAGAAGATGAGGGGGTGCTGGGGGAACTGCAGAATGGGTTTTGGAAACACAGGAGGTTGGAAAACAATCTGTTCACACTGACGCAGTGCATCGAAATAGCAGAAAAGAAACACAGGTCCTGTGGCTAGCATTCTTGGATATCAAGGGAGCGTACGATAGCGTGGTTCAAGAAGAATTGTGGGGATTACTGGACACACTAGACGTGGAACATGTAGTCACAAATCTTTTAAAGGGTATCTTTAAAGGTAACAAGGTAGTTATAAAGTGGGAAAAACAGGTATCCAAGCCTGCAGAGGTAAAACGGGGGCTTAGGCAGGGGTGCCCCCTGTCACCCTTATTATTCATGAAGTACCTACAAGGATTAGAGGCAAAATTAGAGGGAAGTGGGCTGGGCTTCAACCTCTCTTTAGTCAAACAAGGAAAACTTATTGATCAGACACTACCAGCATTAATGTACGCAGATGATATAGTGCTAATAGCCAACAACAAGGAAGATTTGCAGAGATTGATGGAGATAGGTTGCAGAGATTGATGGAGATGTGTGAAAGGCTTGATTTGACGATTTGGAACAGTACCGAGAAGTGTGAACGGCAAGTAACATGGGAGGTAGGAAGGCTGCAGTCGACGATAGATTACATACTGATGTCACATAAGATGTATGATAAGCTCAGGGTAATGAACATACATGAAGGTGGCTCCAGAAGTCTGGGTAGCGATCACAAACGTATCAAGCTAAGTTTTGGAAGAGCAGTGAAAGTGGGAAGGAGACAAGATGAGCAACTACAGGAAAATTTTTATCCAGAAAGGCAAATTAAAATAGGCACTAAACAAATTGAGAAAGTAATCACGGAGGATAATAAGACAGTGTGGACATACACGAATCTAATTACACTCTTTGAGCTTGAGCTTGCTAAGACGCGTGACAAGTCACCCCGGAAAAGAAGACACAAACCCAACAGTTGGTGGGATGAGGAAGTTAAGAAAGCCATAGCAAAACGCCAGGGAACCTCTAGAGAACACAGACATACTAAGAAGTGGGGTGAACCGACAGATAATGTTGAAAGAAAATGGGAAACCTTCCTAACCTGTACAAGAAAAGCATTTCTTCTGATCAATAAAAAGATTGGAAGAAAGAGGGCCCAGTGGCTGGCAGAACTACATAAAAGAAATAAAAAGGCAGCTGCAAAATTTGGCACCATCTAAACTCCCTAACAAATGAGGCGAGCCAAGAGCAGAGGTTTATAACTACAGCTCAAAGTGCTAGGCTAGAAGAGGACAAAGCTATTTAATATATAGGAACAAGGGTGACACAAAATTTTCAACAAAGTGCCTTATGCACCACAATAGACATTGATGAATTAAGTGGCGCAACGGCCGCATTTTCACAACGCAAGCTGGAAAGGGCTTAGAAGGGGGTTTCTAGTAGTACAGCAACAGGCCCAGATGGCATTCCAATTATGGTGTTAAAGACATTGAATCAGAAGTCGTGAGCAAAGTAATAATTGATGGTGAAGTCCCCGAAGGATGGAAAGCTAGCAGGCGGAGCAAGATCTATAAAGAAAAGGGGGACAAAGCTGACATAAACAAGTACCATCCGATAACAGTGACATCGTTGGTGTGCAGGCTGGCGATGCAAGATATAAGGGAAGGCTGCAGGCATGAATAGAGGTTGAGGGGGTGCTAGGGGAACTACAGATTGGGTTTCGGAAACACAGGAGATTGGAAGACAACTTGTTCTCCCTGACGCAGTGCATCGAAATAGGAAAAAAGGAACACAGGCTCCTGCGGCTAGCATTTTGAGATATTAGGTGAGCGTACGTTAGCGTGGTTCAAGAGGGCTTGTTGAGAAAACTGGACACACTAGGTGTGGAAGATGCAGTCACTAATCTTCAAAGGAATTCTATAAAAGTAACAAGGTAGATATAAAGTGGAAAAAACAGGTATCCAAGCCCGCAGAGTTAAAACGGGGGCATAGGCAGACAGTTCTCTGTCATCCTTGTTATTCATGATGTACCTACAAGGATTAGAGGCCAAATTAGAGGGAAGTTGACTTGAAATCGATCTCCCTTTCGTCAAACAAGGAAAACTCTTTGAACAGGCACTATCACCATTGATGTACGCAGATAATATAGTGCTAATGGCCGACAACAAGGAACATTTGCAGAGATTGATGGACATCTGCCGTAAGGACGGAGATCCGTTAGATTTCAGAATCAGTAATGAAAATGAGCAGTCATGATTTTTATAGATAATGAAGGTAGTGAGCTTAGAATACAGATGGTCAAACTGTAGATGACAGATAAATAGAATGATCTCGGCGTTTGGATAAGCAATGGGACCGAGTACCTAAGAGAACACGAAATATACGTGACGACTAAAGGTGACAGGAATGCAGCAGTGATGAAAAATAGGGCACTGTAGAATTAGGTATGATGTTGTGAGAGGAATATGAAAAGGGGTCATGGTTCCTGGTCTGACGTTCGGCAATGTGGTCTTGTGCAAGATATCAGAAGTTCAAGCAAGATTAGAAATTAGGCAACGTGGAATAGGTACGCTTGCCTTAGGAGCTTGCGGGAATACACCAAATCGGGGAGTACAAGGTGATATGAGATGGACATTATTTGAGGGCAGGGAAGCTAGCAGCAAGATAAAATTTGAAGAGCGATTGAGAGGAATAGAAGAGGTGCATTGGGCTTCGAAGTTTTTTAGGTTATTATACATGAAGAATGTCGATACAAAATGGAGGAAGCGAACCGAAAAATTGACGGGTGAGAAAATTGGCGTGATGATCAGTCCCTCGCGCCGACACGTCTTCCGGTTGCGACCAGCACTCACGAAGGCGCCGGACTGCAGGCAGCTGCGCAGGTCTTAGGCATCTACATCGCTCGAATTCACGACCGCATTCCTGACCAGCGGCGCCGACGTGCGGAAGACAGCGAGCCGTGGATTACAACGCCCCACTGCGTACATTCCAAAACACTCCACAGAAACAATGAAGCAGGGCCTAGGGAAGGGAGCTTCGGGCTTTGCGTCGACGTGGTACTATTGTCTGTACTGCTAGCTAATACATTGGCGCCGGCCGAGGCGCCCAGCTGAAAAATAAAACAAAGGTCACTTCAACTTATTCGTGCATCCCAAGATAAAAAGTGAGAGAAGCAGAGTGCAACACCTCGACGCCACGATTTTCATGGTTTTTTCAAGTGCGACAGGTGGCTGCGCAGAGCCTTAGACCTAATGAGTCGCTTGGCAACAACCGGCACCCACTTAGCACCCAGCCTAGGTGCAGAAAAGGCAGCTGCAAGGAGACATTCACTCTGTAAGATGATCCCATCGCTCGCCGCACACTGCAGCTTACCGGGTGATCAGCGTCCACCGCCTCGGACGGTATTACGCCACCCCGCCGTCGAGCCGCAATACTAGACAACAACGACGCCGGGCTCCCTGAGCCCAAAAGAGATAGAAGCAGCTATTTGCCGAAAATTGAACCACCCACGAGCCTTCCGTACTCACTCGCTTAAGGCCTGGCCTAAAATCCCTATTGCAAAAACCAGTGTCCCCAGCGGAATGCCAGTACGTTTTCGGGCACTGGTACATGCTGGAGACACTGGTAAACTGAGGTATTTACTGTCACTTCGCTGGGCGCAGTGGGAAATAGCTGTGTCGCACTGGTAGGGACGCTGGCTTAACTGCTTTGATGATGAAGCACACTACGAAGCGCTGGAAGTTTCATTAGAAAGCGCTTGTGAATATTGGAGCACGCACCGCTTCTACCAGCGCAGCGTGCGCATTACTGTATACTGTGTACGTACTGTATTCTTCGTAGTTCTAACTAATTCAGCACGTTGAAGCGAGTTATCTTCATTGCCCGTGTTCCGGGATACTGGCACTTGGTTTTGGTCAACCAGTACCGGCATAGTGGAAACGCGAGAACGCTTGCTTTGTGCACTGACTGCGCGTTGTATTTGCCTCTCATAAAATCATCTATTGGTTTCATAGTGCTTCACTTTCGCAGTGGCGTATAGCATTTATAACTTGTTTTCGTGATCGGCGACCACGCCGAGCATTGCAGTGCAGCATCGACAGAAGGCGATCGCGGTGCAGTTGCCCTCTGCATTGGTTCCTTCATTGCCGGGCATTTGCGCACGATACGCACTGTCACGCAATTATTCCCTGTTAGATGAACCGTTCGTTCATTGGTTTAACGACTGCAGTTAGTCCATCTTTGCTCAATTTCTGCTTAGAGTGTATGTTGTCAAGAGCATAACAAAATGTAGTCACGCTGGAACCTAGTGACGAAGCCAAAAACAAAGCTTTTTCCACCGGTATCCAACGATGACTCTTTTGTTTCAGTCCACACTATTTCGCAGTCTGGCAGGTCTGGGTTTAACTCTAATCTGCGTATTTACTCGACATCGCGAGAAACAGACAGCATCGACGCCATGGCTGCATGATACGCGATGACAGTATTCCGGAGCGTATGATGGAAAAGAAAACAAGTTTGTATATTTTTCATTTAGCAATGTTTTCGTAACACACACCAGTGAAAATGGGATGGGAAACGGTGATAAGAACAGGTTAAATTCATCGTAGTGTTTTTTAAAACTTCTCGCATGAAAATGGATAACTGAACAGGAAAAATTGGACAATAAAGGTGCTAGTTCTTTTGAATCAATGTAACTCTTGGGGAAAAGCGCAAAACAAAATGTGTTTAGGCTTGGTTAGTGAAGATTTTCAGACCATCCTCGTCTCTGATGCAAAAAAACTCTGCTGTCTGCGTTCTGCCCCGCCGCGGTGGTCTAGTGGATAAGGTACTCGGCTGCTGACCCGCAGGTCGTGGGTTCGATTCCCGGCTGCGGCGGCTGCATTTCCGATGGAGGCGGAAATGTTGTAGGCCCGTGTACTCAGATTTGGGTGCACGTTAAAGAACCCCAGGTGGTCAAAATTTCCGGAGCCCTCCACTACGGCGTCTCTCATAATCAAATGGTGGTTTTGGGACGTTAAACCCCACAAATCAATCATCAATCTGCGTTCTTCCTTACCTTGATTAGGCATTTGTCCATAAGGACTACCAACGTTTATTTTTTCCTTGTTTCAGTCACAGAGCCTTAAAAAACAGTCTTGTTTTCCCGCATCAAGTGGTCTTTGACATATATGGGCCTGGATCCTGCTTCACGGAAACGAATGTTGCGAGTCAGATGGTACGCCTTTCGTGCGTTTTTATTACAGTCTGCTTTCTTAGCCCTAAAATTGAATCTCGCGATCAAGTTCTTTGCATGAGAAGGAGAAAGAGGTCTATGAGCAATGTCTATGTCGTCCTGGAAACACATGACAATCAATTTTTATTTCCAACGGCTTCAAGAATTGCGACATAATCTTTACCTTCAGTACAGGGCACGCCCTTCAGTTCAACGTCGTTCTCGCGAGAGAGAGAGAATAAACTTTTATTGTTAACAAATGCAAACTGAGCCTTCCTTGTGTCATGCCCTCAGTGCAGGGCTCCATTGCCTTGCGCGACGCTGCGAGCCCGCTGGCAGGAACAGCAGCAGCAGTTCTTGCGAGAGCTTTGCTCAAGCTCGTGAACTCTTTTCTAGAGCAGCATTTTGATTTGCTAAAGTTCATTTCGTAATTTTCAGTTTCTAGTTTTCGGATTTCAGGTCCTGCAAAGTTTCATTTACGTACGCCAGACTCAACTGGAATTTATTCGTGTCATTTTAAAGGCTTCAGGGAACAGTTTAGGTTCTGTGGACACCTTCAGTTTAACGCTCTCAAGAATTGTTTCTACAAGGCGAGACAGTTTCTCCTGCAAAACGTTTTCAAGCGCGTCAAGACATATCGTGAGCTCAACTTTCGAGGGCATTATAGATAAAGGATCCACACTTTTGCAGGGGTGGCAGTTGTAATATACAATAACTAAACAAAAACAAAAATTACTCCCATCTTTGCAGGGAACAGAGAAGCTTAGAAACGTGCTTGTTCGCAATTGCAACCGCCGCCACTCCTGTCGATGCTCCAGGAGAGATGCTCTCTTTATAGGGGCGGAAGAAGGCCTCACTGTCGTTTCGTCATACAACAGACTGGGATGAGGCTTGAGTCCACTCGGACACGCGCTGTAGACAACTTCGAGGTAAAGTGGTACTGAATCAGCGCTTGCGATATCTGTGCATGTAACAGAGAAGCTTAGAAACGTGCTTGCTCGCAGTTGCAACCGCCGTAACTACTCTCGATGCTCCAGAAGAGATGCCCTCACTACAGGGGCAGAAAGAGAGTGCACTGCGGTTTGGTCGTACAGCAGACTGTCATCAGGCTTGAATCCACGGGGATGTGTGTTGTAGACTGCCTCGAGGTTAAGTGGCACTGAATAAGCGCTTGCGATATCGGTACACGGAACAGAGAAGCTTAGAATCGTGCTCGTTTGGAGTTGCAACCACCACCACTTCATTTGCCATTGAACATTCTAGCGTTATCGCAAGAGGCGACGTAGGTTCCAGAATAAACTGTACTATTGACAAAGTGGGCTTAATTTAATAGATCTACTGCCGTTCCGAAGCTTCTCGAACAGTGAAAGCGAGGATTCCGCGGAGAATTGCGTACAATGTAACGGGGTGATAAGAAAATTTCAAGGAACGTGGCATTGCCCCCCCCCCCTCAAAAAAGGGCATCGTCCCAATGCTTTAACAGAAGACTAAGGTGCAATAATAGTGTGAAAAAGTGCAAATAATAAAGTAAAGGACGATGCAGAAATAACAACAGTAACAACAAAATGCACTCAGTTCGTTAATGTGCATGAAGCAGCTTGAGGCGCGAGACATGGATGACTTCAGGTCACGATCGGCGCCGTTGAGAGTTCGTAATGTCATTGTGCAACCTTGTAGTCGAGTAGGCCGAGACGTCGTACTACCCAGTATAGTCCGAAGTACCGTCACAGAATGTTTTCACCGAGTCCACGCCGGCGTATCGGCGTCCATGCACAAACATGTTTACCGGGCTGGTATTCCGCGAAGTGCCCCTGAAGTATATAACGGCGGTGGTCGATCGTCTGCTGAATCATGATGCGCAGACGGGCGAGTTGACAAGCTTCTTCAGCGCGCTGAATATAGAGGGTGACGTCGACACTTTCTTTATCACAGACGTTGGGCAGGATTGCGTCGAGCTTCGTTGACAGGTTCCTTCCATAGATCACCTTGTACGGCGGCATCTGCGTCGTTTCCTGCACGGCCGTGTTGTATGCGAAGGTCATGTACGGAAAGATGGCGACCCACGTGCTGTGTTCGACATTGGCGTACATGGCCACCATGTCGGCGACTGTCTTATTCGCCCGATCGGTGAAACCATTTGTCCGTAGGTGGTATAGGCGATGGTGTGGTGGTGGTTTGTCTGGCTGTGTGTTAAAATTACCCGAGTTCAATTAGCAGTAAAAGCCGTACCTCTATCGCCACTATTGGTGATGACAACCTTTGGGGCGCCATCACGAAGGACGATGTTCTTGATGAAGAACTTGGCTACCTGTTTAGCACTACCTTTGCACTACCTTTGGGTAATGCCTTTGCTTCGGTGTAGCGACTGAGGTAATCAGTAGCTACGACGATTTATTTGCTTGCTTCCCGAATGCGACGCCGGAAACAGCCTCGGCAGATTCATCCCCATTTGTTGGAATGTTGGGCGAGGTAGTTCAATCGGCTGAAGAAAGCCTGCTAACCTTGTCGGTGGTGTCTTTCGTCGCTGACAGTCTCGGCATGTCCTCGGGTAACGAACGTATGGCGTGGCCAGTAGTAAATTTCTTGTATCCTCGCGAGCGTGCGGGAAACACGCAGGTGTCCTGCCGTTGCATTATCCTGCAGGGCCTGGAGGAGTTCCGTTTGCAGAGCTGAAGGCTCCACAAGAAGTTACTATTCTAGAAGGGGCGAGAAGTTCTTCTTTTGAAGAAGGGTGTTTCGCAGGGAAAACGACGTATGTGGCCGTTTGAAAACCTTTGGAACAATGGAGGTCCTGGCCTCGAGGTATTTGATTAGGCCTGTAAGTTCCTGATCAGCCCGCTGTTGTTCAGAGAAGTTGTCGGCAGTTATCGTTCGCAAGAAGCAGTCGTCATCCAGGTCTTCAAGCGGTGGTCGGTCGACGGGGGCTCGCGACAGGCAGTCGGTGTCAGAGTGGTTTCTGCCGGACTTGTAAATGACGGCAATGTCATATTGCTGAAGTCCCAGGCTCCATCACGCAAGGCGACCTGAAGGGTCCTTCAAGTTAGCTAGCCAACACAAGGCATGGTGGTTGCTCACCACTTTGAAAGGCCTGCCATAGAGGTAAGGAAGTAACTCTGACGTCAGCCAGATGATGGCACGGCACTCCTTTTCTTTTGTGAAACAATTTCTTTCTGCCTTGGATAGCGACCGGCTAGCGAAAATAACAGCCCTTTCCAGTTCGTCAGCCCTCTGCACAAGGACAGCGCCGAGTCCTACGCTGCTTGCGTCAGTGTTCTCTTTTGTTTAGGCGTTTTCGTCAAAATGTGCGAGTACCAAAGGTCTCTGCCAGCATTGTTTTAGTTCCCCAAATGCTTCCTCTTGTTGCTTTTCCTACTTGACTTTGACCTCGGTCTTCGTAGGGTTAGTGAGTGGCTCAGCGATGCGGGCAAAGTTTCTCGGTAGGCCGAAAAATTGACGCACGGCCTTCTTATTGGCGGGTGGCGAAAATTTAGCGATAGAGGCTGTCTTCAGCGGATCAGGTCTTAGTCCGGACCACGGTGTAAGATACAAACACTTTAGGTAGGGACACTCGCGAGACAATATCGACCAGATAAAGTAACAGTGACGCCCAGCCTTCGCACCACTGCTGGAAGCGCTGCCAGCTGCGAGTATACACGCAACTTGAAAACACCAGCTGCGAGTATACACGCAACTTGAAAACAGAAAAGGCGTTGTCATAGCAACCGGTCCTTCACAGAAAATCTGAATGCATTTACACAGGAAAGTTGTTTTTGCCAGAGAGTGAAAATAAATTACTCTTCTAACCAAGCATGACAGGTGTTTCAGACGTGCGGCAAGCACGGTCTTCATGCATCTTTATGAAACGCATGGCGGTATTTGAAGACCGTTCTCCCACATCCTGTGAACTTTATACTGCTTGAGGCGTAACAGACACGAGCATAATTGACATTTTTTCCGAAAAAGATGCGCTGGTGTACGTGCCTTTGCTGCTGTCGGGGGTGCACTTGAATTGGCAAGATGGATCTGGGAAGCGCATAAACCGCATGGTGGGATGCACATAATTTTGATGACTAGCAAAGCAGAGCTTGAACAAGACCACATGATTGCTCGTAAAAAAGTAACTACTTAAATACCTAGACCAATTTGTAGGCGTGCGTTACAAAGCTATTGTTTTGTGTTCCAGCTAGCTGTCCGAAGTATATTTTTTTCAGAATCATGTCATGTGAGAAGCAGTTGCTGCATAAAGCATCTTCCGTGCTTAGCTGATGGCCTTTTCTGGGAACCATTTGATTATATGCATTAAGGCATTCAGCATCCGCAGGACCATTGAAAGTTATTGCGTTTTTTTTTTGCACGTATGGTAACCTGACTCGCAAACACTAACAAAGCACTTTCTTACCTAATTCACTCACTGTCTAAACGTCTTCTTTCACCCTATTTCTTTCATGGCTGCTTATCATATCATAAGTTCATTTTGCAAACGAAAATGATGAAATGCCACTTCACGAAACGCGCAAAGGGCACGCTAGCAGCTGTAGTTGCCGAATGGCTTGTTTTTCGTGAGTGACAGACATTACGCTCTATGAACGCTGGCATTTCTACTGGCCTCGCTGGTTGCTGTAACAACAGTATGGGAAATTTCTTTTTATTTTTATGTTGCGCTGGCTTGCCGCCAAATGCACTCCTGGCAGCGGTCCGACGGACGCGCGTATGTTACTTTATCTCATCGATCACGTTCCATAAGAAAGCCGAGAAGTGTCCCCACCTAATTTTTTGTATATTGCTACGTGCCAGAGCATGGAGATGAAGAAGACAAAGCATATAGACTGGAACGAGCTAATCTCTGTGGCAGGCGCTGCTCGCTTAACTGGCTGTAAATACACCTGTGACTACCCCTCCCAGTCGGTCTCCTTCTCGTAACATATTTGGTGGAGTTGTGCAATCCCCGTCCTCGCCACGAAACTCAAAAGCGGACGCTCCCTCGCGGCTTTCAACATGACCACTTAAGTCTCGGCTATTTCCTCCCCGGTTGCCCGCCCTTCGGCCCGGCCTGTCAGCCCAGTGCCCGCAACAACTTTCGTGCCGCTTCCCGCCCTCAAAGACCCTAGCGTGTTCTCGGGCCACGAGGTTGCCGACGTCGACCAGTGGCTACGCCTCTACGAACGCGTCAGCGCCATTTATAGGTGGGATTCCACACTTATGCTAGTGAACGTCATCTTTTATCTCGATGGAACCCTTCGTCTTTGTTTGGCAACCACGAGCATGATATTGCAAGCTGGGACAGCTGTAAGGAAAAGATCCGTGAGCTTTTCGGCAACCCCTTTGGTCGTCGTGAAGATGCGAAGAATGAGTTGCCGACTCGCGCACAATCTACCACGGAGTCCTACTTCAGTTACATTCAAACTGTCCTCTCACTATGCTGCCAAGCTAACGAGAACATGTTCGAGCCTGACAAAGTTGCGCATATTTTGAAGGGTATCGCCAACGATGCGTTCAAATTGTTGGTATTCAACAATGTGTCATCTGTTGATGCGATTAATAAATAATGCCACTGTTTCCAACAAGCTAAAAGCAGGTGCATCTCCCATCAGTTAAAGCGCCTTCCGAACACCGCTGCGATGTCCTCGTGTCTCGACCCATACTATCCACCAAACACCTGTGACAACTTGACACGACTCGTCAGTCGGGAACTTGAAGTGTCTGCTCCAGCTAAGGTGGGACCAACGTCCCCTTACCCCTCTCCTACAAATACTTTGCCCCTCATTCAAGCAGTTGTCCGGCAGGAAATCACCAGCTTAGGTATTTACTCTAATTCACCGCCTCCCCACACTAACTTTCAACCCCAATACACGCCTGCACGTCTCTTCCTGACCGGCTCTCTCTCAACGTTCCTTAATCCGTCCGCATGGCGAACACATGATGACAAGCCCATCCGCTTCTCGTGTCACCGAATCGGGCACATTTATCGCCATATCAGAAGTCGCTTGGGTCTTCCTGCACAAGCCTCGTCTCGTCCTTTCTATGCACGTCCTGCCTATCGCTTGAATCCAGCCGCGACCATTTTGCCCAAGAACCTGCTCCTGAACAACACTACTCCCGCTCTCCATCCCCCCAACGTTGCCAGTCTCGTTCTCCATAGACCCGCCGACCATCTTTCCCCGCCTTTCTACGAAGTTCCCCGTCAAAAAAACTAAGAGTTGCAGCCCCCAGAGGCGCCGTTACGTCGCCCGGACTGACAGAAAATCTTCTCTTGAATATACAGACAAAACGAAGCCTTATAGTTGTGCAAGTAGACGGCTTACATGTCTCTGCTCTTGTCGACATCGGCGCTCAACTTTCCGCGACGACGAGTGATTATCGCCGCTAGCTCAAGAAGGTTCTCACACCTGCGACCACTCAGTTCATCCGTGTTGCGTATGGCGGAATAGAATCTATCGTTGCAATGTGCTTCGCTTGTGCAAGCATTGCGGATCTACACACAGTTGTTCTCTTCAACGGCCTAGATAAATGCCCCCACGACGTAATTTTAGGCCTCGACTTCCTGTCCGCACATTCTTCCCTCATAGACTGTTCGACCAAAATGCTCCGTCTACACTTGCCCGCAACAGAACCTCTTGCACAACGGGCGAGTCGCCTCTGCACAACGGGACAGGTTCACCTCCCTCCACAGACACTGACCTACGTAGAGCTCGTCTCAATACCACCAGATCTCAACGGTGACTATGTTCCGATCTATATTATCGATGTCTTCATAAATCGTGGCCTTACCATACCGCACTTCAATCTGTCCGTCGCAGGAAATTCTACGTACCTACCAGTTGTCAACTTTAGCTTGACACCCTAAGTACTGTCACAATGAATCTCTTAAGCGTTGCTCTGCACCTTAGAAGACAATGCGGTAGATGTTTTTGCGATGGCCACTCCTTCTGACCCCCACGCTCAACATCAATCTGACACTTGCTCTGACAGCGCTATTACGTCGATGATTACTTCAAACTTAAGGCCGCGGCAGACTTACGAGCTCCACCGGGTTCTGCTGTCCTACATCGACGTTTCTCACCTCAGCGGCCATCCGTTGTGGAAAGCTACAGATATGACCCATCGCATAAACACTGGTAATGAGCATCCTATCCATAGGCGTCCATATCGGGTGTCGCGGCCAAGCGTCACATTATCCAAAGTGAGGTCGAGAAAATGCTCGCCAAGGACATCATTGAGCCATCCTGCAGTCCTAGGGCTTCTCCTGTAGTGCTAGTCCGCAATAAATATGGTACAAGGCGTTCCTGCGTTGATTATTGACACCTAAACAAAATTACAAAAAACGCCGTGTACCCTTCGCCACGAATAGATTATGCGCTTGATTGCCTCACGGTTCCCACTATTTTTCCTCTATAGACCTTTGTTCAGGCTACTGACATATAGAAGTAGATGAAATCGACCGTGAAAAGACGCCATTCATCACCCCCGATGACCTATAACAGTTCGAAGTCATGCCCTTCGGCCTTTGTAACGCTCCAGCCACCTTCGAACGAATGATGAACCCGCTTCTCAGAGAATTCAAATGGTCCATCTGTTTGTGGTACTTGGACAACGTCATCGTCTTTTCGCCAACACTCGAAACTAAAATAGAGCGCCTCTCAGCCATTTCAGGCATTTTCCGTCGCGCTGACCTGCAGCTCAACTCGTCCAAATGTCACTTTGGATGCCATCAAATTATAGTACTTGGTCATTTAGTAGACGCCAATGGCCTACAACCAGACCCGGCAAAAATCGGCTCCGTCAAGGACTTTCCTGTACCACGATCTGCGAAGGATATACGCAGATTTATCGAAATATGTCCTTACTTCCAACGCTTCGTGAAAAATTTTGCGCACATAGCAAGGCCGCTTACGCGGCGCCTCAAGAAAGACGTCCCATTTTCATGGGGCTCTGAAGAGGCTTCTGCATTCTGGCTTTCATCGCTCTTCTCACTACTCCTCCTATTCTGGCAAACGTAAGCCCTGCGGCCCCTACGGAAATCCGTACAGATGCAAGTGGACATAGCATTGTTGCAATGCTGACTCAGAAACAACATGACCATGATTGCGTTAGTGCATCCAAGTAGCTCAAGGCGGCGACATGGTCGTATGTCTCCACTGAGGTCTTCGGGTCTTCACTAGGTGATCCATGGAAACTCGGTGGCCCTCGCGGTGGCTCCATCACGATCGCCGCAGGTGGTGGCGCAGTAGCTCTCATCGTTGCTGCAATCGTCATCTTGGTTGACGTGCAACTCTTGCCGGCCAAAGACCCGTACTTCGGTGGTAGACCTAGGTGCGTACGGCTGACTCACTGGTCGTAGTTGGCACCTGTGCATTTTCCGCGACTTGGACTTGGCTGGTAGAAGAAGGGAAGCGTGCAGTACATGAATCGGGCACCAGCGCCACCAGATGTCACGGGGTCGTGATGTCAACGAAGGGGAGCAGACAGTAGGTTTACGAGTAAACTGTTTATTCGGCCAAACATGTGGCCACAAAAAAAGGAGAGTAAGATTACAGCAAGACACTGGCACTGATAGCGCCAAACTGAGCATCGGCCGGCCGTCGATCAACTGGCAAACAGTGAAGCGTGTCTGCATTTGTACACTTGCCATAGAAAATTCTAGTGTTATCGCTTGTGGTGACGTAGGTTCTAGTATAAACTGTACTGTTCAGGAAGTGGGCGTTATATTCACAAAATTATCTACTGCCATTCCGAAGCTTTTGGAACAGTGTAGGCGCGGATTGCACTGAGAATTGCGTACAGCGTAAGGGGTGATAAGAAAACCTGAGGAAGGAACGTGACAGTAAATATATAGTAGAGGAGTGTATACTCAAGTGCTCCATTTGTCGTGTTTTGACACAATAATGCCACGTTACTTTCCTCAAGCTTTGCTATGGCTTCATTACACTACGTGCTGCGCAAACCGCGCCTTCGATGTTCAAGTCGCTGCGAGGCCATAGTAGATTGTTTTGGTAAGATTATGCCCACTTCGATAACATTACAGCTTAATCTGGAACCTACGTCGCCGCTAGCGATAACACTACAATATTCGATGGCAAGGGTATAAATGCCCATACTCTTCACCGCTTCTCAGTCTTTCGGCCGCTGACGCTCCGTTCACCGCTATCAGTGCAAGACTGCTACTGAAATCCGACTTTCTGTTCACCGGGCACAGGTTAGCCCAAATAAGCAGTTTTATCTCAACACACAGTCTCTTGTCTTCGGCCACGTCACGACCCTGTGACATCTGGTGTAGGTGCTGCTTCTTTCATGTACCGGACGCCCCCGTCAAGCCGTGAATCCAGCCCACGCCGCGGAGAAGACCCCAACACCAGTCACGAGCACCGAACAAGCCGCTGGCAGCAGGCTTTCCTAATGCAGTACGGTTCTCTACAAGACAAAGCTCGGAAGCCCAAGACCACGACATCGACCGCGGCACCGATGACAACCTCTGCGCCACAGCCCGTTATCGTGAAGCAGCAGCCGAAGAAACCACCAATTTTCCATGGGTCATCCTTTGGAGATCCGGAGACCTGGCTGCAGACCTACAATAGAGTCGCCGCCTTGAACAGCTAAACACGTGGCCGCGTTGAGTTTCACCAAGAAGACGCTGCAAAAACATGGTTTGAAAACCGGGAATGGACCCTACGAACCTGGAATGCCTTTTAGACGACGTTCCTGAGCACCTTCACGACCGTTGTTTGCAATGAACGTGCCGATAGTGCCACTAACCTCAGAAAACACGCTTCCGACCCCTAGAACGCCAAGGAAGCACGCATTGAATGTGTTAGAAGAGCAGGTCACCGTGCTGCCCCGAAAACGCCGAAAACCGTGAAGGCAACGTTGAGGGTTATCAGCACCTTCTTTTAAACCGTCAGATTTGCGTCGCAAAGAGGCATAGCTGAGAGGCGTGACGGCAAAGCAAATGTAGTGCTGACAAACTTCAGTCACGAATGCACGCACATCAACCGTGACACGACGGTCGCGTACATCGATGAAATCGTGGAGGCCAGCAATTCATTCTCCCTCTTCCAAGTTGCCTATGCTGCTTCGAAGAACCGAGGTCCCGAACGAGACTTTGATGTCAGCCCGAGCCTTTGAAGTGCAAGCAAGACCAGCTCAAGTTCCTGATTTTGCAATTCAAGGACTGCTTCTCATCATCATCGCGAATTAGACAAACTTCAGTCGCGTAAAATCACATCATAACAGAAGTGCCCGACCAGTTTGACAAAGCCCGCACAGGGTCTCGACGCGCGAACGCCACACCATGAAGAAACAAGTCGACGAAATGGTGCGTGACAACCTCATTCAGTCGTCCAAGAGTCCATCAACCTCACTCGTGGTATTAGTAAAGAATAAGGACATGACCCTACGTTTTTGCGCCGATTGACGCCGCCTGAATGAATTCGCAAACAAAGACGTGTACCCTCTTCCACGTATAGACGACGCCCTAGACCGACCCCGCAACGCGAAGTACTTTTTCTCGATGAACGTTAAAACGGGCTATTACCAAATTAAGGTTGGCGGAAAAGATCGAGACAAGATGGCCTTTATCACAGGAGATGGCCTCTCCGTGTTTAAGGTCATGCCATTTGGTCTTTGCTCCACGCCCGCGTGTTCTAGCGCGTTTTGGACACTGAGCTCGCTGGATTGGAACGGCGGACTCGCCTCGTTACGTCGTTGTGTTTTCCTCTAGCTTTGACCAGCATATCCAGCGCCTTAAAGCGGTACTTCAAGCTATCAACACCTCTGGACTAACCCTGAAGCCAGAAAGTGCCGCTTCGCCTACGAGGAGCTGTTGTCGCTGAAACACGTCATTAGCAAGTCTGGAGTCTGTCCCGACCAGCGAAAAGGAGCCACCATCACCGATTTCCCGCAGCCCATTGACAATAAGGCTGTACGCCGATTCCTCGGAATGTGCACCTATTACAGGCGTTTCGTCAAACGTTTTTCACAGACCACCGAGCCGCTAGCTCACATCACGAGAAGCAACGTCTAATTCAGGTCGGAAGCGGCACAAGCAGAAGCTTTTCAAGAACTTAAACGACGCCTCCAGACACCATCGATACTTGCGCATTTCAACGAATAGGCCAAAGCAAAAGTACACACCGACGCAAGCAGTGTAGGACTCGGGGCCATCCTTGATGACTGATAGCGTGGATATGGTTATCAGTTACGCTAGCCAGTCACTATCCAAGGCTGAAGCCAACTATTCCATGACAGAAAAGGAGTGCTTTGCCATCATTTGGGCAGTGTCGAGGTTTCGCCCCTACCTCTATGACAGGACTTTCAAAGTTGTGAGCGACCACCGCGCCTTGTGTTGGCTAGCAAACTTGGAAGACCTTTCTTGTCGCCTCACCCGGGGGAGCCTCATACTCGAAAAATTCGACGTGACCATCGTTTAAAAGTTTGGAAGAAAACTCTCTGACACCGACTGCTTGTTTCGTGCCCCCGTCAGACCACCGCTTACTGATGGCCTGGATGAGGACAGCTTCTTAGGAACGATAACTACCGGCGACATCGCCGAGCAAAATCGAGCTGATCTGGAACTCAGAAGCCTTGTGGAATGCCTTAAGGGTAACAGCATGACTGTACCATATGTTTTCAGGAGTGGACTGGAGTCTTTATTCTTGCGAAACGAAGTTCTCTAAAAAAAAGCTTCTCGCCCCTTTGATCCGGACACCTCGTGGTTCTTTGTGCAGTAAGACTAGAAGTACTTTCAGCTCTACACGACGAACCGACGGCTGGAAACCTCGGTGTTTCCCGTATGCTCGCAAGAATACAAAAAAAAATACTACTGGTCGCGACTTGCCGCCGACGTCACTCGTTATGTTAGGACCTGCCGCAACTGCCAGCAACGATAGACACCGCCGACTAAGCCAGGTGGACTTCTAAACTTCATCGAGCCACCTCACCGACCATTCCTGCAAATCGACATGGACTTGCTGGGGCCATTTTCGACATAAAATTCCGGGAAGGAATGGACCGTCGTAGCTATTGACCACCTCACACGCTACGCCGACACAAAGGCCCTGCCCAAGGAAGTACCTCCGAGGAAGCAGGGTTCCTCGTCGAGAACATCATTCTGTGTCACGGAGCTCCACAGGTCCTCTTTAGTGATAGAGGTACGTCCTTTACGGTGGACCTAATTTAAGCGATCCTGAGGCACAGCCAGGCAAGTTAGCGCCAGACCACTACCTACCATCCACACACCAACGGCCTCACCAAACATCTTAATAAGACAATCGCTGATAGGCTGGATCTGTATATATATATATATATATATATATATATATATATATATATATATATATATATATATATATATATATATATATATATATATATATATATATATATATATATATATATATATATATATATATATATATATGGGATATGGCACAACGGGAGCGTTGTCAACAAGGATAAATATATTTATTTCGCAACAGTTTCGGGAGGGGTCCTCCCTTCATCACGGGATGAGGTATACTAACATGAACTTCCAAACTTCGTTGCTGCCGCGTCCCTCTCGCCTTGGAAGATGTTTGCGAGAGTGAGAGAGAAATAAAAAAGAAAGAAAAGAAAAAAGAAAAAAAGAGAAGAAAAAGACGAAAAGAGTAAAAGTAAAAAAGAAAAAAAGAAAGTAAAAAAGAGGAAGAACCACTGTCAACACTGAGAACAAAACCACATGTTCGTGCACGTCCGGTTCTAATCCCGTGCTGGTCAGTTCTCGGCGTGTGTCGGGCCACCCACTATTGTCGCCGTGGTGGCGGGAGCGGTCCGTGACGGCGTGCGTAAGGAAAGGGTTTTCCCTTAATGGGCCGGTCGGCTCTCTTTCATCTTCGTCCGTTTCCCGTCAATAGTCATCAAGCGGTAGGCGAACAGAACCACTTTGTATGTGCATGTGAAAAAGAAAGAAAAAAAAGGAAAAGAAAAAAGAGAGAAAAAAAACAAGAAAGGACAGTGTACACGTACGAGTCAGTCAGAAAAAACAAGCATGGTCTCCAGCTATCAATCTTTGTCACCAATTTCCTCCTGGCTTACTTCTCGGAGGCAGCAAAGTCTTCTGCGGTCCTCGTTGATGTGGGCTACTAATGTTCGAAATTTGAAAATAAAAAATGCCTCGCGCTGTCCGCGCTCGCGTCTGTTTGAGAAACCAGACTGCAAAAGAGTTACGCTGATATTTTCAAAACTGTGGTTTGGCAGGCGCAGATGTCTAGATAAAGGTAGCTTCGGCAGTGGAGTGGCGTGGTACCGGTGATTATTGAACGGCAGCCGAAATGGCGTGTCTATTCGGCCGATATATTTTGGCAGATGTTGCAATGCAGCATGTATATTACGTTACTGGAGTCAAAATTAAGGCTTTCAGTTATGCAGAATTTGAAATCCGAGAAGTTCGCTTTGGATTCACGTGTTGTGACCATCTGTGGGCATACCTTGCATCGAGCTTTTCTGCAGGGATGGCACCCTGATTGAATTTTGGGGGTGTTTGTTTTTGCTCTGACAAGAATGTCCTTCAGATTTTTATCCCTGCGGTACACCACGTGAGGTGGCTTCGCGAAAATAGAAGTTAGTCGTTTGCTTTGCCTGATTATGTTGAAATGGCGGGAAAGTATGTTGTTGATTCGTGGCGCTGATGAGGAGAAAGTTAGTACAAGGTACGTTTGGGAAGTCGTTTTAGATACTTCGTTTGGTTCCTTAATTATATCATTCCTGTTCACGTTGCGAGCACGTAGTATGGCATCGTCAATAATGTCTTCCGGATAATTTTGTTTCAATAAGGAATACTTTAGGTGTTCTGCGTGTCTGTCAAATTCCCGCATATCGGTGCATATTCTTCGGTACCGGTAGGCCTGAGAATATGGAATACCCGTTTTGCAATGCTTTGGGTGGGTGCTGTTGAAATGTAGGTACATTTGACGGTCTGTAGGCTTTTTGTAAAGGTTTGTTGACAAGCGGTCATTTTTGACCGTGACAGTGACGTCCAAGAACTTAATGCTAGTTTTGGAAATGTTGTGCGTGAATTTATTTGATGGTGGCACTTGTTAAAATCCTTTATGAAGCGGAAAATACTTCCCTCATCGTGGTTTCATATCATAAAAATATCGTCTAAGTATCTTCTGTAGTAGAAAAGTTTCAAGGTGCGTCGCTCAATGAATGTTATTTCAAGTGAAGCCATGAAGGTGCTCGCGAAGTTTGGGGCCATTTTCGTGCCCATTGCAGTGCCACTGACCTAAAGGAAATGCTTGCCATTGAACTCAAAATGGTTATAATTTAGTACAAGTTCAAGAAGTGTAAACAATACACGCCACTTACACTCGTTGATGAGTCAGTTTTTTCATATTCAGAAACCATAGCCGCTATTCCGTCATGGTGGGGTATGTTCGTGTATAGTGAGCAGACGTCCATGGTCACCAGGAAACTACCATCCGGAATGTCCAGACTTGAAGTTTCGCAGATGAAGTGATTTGTGTCCTTTAGGTAATAGCGAAAATTTGGGGGGATGTTTTTATTAAGAAATGGATAAATTCTGATATATTTTCTGTTGATGTGCTGTTGCTGGATACTATCGGACGTCCCGGATTGCCTGCCTTGTGTATTTTGGGGAGCAAATAGAATAGACCGGGTACAAAATGGGCCGGTAACTTTGCTTTAACATTTTCCCGGTAATTTTCTCGTCCCAGCGGAGATTATTTAGGGTTACTTTTATCTCCCTTTCAAATTTGGAAGTTGGGTCCGTTGAAAGTTTTTTGTAGAATTTTGTGTATGATAGTTGTCGTTCCCCTGGATGGCATATATATATATATATATAGATATATATATATATATATATATATATATATATATATATATATATATATATATATATATATATATATATATATGTGTGTGTGTGTGTGTGTGTGTGTGTGTGTGTGTGTGTGTGTGTGTGTGTGTGTGTGTGTGTGTGTGTGTGTGTGTGTGTGTAACGTAAGTAGGTATTGGCTGAAGGTAGAGGCTGAGGAAGAAGAAGTCCGAGTAGAATAAACATGAGGTATGAGCCAGGCCACACCGCCAATACATCATAGCGTCACACGAGTCGACAGGATGAAGACCTCGCAACCACTTCATCAACCGGCCATCATCATCGAAGACCTCAGCGAGACGCAGTGACCGAACGTGGACCACAGAAGTGCATCGCCACTGGACACCGTTGCAACCATCATGACGGAACCATCGACAGACCTTCCCTTCCCCAAGTACACCAGAGCAGCGGACGATGGACCCGTGCAGGACTGGTTCTACCTGTTCGAGCTCCACGCTACCACTGCATCATGGTCGGAATGGGAGATGGTCGCCAACTTTACTGACTACGTCTCTAGTGAGGCCTTCAGATTCTACCACACCCATATATTTCAAACCAAAGAGTCATGGGAAAAGATCAAACAAGAAATGATCGTTTGGTTTAAAGAATATAGTGACGACTATGACGAAGACTCGATTTTAACCCAAGCGCAAACAATTGCACTCAGTCGTCAATTTTACAGGCAGTCTTCGACCATTCGAACGCACAACAAGATTTGACCTCTGGCACAAGGCGAAGTGGCACACGAGTTCAGTGGCAGACGACAATGCATATTTTGGGAAAAACACAGCCATCGAGCGCGCCTCCCTTCTGCACGAAAGTCGGCATTTTCGAAGACATCGCTTCAGCATATGACTCGAGACGTTGCTCATCCACCTGATGCCGTTCACTCTTCGTCTCGCATACGTGTTCCACCACCTGTGTTTTCATCATGCGGTTCTTCAAGCGCTCCTAACGCTCACCATTTGCCTTATAAGGACGCCGTATTTATGGTAGACGACCTGGAGCATCAGAAAAATACCCTGTCGAGCCATGCTTCTTCCGCACGGGATCATGCATCGCCATCCGGTGCATACACACTCTACAGTGGAAGCAACACCGAAGGCTCAGACGCATCGAACGTCGCACGCTGCAATGCGCAAGAGCCTCTCGTAGTGAACAGGGTAGAAGAAGCTTCTGAAGAACTTTCTACCAACTCTGAAGCATTATCTTCATTGCCCGAAGTGCCTGACAACAGCCCACAAACTACCAGCTGCCGACTGGGCCCCACATCAAGTTGTGAAGAAAACCAGCGCGATGTTCAAGGAGGGATTTCACCGCAATGCGTTCCACAGCAACATCAGCAACGCCAGCAAAAGCAAGTCCAAGAATCGCAGGCATCCCAACGGATACACTGACAAGGACGACGACGCAAAGTAAGCCTCTTAAAACAAATTCAAAACGTCAGCCATCTTCGCATAAGGGATTGGCGCCAGAAACGCATTTGGCGCAAGAGATCAAGACTGCGCCTACGATTACAGCCCTGAAACAGCAGAAAACGACGAAAGAGATGAGAAGGCACCATCTCTACAACGCAGAGACCAAGACATCATTCTGATTTCATCAGCTGCGACCATCGCACATGCAAACTAGAAGCACCCCGTCTGTTCCCATCACGAGACTCAACTCGACGCCTTCAACATTCGAACTTGAAATGCTACAGGGACTGCCACTCTTACCCGTTCCTCGCAAGAAATCAACCCATGTCACCACCAGTGCAGATCTCCAGGGTGTGTTTATGCCATCCGGAACGCAACAGTCAACCTCGCCCACCAGAACTCCTGCGTTAACCGGACTGCTGCCCTCTCCACTGAAGTCTTCGAAAGTTTACGGAACTTCTCTGGAGCATAGAACCAATTGTGACTTTTGACATTTGTGACTTTTTAACCTCTCCTTGTTTGCTTTTTCTTGTTCATAATTCATGCCTTCTTTCGGGGGGAGGGGGAAGGAATCCTGTAACGTAAGTAGGTATTGACTGAAGGTAGAGGCTGAGGAAGAAGTCAGAGTAGAATAAACATGGGGTATGAGCCCGGCCACGGCGCCAATACTACATCATAGCGTCACCTTATATATATATATATATATATATATATATATATATATATATATATATATATATATATATATATATATATATATATATAGCTCGAGTTGTATCCTCCAGGTCGGGCTTCTCTCAGGCTACCTCCCCAGGGAAGGTCGAGTTGCAATGACAGGTAGCACAGCGAATCGGGCTGAAAGCAGCTATCAGTTTGGAACTCCACTCCGCTCAAGTCTGCTGCTTTCAGCCTTCGTAATGGTACCATGCCGATGCACCTTCCCGAAGATGGTCTGTACGGCCACGGACCTTTCATTATATATATAGATGGTAGCGAAGGCTCCATAGAAGCCCATACGTTCAAAAAATGGCGGGTGATCAACTGCTCACGGGGCTTAGTGCCATCTCTCTGAAGAGATAACCCTACCGGTGGAACAAAAAATAAAGTGAATGTGACGCAATAGGTGGTAAAAGCTGTCAAAAGAAATCGTATTTGTGACGTCATTTTTTTTGTGCACTAGCATAAAATTTAACCTCAAATTACTTTTCACCGGCGCCTAATAGCTAATCACTCGCGCTAAGATGATCGCCCATGAGTCATCCACGAGAGCGCTTCAAGCCAACGCCAGCTATTGTGATGCGGACTCATTACTGATAGTGATACTCGATTTTACGAGAAAGCTTATTCTTTTAACTTTTATTCGCCTGTTCGTGGTATCTTCTACTGATTAATAAAGGCAACCAACAGCGTAGCAGTGTATACAAGTGATATCTCCAGCAGGACTTATTTGTTTCTCACATGCGCAGGTGCACCCGCAAGCCGCGGGATCGAACCCTGGCTGCGGCGGCTGCATTCTAGACGGAGGCGGAAATGTTGTAGGACCATGTGCTCAGATTAGCGTGCACGTTAAAGAACTCCAAATGGTCAAAATTTTCTGAGCCCTCTACTTCAGCGTCTTCCATAATCATACGGTGGTTTTGGCAAGTTAAACCCCACATATCAAAAAATCATACGCAGGTTCTTTGGCATGCACAATGCCTGCGATTTTCTGTTTCAACAGGAAATGACGCCTAGTCACGCCAAATTGATGATACTTTAGTTTTATTCAATGGTCACAATCACTCAACTTTATTACAATGCAGAAAATGTTAAAAACAAAAACATAGATGGACATTCCCTGCGTAATGTTTTTCGGGTTTTTTTGTTTGCATTACGCTCCGAGAAAGTACCGGTACGTATGCGAATAAAGACATGCAAATTGTATTGTAATAGGTAACTTGGCAATCTGCTCACCGATAACGCGAATTATAGACTGCATGCTCAAGAAGGAAAGCGGGCTGCAGAAATATTAGTGGATAGAAGTCCAGCGAACAGTCCATTCCGAACCATTGCCTTTGTTTCTTATCTAGAAGACATTGGTTACCAAGCATACGTTTGCTGCTACTGCATTCTTTCACTCCCTACTAAGGAGTAAATAATTGGAGCAGGGGAGCTTTATGGACTCATGCACTGGAGAAACACCCATCCCGGCTAACTTTCGCTTACATTGTATTGCTTTGGTACCGCTGGGGAGACATTACCGCTGTCCACTGATCATCCAATGGGCAGCTGAAGCGGCGACTGGGTTTTGATAACTGCATCGACAAGGAAATGAGGACGGCGTTCCTGGATGGAGAAGCCCACGCTGCTGACGACCCACGAGGCTACGGACCGGTGGCTTAAGCCACAAAGTTGTCGAACAGCGCCACTCTAACGCAAAGAAATGAGAAAACATCTGTTCTGCGGGTCAGCTGTTCTTATTTTACCCTTCGTAATCCTCAACCTTGTAAGCATGCGTGCCTGTGCCAGCGAGCCAGTGTGTCGCCCCACACTTCATAAATTCTGTTCGAGCCCCTGACAACACCAGACTGCCTTTTCAAGAGAAAGCTTCTCACAAGCAGAACATGAAAAATGAATTTGTGGCCAGCGCGTCCGTGTCGTGGCACGTTATCCTTTCTACTCGTAAAATCTTAATTTTCAGAGTTTATTCAAAGCAACTGCAAAATGCGGCTGCTTTTCATAAAGCAGCTAGCGGTAGCGGTAGGAAACACTGGGTTGCGTGCACTTGAATGTTCAATAAAGAAGTATGTAATGTATAGTTGAAAATTTTAAACACTGCATCAATTGGATCTACAGTGGTGTGAGGACATAGAGTGTTCACGCTGTTAAAATTTGAGTATTGTGTTCTAACTTAGCGCGCATATCACGTTAGAGAGATGCCTCCTGAACTTTGACTGAGAGAGTGCTGTACATTACGTATGCGTAAGGTTTTTTTTAGAGCCCGCATATGCGTTCATACCATTGTGGCCATCACGCCCCGTGTACATATACCCTTCAGTCACTGCACACACCACTGTGTACGTGAACTTCGAAAGCGCATCACACGCTGCTTCACACGCCGGCTGTTTTTTTTTCAAATGGCCCGAAACTTTGAGTGAACATTTCTGCAGGCCTCTTGAGTGCACAACGGGTGATCATCTATTTCGTTGCACTGCAAATTTCTCTAGAGGAGGACTTTTCTGCAGATATTTCAATGTTCGACGATCGTTCGACGTACCTCGGTCTAGTACTCACGTGAAATTTTTTTCTGCGCTCGCAAGAAATGCAGCTAAAAATCGAACTGCGCGTGAATTTCAGGCCTTATATGATTCTTTTTATGCATATACTGAAGTTGACTAGCAGAAAATATCTAGATATTTAGTTACACACTCAATAATCAATAAACACACGAAACACCACGTCGTTTTTTATGCAAGCACTCAAGCTGACTAGTGGCAGATGAACTATATAATTATTTACACAGTCATTGGCTTGTCAATACAGAGTTAAGTGAGGTAGAACAAGCCCTACTTAAACCCAAAACTACATGGCGTTCTTTTTATGCAAGTACTGAAGCTGACTAGGTGGAAGAATATTTACATAATTAGTTACACAGTCGTTTACTTTAATTACTGAAAAACAAAACTACACGTCCTTTTTATGAAAGTATTGAATATGACTGCCGGCTGAATAATTATGTCATTTGTTAAACACTTCGTAACTTTAATAACCTAAACTCTGAGAAGCTCACACCTTCCTTCATTATCATCCTCAGAATGTAATATGAGTGCCTTGCTATTATGCAAAGAGACTTGCACGCGTTTCTGAGTGCCCATGTTAGTTGCGGAAACACTTAGAACGCGCAACCAAACTGTATACGTTTTAGTTGTTTAGCAGCGAAAGGCTTGTTCTACCTCACTTGAAAAAAGTGTTGCGAGTTGAAGTGTATAGAAATGGTAAAAGGCTACCACGCATTGAATTTTTAAGCGTAGTTCTCTGCCAAAATAAAAAGAGCCAGTTAGTGTACTTATAGTTGCTATCACCGTAAAAAAGTAAGGCTGCAGCTAATTGATTGTTGGGTAGAGTCGAACACAAGTTGCGCTGCTATTTTGATGATTTCAAGATCGTAGATTTGCTAATATTCCACTGGGCGATTGAGTCACAATGGCAATCCTAGCCCAATAGTAATGTAGGTCAACACTCTGTCTTTGTAAATCTGCCAGGTCTGCCAGCTGTTGAAGGAAGGGAGCGTCACCGTTATGGACAAAATGGCCTATGCACCTTACGCCTATCTGGGGGACGTCTGGATCTCTTACGAGAACGTCGAGAGTGTCGTTCTAAAGGTTGGTGCACTGTATTTTCACTCGCAGACAATCACTGAGTGCTGGTGTTATGTTTTGTTGTTTGCACCACAATGACACTAAATACATAAGTTATGTTTTAAAAAACAGCTGCCAGTGAGTGATAAACAATTGATTGATATGTGTGGTTGAACGTCCCAAAACCACCATATGATTATGAGAGACGCTGTAGTGGAGGGCTCCGGAAATTTCGACCACCTGGGGTTCTTAAACGTGCACCCAAATCTGAGCACACAGGCTTACAACATTCCCGCCTCTATTGGAAATGAGCGATTAACGACGATTAGTCTGCCGAGAAAGAATTACGATATTGCCGACAACAAGATCTCCATAGGCGTTACGTTGAAGAAGGCGAAAGTCGCGGGGTTAAGACGGAGCTTTTCGCATCGGGGAAAACGTGCCCCGAAAATGAAAGTCAAAATACAAATACAGTATACTGTAAAGTTTTAGCGGCGCACAGAACGTCGACAATCTGATCATCGGCTCAAGCCGCAGACTTTTGTGAATCAGCCACCGAACCTTCTTGTGTTATTGCTGGGGCTCGCGTGAGCTCTTCGTGAAGTTCACCATTTGCGTCCATCCTGTCATCGTAGTAAATTGAGGTGAAACATGCAGTCACGAAGCTTCTAGAACACTGTGGCGCAATCTGGCCCAGGCGTTGCTAAGTGTGTTTGCGGGTAAACCTGAATGCACCTAACAAACCAACAAACACGTGGTGTAATCCTCCCAAGCTCTGAAAAAGCATCGCCGCAATTTTAAAATAGAGTTCGGGAGTGGAAAGAAAGCAGGAAACAGGAACGAAAAGCCCAGAAAAATTAGCAGGCCTTCACGTGCGTAGAGCAACGTAAGGCGCAAAACGAACGACTTCAGGTTGCGTGCTGCGCCGCATAGAGTTGGTAATGCCATCCGGAATGACTTCGTACTTCAGCCTTTTGAGAGAAAACAAAAGGTATGTGTGACTCAATTCGCAGAGTTCTGCCTTGCGACAACTCTCTTGAAAAAGGTAAGGGGACTTTCCTGGAGGGTCAGAGTCAGCCCTCTTTAGTAAATGTGAAATGTCTGTTCTTGGAAGGATGACCTTACATGTCTGAGAGAGTCAGCTGACTCTCGCTGGTGACACTTTTACGTAGGTCAAATTACACTCACCGAAGTGTCGAACAGATTTACAACTAATTTAAGGTATCTAATATACCCATAATTTGCTTTCGCATGACTGCTCTTCGAAATAGTGTAGTATTCATTTTGGAAACTCCAAGAATACATGCCGTTGTGTACAGTGACCACAAGAAATATAGTTATGTTTTAAAAGCACTTTAGTAAGTTTCGTCAATACAACACACCTTACCGAGCACAATAGTATACAAGTGTAACGAAATAGTCTATGACTTCCGTAACACCGAAAGTTGGGCGAGTTGGTGACAGTTCATGATTACAAATAAGCAGCGCACGACGTTTTACAAAAGAGAGACGGGAGCAGCGGTGTCCCTATCGTCTCTCTTTTGTAAAACGTCGTGCGCTGCTTATTTGTAATCATGAACTATGACTTCCAGTTGACCAGCTCAGGTATTTCTCATATGCGTGCTGCCATTGTTATAGCCAACCAAAAGAAAAATGTGACTTCGACGTGCATAGTGTCTTCTCGTGAAAAATAAACTACAGATATCGGCATCACGTTTCGATATTTGTTTGTTATGACCGTCAATAAATCAGAAAGTGGTAACAGCTGCGGGCATCAGAATTATGACATGCTATGTTATCACTCCTGTTCAGTGTGAACAGCCGTAAAGGAATTAGACCTGAGAAGCAGAACGCGATGATGAGAAAACTGCATCGTTTAGCAACTAATTTGTCCACTTATAATGAAAGCTCACAATATAACAGCAAAATCAAACAGGCACAGTGAGAAACCATGATGGTGCAAAACACAGTTTTCAAATTGTAGCTTTTTCACTTGCAACTTGTTGACAACCTTGCATCAAAACATGATGTGATATTCATTTAAACAACGAAAGCAATTGTTGTAGGCTCGTTTGCCAGTGTAACACTCAGCTCGTTTCCTGCGTCCAACTAAAGTAACTATAGTATGGACTGCATCTTTGGCTGAGCACACGCTGCTGTTGATTTTCCTATCACTATTGGTCAGGCGCCCGATCATAGGGACATGTTCCTTTCCTCGAATATGGCTGTCAAGTGTAGTGAAGAGGCTGGAAAGGCAATCCGGGATTCTGGGAATAACCAACACACACACACACACACACACACAGATTTCGAGCCTTGTTCGTTCTTCACAAGACCTCAAGTCGTGTCATCAACAGTGGAGATGTGCAGGGCAGGGTTATGCTATCCAGGGCAAAACAGCCAGCCTCGTCCACCAGAGCTACCCTATATATGACCGGATTGCTGCCCTATACTGTGAAGCTTTTGTGCGAGTTAAGAAACTCTCTCCTGAAATCCAACTACCGCGCATCTTGACATTCTTCACGTTATGCTTTTCATCGTTTCGTTGATTGCAACTCGCGCAATCTTTTGAGGGAGGGAAAATCCTGTGACGTAGAAAGGCAGTGACTTGTAGTAGAAGCTAAGGAGGAAGAAGTCAGAGTAGAATAAACATGGCGTATGAGCCAGGCCACGTCGCCCATTCATCAAAGCATCATATATATATATATATATATATATATATATATATATATATATATATATATATATATATATATATATTGTGATCATCATTACTCGTTCCAAAGTTTCATCTGTACATACTCATCATCACCACTCCAGTTTAGGTTGTGGGGCACATACTCCAGACATTAAAATTAAAGAGTCTTGAGGGTACTGGACGCCATGTTACAAGTGGTGGAGAGTGCTGCTCGATTCCTGCATCCTCTCGTGCTCTCGGACAACCCCAGCGTCTTCTAGAACACATCCCTGGAGCTCCGTTCAGGCCGCCGCTTAAACGACCTAGGTTCGGTAATGTCGCAAGCCGACCAGCCCAGCGCAGTAGCTGCGCCACCGCTCCCACCACCAACAAACCCTTCCTACCTGGTCACCAGCCCTCAAAAGGATCCTCCGCTGTTCGCCGGGTTTCCGGATGAGGACGTGGAAGACTGGCTCGAGAAGTATGACCGCGTGAGTGCCATCAACAACTGGGATAAGCCTGCGAAACTCACCCAAGTTGCATTCTACTTCAGCAGCATCGCAAAAACGTGGTTTTTAAACCACGCTACAGATTTTTTGACATGACCCACATTTACGCGCCAGCTCCGCCAGATCTTCGCCAACCCGTCAGTGCGCTCAGATATCGCCAAGAAAAGGCTTGGTGCACGTCTTCAATGCCCCGGCGAGTCTTACACTTCTTACATTGAAGATGTTTTCGCCATTTGCCGCCGCATCAACAACCATATGGCGGAAAATGACCGTGTGCGCCACCTGCTAAAAGGCATTGCGACTGTCGCTTTTAATGCGCTTGTGGTGCAGAATCTCCAGAGAGTAGCGATGCCGTAGCTACCTTTCAGCGCCTCGAGGAGCTTCTAACCACTGTGGTGCAATTTGATATGCCTGATCTCAGCTCGAGTCATGACACAACAGAGCTGCGTGCATTGACCCGCTCTATCATCCGCGAGGAACTTCATGCACAGGCTTCACCTCGCCACCTTGATATTCAAACGACGCCACCTACTACTAGTTTACGCGACGTCGTTAGGGAGGAACTGGCCTTGATCACAGGCACACCAGTTCCGAGCTTTCATCCCGTGCCCATGCCATGTTATGCTCACGTTGCTGCAACGACGCCTGCGCCCCACCAATGCCTGGTCTCGATGACTGTCACACCTGTTCCGAGTTCATATCCTGTTGCCATGCCAACTTATGCTCAGGTTGCTGCCAGGACACCTGCACCCCAGCGCATCCCAATGCAGCTATCAGTGCCCGATGTGCGTGGTTCGCTCAACTCGTTCGCACCGCGACTATCTTCCCAGCCTTACAACACCTGGCGCACTACACGACCGACTTGCTTTTATTGCGGCATTCGTGGTCATATTTCAAGGTTTTGCCGACGCCGTCAACAAGACAAAAGACGAAGCTACAGTGACTATGAATGGGACAACTTCTACTCAACTGGACCACCCTATCGCCGACTGTATCAGAACAGCCCACGCCAGTCACCGTCTCCGCAGAACTTTGCCTCAGTTGGCAGTTCCCGTTTCTCACGTCGTCGCTCACCTTCACCGATGCGTCGTTCCTCCTCTCCCCTTGTTCAAACTCCGATTCCCGACCACCAACTGGAAAACTAAACAGGGCAGCTTCGGGAGGGAAAGCTGCATCTTTCGAACTGCGTCAAACTCCTCCAGACCACCCATCAAATGTTTTATTAGTGTATGCTGAAGATATACAGACAGAGGCACTAGTAGACACAGGCGCATCACTTTCCGTAATTCGTGCAGACGTTTGTGCCCGCTTGAAAAAAGTTAGGACGCCCTACGATGGCCCTCCCCTTCGATGCGCAGATGGAGTCCCTATTTAGCCTTCAAGTGTTTGTACAGTCCGCGTTTTCATAGATGGCATCCTTCACCACTTTCAGTTTCTTGTACTTCCTTTGTGCACTCACACAGTCATTTTAGGATAGGACTTCCTTTCTTCGGCATCAGCTTTCACATCGTGTCGTCAGCGAGTAATTCATATGTCAGCTACTGAGAGTTCATCTGATGTCGATCCATACAGCTTCCGTTTCGTTGCTGCCGCGGATTGTTTCATTTCGCCAGGAGATGAACGAATTCTCACGATCGCTTCGGATGCTATAGTTAACGGTGACGTGTTCATTGCTCTATCAGTTCGCTCCAAACCAGCGGGGCTTACTATTGCACCCGGCTTTGTGCGGTTTAACGACGGTAAGGCATTGGTCACCGCCTTGAACCCAACGTCTTCGCCAGTGATGCTGCCCCAGGGCACTGCTGTGAGCTGCTTCGCTGAAAGCGAGCCTTTTTTGCGGGTTCCCCTTCACGCAGAATCACCGCCTTTGTCTGCTATAACCGATACCAAGGCAACCACTGCTGCTTTAAATGCTACCATAAGTCCTCACCTCACTGCTGAGCAAAAGAGAGACCTCTTAGACATTCTCCAAAAGCACAGCTTTTCGTTCGACGTACATTCCAAAGTTTTGGGCCGCACCTTCGTTGCAAAGCACAGCATCGAAACCGAAGGCAGCTCCATTGTGCGCCGCCGCCCATACCGTCTGTCTTCGGCGGAACGGCAAATGATGGAGGAAAACGTCGCCGACATGCTCAAAGGGGATATTATTCGACCTTCATTCAGCTCTTGGTCGTCTCCTGTGGTGTTGGTGGAGAAAAAGGATGGCTCTGTCCGCTTTTGTGTTCATTACAGAGCGCTCAATAAAATAACAAAAAAAGATGTATATCCGTTGGCACGCATAGATGATGCCCTGGACTCCCTACAAGGTGCAGAATATTTCTCCAGCCTTGACCTTCGATCCGGGTATTGGCAAATACCTATGCGCGAAGCAGACAAGGAGAAAACGGCGTTTGCAAGGCCTGACGGGCTTTACGAGTTCAACGTCATGCCTTTTGGCTTATGCAACGCTCCAGCAACATTCGAGCGCATGTATAATACTGTCTTACGTGGTCTCAAGTTGAAAACCTGCTTATGCTATTTGGACGATATCATAATTTATTCTGCTTTTCCTCAGCACCTTAAGCGTTTGGACGAAATTATTACGTGCATTTCGAACGCTGGGCTTCAGCTCAATACAAAGAAGTGCCACTTCGCCAGCAGGAGCATCAAAGTATTGGGTCACCTTGTCAGCAAAGATGGCGTTCGACCCGATCCCGACAAGGTTGCTGCCGTAATTAATTTTCCACGTCCGGGCTATCAAAAACAATTGCGGAGTGTCGTGGGCCTGGCGTCTTACTTCCGCCGCTTTATCAGTCACTTTGCTGCCATTGCGGGGCCGTTACACAAGCTTGTGACGTTAAGAACGGCCTTCACTTGGACTGACGAGTGCGAGTGTACTTTCCAAGCCCATAAACGTGCTTTGAAATCAGACCCCGTCCTCCGTCACTTCGGTGAGAGCGCACCCACTTTCCTTCACACAGATGCCAGCGGCCACAGAATCGGTGCCGTCCTCCTCCCGCGCGACGAGACTTCACGTGAGCGAGTGGTTGCGTATGCAAGTCACGCACTAACACCTGCGGAGCAGAACTACTTGATAACAGAGCAGGAATGTCTTGCTGTCATTTGGGCCATCCAGAAGTTTCGACCTTATCTGTATGAACGCCGCTTCAATGTCATTACCGACCACCATGCCCTAAGCTGCTTGTCCTCGATGAAGAATTTGTCTGGCTGACTCGGTCGCTGGATACTCCGTTTGCAAGAGTACACTTTTGTCGTTGTGTACAGGTCTGGCAAACAGCATTAGGATGCTGACGCTCTCTCTCGCTGCGCTCTGCCACTTTCATCTCCAACCACGCATCCTCGATGCCCCTGAGGTGATCAAGTGGCTTCCTCTGCAATCACGTTATCACCTCTGGCAGTTGCTGGGTCACTATCTTTAAACAGGAGTGCTCAGTTTGCCGCGTGCCAACGTGACGACCCATACTGTAACCGCATCATCGGGTACTTGAATGACTCGCCTTCTCCACCTAATGCCAGACTACGTCGTCAGCTACGGCAGTTCAAGCTACACAACAATGTCCTGCAGCGCTATACTTACAATGCGGATGGGCATCAGTGGGTGCCAATACTTCCCCGTTCACTGCGAAATCAAGTTCTCAAAGCACTTCACGACAACCCATCAGCTGGTCACCTGGTATTTAAGAAGACCTACAACCACGTTTTGAGCCGTTTCTTCTGGCCTGGTCTTTCTACCTTTGTGGCTAATTATGTCACTTCTTGTGCACTGTGTCAACGCCGGAAACGACCAACTTCTGCTCCTGCTAGAATAATACAACCCATTCCATGTCCCGATGCACCTTTTGTCGTTGTCAGAATAGACCTCGTTGGACCACTTCCCGTAACGCCAGCGGGCCACCGCTGGATCGTCGCAGCCATCGACCACCTCACACGATACGCGGAGACCGCTCCTCTACGCACAAGCTCTGCCTCAGACGTTGCCACCATCTTTTTAGAAGCCATTGTGTTGCGTCATGGTGCACCTTGCACGTTGTTGAGTGACCGGGACAAGGCCTTCATGTCGACAATTCTTGACGAAATTCTAAAAGTTGTGGCACAGTTCATAAGACCCCATCCGCTTACCACCCGCAGACAAATGACCTGACAGAGCGATTCTACCGGACTCTAATCGACATGATATTCATGTACATCGGACCGAACCACGATAACTGGGACAAAATCTTGCCGTTCGTAACGTTTCCACACAACATCGCTGTTCAACGTACCACCGGGTAATCACCTTTCTTCCTCGTCTATGGTCGTGCGCCGACATTCACTATTGATGCCTCTTTCTTCAATTTAACGACAAAAACGTCCACGACTACGCCAGAAAAATTTCGTCTCCAGGCTCGCTGACGCACGGACACGTGCTCAACTCAACACGGAGGCCAGTCATTTAGACCGCAAGCAACGCTATGAGAGCTTTCGTCGCGACGTCACCCACGGTCCTGGAAATGAAGTACTACTTTGGACGCCTGTTCGTACACCCGGATTGTGTGAAAAGTTTCAGTCACGCTTTCTCGGACCTTACGTTGTTAGTGAACGAACATCTCCTGTCAATTACCTTGTCACTCCCGTCGAGGGTTTCTCGAACCATCGTTAACGTGCATCCGAGATAGTTCACGTTTCACGCCTTAAACCCTTTGTCCGCCGTACCTTTCCCGCCTAAGTCTCGGCCGGCCGGCCGCTCAAGAGTGCGGGGAAAATAAGTGTGAGAATCATTACTCGTTCTATCTTTTCATCTGTACATACTCATCACCACTCTAGTTTAGGTTGTGGGGCACATACTCGAGACAATAAAAAAGAGTCTTGAAGGTACTGGACGCAATCTTACAATATTATATATATATGCCCCCTCCCGCCACCGCGGCGACAATCTTGGGTGGCCCGACACACGTCGAGAACTGACCAGTATGGGATAAGAACCGGATGAGGACGTACACAGATATTTGGTTTCGTTCTCAGTGTACAGTATTTCTTCCTCTTTCTCACTTTCTTTCTTTTTTCTTTTTGTCTTTTTTCTTCTCTTTTTTTCCTTCTTTCTTTCTTTTTTCAGTTCTCTCTCACTGTCGCAAACATCTTTCAAGGCGAGAGGGACGCGGCATCAACGAAATTTGGAAGGTCATGTTAGTATAACTCATCCCTTGATGAAGGGAGGACCTTTCCCAAAATTGTTGGGTAATAAATATATTTATCCTTGTTGACCATCCTCCCGTTGTGCCATATCCCATACCTTCACGACGACTAACTGGCCCATTGAAATATTACTCCCACTATATATATATATATATATATATATATATATATATATATATATATATATATATATATATATAAGTCAAGTAGATCCTCCAAGAGAACGGTAACAACGGAAGTGTTTAATTCGACAGTTTCGGCCAGAGTCTGGCCTTCATCAGGAGTCATGGTACATTCTGTTTGCGCTCACATTTATAGTATTTTGGGTAAAAAATGAGAGGGAAGGAACGAAAAAAAAAAAAAAAAAAAAAAAAAACAGAAAGAAAGAAAGAGTTTGAAAAACGAGAGAGGAAAGGATATCCAGAAAGTTCCAGGTTCCACTGTGCTTCGCGAGTGGCGTCGTCAGTGTGTATTTTCTTAGTATTGCGTTCAGTGCAGTTTGGTGGCGATCCCTTTATTGTAGACGGGGCCTGGCTAAGGTAAGGGCTTGCGTGTCGCGAAAAATGCTTTTTTTATTATTATTTTTTATTTTTTATTTTTTAAAGACCGTCACTAATTCGGCGTCGGGGACAGCGTTCCGAGGCTCCAGGAAGTCGGCGCGGGAGAAAATGTTTCTTAAGGTGCTGTCTGTCGTTTTGAATGCTATTTTGCTCTGCGAATCCGCGTTTGGGGGTTTAAAAGACACCTCACATTTTCTTCGAGATATTGCAGACCTGCGCATTCCGAAACACTCATACTTAGTTACCCTTGATGTGTCTTCACTTTATACAAATATTCCCCACGATGATGGCATAGCGGCATTAAAAAACACATACACAAACCATAGACAACCTGACACCCCAGATTTCTCTGCCATCGCAAGCCTCACAAGACTTGTATTAGAACTGAACTCATTCGAGTTCAACCAAGAGTACTTTCGACAAATCAGCGGCACCGCCATGGGTACCAAACTCGCACCAAACTATGCTAACATTTTTATGGGAGAACTAGAAACCGAATTTTTGTCCCAAACTCCCTTGAAACCACTCCTATACAGGCGGTACATTGACGATATTTTTCTTATTTGGACTCACAGCGAGGATGAACTGCTAAACTTTATCGATACTTACAATACTGTGCATCCAAACATACACTTCACACACACCTACTCACAAGTAACCGTAAATTTCCTTGACGTTACCATAATAATAGAAGATGATAAACTTTCCACAACCCTCTACCGCAAACCAACAGATCGACAACAGTACCTCCATTACCAAAGTGATCATCCACGCCATTGTAAAAACAGCATTCCATACGGCCAGGCCCACCGTTTTAAGCGAATTTGCTCAAAAGACACTGACTTCCACGCGAGCTCACAAAAGCTTAAACTCGTGCTCGAAAAACAGAAATATCCTCCACATGTAATTGATGACGCTATTCAAAAAGCTAGAAAACTTCAGCGTGATGACCTTCTGATGAAGCGGCCACCACAACACAACCTGCAACAGACACACCTATGTTTAACATACAGCACGAATTTCCCCAACGTTAACAAAATCCTTAAACGACATTACAACATACTGGAACAAAGTGAACGTCTAAAACGTGCATTCCCATCGGCTCCTGGCGTCGTTTACCGACGAACACGCAACCTCAAAGACACACTTGTAAACTCCCAAATCAATACTTCAACTTCCGACAGTTCATGCCGACCTTGTCTGAAGCCTCGATGTTTTGTATGCAAAGCGATGCGAGATACAAGCAAGGCAAGCAGCACACAATCCAACTTTTCAATTAACATACGAGGAAATCTAACATGCGATTCCCCTAATGTGGTATATCTACTTGAATGCAACGTGTGCGGCATGCAATACATCGGACAAACGGAAACACCCTTTAGGATTCGTTTCAATAATCACAGAGCCCACGCGAAATCAGCGCCGAATCTACCTCTATCAAAACACCTTAACCTTCCCGGCCACTCCTTCGACAAATTGTCAGTCACACTTCTAGAAACAGGATTTAAATCAAACCGGGAACGTGAACAACGTGAATCATACCTCATACACCGATTTAACACCCTCGAAAAAGGCATAAATGAAAGTCCGGGTACACTTGCAGCAATCAAAGCACTATAATATATACATATGCATTTATATGTGTATATGTACTTATGCATATGCGCATATGTATGGGGGTGTATGTGTGTATATGTAAGTTTATAATTGTAATCATAACAGTTCAAGATTTCGCGGCACTGTGGCGGCGACGAGGACTGGACAACTACAAATATCTTTGCGTGTTTCAGTGAACCACTGTCGTCTATTTCTATTTCTCTGAATAACCGAACAATAGTTGTAAGCCCGACTTGTCGAAGGGTCACCGCATGCACAACTAAAAGCCCCGAACGTGGATTCCCAGAACAAAATGCAATCACTTCAAACGCCCCTTCTCGCCTTTTGGCAACCCTTCCCCGATTTTGGCAACAAAGCCCGACATCCACATACACAACTAAACGCCCCGAACGCGGTTTCCCAGTACAAAATAGCAATCACTTCAAACGTCCTTTCTCGCAGTTTGGAAACCCTTCCCGCATTTCGACAACAAAGCCCGACATATAGAAGGGCCACCCCATACACAATTAAAACCCCCAAACGCGGATTCGCAGAGCAAAATAGCATTCAAAACGACAGACAGCACCTTAAGAAACATTTTCTCCCGCGCCGACTTCCTGGAGCCTCGGAACGCTGTCCCCGACGCCGAATTAGTGACGGTCTTTAAAAAATAAAAAATAAAAAATAATAATAAAAAAAGCATTTTTCGCGACACGCAAGCCCTTACCTTAGCCAGGCCCCGTCTACAATAAAGGGATCGCCACCAAACTGCACTGAACGCAATACTAAGAAAATACACACTGACGACGCCACTCGCGAAGCACAGTGGAACCTGGAACTTTCTGGATATCCTTTCCTCTCTCGTTTTTCAAACTCTTTCTTTCTTTCTGTTTTTTTTTTTTTTTTTTTTTTTCGTTCCTTCCCTCTCATTTTTTACCCAAAATACTATAAATGTGAGCGCAAACAGAATGTACCATGACTCCTGATGAAGGCCAGACTCTGGCCGAAACTGTCGAATTAAACACTTCCGTTGTTACCGTTCTCTTGGAGGATCTACTTGACTTATTGCAACGCTACGGCCATTTTCGCCACCATGCCTATATATATATATATATATATATATATAATTGCAGGGAATAAATTCTTGGACGCCGGTAAATAGTATGAAAAAAAAGGAGAGACACGTCGAAAAACGGAAAGGTTTCTTTACGTTTCGGCCGTGGGACCGGCCTTCGTCAGAATAACAAATGTAACAGTGGTGCAACAGCATATAAGCGCATACGTTTCGCTTGCAATAGTCACGAGTGTGCAAACATCATAAAAACAAGTACAACAATCAGACATAAAATCTACATGGGGGCCCCCGTATCACATCCTACTTATAAGCAATCAAATAACAAGTCACGACACGTGCACAAGGATTACAGCTGGTACAAGCAATAACATCTACAGCGGTCACTGGTGCAAGACGCTCAGTTTCCCCGTACTTTCATTTAACCCGCCTGCGATCGTATTGAACTTAAAGATGAGAATGTGGCGAGGAAGCGTTTAATGAATTTTCGGCAGAAATAACATATATATATATATATATATAGTTGCAGCAAGTAAGTAACGCTGGCCCCGGTAGAATAAGGAAAAATTGAGTATGACGCACGTCAATTGGTCTTGCATGGTTGAACAATCGTCATACAGTCACTGCATCCATCTACCGTTCTCCCTCATCCTCGAATTCTGAGTTTTGCGTGCAGCTTGAAAGAATCCTTGCAACTCTAACCCTGGAAAACAAAAACATTATTATTTGCGGTGACGTAAACATAAATATCCTTGATACTAACACTCCAGTTTGCTTGGAATATGTTCGCTGTTTTTTTAGTTTTGGCCTACATTCTCTGATTCACTCCCCGACTAGATGTGATATGAATGGGTCTAACACATTAATCGACCATGTACTATCGAATATCTTTGCTGATTCGAAGTCCGGGGTTATTGACTATTTATTCACCGACCACTATCCTGTATTTTTATGTCTTGATGCCTGTATTCCCATAAAAAATAAGCATAATACCAAGACAGTATTCAACTCAGCGGAATTCGTTGAGATAGTGCGTAATGCTGACTGGGACTTTGTTGCACAAGAAGAATGTGGCGAGGAAGCGTTTAATGAATTTTCGGCAGAAATAAGCGCATTCATTGCAGAATGCACAACCACCAGTACCGTCATACATTGGTTTCGCACGCCTAGAAACCCATGGGTAACTCCTGGTCTCTTGCATTTCATATCTTAAAAGAAAAACATGCGAAAAAAATTAAAATGTCAGCCTTCAAACAGCTCTCTAAAAACGCGCTTAAAAGATATTCAAATCTACTTTCAATGCTGCTTAAGAGGGCCAAACGCGAGTATTATGAAAAACAAATAGATAAGAACGGTAATGATACCAGGAAAAACTGGCAGTTAATAAAAAAATTCTTGAACAGCAGCGAGACCACATGCTTATCAAAAATAACGGTTGATGGACGTTCCCTTACCGAGCCACTCGATATCGCTAATGCTTTCAGTGATACTTTTGCATCAAATTACCCTGATTCACTAGTTGACCTTCATTTTTTCATTCTATTTCGTTCACCTCAGTCTTTTTACTTACGTCCTACATCTGCAGACGAAGTCTTTCAAATCAAGTCATCTCTTAAAACCAAAACGCCAGGCTTAGATTCCATTCACCCGTCTAAGATAAAGCTCGTGGCACGTGAACTGTCTCCTATTTTAGCTGAAATAATTAACAATTTGTTCAAAGCAGGTGCATTTCCTGATGCTTTAAAGGTAGGAAAAATAACACCTGTTTTCAAAAAGGGCGATCGTTTGTCAACTAATAATTACCGACCGATTTGTGTACTTCCTTTCTTTAGCAAAGTAATCGAAAAGCTTTTTTAGTTGCGTTTGATGTGCTATCTGCTTAAATTTAACCTACTCTCTCCCCACCAATTTGGTTTTCGACCTGGCTACTCGACAGAGCTCGCCTTTCTCAGCTTTACTGACCGAATTAAACAAGCCATAGACGATGGATTACTTACTGGGGCAGTTTTTATTGACCTCACGAAGGCTTTCGACACAATTAACCACCGAATCCTTCTGTGTAAACTTGAATCTTTCGGAATTGTGGGTCCCGCTTTGCAGTTAATTCGCAATTACTTAACAAATCGCTCACAGGTAGTTTGTGTCAATAACATTGCGTCATCTGCTAAGCCAGTTACCATGGGCGTCCCTCAAGGTTCAATCTTAGGCCCTCTTCTATTCCTACTTTTTATTAACGACCTACCTAGTTCCCTTAACCATACTAACTGTCTTCTTTACGCCGATGACACTACTATTTTTACATCCCAGAAAACAACTGCTGAACTTGAAAGTAGCTTAAACTCCGATCTCTGTAATATTTATCAATGGTGTGTTAACAATCATCTTTATATGAATCCCTCTAAAACTACATTTGTGGTGTTTTCATCCGCACAGAACCCATTTCCCTCACCAGTTTCCGTATCTCTTAACAACCATATTATTTCCGTATCGGATCATGTGAAGTTCTTAAGCGTAATACTAGACAAGCATTTGAAATATAACTATCATGTACTCTCAATATTAGAAAAAGCTTCTTTTGTCATTTATGTTCTCATTAAAGCCCGCCCTTATTTTCAGTCACGCATTATTTTATCATTATACTATGAATATATTCATAGCCATCTTTCCTATTGCATTTCATCCTTGGGTAATACATATGCCAGTCACCTGGAGCACCTTCTACATCTTCAGAAACGGGCACTACGTCTGATCGCCTTCGCTCCATTTCAATCGCCTTCTACGCCACTCTTTATTTATTTTTCCGTGCTTCCAATTATTCTTTTATCCACTCTAAAGTTAGCTATATTGATGTACTGCCTCATTTATCATGGTCTATGTGTTTCAGGGCTATCCACACAACATCTTGTCAATACTAATAACATCAGGTTTTCAGCCTGTCACAATTTCCTTCTCCCTAAAGTGCGTAGCAATTATGGAAAACTAACTTTTAAATTTACAGGTGTATCCGTATGGAACAACATATCACTTGAAATAAAGTTATGTCCCACATTCTATTCGTTTCGCAAAATGTTTAAAGAGTACCTAATCACAAAACGTGTTTTCTAAACTTTGCCGTCGTGCCTTACTCCTAATTTTAGTATTTCCTTCACTCACTATGCCACTTGCTGTTACACAGAACTTTTCTTGCCTTGTTGTTATGAAATTTTAACCATTCTTTGTTTAATTCGTGCAAAGTGTTTTTCACTGCTTGCTGCATTGTTATCGCACTTGACTTATTCTCTAACGGAGGTTCCACCGACAGTTTTCTAACTTCAGGACCACCTCTGTACTGTAGAATTTTATTCATGTAAATGTATGCATTCCTGAAATAAAGTTTGATTTGATTTGATATTCTGACTGACGTTTCGGCTGGTGGCCTAGCCGAAACGTAAGTCAGATTGTACCGTGCAAAACCAACGTGCGTCGTACTCTATTTTTCCTTTTATAAATATATATATATATATATATATATATATATATATATATATATATATATATATATCATCATCATCAGCCTGACTACGTCCGCTGCAGGAGGACAAAGGCCTCTCCAATGTTCCGCCAGTTAACCCGGTCCTGTGCTTGCTGCTGCCAATATATACCCGCAAACTTATTAATCTCATATGCCCACCTAACCTTCTGTCTCCCTCTAACCCGCTTCCCTTCTCTGGGAATCCAGTTAGTTACCCTTAATGACCAGCGGTTATCCTGTCTACGCGCTACATGCCCGGCCCATGTCTATTTCCTCTTCTTTATTTCAACTATGATATCCTTCACCCCCGTTTGTCCCCTAATCCAATCTGCTCTCTTCTTGTCTCTTAAGGTTACACCTACCATTTTTCTTTCCATTGCTCGCTGCGTCGTCCTCAATTTAAGCTGAACCCTCTTTGTAAGTCTCCAGGTTTCTGCTCCGTAGCTAAGTACCGGCAAGATACAGCTGTTATATACCTTCCTCTTGAGGGATAGTGGCAATCTACCTGTCATAATTTGAGAGTGCTTGCCAAATGTGCTCCACCCCATTCTTATACTTCTAGTTACTTCAATCTCGTGGTTAGGCTCTGCGGTTATTACCTGCCCTAAGTAGACGTAGTCTTTTACAACTTCAAGTGCACTATTACCTATATCGGAGCGCTGCTCCTTTCCGAGGTTGTTGTACATTACTTTCGTTTTCTGCAGATTAATTTTAAGACCCACCTTTCTTCTCTCCTTGTTTAACTCCGTAATAGTGAGTTGCAATTCGTCCCCTGAGTTACTCAGCAATGAAATGTGATTGGCCAAGTGCAGGTTACTAAGGTATTCTCCATTAACTCTTATCCCCAACTGTTCCCATTCAAGGCTTCTGAAAACTTCCTGTAAGCATGCGGTAAATAGCATTGGGGAGATTGTGTCCCCTGCCTTACACCCTTCTTGATTGGTATTCTGTTGCTTTATTTATGAAGCACTATGGTAGCAGTTGATCCCCTGTAGATTTCTTCCAGAATGTTTATATATACTTCATCTACGCCCTGATTCCGCAGTGTCTGCATGACGGCTGATATTTCTATTGAATCAAACGCCTTCTCGTAATCTATGAAGGCTATGTATGTGTTTTTTGCTTATTGTGTTATTAGTAATGTTGTTTGGGCGATCGGTCTGTTTGATTACTAGTATTACTCCCTGACATGTTGTTTTACTGATGCTATAGTAACCTCTTGTATGTATCCCCCCTTATGTAATGCCCTCCGGGCTCTTAAGGTATTTAAATAAATAAAAAATAGTGGTTGGTTATACTCTGAGCATTTCTCTATTACCTGATTGATAGTATGAATGTGGTCAATTGTTGAGTAGCCTGTTCGAAATCCTGCTTGTTCCTTTGGTTGATTGAATTACAATGTTTTCTTTACCCTGTTAGCAATTACCTTTGTAGATAGCTTGTACACTACAGAGAGCAAGCTGATCGGCCTGTAATTCTTCAAGTCCTTGTCATCTCCTTTCTTATGTATTAAGATGATGTTAGCGTTCTTCCAAGACTCTGGTACCCTTCCCGTCAGGAGACACCTCGTAAACAGGGTGGCTAGTTTTTCTAACACAATCTGTCCTCCATCTTTCAGCAGATCTGATGTTACCTGATCCTCACCAGCAGCTTTGCCTCTTTGCATGCTCTCCAGAGCTTTTCTGACTTCTTCTATCATTACTGGTGTGGTGTCATCTGGGTTACTGCTAGTTCTTATAGTATTAAGGTCGTGGTTCTCGCGGCTACTGTACAGATTTGTGTAAAACTCCTCCGCTATTTTATTTATCCTATCCATATTGGTAGTTATTTTGCCTTCTTTGTCCCTTAGTGCATACATCCGACTTTTGCCGATCCCAAGTTTCCTCTTCACTGCTTTGACGCTTCCTCCGTTTTTCAGAGCATGTTCAATTCTCTCCATGTTATACCTTCTTACATCGCATACTTTACGTCTATTAATCAACTTCGAAAGCTCTGCCAGTTCTATTTTGTCTGTTGTACTTGACACTTTCATGATTTGACACTTCCTAATTAGGTTCTTCTGTCCTGGGAAAGCTTGCCAGTGTCCTGTCTAACTACCCTGCCTCCAACTTCCACTGCACACTCCGTAATGATATTCGTCAGATTATCATTCGTTGTATCTACGCTAAGGTTGGTTTCCTCACTAAGAGCCGAGTACCTGTTATGCAGCGACACTCTGAATTCCTGTACTTTCCCTCTCAGTTCTAGCTCATTGATTGGCTTCTTGCGTATCAGTTTCTGTCGTTCCTTCTTCAAGTCTAGGCAAATTCGAGACCGTATCATTCTATGGTCACTGCATAGTATCTTGCCAACCACTCCCACATCCTGCACGATTCCTGGGTGTGGAGTCATTATAAAGTCTATTTCGTTCTTATTTTCGCCATTAGGGCTCCTCCATGTCCACTTGCGGTTTTCTCGCTTTCGGTAGAAAGTATTCAAAATCCGCCAATTATTGCGTTCTGCGAATTCTACTAGTAGCTCTCTACTGGCATTTCTAGTGCCGATGCCATAATCTCCTACAGCCTGGTCTCCAGCCTGCTTCTTCCCTACCTTTGCATTAAAGTCGCCCATCACTATAGTATACTGTGTTTTTACCTTACTCATTGCTGATTCCACGTCTTCATAGAAGCTTTCAACTGAAGCGTCATCATGGCTGGATGTAGGCACGTAAGCCGGTACTACCTTCATCTTGTATCTTTTATTCAGTTTAATTACAATACCTACCACCCTTTCATTAATGCCATAGTATACCTCTATGTTGCCAGCTATGTTTCTGTGAATCAGGAACCCTACTCCCAGTTCTCTTCTGTCTGCCAGGCCCCGATAGCAAAGGACGTGCCCATTCTGTAGCACCGTATAGGCCTCATCTGTCCTCCTTACCTCACTGAGCCCTATTATATCCCATTTAACACCCTCTAGCTCCTCGAATAGTACAGCTAGACTTCCCTCACTAGATAAGGTTCTAGCGTTAAACGTTGCGAAGTTCAGGTTCCAATGGCGGCCTGTAGTCCAGAGATTCTTAGCACCCTCTGCTGCGTTGCAGATCTGACCACCGCCATGGTCAGTTGCTTCGCAGCTGCTGGGGACTGAGGGCCGTGAGTTATTTGACGTATGCATGCGGGAGGTAGTGGCCAAATACTGCACCAGGGTGGCCAATCCTTCTCTGGTGAGGGAGTGCGTTCCCGGTGGTGGTTACCGGTGAGGCCGCACCCCAGGCCTCTTAATGCAGTTCCATCAACACGGATTTTTTTTTCGGTTGGGAACTGCGCGGCACCGGGATTTGAGCCACGGACCTCTTGCATGCGAGGCGGATGCTCTAACCACTACGCCATCGCCGCACCCAGATTGTTATGTTCTAAGTGTAGGTTTCAGCGGTAGGTAGGTAGGTAATCAACTTTATTGATTCACGAATGAATCATTTGAGGGGGGGGGGGGGGTTGGGGAAGTCGAATCAGGATGACGACGAGCCCTCAGGCCGCTCTAGGTGGCCGGACACTGCTGTGCTTCGGCGACCCTTCTGGCCCAGCTCACTGTCCGGAGCTGTAAACCCGGTTGCGAGCTGCGCATGGCAGCCTCCCATCGCTCCTGGTGTTCTGACCCTCTCCACGGAGGTTTGGGTTTGTTTGGACAATTCAGAAATATGTGCTGGAAGTCGGCTCTGGTGCTAGGACATAAGTTGCAATGAGGCGAGGTTTCGCCATGTGTAAAAAGGGAGAGAAGAAAAGGAGTCGTTACTGTGGCCGTTTGAAGTCTGCGCCACAAAGCCTGGTCACTTCTGGAGAGAGATTTATGTGGCGGGGGATACGTTAGGCGGGAATTACGGTAAAATAGCGTGATATCGTGATAGCTGAGGAGTCGATCCCTGGCACTTCGAAGCGAAGGCAGGTCGCTGTGAGCCCGGTTGGCGAGTGCTCGGGCTTGGGTGTGAGCGGCCGTGTTGCCTGGGTGTCCACAGTGCGCAGGGACCCAGAGGAGGGTGATGAGGCGATCAGGTGGAAGAGATGATTCAAGAATTTCAGCAGCCGAAGAATGAATTCGGAAAGCGGCGAAATTACGAAGTGCTGTTTTTGAATCAGAAAAATATACTCAGCGGAGGAGTGAACAATGGCTAAAGCAATTGCCACCTCCTCTGCTTCCAGGGATTCTGTCGAATTTTGAAGGGACGCACTAGCGACCAGTTTTTGAAATCCATCTACGACGGCTACAGTGAAATCTCGATGATCTACATATTCGGCCGCGTCTACATAGACTGCGGGAGAATTAGGAGGGAAGCGCTTCTGAAGGGACTTGACTCGAGCCTCCCGTCACGCCTGATTATGTTCTGGGTGAGTATTTTTGGGGAGTGGCGGGATTAATAGGTTGCTGCTAACAGTGACGGGAACTAAGTGCGTGGCCGTGGTGTGACCAGGAACGTTGATTTCAAGTCGGCGCAGGAGTACCTGTCCTGTTTCTGTGAGTGATAGTCTTTGATATTGGCTGAAAAGATGCGCCTCTACAAGCTCTCTCAGAGTGTTGTGCACCCCAAGTTGGAGTAGTTTATCCGTAGCTGTTGATTTAGGGAGATGGAGCGCAGTTTTATAGGCATTACGAATGAGTCTGTTAAGTTGCTCGATCTCCGTAAGTGAGAGATAGAGGTAGGGGATAGAATAGGTAATTCTGCATAGGCAAAAGGCCTGTATCAGGCGGCGTGTGTCTGCTTCCCTCATGCCGCGACGACGATTGGATATGCACTTAAGGAGGGAAGCTGTATTTTGAACTGAGGTGCGGATTAACTTTATGGTGTCAGCGTTCGAGCCATTATCGGAAATATTAAGGCCTAAAATATAGATTTTATTGACCCTGCGAATAGGGGTGTCATCAAGCATGACTTGAATGTGACATGTATCTTGCTTTTTAAAGTCAATTACTAGGAGTCCCGATTTAGCCCCCGAGCAGCTGAGCCCAATATTGTTGGCGTGTTTAACAAAAATGTCAGCGGCCAACTGAAGCTTCGATTCGATTTCGCCATGGTTGCCAGTATTGACCCAGATGGTGATGTCATCCGCGTACAAGGAGTGATTGATGGAAGAAAGTTTGGCAAGTTCCCGCGCTAGCGGTATGAGAGTAACGTTAAAAAGGAACGGGGACAAAACTGATCCCTGGGGCGTTCCCTTGCTCCTAGCATGAAGGGATCGGTTTTGAAAGTGCCCAACTGTAGGCAGACGGACCTATTGCTGAGAAAGGTAGAGACATACCTGTGCGTGCGAGAGCCTACGTTTAGTTCACTAAGAGATTGTAAAATCGAGGAGTGAGAAACATTATCAAAAGCCTTAGTCAGGTCCAATGCAAGAATGGCTTTGGTGATGTGTGGAAAAGTAGGATTTAGCACGTCCTCTATAAGCTGCAGCGTGACATCCTGAGTGGAGAGTCCCGCTCGGAAGCCGTACATGGTGGAGGGAAACAGTTTGTCTTGTTCCATGTAGCGATTAAGACGATTGAGCGTTACATGCTCCATCAGTTTTCCTGTGCATGAGGCTAGAGAGATCGGCCTCAAATTATTAAGGTCTAACGGCTTATTATGTTTGGGTATGAAAGTCACCTTAGCTGACTTCCATTCCTGGGGCAGCGTGCCCTGCTCCCATTGTTGATTCATGTAATCGGTTAGAGCTGCCACTGACTTGGAGTCTAAATTTCGGAGTGTTTTGTTAGTAATTCCATCTAGTCCTGGAGCAGATGTGGTGCGAAGTTTGCTTAGGGCAGCCCAAACTTCCGCCTCTGCAATTGGTGCATCCAAGTCTGCATTGGGAGCTCCATTTTAGGTAGGTAACGATTTTCACCTTGGGCCAGGGAAACACGTAGTTTTAAGAGCAGTTTCAACGTCTTGACCTTGTTTTTCTACTTCAAACAAGAGTTTCGTAATTCGTTTATTACTTTCACATCGCGAGGAGAATGTATCTAACATATGACAAAGCAGGGACCAAGAGTTCTTCATATGTATACTACCGTCGAGTCGGTTACATATTTATTTATTTATTTATTTTATTTCACAATACTGCAGGCCAATGTGCTGGCCCAAGCACGAGTGGATACATCAAAACGTAATTGTAGAACACAACAGACAACAATACAAAAGAAACAAAAGGTTAAGAAAGAAGGTGACGCTCAAGGTCACCAAGAAACTTATTAGAATGAAAGATGTCACACGGCAAACAATTCCAGTCATCGACAGTTCTAGGAAAAAAACTATATTTAAAAGCATTTGATCGGGCAAAAATTGGGGTTAGAGCATGTTCATGACCGTGACGAGTACGTCGTACTGAGAGCGGTTTAACACAGTCAGGGAGATCAATTTTTACAATACCACACAAACAATTGTAAAGAAAGGAAAGACGACTGAACTTTCTCCGAGCTTCTAAAGTAGAAATGTCGTTTAATTGCATTAAGGTGGTCGGGGAATCAAACCTACGATATTTGCCGAAAATAAACCTTACAGCCTTTCTGTTAATACGTTCCAGACTCATAATATCTTTTTTGGTATGCGGATCCCAGATAATAGAAGCATACTCAAGCTTAGAACGAACACAGGCATTATAGGCTAGAATTTTAGTACGCGAGGGTGCATATGCTCGTTTTCTTTTTAGAAATCATAGCTTACGTAATGCAGAAGTGGTAATGACAGTTATGTGGGTCGACCAAGTTAATTTGCTTGAGAGTGTGACGCACAAGTACTTATATTTGTCTACATTTTTTATATTAGTGCCTCTTAGAGTATAGTGGAATTGACTAGGGCTTAGCTTCCTGGTGATGCGCAGAAGCACAGTTTTGTTAGTGTTTAACTGCATGCCCCCGTTCTGACACCAGTTGTCGATAGCGATAAGTGCATCTTGTAAAGCCACATGATCACACGGTGAGAAAATTTGCTTAAAAATGACGCAATTATGCGCGAACAAACGCACAGACACATTTTCAGGAATAAGAGAAGCTAATCCATTAACATAAATTAAAAACAAAAGTGGCCCTTGCACACTTTCCTGTGGGACTCCAGAGGACACACGAAGAACAGTCGATGAAGAATTACCAATCACTACATACTGACGTCTATCTTGAAGATAAGCCTGAATCCACAGAACAATTTTTGTAGGTAGTCCAATACGCTGTAATTTGTGTAACAATTTCTCGTGTGGCACTTTATTAAAGGTTTTACAAAGATCTAAAAACAGTACATCTGTTTGCCCAGAAACATCAAGCACACGTGAAAATTCATGGACAGTTGTAACTAACTGGGTAACAGTAGATAACCCCCTTCTGAAGCCCTGCTGATGCTTTGATAGTACATTGTGTTCACTGAGAAATTCATAGACGTAATTAGCAATAACGTGCTCAAGAAGCTTGCAACAACTGCTCGTAATAGAAATAGGGCGGTAATTCTCAAATGATAAGGGGTCACCTTTTTTATGAATTGGTTTCACACTTGCTATACCCCAACCAGCCGGTATTTCCCTCGTAGCAATTGAAAGATTAAAAAGTCCAGTTAGGAACTCCGATAAGTATTCAGCGTAACAGTTAAAAAAATCATTAGGAATGCCGTCAGGCCCTGGAGGTTTTTTGGGATCAAGTTGTAATAGCATGTGCAAAACGCCTTCTTGCGTCACTAATAGGTCATTGTCTAAGTCAACGAATGAATTCTCAAGTTCATAATCATCGGTTTGAGAAAAAACGCTCTGGAAGTATGCATTAAAATGTTCAGCAATAGTAGGAGCGTCCGTTATTATTACACCATTTACCTTCATTTTACTACTCCCTGTCTTAGACTCGCTTAAATACCTCCAAAATTTTTTAGGGCTATTCTGAAGAAATTCAGTCAGCGTATTACTATAAAAAGTGTTTCTTGCTTGCGCCAAGCTTGTTTGTAGTTATTCTTTCAGTACTTTAAACTGGGGTGTCATTGGCACATGCTTCTTGCGAAGTCTTTTAATTTTACGCTTCATGTGGATTATTTCTCGGCTAATCCAAGAGTTTGCACGATGCTTATAAGTTTTTCGACACGGTACAAAATTTTCAACACAATGACGTATGGTTCTAACAAACGATTGCCAAGAGATCTCAACATTGTGTAACAAGGATCCGATATACGTTTCAAGGTAGTCAATTATAGCTACATCGTTCGCCATAGTAAATTCCTTTATTAGTGTGGCAGGCTGGGTATTTTTAGCTTGATGTAAAGCCTTATTCCAAGTAAAAAAACAGTTTATGATCAGAAATGCCCGGTTCGATTGCAACATAGCCATCATAAAATATTTCACTTAGGAGTAAATCCAAAATCGACCCGCCTCGAGTACAGACATCCACCGCTTGCTTGAGGTTGAGCAAAAACATGATGTCAAGAATTGAGTCACCCGAAGGAGAGCCGCCATAGCTTAAATTATCCCAAACAATAGATGGCAAGTTAAAATCACCTGTTAGCAAGACGTGTTTCCCACATAAACCTAGAAGTCGATCATATAATTTTATCAAAAACATATCATCTGCATTGGGTGCATGGTAAAGAGCACAAAGAAAGAAGATAACATGGTCAAGCGATATTTTCAAAAATATGCTTTTATGATCACCAATTTGATCGGCGAGACAGGCGTCAACGGAATCTTTTACAATAATCGCCACGCCCCCACCACGAGAGCCTCTATCCCGCCTAAAAACTTGATATCCAGGTGGCACAATTTCGTTGTCACTTATCAGACCATGTAGCCAGGTTTCAGTAATGACGCAAATATGTGGGTCATATAAAAGAAGAAGATTTTCAAGCTTATCGATTTTGTTAGCTAGGCTCCTAGCATTAAAAGATATTAAGCGAAGCTGGAACGTTGGGAATTGCTATGCCTTAGCGGGGTGCTTTTTAACCTTTGACAGCCATTGACGGGAATTGAAAGAGTCGTTCCAACTGAAAAGGTCGGTACCAACACGGAGCCTATCTTCAACAAGAAATACATCTTCACCGGCATCTTCATCTGCCCTGGCTGACTGCCAAAGCAATTTACGTTTCCGACGCGTTTCCGCACAGTAGTCGTTTTCAATACTAATGTTGGAGCCCTTAAGTTTTGAAACATTTTTCCAGATAGCCTGTTTTTCCCTGTAGTCTTGGAAATGTAGAATTATCGGCCTGTTATCTTTATTGCGTCCAAGCCTGTGAATACGAGCGACAGAAGAGCAATTCACACCTAACTTATTCCCAAACAATTCATCAATAACCTTACGTCGCAGATCGGATTCAGTTTCATCCTGCGATTCAGCAATACCAAAAATTATCAAATTCGATCTGCGGGTGCAGTTTTCTAGGTCAATGAACTTCGCGCTCTGGGTTTAAACGGCCTTTTGAACAGTTTCAACGGTAGTGGTTAGTTTTCCATGGGTTTCGTTAACATTAGCTTCAAGGGCATTTAGGCGCACACCAAAACTTTCGATCGTTTTTTCAGTACCTTCAAGACGAGTTTTTAAATCGGCTATCTCTGCCTTGCTTTCCCTCTGTTCATCCAGGATTGCCTGAAACATTTGTTCAGCAGTAGGACCAGGATTTGATTCCACGTCCCCACAGAGAATAATTTTGCATGAACAGTAGCGCTCATACGCAATAAGAAAGCAGGTGGTTCCATTGGTGGTTCCATATCTGGTTCCATTGCTGCGATGAAAGTTCGGCCGCGAGTTCAGTTACAAGCTGGAGTGTTTGTGCCATTTTGCGTTTTAGTTTACGATTATATTTTTGCTTGAGCCATCGTTTCTCCAAGCTCTGATAGGCCTCCCATAGGTGGAGTAGCCTGCTGTCTACTGGATCACGGATATGTGCTGCTGGGGCTACTTTTTCGCTAAGAGCTACATCCTGTTTAAGCTGAGACGCCCTGTCTTTGTAGTCTTGAATTTCTTTTTTCGGGTTTCGGTCTCGGATTTCGCGAAATTTATCCCAGTCAACAATATGTTTTAAATGAAACTGTGGACGAAAATTGGCATGGGGCCGTGTAATTGTTAGGATGTAATGATCACTGCCGAGGTTGACCCCACTGTGTGTCCAGTTAGCTTGTCGCACATTTTTAGTGAAAGTAAGGTTAGGGGTGGTATCTCTGCTCACACTGTTGCCAATTCGTGTTGGTAGCATGCGGTCAGTAACAAGAGTGCACCTGTTTCGCTGAATGTATTGAAAAAGGCTGGCGCCCTTCCGAGTGTTTCTCCTGTAACCTCAATCTACGTGCGGGGCATTGAAGTCACCCGTTACAACTATGGGAGCAGAGTTTTCTATTTGGATGGCCCTATCGATTGCTTCAAAAACAGCAGTGAGGCCATCTCTAGGATGAGAATAAATATTCAAAATAAAATGTGTGCCTTGTCCTGTACGACGTGGGAGAAGTTCAAGAAGAAGGCAGTCACTGTAAAGATCGGAAAGATCATGCGCTATAAACCAGATATTCCTCTGTATATATGTGGTAGCCCATGGGGAGCTAGGATGCGAATGTACAGCCTTATAGCCGAGGAGTTTGCAAGCTTTTAAAGGCTCCTGTACGGAGATGACATCAGGGGCCCGTGTAGACCACTGTATACAAAGTGAGAGGTTGTCTCTCTTGTTTCTTAATCCACGGCAATTCCATTGCCATATGCAGAGTGAAGAGGGTGAAGATGAGGCAAGGGTGCAGGAGGGGGTTATGGCTGCGAAGGCGCTGTAGAGGGTTGAGATTGTGAAGAGATTCGAGCCGAGCAACTAACACGTCTAGAATACTCTCTATCTTATTGAAGCGTTCAGCAATTTGCGTAAGCCTAAATCAACCTTTTGTTTGAGTTCCCGGTGTTCTTTCCGAATTTTTTGAGTGGTGCTCTTAAAATCGTCTTCCGATGAGTCGGGTTGCTCTGTCCTTTTCTTTTTTGCTGGCTGTGGAGAGGAGTCTATATTATCGGTCCCTGTCTCGGCTGCCATATCAGGCTCTATGACAGAGGGGGAGATGGATAGGGGGGGAAAAGACGTGGGTGGGGCAGCTGTAAGTTTACTTAAACGTTTCAGCACCAGAGCGAACTGTTGCTTTAACTCTTGATTCTCTCGCATTAGACGTTCGATAGTCTCCCGAGTTTTAGAATTTTCTTTAGCGTCAGAGAGCATACCACAGGAGCACGGGGCTTGCTTTGCCCAGCTAACCTTTTCGGGTTTGGTGTTGAAGTCGCGGCTTTGTGATGCACTTCGTCCAGGGCTTTTGCCTTTGCTGCCACGGTTTCGTCCAGGACTCCTGCTTCTGCTGCTACGGTTTCGTCCAGGACTCTTGCTTCTGCTGCTACGATTTCTATCGTCGATGCTTGAAAAAAACTCCTTTTCGAGCTGGAACTCGGGCTGCTCCTGCTGGTGCTCTTGTTGTGGTCTGTCGTGGCCGAGAGAGACGGCTGAAGCCACGCTGAAAGCGCTGCTTTCATGCCCTGTCACCCGTCGTGTGAGCGTCCCCACAGATGACGCACTGCGGGGTGCAGAGATAGTCCTCCGGGTGTTTCTGTCCGCAGCTTGAGCAAGTGAGGCGATTTGGCAAAGGACATACATCTCGTCGGTGGCCGACTTGTCTGCAGTTTAGGCACGCTTCCACCTTCGGTTGATCGTTGAAAATGGCGTAGAAGATGCCAAACATTTTGACTGACGGAGGAAGCTCCTCAGCCATGAAGTGAATGAGCACTGAGCGTGAGGTACGCCCCATGTCCCTTGCTTGGGCTATTGGCAGAAGGGGATTCGCCCGACGTAATTTTTGAAGCAAGTCCTGGGGTGATTCACCATTCCAAGCGCGGTAGATGATCCCTGCCCGTGCCCCGTACGCGTGAAATCCCAGTTGTTTACCACGTAGCGTGAGTTCTCGTATTTTTGTATAGTTGGCAACTCAGTCAGCGCAAGATGTGGACACGGTGAAAATATTCTTGGCCAGATTGGTGCACACAAGATCTTCGTCGGCAACCACAGAGTGCAGTCCGCTTTTGGCGCCTACAGCCGTTCGTAACTCTACGTCGTTGTATTGGGCCAGATCTACGCCCGCACTCGGACGAAAGACAATCTTGAAGTCATCGACTGGCAACCGTGGCAGTCGTTTTAAGCGAGGATGCGTCACAGCTGTGTTGTCGAGCTTTGAGGAAACGCTGGGCGGTGATTCCGTTTCGCGCGATGGCGTTTCAGCAGCTGACGCCGCTTTACTAGACTGCGTTCCTTCAGTTTCTTTTGACTGTTGTCGAGGTGAGCGTTGTCGAGCATTCAGGACTACCCTCCATTCTTCTGGGTTGAATTCTGTGGCAGGTATATCCGTGCCACTCACCATGTATGCCATTGCGTTGCCGAATGAACTTGTGCACGCGCGTCGAAGCGCGAGCCCGACGCCGGTGCCGGTGGCGCTAGGGCTAACGAGGCGGCGTTCCCCCGCTCAGCAAGAGTTGATGTTTGCAAAGCTCCTCAAGAACAAACAGGTTTGAGGCACTCACCAGCAGCGTCGGCAACTTGCTGAAGTTCACTAGAGACCACTGTTGGCACCAAAAAAGCAGTCTTGGTTCAACAAAAACTTCATAAAATACGCAGCCCATGCGAGGCACACCAGCCTTGCCTGACTCCCTAGCGGACTCCCCCAGGTTTCAGCGGTGTATTAGTCAAGTTTGTGGTTATTTTTATAAAAATGTTTTAATGAAATGAGATTTCTGCTGATTACCTCTTAATTAAGGGTCTAGAGAGTACGGAGTTGGGCCTACGATCAGCCTATAGGGTGCTGTTTATTTATATATTAAGCGGGCAAAATTTAAATTCGTTTGTGAGGTGATCTTACCAAATTAATCTTTTTAGTGATTAGGCCTAATTTTGGTCACGAAATAGTTCCGGTACTATTACTCCTGTCCTGATGAAACCTGAGCGGCTACAGGTCTACAACTAGGGTTTGCACTGTATGAGTTAGAAGTTTCCCGGTTGGTTATTAGCAAAGTTAAAAGTGATCGTAAAAAAAACACGTTGGTTCAAGACTTTGATCTGACGGGCGTACCTTTCTCCCGAGCAGTGAGCCACCCTCCTCCTCTGAGCGAGGGAAGACGCGGGCGCCACCCGTTTATTAGCGGTTCTCGTTACATTCTTTCTAACTTTGTATCTTCTGGTTACCTTAAGCTATCATAATTATTTTTACACGAAAAAAAAAACCGGACTGTTGTGTTCTAAAAGAAGATATTAGCTATTTTTCGGTGGCGTTTGTAGCTCTTTTTCAAAATATGTTTTAATGAAATGCGCTTTTTGCTGATTACCACCTTAATTAAGGACCAAGAATGTACGGAATTGGGCCTCCTGGTAGCCTACGGAGTGCGGTTTATTATTATATTAAGCGGACAAAATTTAAATGCGTTTGCGAGGTGACATTACCAATTTAAACTTTTTAGTGATTAGGCTTAATTTTGATTGCGGAATAACTCTAGAACTATTAAACCTAACCTGGTCAAACTTCAGTAGCGTCAGGTCTACCTTAATGACTTTCAACTTAATAAGTAAGAAATTTTCCGGTAGAATATTAACGAAGTTACAAGCGATCGTAAAAACACGTGGTCCGACTGTTGTTGTTTTCACAGATTCACACTGTTTTCCGCTCCTAAAATTTAAAATTTTCGTTTGTAATAGCAGTATTTGTAGCGGTTGAACTCCTTGTATCTTCACGAACAAATAGACACCACTCTGACCCTCCTAGAACCAATATATATATATATATATATATATATATATATATATATATATATATATATATATATATATGTATGTATGTATAAAGCAAGAACAATTATTTCATTAGGCGAATCCCGAGAATCTAAAACTACAGTAGGAAAGAAATATGGAGAAAAGTACATAATCTATTGAAAGTGCATAATATTGTGCTGAACAAGATTAGTACGTTGACTGATATTTTGTCTTATTTTTATTTATCCTGTGATTTGAATGAGTACTTTAATAATGTTGGTAATCTACTCGTTCATTCGCCTGAACTTGACAATCCATTCAACAATACTACTTATTCATCAAAGTCTTTGTTTTTCTCACCCAAATTCCCTCCGGAAATAGTGACTTGCTTTAACAGAATAAAAAATCACGTATCTCTGGGTCACGACGATATAAATTTTGTTCCCATGAGGTATACTGCGCCTTTTGTTTCTGACGTATTTTCTTATCTTGCTATCCTAATGTTTCCTACAGGTGTGTTTCCCAATGACCTAAAAATTGCCGATGTCTGTCTATTATACAAAGGTGGTAACAGGATGGAGATGTCAAACTCATGGTCAACTTCTGTGTTTCAGTATTTTCAAATTATTTAAAGGAGTCGAAAATTGCAGGCATAAATGTTTTAACTGAACACAACATATAGAGTGTTTGCCTGTTCAATTCTTCAAAGAAAATGTCCACAGAGCAAGTGATACTTGTTAACAAAGATATATTACTTGAAAAAAGAACAGACGCTTTACTCGTTTGGTCTGTTTTTATAATTTTGAACGGCATTTGACTGCGTACAACACAAAACATCCCACAAAAGGGTAATTACTATAGTGTACGTGGTACTACACTGAAATTAGTGCAAGTTTAATTATACTATAGAATGCCGTACGTACGAGTGAAGGACATACAACTAATTACCCAACTGTCACTTGCGGAGTACCTGAAGGCTCAATATTAGGACCACTATTTTTTTTAATAAAGATCAATAACATAACCAAACTACCAGGTTCTCGTGACTTGATCATGTATGCTGATGACACAAATACATTTTAGGAGCGAAGCTCCTTAAGGCGTGGGCTGTGCGTCCCCTGTATGTAGCCACCTCTCGTTCAGTTCTAAGTATTACGCTAGCCACCGCCCGATCTAAAGGGTACAGCCATATCCATCCGTCCATCCGTCCATCCGTCCGTCCATTCATCCATCCATCCATCCATCCATCCGCCCATCCGTCCATCCGTCCGTCCGTCCGTCCGTCCGTCCATTCGTCCATCCGTCCGTCCGTCCGTCCATCCATCCGTCCGTCCGTCCGTCCGTCCATCCGTCCGTCCGTCCATCCGTCCATCCGTCCGTCAGTCCGTCCGTCCGTCCGTCCATCCATCCGTCCGTCCGTCCATCCATCCGTCCGTCCGTCCGTCCATCCGTCCATCCATCCGTCCATTCATCCGTCCGTCCATCCGTCCGTCCGTCCATCCGTCCGTCCGTCCGTCCGTCCAAAAGATGCAAGATGTTATAAACTAGACGGCGGTACGTGTAGTTGATTATGAAAGATGCGAGGTGCTATAAAATAGGAATGATGCCACATATGGCGCGTGTCATCGTTCGATATAGTGCGGCGACGTACGCTAGGGGGGCGTTGCAATAAAATCGAGTGGGCAAAATGTACGGAGGATTCATGGTTTACCAGGTTACCTCCGGAGCTTCGCCCACTCATCATCATTCACTTCGTGGATATGGCGGCATTTTTTTACATTGAAATCTTTTGTAGAAGCTGAAGCTATGATAAACGGGTACTTAGATAACCTACAATCATTGCTGAAATTTAACATGTTTTCAATAAATTTATCAACAACCAGCTATCATATTTTTAGACCAATTTACACTACAGAAACCTGGCAGAACAAGCAGCTCCGCCAGATTTTACGTGGTCGCGACTTCGAACGACAAGGCAGACTGTGAGTTGAAGACGTCCCCGTCATGTCGCATGATTGTATATATATATATATATATATATATATATATATATATATATATATATATATATATATGAAAGTAGATGCGCTTTCACATAACAACTGTTTATTGTGCCGACGTTTCGATGGGAACCCCGTCTTTTTCAAGGCATAATACTATTTACACGTGTTCCGTGTCTTCTTATAGCCTGTCGAGACAGGAGGGAAGGCGTCAAAAGAAAAGTAAAAAAGAGAAAAGAACACAGACAAGAGAGAGAGAGAAAAAAAAGGGAGAAGAAGAAACAGCGAAACGGGAGGACCAACATTAAATAAAATATAGAAAATCTAGGAGAAGAAGCAAGACCGACAAGGCGTAATTAGAAAGGGGCCGCATCTCAACAGAGTAAGGCAGAGGTAGATGAGCATTGTCATCATTGTCAACAATACCTCCCCCGCACCCACTCTTCCCCAAGTGGGCAGTGAGCCGCCGTTCCTGTATTTCACCTTTCCGTGTAGTCCGCTGGCGGCTCGTTCCTCTTTGAAGTTTAGAATAAGTTAATGGGGAGGGCTTAAGTGCGTCGAGTGCGTGCTGGTGGCGTCGGGAGGAATGAAAAAGCCGGTGATTGAGGCACCGCCATCGATATTCATTATATGCAATGGCTCCTTGTCAGTGAAGGAACAGAATGTGCGTTAAAAATTAAAGAAGGAAAAAAAAGTTGAAGAACAGGGAGGGGGGGGGAGACTGTACGACATCCTGGACAGTCACCACACAGTTGCCACTCACTGGGAAGACATGCGCGCATGCATGAAAAAGTCAACGAAACCACCTAGCTGTCAGCTCCTTGTCAGTAAAGGAACAGAATGCGCGTTAAAACTTAAAGAAGAAAAAAAAGAAAAGAAAAAAAGGGGAGGGGGGGGACCGTACGACATCCGGGACCACTTATCTGTGCGTTCCGGCTGTGCTTGATGAGGCAAATCATTTCTGTGTTGTCAGATGCATAGGCAAAAAGCTTTGTTAGCGGGTAATATTATTGTCGTAATGAAACCGGACTGATTAGAGAGAAGCGTTTGCGCCTTTTAGCGGTCGTAACGCTGACAGAGTGCCTGGGTGTTCATTTATTCCAGATTTTATCGTGTTAAATTTGTAGATAAAACAAGATTCCCGTTGTTGCTGTTCTCTGATTGTTCGAAAGTTGTTTTCTAGTAGTGTAACCCGGACGTCATCAAAGCTGTGGTCTTTTAATGTGCAGTCGTTAAACCCCACATATCAATCAAATTTTAATGTGCAGTGTTTTGAAAGTGGAAGGCCTGGCAGAGATCGTACATGTGCCCGATGGTTGTTGAATCTAATTCTAAACAGAGTGTCTGTCTGGCCCACGTATTGCTTGTTACATATACCACATTCCAGGAGGTATGTGACGTTGTCTGAGTCACAGTCTAGTGCACCTCTTATCCTGTGCTTAAAATCCGAGTGGGTGCTTTTCGCCACTGTCGTTGTTTGCATGTGTTTGCATACCTTGCGTCTGCTTTTCCCGCAAGGGTGACACCCAATTTGAGGTTTCACACCTATCTTTGAATTTATTAAATGATCCTTTATATTTTTGGCCGTCTGTATACAACACAAGGAGGAGAAGTGAAAGTTTTGGATAGTCGCACGCTCTGTTCCAATATGTTTGCGTCTTTTAGCGTTACGACCGCTAAAAGACGCAAACGCTTCTCTCTAATCAGTCCGGTTTCATTACGACAATAATATTACCCGCTAACAAAGCTTTTCGCCTATGCATCTGACAACACAGAAATGATTTGCCTCATCAAGCACAGCCGGAACGCACAGATAAGTGGTCCCAGATGTCGTACGGTCCCCCCCCCCTTTTCCTTTTCTTTTTTTTTAGGTTTTAACGCGCATTCTGTTCCTTCACTGACAAGGAGCTGATAGCTAGGTGGTTTCGTTGACTTTTTCATGCATGCGCGCATGTCTTCCCAGTGAGCGGCAATTGTCTGGTGACTGTCCAGGATGTCGTACAGTCTCCCCCCCCCCCCTGTTCTACTTTTTTTTCCTTCTTTAATTTTTAACGCACATTCTGTTCCTTAACTGACAAGGAGCCATTGCATATAATGAATATCGATGGCGGTGCCTCAATCACCGGCTTACTCATTCCTCCCAACGCCACCAGCACGCACTCGACGCACTTAAGCACTCCCCATTAACTTATCTTAAACTTCAAAGAGGAACGAGCCGCCAGCGGACTACACGAAAAGGTGAAATAGAGGAACGGCGGCTCACTGCCCACTTGGGGAAGAGTGGGTGCGGGGGAGGTATTGTTGACAATGATGACAATGCTCATCTACCTCTGCCCTACCCTGTTGAGATGCGGCCCCTTTCTAATTACGCCGTGTCGGTCTTGCTTCTTCTCCTAGATTTTCTATATTTTATTTAATGTTTGTCCTCCCGTTTCGCTGTTTCTTCTTCTCCCTTTTTTTCTCTCTCTCTTTTCTGTGTTCTTTTCCCTTTTTTTACTTTTCTTTTGACGCCTTCCCTCCTGTCTCGACAGGCTATAAGAAGACAAAGAACACGTGTAAATAGTATTATGCCTTGAAAAAGACGGGGTTCCCGTCGAAACATCGGCACAATAAACAGTTGTTATGTGAAAGCGCATCTACTTTCATATCTATAACCTTGCGGCAACCGAAGTTATTCTTCTGCATATATATATATATATATATATATATATATATATATATATATATATATATATATATATATATCAATGAATGTTTCTTTATTAGCATAAGAAGTGTACATTGTAAGTAAGTATGCAGGAGGAGGTCCCGGTAGTAAACCGCAGGCGGGACCTCCTATGTTATTACAATGAAAAAGCTAAAATATGATTATCGAAAGAGCGAGTCACGGAACATTTTGAACTTTTTTTTTCTGCAAACAAAGCAAGATATCAAAACTTAACAAAATCTAGCAGTGATACGTTTAATAGAGACTTTTTCAATTTCCTCTTAAAAACATGATTGTGCATTAGGTCTTTCACATCATGTGACCGAAAATTCCATAATGAAATTGATAAAAAAACAATGCTCATTTTTCCATAATTAGTGCGAACTTTAGGTAATAACAGGTTATGGGCGACCGCGAATCTAGTATTATTGGAATTATTCAACAAGGTAATAGGAAAGATGTCGATAGTGAGGGTATGGTGGAAAATTTTGAAAAACAAAACACACACATTGTAAACGTACATTTGGGAGATCGGTAATACGTCAAGCTGGCGAAAAATCTCATGTGATGGCGCTTGACGTGGAGCGAAAGTTATGAGTCGAATAGCTTGTTTTTGCAATACTTTTAACGGCCAAATGTGCACCGAATATGAATTACCCCAAGATGTAATGCAATAACTCAGATGACTGTGTATGAATGCATGATACAATGCCTTAAGAGTTTTGATGTTAAAACACATTCGTGACTTGACCAATGCCCTGATACCGTACGAAATCTTTTTACAAACAGATTTGATATGTTGCTGAAATTTCAGATGTGTGTCCATTATAACTCCTAAAAATGACGTATGATCACTTAAAAGAATAACTACTGAGTTCACATTAAGGTAAGGAATAAATGATAGTTTTTTGTTTGGTGAATAAAAAAGCATAAAACAGGTTTTGCAAGGAATAATCAACAATCTATTACGATTGCACCAGTCAACAAGACAATTAAGGTCAGCTTGAAGTCTTAACACGAGAGTCGCTAAATCCAAGTGATGAGAAAAGAGAGTCGTGTCATCAGCGTAAAGTAAACAAGAAGAATAATTAAGGCAACGTGGTAAATCATTTATGAATAATAAAAAGAATAATGGACCCGAAATTGAACTTTGCGGAACACCTCTTGTAATGGGATTGGGACTGGATGTAAAATTATCGACCGAGACCACCTGCAACCTATTAAGAAGAAAGCGCTGTAATAGCGTTAATGCGGGACCAGTTATGCCATAGTACTCGAGTTTGCGAAATAGGATGAAATTATCTATACTGTCAAATGCTTTAGTAAAGTCGACGAAGACTGATCCTGCGATGTTACCATTATCAATGAATGATCTGATTTTGTCAGTAAAACAAGCAATTGCAGTATCAGTGGAAAGACCAGCCCTAAAACCAAACTGACAAGGAGAAAGTATGTTGAATTTGCTTAAATATATAGATATTCTTATTTCAATTAGTTTTTCCAAAATTTTATTCAGGAAGGGAAGGACAGATATGGGCCTGTAATTGCACATACTGAGGGTATCACCTTTTTTAAATACTGGCACTACCTTCGCAACTTTTAATTTATCCGGGAAAACACCGTTCTTCAAACAGCGCTTAAAAACATGGCTTAATACAGGAGCTACAACATACCTTACAAGTTTAATGTGCTTTGAATGAATGTTGTCTAACCCAGCTCCGGTAGTTTTTAATCCAGAAATAATTGAGGAAATTTCAGAAGCACACGTAGGAAAAAGAAACATCGACTGAGGGCTGTGAGAAAACGGAGGTACATAGTCTGAGGAGAAGGGGACTGCAAGGCTAGTGGAAAAGTGTACATTAAAGGCGTCGGCCACGTCACTGGCCGCATTGAGGGTGCCGTTGTTGACACGAATAGAGGTCACTTTTCTGCGCGACTGAGTGGAATTTAAAAATTCTTTTAAAAGCTGCCATTTTTTCCCTGAGTTATGTCCACAATTCTGTAGTTCTCGCTCGTAATAACTTTGTTTAGACTTTCTCAAAAGTGTGGCTAATGTGCTGGAGTATGTTTTATAGCGTGATTTCAAGCGTGAATTTAAAGGCTGACGTTTCGTCTTTTTATATAGGTTCTGTTTTTTGCGAAGAGATCGTATCAGTGATTGTGATAACCAAGGGCACCGTGGGGCGAAGTAGCGTCTGTTAGATGATTGCAATGTAGTTGAACGCTCAACTGCTGAATAAATAGCGTCGTAGAACCTGGTCAAGCCCTTTTCAGGATCATTCGCGGCATATACACTGAACCAATCTTCATCGGCAATGAGCATGCAGTACTTGTCTGAATCAAAGCGATACTTTTGACGTATTATGTTGCTACGAGTGATGACCTGTTTAAAATATAGGAATACAGGAAAGTGATCTGCGATGTCACTCTCAATGACACCAGCGTGACTGACGTCATCAATGTTTGTGAGAATGTGATCGATTGATGACCGTGAGCCGTTATCAGAACAGCGTGTTGGTACAGATATTAGCGATTTAAACCCAAAACTATGAAAACAAGTCTTATACTCGAGAGCAGAATGGTTAGACGCATCTAGTAAATCAAAGTTCATATCGCCCATAATTATCATACTCTTGCGCTCAGCAGTAAGTTTATCAAGCAAGTGATGAAGCGCATTACAAAAAGCGGAGGGGTCACTGGAAGGGGATCGATAGACAGTAGCAAGAATAGTTTTTCGTTGATTCTGACAAAGACCAAGCAGATCGATTTCCAACCAAAGAGATTCACATTTCGCCACATTTAGGTTTAAATTATCGCGCCTTTTATACAGAATGTTGTTTGATATAAAAATGGCGGAGCCACCATGACCATGATCAGTTCGGTGAGCATATTTGCTTAAATACCCGGGAAAGCCATACAAGTCCCCGTGACCAGGCGATAACCAAGTTTCGGAGCAACAGATAGCCGAGAACTGATGATTAATGGAAGCTAGTAGAGTGGTAATACTGTCATGACTTTTAGGGAGGCTACGAGCATTGAAATGAATCGAAGAAAAACCCCAGTTCTGCGAAGAAATGTTGTTAAAGTCACACGGAAGAAAATGAGCCATTATGTTTTTTTTTCAAGCTTACGTTATTTCACACCTATGAGTTGAACACATGTAGATCGACATCACTGACAATTCTGTGCATAACACTATCGAGAGTTTGTCTTGTCTTAATAACACAATTGTCAGTCCACAAAAAAGCCCACTTCATTTGTTTCTTGAGAGCAAGTGCTTTAGAAAACAGCCGCTTATTATCAGACGTCAGGTGCTCATTAACGTATATAGGCTTTTCCTGCGCTGCCGAAAAACCGAGAGGGTCTGTTGTTGGGCGGAACTTCCGAGCCTTCTTCAGAAACTCTGTGCGCATGTCGCGCGAGCAGAAGCGCACAATGATGTTTTTGTTATTTATGTCGCGCGTTGCTACTCTGTGTACAGTATCGATGTCATCAGGTTTGATAGGACAACCGACCTTTTTGCCGAGAAGCTCGACAATGTTTCTGCAGTTTTCGCCTTGCGTTGTTGAAACACCTCTTATTTCCAAAGTATTGAGGCGAGAGTATTGTTCCAAATGTCTAATCTTTTCAAGCAGCATCTGATTATTTTCATTTAGGTGCTTATTGTCAGATTTGAGGCCGCTGTTTTCCAACTTTGCAGCCTCAAACTTACTGCTCATGAACCATGGCTTTTTTTGTGTCATCGATCTCAGATTGCAGCTTGTTCAGACTTTCAAGATGACATCCAGTCACTGCAGATTTTACAGATTCCAACGTGTTATGAACGCTAGCTAATTTTCTTTCAATTGACACCTTAAAGTCTTCAAACTCTTTGGAAAGCGATGCTACGGTAGGAGCCATATTAAAACAAGCCATCAGAGCACTGCTGTGAGGGGGAAAATAAAATAGAATAAAACGTAGGAATGAGGCACTTGAATCACCTGTGTAGGAAAGGTAGACGGATTAGATGACCGAAATACAGCAGTCTGCAGGCTCTGATCGCTCGCTCAAATGATGCTGCTGGATGGCCACGGGGCAGCTTAAGTATCCTGAATACAGGCACAGCAGCGACACCAGTGGCGGAGACAGCAGATAGCAGTTGTTGATAGAATCCAGTTGCTTGCAACACACGTGTTGAAGTTGACGGATTGCCGGTTCACCAGGAGGGCGATATGTAATCGACCCGTAGATACAGCAGCGTGGCCTGTGTAGGAAAGGTAGACGGATTAGATGACCGAAATACTGCAGTCCGCAGGTTCTGATCGCTCGCTCAAATGATGCTGCTGGATGGCCACGGGGCAGCTTAAGTATCCTGAATACAGGCACAGCAGCGACACCAGTGGCGGAGACAGCAGATAGCAGTTGTTGATAGAATCCAGTTGCTTGCAACACACGTGTTGAAGTTGACGGATTGCCGGTTCACCAGGAGGGCGATATGTAATCGACCCGTAGATACAGCAGCGTGGCCTGTGTAGGAAAGGTAGACGAATTAGATGACCGAAGTACAGCAGTCCGCAGGCTCTGATCGCTCGCTCAAATATATATATATATATATATATATATATATATATATATATATATATATATATATATATATATATATATATATATATATATATTATAAAGGAGATTTATTAAGCAGAAACGTTGATGCTTGGAAGGCTTGGAAGGCGATGCACCAGCCGCAATTTCCGAGCTCGAGCCGCTGCTGCACACTCGATGCTGCTGCCTCTGGGCCGGAGTACTTCCTCTTCTTTACAATGGCCCCACGGAAAAAAAAAAGGAGCCAACCTGGCGACTTAGTCCTGTGCAGGCGGCGTTGAACCGTGGTACTGCTTGAGCCTCTGGACGTGTACAACCTCGCGGTTGCGACGTCGCAAGTCTGATGGTGGCGTAAGAGGCTCAATGAGGTAGTTTACTGGCGAAGTTTTTTCGACAATGCGATATGGCCCATCGTACTTTGGCAGAAGTTTGGAAGAGAGCCCAGGTGTGCGATGCGGCACTGACAGCCATACAAGAACAACCGGAAGAAAAACGGGAGTTGAGGTGTGGGCATCAAGAATTCCTTTTGCCTGTTTTGGTCATCGCAGGTAAAGCGACGAGCTAACTGGCGGCATTCTTCTGCGTGTCTGGCGGCGTCCAAGATCGGTAGACACTCGGACGCGTCCGGTCGATAGGGCAAAATGGTGTCAATGGTGTGGGAGGGGTGACGGCCGTAGAGGAGGTAAAAAGGGGAGAAGCCTGTTGTCGCTTGCATTGCCGTATTATAGGCGTATGTAATGAATGGGAGGACTAAGTCCCAGTTAGTGTGGTCAGGTGTCACATACATAGATAGCATGTCACCGAGAGTACGATTAAAGCGCTCGGTAGCCCGATTGGTTTGTGGGTGGTAAGCGGTACATGTGCGATGTACAATAGCACACTCAGCGAGCAATTTTTCAATGACCTCGGACAAGAAGGCGCGGCCGCGGTCACTGAGGAGTTCTTGAGGGCCTCCATGACGCAACACAAAATGACGCAGTAGGAAAGTGGCAACCTCCTGTGCTGTAGCCGTTTTAAGAGCAGCGGTCTCAGCATAGCGCGTTAGGTGGTCGATAGCAACTATTATCCACCTGTTGCCAGTCGGAGTCAATGAAAGTGGCCCATAAATATCCATTCCCACCCATTCGAAGGGTCGGAAAGGGCATGGTAAAGGCTGCAGTTCACCGGCGGAGGCGTGTGGTGGAGATTTTTGGCGCTGACATTCGGCACAAGAGCGGACAAAGTTGCGGACGAAGGTATACATGCCACGCCAGTAGTAGCGATGTCGAAGCCTTTCGTAGGTCTTGAAGACTCCTGCATGGCCACATTATGGGTCAGCGTGAAAAGAGGAACAAATCTGCGACCTCAGGGTTCGTGGAACGACGAGCAGCCACTTGCGTCCCTCTGGTGCGTAGTTGCGTCGATAGAGAAGCGTGTCACGTATCGAGAAGTGTGGAACTTGGCGCCGAAGCGTTCGCGTCTTTGGGAGTTCAGAAGTGTCGGACAGATGATTGAGGAGAGACGCAGTCCACGGGTCATTGCATTGTTCGATATAAATGGTGTCAAAGTCAAGCGATGACAATGTGGAATCGCAAGCGGAGTCAGCTGTGGCATTCTGGGACAGGGGGGAACGGGAAAGAGCGTCGGCGTCAGCATGCTTCCGTCCTGACCGATAAACCACGCGTATGTCGTAATCTTGAATTTTCAACGCCCAGCGAGCAAGGCGGCCAGATGGGTCTTTTAACGTCGAAAGCTACCACAGCGCGTGGTGGTCGGTCACGACGTCAAAAGAACGACCATATAGATATGGGCGAAACTTTCCAAGGGCCCACACAATGGCCAAGCACTCCTTTTCTGTGACGCTGTAGTTGCTCTCAGCCTTGGTAAGTGTGCGAGTAGCGTATGCCACGACGTATTCCTGATGTTCCGGTTTACGCTGAGCACAGCACCCAGGCCTACACCACTGGCGTCGGTGTGGATTTCAGTTGGAGCTTCAGGATCGAAATGGCGTAGAATGGGTGGCGTCGTGAGAAGCCGTCGCAAGGTGGTGAAAGCCTCGTCGCAGGCAGGGGACCACGATAAGAGGTCTTTACAGCTGCTGAGAAGTTGCGTGAGAGGTGATATAATAGACGCGAAGTTTCGGATGAATCGCCGAAAATACCAAACAAGCCGATGAAACTTCGAAGTTCTTTGATGGTGGCAGGTTTAGGAAACGCCGTAACAGCTCGCAATTTCTCGGGATCCGAGAGGATGCCTTCCTTGGAAACAACGTGGCCCAAAATGTTCAGTTGACGCATGGCAAATTGACATTTTTTAGGTTTAATTGCAAACCGGCGTTAGTTAAGCAAGTAAAGACGTGCTGAAGGTGACGTAAGTGTGTGTCAAAGTTAGGGGCAAAGACCACGATATCATCGAGGTAACACAAGCATATCTTCCATTTTAGTCCACGCAGGATGTTGTCCATCATTCGTTCGAACGTTGCAGGTGCATTGCAAAGTCCGAAGGGCATGACGGTGAATTCATATAAGCCGTCTGGCGTGACAAAAGCGTTTTTGGGGCGATCGGCCTCCGCCATAGGCACCTGCCAGTAGCCTGACCGCAAGTCTAACGAGGAAAAGAACTCGGCACCCTGCAAACTGTCCAAAGCATCGTCAATGCGCGGTAGTGGATAGACATCCTTCAGCGTGATCTTGTTCAATCGCCGGAAATCGACACAGAAACGAATAGACCCGTCTTTCTTTTTGACGAGAACCACCGGAGACGCCCATGGGCTCTGTGAAGGTCGAATGACGCCTCTGCGAAGCATGTCGTCTACTTGGTCAGCAATGACGCGGCGTTCTGTAGCGGACACGCAATATGGTCGTTGTCGCAGCGGTGAGTGGGACCCAGTGTCGATGTGGTGTTTTACTGCTAAGGCACGGCCGAGAGATGTTTGTTCAACGTCAAAGGGATGGCGGTAGCTCTCAAAAATGGTGAGAAGTTGTGAACGCTGCGAAGATGTCAAATCTGCAGCGATGAATGGTTGAAATATGTTTGCCGACGTTGAGTCAGGCGCTAAGACGACAGCCAGTTCACAGACGGAGGTTGCAGGCACCTCATCGGGGACGGGTATAATTCTGGAAGAACTGATTGTCTCGAAGTGGCCAAGGCACTCGTGACAAAGTAGGGATAAAGACGACGACTCATGATTATAAATTGGCATTGTGGCTGAGCCTTCTACAAGATCGAGAGCAGCAAAAGGCAGGGGGAGGGCTCTTCGGGCGACGAATATTGGAGATGGTATGAAGAAGACCGTGCCGTCGGATATGGCGCTGCATGAAACTGGCACGAACGCAAAACAACATGGAGGGATGTAGGTGTCATCGCTAATGACAAGATTAGCGGCAAACTGGGTGTCGACGGACGCTTGGTCATCCAGTGAGCAAAATTCAACCTCAGCCCTAGCACAGTTGATTACGGCGTTATGACGCGACAAAAAGTCTCATTCCAAAATAATATTATGGGAGCATGATGAAAGAACCATGAACTCTATCGTATACAGAACGTCCTGAATTGTCACGCGGGCTGTACGTACTGCAGTCGGTTGAACAGGTTGAGCATTGGCTGTGCGAAGCGATAATCCGGAGAAAGGTGTCGTAACCTTACGAATTGAGCGACAAAATCCAGCATCTATAATCGAAACAGCTGCACCGGTATCTACAAGAGCGACAGTAGGGATATTTGCGACGAACACATCAATAACATTGGTAGGTGACAAATGAGGACTTGGGCAAACCGAAACTTGCGCAGTTCTTGCCTCAGAAACTGCGTCGTCTAGTTTTCCTCCTCGTTAGGCGCGGGCCGTCGACGCATAAGAGAAGGCGAGCGGTGGCGTGGAGAGGGCGAGCGAAGACGTCCCGACCGAGGGCGGTGGTCGTCCTGGTAGCGGGCTGGCATTGGAGTGGAGGAACCGTATCGCGCGTTGGAGTCAAGCGGGAAGAAAGGCTCACGGCGGTTTTCATTGGTGATATGCGTCCGGCGGTGGCAATACCTTGCGACGTGTCCGGGGTATCGACAAGCGTAACATATCGGGCGATTATCGAGGGTGTGCCACGGGTTGGCGGTGTTAGTGCTGGTCCAGCTAACTGGAGCTGGGGGATAGCTCGCGCGAGGCTGGAACGGAGGCGCAGGTGCCTTGCGAGTTGGCATGGCTGCAGCCGCGGCGTAGGTGAGAGGAGCAGCCACAAGATTAGGCTCGCGAGCAGCTGGTAAGGCCTCGGCGACCTCTCCTTGAATGACGTCACGTATAGACGATGGTAAAGTCGTGGTAGCTTCTGGTGTGAAAGGCACCAAGGAAAGCTGTCGTGAAACTTCTTCGCGGACAAATGCTTTTATTTCGGCTATTGGTAACGCGTGGTCCTGACCACTGATCACACTAGACAGTGATGCCAAATCGTGCGCTGGAGGACGTCTTGTCAGAGCTCGCTGTTTTCGCAATTCATCGTAGCTTTGGCAGAGGCTAATTACGTCGTTAACAGTGGTCGGGCTTTTCGCCAAGAGCATTTGAAAAGCGTCGTCGTCAATCCCTTTGAGGATGTGCTTACATTTTTCAGCTTCTGTCATTTCGGCGTGCACTCGTCTGCACAAATCGACGACGTCTTCTATGTAACTTGTGAAGGTTTCACCCGTTTCTTGTGCGCGTGTGCGTAAACGTTGCTCGGCACGAAGTTTTCGGACGGCAGGTCGATCGAAGACTGCTACAATCGACGTTTTAAATTGCGGCCACGTTCGGACGTCTGCCTCGTGGTTTCTAAGCCAAAGGCTGGCTACACCCGCGCGGTAGAACGACACGCGTGTCAACTTGTCCGCGTCCGTCCATCTGTTTAAAGCGCTCACCCGTTCGAAAGTCGAGAGCCAATCTTCAACGTCGTTGTCATCTGTTCCACTGAAGATTGGACGCTCCCGCTGAGGAACACCGCCTGGACAGGTGGCCGGAAGAGATGGAAGCGTCTGCTCATCGGCGTCCGGCATAGCAGAAAGTAGCCGTCGAGAACGGAGTTCCAGGATGGTAGCGGGAAGATGTAAGGGACGGTACCCGGCACCTCCACCAATTATAAAGGAGATTTATTAAGCAGAAACGTTGATGCTTGGAAGGCTTGGAAGGCGATGCACCAGCCGCAATTTCCGAGCTTGAGCCGCTGCTGCACACTCGATGCTGCTGCCTCTGCGCCGGAGTACTTCCTCTTCTTTACAATATATATATATATATATATATATATATATATATATATATATATATATATATGCCTGAAAAGTGTATACTTAACGGCTCGTTTATCCGTGTTTTGAGACATTATTATTCAGATCTAACTGACAATAATGCCAAGGAAAGTATACGGGAAGGTATTAGACCGAATTGTATTGTAAATGTGAAGAAAGAAAAGTGGGTGAAAAGATAACTTGCCGTGGGCGGCAACCGGAACCTGCAACCTCCAAATAACGCGTTCGATGCTCTACCAGTGAGCCACTGAGCTACCACGGCGGCTGTCATTCCTGCCACATTATATATATATATATATATATATATATATATATATATATATATATATATATATATATATATATATATATATATATATATGAGATCTAACAGACAGTAATGCCAAGGAATGTACAGGGGAAGTAATTGGAACCAATGAAGTGTAAATAAGAAGAAAGAAAAGCGGATGAAAAATAACCATCCATGAGCAGGAATCGAACCTGCGACCTTCGAATAACGCGTTCGATGCTCTAACCACTGAGCTACCACAGCTTTTCTTTTTCTTTATTACCTGTTTTTCTTTACAGGTGTTCACACAGAAACATGAATGATAAAATACACTTGGGCCGATATTTGATCCGAAATGCTCACATTAAAATTTTTACAAGTTGCACAATTCCTCTAACATTGTTAGCCAGCTAGGAGATTCTTCTTGTTGTTTATACACCTCAGTGGTATACCGCATGTTTCCAATAAAGTTCTCCCGGACAGGACGTAGGTTCTGGTAAAGATGTCTGTAAGCCATTGTAGTCTCCCAGATGCTGTGAAGGGTAATTAACATAACCATGTCGTATGGTATGCGGTCGTCATCATCCACACAGAGAATACGAATGCCATGGCTTGTAATGGGGAGATCTTTTTTTCAATGTTCTTTGAAGGATGTCCCAATGAAAGACAGCGTCCCAGCAATGAATAAACACATGGTCTATTGTCTCAGGTGTTTTACAAAGTAAACAATTGGTGTTCCATGGTACATCGATTCCCTTGTTCGCTAGCCACTGCTTTACGGGGAGAGTCCCGGAATGCAATTGAAAAAAGGAAGTTTTGCCCCTGCTTTTACTTTCATCCTTTTGACCCTTTTCAAAACGTCCTGCCCGGGTCCTCCATTGAACATAGATCTGTACAAAGGTGTTGGGAACAAGACATCACGGAGATTCCTGCACAGATTTTTTTCGCTTAACAGTGGCAAGATATTCCAGCGAAAAGCGCACTTTCAAAAACTCAAAAAACTGTATAACTTCTCTCAAAAAACCAATCACATATCGGCACATATAAATGTTTGTAGACACAACAAAATCTGGGATGCGTGATGACAGCCTTACTTTTATCACTGTTTGCAGAAATTTGTTTCTTTGATCGCGAAGGAAAATAAAGCGAGAGACAACTTGTCTAAACACTGAGCTACCACAGCGGCCTTTTCTCCATCTACTTTTTTGGGTTTATATGTGAATTTAGAAGTAGGAGTGCCAGACAGTCAGTGCCATCTATAAGCCAAGCGACGAGTGTGAAACCACACTTTTATGCGCATGTTTGGCGTCACGTAGCACGTGAACTTGTTATGAGGGGGCAGCTGATTAATAGTCCCTCGTATACAACCTAATGACCCCAAGTCTGCCAGTACGAGACCCTCGTTTAATGAAATAAGGGAAAGAAGCGTATACCTAAGGGCTCGTTTTTCCGTGTTTTAACACAATAATAATGAGATCTGACAGACAGCAATGTCAAGGAATGTACAGGGGAAGATATTTGAACCAATGAAATGTAAATAAGAAGAAAGAAAAGTGGATGAAAAAATAACCAACCTGCTCACGGCTGGTCCTACGAACGACGTCAGGCGCAGGTGCGACATGCCACTGCTGCTCTCAGTACCCGCACCGGTACGCGACGCCATCATGTCAGTGAAAGAGGCTGATACCCGTCCTCATACAGCTCAGTTAGAGAAGCCATTCCCAATATCACCCTTACTGGGGCAAGAGACACCAGCATCGCCTATGCTTGAACCTCCTACGGTCATGGCGCTGGTAGAGCCCAGGTAACCACTGCTGGTCTCACTGACCAAGATAATGAGGAGAAAGTTGGCACTCAAGATGCAGACAGCAGCCAATACGATGACAGCTTCACAGAATATCCTGCCGCAGTTGCCAAGACCGTCCGTGAATTATGTTTTCTGCCACACATCACAGAAGTTGCGTACCCACTCTCGACACCAGCCAAAAAACATAGCGTGTCTTTTGGGATACGCTTTCGGCAACCCTCGCCCGGGGTTTTAAGTCAGCCGCTGATTTTGCGGCCCATCCGAAGGGCGCTGTCAGGTGCATGTTTAGCTGCTTCCCACAGAGAGTCTCTGCATGGCCGAGACCAACCACAACGATGCAGCCAGTCTCGACCTCCAGATAGACTTGTGGCAGACTCCGGCACCCAGTTCCAGTGTGGTCGAGGCCGACCTCTGAAATGCAGCCAGTATCGACCACCAGATGTACTTCTGGCAGATACGTGGACCAAATCGCAGCATGGCAGAGAGCGTTGGCCGCAACCGGGCAGCCAGTGCCGGCCGCCTTAGTCCACAGCGCTTTTTCAAGAGACATCGTGGCGTGCAAAAGAGCGACCGGCTCGAGGCAGCCAGTGCCGTCTACCAAAGACGCTTTCCCCAGACCGTCGTTTCATGTTGCATTGAGGTCTGGGCTGACTACCACGATGCAGCCAAGCCCGCCCACCAAAAACTTTGCCGCCAGATCCGCGCGCGTGCACCTATAGCTGAGTGTCATGACCAAGAAAGACGCTGGCGCTTCGGCATGCGGGTAGCTAGAGCACAGTAGAGAAGAACGAAGTGAGAATAAGAACAGCTGGCCCAGGACCGGGTGTTGTCACTTGTTCTTTGTCTAGTATATATATATATATATATATATATATATATATATATATATATATATATATATATATATATATATATATATATATATATATATATATATATATATATATATATATATATATATATATATATATATATATATATATATATATATATATATATATATATATATATATATATATATATATATATATATATATATATATATGTATATATATATATATATATATATATATATATATATATATATATATATATATATATATATGTGAGTTCTAGGTTTTGACACAATAATAATTAGATATATACCAGACAGTAATGCCAAGGAATGTATAAGGGAAGTTATTAGAACAATATATATATATATATATATATTTAGAGTATAAAGTGGCTGAGGGAATGGCAGCCATGGTAGCTCAGGGGTAGAGCATCGAAGGCGTTACTCGAAGATTGCAGGTTTGGTTCCTGTCCACGGCAAGTTGTCTTTCCACCTGCTTTTCTTTCTTCACATTTACTTTAGGATTCCGCCTAATAACCTCCCCTATACTTTCCTTGGCATTATTGTCTGTTCCATAATATATATATATATGTGTGAGTTCCAGGTTTTGACACAATAATAATTAGATATATACCAGACAGTAATGCCAAGGAATGTATAAGGGAAGTTATTAGAACAAATGGAATTAAATAAGAAGAAAGAAAAGACTGGGTGAAGAAATATATATATATATATATATATATATATATATATATATATATATATATATATATATATATATATATATATATATATATATATATATATATATATATATGCAGGCATGGTGGTTGAGTGGCCGTAGCGTTGCATATAGTCAAGTAGATCCTCCGCGAGCGGTCACAACGCGGTTTATTTCGACGTTTCGGCTTATAGTCTGGCCTTTATGAGGTTAGACTATAGGCCGAAACGTCAAAATAGACTGCGTTTTGACCGCTCACGGAAGATCTACTTGACTATATATATATATATATATATATATATATATATATATATATATATATATATATATATATATATATATATATATATATATATATATATGTGTGTGTGTGTGTGTGTGTGTGTAATCTAACAGACCTATGACTGAGATCTAGCATCCTGCCCACGGCACATTATCTTTTCACCCACTTTTCTTCATCTTTACATTACATTTTGGTCTATTATCTTCTCCTATACTTTCCTTGGTATTATTGTCTGTTAGATCTCATTAATAATGTGTAAAAACACGGAAAAACGAGCCGTTAGGTATACACTTCTTACCATATATATATATATATATATATATATATATATATATATATATATATATATATATATATATATATATATATATATATATATATATATATATATATATATATGCTTTTCGATGGAGGCGGGAATGTTCTAGGCCCGTGTGCTCAGATTACAGATTTTGGTGCACGTTAAAGAACCCCAGGTGGTCTAAATTTCCGGAGCCCTCCACTACGGTGTCTCTCATATATATGTTAAAATAGAGGTGTTGTACGTCGAAAAAGTATCAGACGCAGCTTGGCAAAATGTGCTTTATCAGGCCGGTCTGGCTAATCGCGAGCGGCGTGCGCGAGCTACTACTACAGCCACCGATCATCATCGTCTTCTTCATTGCCAGCAGAGCGTCCGTTATTCAGACTCATTAATTCATTACAATTACTCCCCGCGAAATAAGGAGCCATCCTGGTGACCGATGGACCAGTAAACACGGGAGGGTCGTAGCAGGGCTTAAGTCTCGAGACGTGGACCAATTCCTGGCCACGACGACGTTGGTCGGAAGATGGATCCAGTGGCTCAATGAGGTAATTCACTGGTGACGTTTTTTGTAACATACGATATAGGTCGTGATAATTGGGGACCAACTTGGTAGAAAGGCCAGGTGTAGCAGAAGGGACATGCAGCCAGACGAGTGAACCTAGATTGTAGGAAGTAGTGTTATTTGGTGCGTCATGGTGGTGCTTTTGGCGTCCTTGGTCTTGGCTTGTGAATGATTTTGCCAGTTGGCGGCATTCTTCAGCGTATGTAGCGGCTTCAGCCCAAAGTCGTGAACTCTGAGTAGTCAGGTTTGTACGGAAGAATGGTGTCCATAGTGCTAGAAGGTTCGCGTCCGTAAAGGAGGAAAAAAAGGAGAGAACCCAGTAGTGCTTTGAATGGCGGTATTATAGGCGAACGTGATAAACGGGAGCACTCGGTCCCAATTGGAGTGGTCTGACGAGATATACATGGACAGCATGTCACCAAGAAGTGGTTGAAGCGCTCTGCCCTTCCAGTGGTCTGGGGATGATAGGCGCTTTTAGTGCGGGGAACGACGCGGCACTCACGCGGCAATGCTGTGATGACGTCAGACAAGAATATGCGACCACGATCACTCAGTAACTCTCAAGGCGCTCCATAACGTAATACGATGTTGTGAAGAACGAAAGTCGCAGCGTCTTTTGCTGTAGACGAGGGAAGGGATGAAGTTTCGGCATACCGCGTGAGGTGGTCGACGTCAACTATGATCCAGCGGTTACCGTCTGCAGTGTTGGGAAGGGGTCCATAGATATCGACGCCGACGCGGTCAAATGATCGGGATGGGCATGGTAAGGGTAATTAGCACCGCTGACGTGATGAGGGGGAGTTTTTCGTTTCTGGCACGTCGAACAGGCCCGAACGTATTGTCGTATAAAACGGTACATGCCGCGCCAGTAATATAGAAGCCGCATGCGAGAATAAGTCTTCAGGAAACATGCGCGGCCACATTGGGGGTCGTCATGAAACGTGGAACAAATTTCGGATCGCAGATGACGTGGAATCGCGAATAGCCACTGACGTCCACCGGGTGCGTAGTTGCGTCGGTACAGCACGTCGTCGCGAGTGGCGAAGTGCTCGATTTACCGACGCAACGTGCGAGAAAGGGGGAAGCCGTCCGCCCAGCCAGGATGTCTAGAATCGAAGCAACCCACGGGTCCTTGAGTTGCTCAGATGGCATGTCGGCGATGGTGACGGCAGTGGCATCACAGGTTAAACTTTCGCAGCAGTCCGGGTCAGGGGGTAGGGCCGAACGGGATAGGGCGTCTGCGTCCGAATGTTTCCGGCCGGAGCGATAGACCACGCGAATATTATATTCTTGGAGGTGTAATGCCCATCGGGCGAGGCGACCGCTTGGATCCTTCAGTGACGACAACCAGCAGAGGGCGTGGTGGTCAGTCACGACGTCAAAAGGGCGCCCGTACAAGTAAGGTCGAAATTTCTCTATCGCCCAAATAATGGCCAGGCATTCCTTTTCAGTGACGGAATAGTTGATTTCGGCTGAAGGAAATTGCATCGCACATGTTAGGGAACAAAAGTTTCTTGGTGTATGGTTTCAGGAGGAATTAAATTGGAATACACATGTGAATCATCTTATCACCGCATTAGCGCGAATAGTTGGTTGTTTTTTTAGAACAATGCACTTAATCCCATTGAGGTTAAAAATAAGTATGTACTACGCACTCTTCCATTCTAAAGTAAGTTATGGGATGTTAGTCTGGGGAACGACATCACAAGGGAATTACCATAAGTTACTAACTATACAAAAGAAAATATTGCGCTGCTTTGAAAATTACAGGGGGAATCTACAAGACTTGCGCACTGCTCCACTATTCATTAAACATTCCATACTCAGAATTGATCAATTATATCATTTTAAATTACTTCAGTTAATACAAAAGACTAAGCTATATGAAGAAAGTTGCACCGAAAGACCACACTACAGTTTGCGAGAACAAAAGAAACGAGCTCCTAGAACCAGAACCAAGTATGGAAAACAAAGTATTGCTTACCAGGTACCTCAGGTTTTAAATACCCTTGCAGATCAATTGAACTTTAGGGCTAGTAGTGCGATTTTCAAGAAACAAATAAAGAACTTATTCATAACCACCGGTCTACACTACCGAAACTACGTAATGGAGTCTCATGCCTCTGCAAATGCTTAAATTGTTCATCAACTTCTATGTCAATTATACGAGTGTATACAGCAGAATTCATTGTATCCGCATGCATTTTGTGTCTGTTTTCGATGTTGTTTCATTGATAATGTTTTGTTGTGAATTATAACGAGAGTGACCTCTAAATCTTAAAATGTGTTATGTAAACTTCTTATGCTATTTATGTTTGAATTTTGTGTTTACAATTTCAGGTTGCTTGAAACCAATGTATTGAATATATATATTGTTTAAGCTTTCCACTGTCACGAACTGCGGAGGGACAAGGGCCTTTGTCAGGCTGTTCGCCTTTAGCCCTTTGCCCCTGCAGTGAGCTCTGTATCCGGCTTACTGTAAATAAAAATCCTACTACTACTACTACTACTAAGAGTGCGGCTTGCGTAGGCAACCACGTACCCTTGGAAACCGTGTTTCTTCTGTGCAAGAATAGCTCCTAGCCCGACACCACTAGCGTCGGTGTAGATCTCTGTGGGTGCCGATAGGTCGTAGTGTCGCAGAATAGGCGGCGACGTGAGGAGGCGGCACAGTTCATTGAAAGAATCGTCACAGGTGGCAGACCAGGCTGAAAGGTCTCTAGAGCTGGGGAGGAGCTTGGTCAAAGGAGCGATGATCGTCGCGAAATTGCGAACGAAGCGCCGGAAGTAAGAGCACAGGCCTATGAAGCTTCGGAGCTCTTTCATGGTGGTCAGTTTGGGAAACGCTGAAACGGCTGTAAGTTTGGCAGGGTCGGGATGAATGCCGTCTTTTGAAACCTCGTGGCCAAGGATCGTAAGCTTTCGAGCGGCGAAATGGCACTTCTTCAGATTCAGTTGCAGCCCCGCGGCAGAAATACACGCGAGGACTCTCTCGAGGTGGGTTAAATGGGTTGCAAAATCAGTTGAAAAGACGACAATGTCATCTAAATAACAAAGGCAAACGTTCCATTTGAGGCCTCGAAGATTACAGTCCATCATTCGCTCGAAAGTAGCTGACGCGCTGCAGAGGCCGAAGGGCATGACTGTGAATTCGTAAAGTACGTCGGGCGGGATGAAAGCTGTTTTCTCGCGATCGGCCTCTGCCATGGGTACCTGCCAGTATCCAGAGCGCATATCTAAAGAAGAGAAAAATTTGGCTCCCTGTAGGCAGTCCAAGGCGTCGTCAATGCGTGTCAGTGGATAGACATCCTTGCGCGTAATTCGGTTGAGACGTAGGTAGTCCATGCAAAACCTCAAGGATTCGTCCTTCTTCTCCACCAACACAACTGGGGAGGCCCAGGGACTGCTTGACGGTTCGATTATGCCATGTGTCAGCATATGGCACGGCGTTCGGTAGTTGACACACGACATGGACGCTGCCGTAATGGCGTCTCTTGACCGGTATCTATACGATGAACAACAGATGACGCACGACCTAGGGAAGGCAGATTTTGGTCAAACGAGGTCCGAAAACGCTGTAGGAGCTTGATCAGCTTTTCCTGCTGCCCAGGCGTGAGGTTGCATTCAATTGACTTGCGGAATACATCCATAGGTTCATTAGCGTCAGTTGCAGGTGTATTGGCACAAGTCGGTAAAAATGGCTTGTCTGGATAGATCGGGTCTTCGAAAATACAATTCAAGGTCTCGAGGCTTCCCAGACATTTGCCGCGTAGCAGGATGTATGGGCAAGCAGAAACGTTGCGCGCATAAAGTACCGCCGAACCATTGAAAAAGTTGATGACGGCAAACGGATGGACAATGGTTGGGTGTTGCACTCTAGCTATAGTTGGCTGGAATAGGAGCGTCGAGTTAGTGGCAGCAGGGGAAAACACAGGCACTAGGACGGCGGACAACGGCACGATGTGGACGTCAGCTGCGGCAAACACTTTCGAGGGACTGTGGTGGTCGATATCAAGGCACGGATTCATCAACGTGAGTTCAGCACGAGCGCAGTGGACGAGGGCCTGATGGGTAGAAAGGAAATCCCATCCTAGTATGACGTCGTAAGATGAACGTGGGAGAACAACAAAGTTGACGGCGTACCAAACATCTTGAATAAAAACGCGTGCTGTGCACTTAGCTGTCGGCGCGATGAAATGGGAGGTGGCTGTACGCAGAGCAAGATTCGTAAGTGGCGTTGTAACTTTTCTCAAATCGCGACATAGTTTTTCAGTAATTACAGAAACGACGGCACCTTTGTCGACAAGTGCACGTACAGCAACACCTTCTACTAGCACATCAATTTCGTGGGTCGGACAAAGAGGAGGTCTTAGAAAGTTCGATGACGACGCAGTTCTTGCCTCCGGAACTGCGGCTGTCAGTTTTCCTCTCAAGTGGGGCTCGTGCGCCGAAGCATCGGGGAGACAGATCGGCGACGGGGTGGTAATGACCGGCGAGAATCGACAGGGCATCGTGGGGACAATGAGTTGCTGATAGGAGAAGATGGTCGCTGGGGATTCTGGGCAGCTTGGTAATGTGCAGAATTCCCATGGTCTGGAGGCTGCAAGTTGCGACGGCGACAGTAGCGTGCTGTATGTCCCACGAAACCGCATGCGAAACAGATGGGTCGATTGTCCAAGGTGCGCCATGGGTTAAAGACAGAGGGTGCAGGTGGCGAAACGGGATGGGATGCCGTGTATGTAGGCAGCGTCGTAGGGTAGGAGGACCCGGTGCCCCGGTATGCGCCAGAGAAAGGTGGGGCTAGGGGTCTAGCAACAACGGCAGCGTAGGTCAGCGGCTTAGGGACGGATGGCGATGGAGGCAGTGCCTGCGTGACCTGTGTCTCAATGACCTGGCGTAAACGTGGGTCTAACGAGGTCACTGGCGCGGATGCTTCGGCCACAAGAGAAAGCTGACGCGCAACTTCTTCACGAATGAATTGTTTGATGTGGGGCAGTAAGACGGTGTGATCAGCAGTGACGTCGTGCACGACAGCGGAAACTTCAACCGTATCTTCAGCGGCCTGCGCGTCGAGACACGCTGCTTACGCATCTCGTCGTACTCCTGACAGAGCTGGACAACATCGGTGACGGTCTGTGGATCCCTAGCGATGAGCATCTGGAAGGTATCGTCGTCAACTCCTTTGATGATGTGCTTGATTTTGTCGCGTTCAGTTAGAGATTCATCGACGCACTTGCAAAGAGACAAGAACTCTTCAATGTAACTTGTAAAGGTCTCCTCTCTGCGCTACACTCGACTACGGAGACGCTGTTCCGCGCGAAGCCGGCGCACGGCGGGACGACCGAGACCACGGCAACGGTGGTCTTGAAGGCGGACCAGTTGGTGATTTCGCCTTCGTAGTTCTTGAACCAGAGGCTGGCCACATCAGCGAGGTAAAAGTGCACGTTTGTGAGCTGGTCACAGGCGTTCCACTTGTTGGAAGCGCTTACGATTTCGTACTCAACGAGCCAGTTTTCGACGTCTTGTTCGTCGTTGCCGCGAAAAATGGGTGGGTCGCGTTGCCGAGGTACGCCAGTACAGTAGACTGCCGTTGGTAAGGCAGCTTGAGAAGGGCCCGGAGCAGTCATAGTGAACGATGAGGGAAGCGTCTGATTGCGAAGTTCCAGGTTGGTGGGAACGCCGGCTCCTCCACCACTTAAAATACAGGTGTTGTACGTCGAAAAAGGTTCAGACGCAGCTTGGCAAAATGTGCTTTATCAGGCAGTTCTGGCTAATCGCGAGTGGCGTGCGCGAGCTACTACTACTGCCACCGATCATCATCGTCTTCTTCAATTCCAGCGGAGCGTCCGTTATTCAGATTCATTTATTCATTGCAATATATATATATATATATATATATAAATATATATATATATATATATATATATATATATATATATATATATATATATATATATGGCGTAGTGGTTAGAGCATCACCCTCGCATGCAGGAAGTCTGTGGTGCGAATCATGGTGCCGCGCAGTTCTCAACCATATTTTGATGATTCCGCGTGGTGATAGAAATGGAATAAGAGGCCTTGGGTGTGGCCTCGCCAGTGACCACCACCTGTAACGTGCTCCCTCATTAGAGAAGGATAGGCCAACCTAGTGCAGTATCTGGCCACCATCTCCCTCATTTATACGTCAATTAACTCACGGCCCTCAGTCCCCAGCAGCTGCGAAGCAACTGACCCCGGCGGCGGTCAGGTCTGCCACGGAGCCGAGGGTGCTAAGAATCTCTGGATCGGGACAGACCGACATTGAAACCTGAACTTCGCAACGTTTCACGCTAGAACCTTACCTACTGAGGCAAGTCTAGCTGTACTATTCGAGGGGCTAGAGGGCAATAAATGGGATGTAATAAATCTCTGCGAGGTTAGGAAGGCAGATGAGGCCTATACTCTAAAAAACGTGCGAGTAAAAAGCGTGTATTTTTGTCCCACAACAATAATTCTCATCTATATTGCGTTCCATCCTTGCGCTATCGCCCCGCGCCCGGTACATTTCGGTCACGATCGACATGCCCATTATCAGGGTTACATTGCATTCTCGATAGGAAAGTGGCCAGCGCCGAGTTTTCAAAAAGGAAGCGCACGCAAGTCTGATGACGATTATTGTTGTGGGAGAAAAAGGCACCCTTTTTACTCGATATTTTATAGAGTGTATATAGTGCTACAAAATGGGCACGTCGTTTGCTATCGGGGCTCTGCTGACAGAAGAGAACTGGAAGTGGGGCTCCTTATACACAGAAACATAGCTGGCAACGTAGAGGAATACATTGGCAATAACGAAAGGCTGGCAGCTATTGTAAATAAACTCAGTAAGAGATACAATATGAAGGTAGTACAGGCCTACGCACCTGCATACAGCAATTATGACGCGTCAGTTGAAAGCTTCTATGGATAAGTGGAATCGGCAGTGAGTAAGATAAACGCACAGTATACTATATTGATGGTAGACTTCAATGCACAAGTAGGGAAGAAGCAGGCTGGAGACCAGGCAGTAAGAGATTATGCCATCCGCACTAGAAATGCCAGAGGGAAGCTACTAGTAGAATTCGCCGAATGCAATAATTTACTGATTTCGAATACCTTCTACCAAATGCGAGGGAACCGTAAGCGGACATGGAGGAGCCCTAAGGAGAAAATAAGAACGAAATATACTCTATACTGAGTGCACACTCAGGCATCGTGCAGGATGTGGAAGTGATTGGCAAGGTACTATGCAGTGACCATAGAATGGCACGGTCTCGAATTCGACGAGACTTGAAGAAGGAACGACAGAAACTGATACGCAAAAAAAAACAATCAACAAGCTAGCACTTAGAGGGAAAGCAGAGGAATTCAGAGCCTCACTTCAGAAAAGGTACTCAACCCTTACTGATGAAATCAGCCTTAGCGTTGGCGCAGTCAATAATAATCTGGCGAGAATTATTGCGGAGTATGCAGTCAAAGTTGAAGATACGGTAGTTAGATAGTACACTGGAAGCTGTCCCAGAAAACAAAGAATCTCATTAAGAAGCGTCAAAGGATGAAAGCCTGAAGTACAATAGATGAAATAGAGTTGGTGGAGCTTTCAAAGTTGATTAATAGAGTAAGGTATTCGATGTAAGAACGCATAGCATGGAGAGAATTAAACACGGTCTGAAGAACAGAGGAAGTGTCCAAGGAGTTAAGAGGAAACTTGGGATAGACGAAAATTGGATGCATGCACTAAAGGACAAGGAAGGCAAAATATCTACCAATATGGATAGGAGAGTTAAAATAGCGGAGGAGTTTAAAGAGATCATTGCAGTAGCCTGGACCACCACGACTTTAATATAAGCACTAGCAGTAACCCAGATGTCACCCCACCAGTAATGATAGAAGAAGTTAGAAAAGCCTTGAAGAGCATGCAAAAAGGTAAAGCTGCTGGTGAGGATTAAGTAATATCAGATCTGCTGAAAGATGGAGAACAGTTTGTGTTAGAAAAACTATCCACCCTGTCCATAAGGCGTCTCCTTACAGGAAGAGTACCAAAATCTTGCAAGAATGCTATCAAGTTAATACGTAAGAAAAAAGATGACAGGGATTTGAAGAATTACAGGCCGATCAGCTTGCTCTCCGTCGTATACAAGCTGTTTACAAAGGTAATTGCTAACAGGATTAAGGCAACCATAGGATTCAACCAACCAAAGAAACAAGCAGAATTTTGAACAGGCTACTCAAAAGTGGATCACATTCATACTATCAATCAGGTAATAGATAAATGCTCGCAATACAGCCAACCACTACACATAGTCTTCATAGAAAACGAGAAGGCATTCGATTCTGTTGAAATATCAGCAGTCGTGCAGATACTGCGAAACTGAGGCGTTGCCGAAGCATATATAAACATCCTGGAAAAAATCTACAGGGGATCAATTGCTACTATAGTACTTCATAAAAAAGGAACAGAATACCAGTCAACAAGGGTGTGTAGAAAGAGGAAGATGAAAGAAAAGAAGACGGAAAAACTCCCCAAACCCAATTCTCGCTGCCAGTTGACTTAATTTCCAATGATAATTTCCCGAAAAATGCCAAGTTACTTCCAAAGCATGTTCTGGAGGGCCTCCTTCAAGACCATCTCAGTCATTCTCCTAAATACGTAGTAATTTCAACGGATGCAACGCAAAATCTTCAGAAGGCTGGAGTAGGTATTTTTTCTCATCAGCCTAAATGGTCTTTTGCGCTTCGATTGCCTGACTTCACACCAATTTATCTCGCAGAATTCCTGGCTGTTACATTGGCTCTTCGAAAAGTAAATTATCAGCAATCAAAAGTCATTATTATTACGGATTCTTTGTCTGTATGTACACATCTAACGTCCGCAAAGCAGTCTCCTCTTCTCAGGATATTTTGGTCTCTCATACCGGACAGCCTATCAGAAGTTCAGTTTATTTGGGTCCCGGGGCATGCTGCAATTGTACTAAATGAAATTGCTGATTCGCTCGCTTCGGCACCTTTAAATTTTCCGGTGGTGCTAGTAGCCGCACAGTTTCCTTTTATTACTGCCGAACGATTCAAACGCCTGTTAATCTTAAAAATCAACGAAACGTCTCTTCTACAATTGAAATAATTGCGGCACTTGCAATTCACATGGAACCCCGCAAACTGCCTTTGCCGTCAATGTGAGGTGACCCTCACAAGCTTTCGCTGTAGAGTTCCTCAGTTTAATTTTTATCTCAACAAATCAAGATTTTCATTAACTAACCTATGTGCACTTTGCAATGAACCGGAAACAATAGATCAATTTCTTCTCAGATGCCGCCGCTTCGCCTCACTGCGACGAATAATTCTTGAAAGACCGATTGGTATGCTCGGATTGCCAGTCAATACATCCACTCTATTATCATTTGGAGCCAGTCAGTTGGGTGTGGGCCACAGTGCTATTCTCTCAGCGCTACATAAATTTATTTAACAGGCAACCGGAAGGATACGCTGCCAGTGGTACTGCCAGATATATCCTATTCTTTGTCCCCCTTCCTCATTCTTGTTACTTTGTTTTATATATTCTGGTTCCTCACATTTTTCTGCACTATTTCACGTTTTCATAAAGGAACATTATTATTGTTCCTATCTGATTTCTCTTTCTTTTTTTGGCAAGCGTTGTAAAAAATTATCTATTATGAGGTACAGTGTGGCCAATCCCCCATGTGGGTATGAGCCAAGATATCCTAGGCGACAAGACAAGACAAGACTAGAAGACAAGAACACATATCATCATCATGTTCACGTTTACATCATCAAAAATAAACAGTTCTAACTGTCGTGCTCCTCGGTCTATTCGCTACAGCATGGTGCTGTGACCAACATTTCTCGTCGACAAAACCGGGACGCCGGAGCCCCAACTGAAAAAATGGAAGCAGCATACGTGCCACCTGGAGCGGCAGCCATGGAGCCGAGAGCTACCGACAAGGTACAGGCCATCGTTACATCGTGAATGTAAGCCTGCATCTTGTTCACCATGAATCGAAACATCGTTTCGCAGAAGAGGAAAACGTTGTGGGCGCAGATTACGAATCTCATAACAGAGGCGTAACGGAATATGAATGATGGAGAAGGCGCAGACTCCCTAAGCATTACCCTCAGCCAAATCAACGGGCAACATCACAGAGAGTTTGACAGAGGCAAATGTGCAGATGGAGTCATTTATAACAAAAGAAAGACAGCAGGTGAATTCGCGAAGGTAGTGGAATACAATATGAAGATTATTACGGCCACTTCAAGAATACAGTTCTACATCAAGAAGTTAAGAGTCACAGTGCATGATGGACAGCCGTCTATGGAAATTACAAGAACTGAACCAACAGTGTCAGGAATTCAGATTACTGATTACTATGTGAAACTGCCCAAAAGATATATGTTCAGGTTTGACGGCAACAAGCTGACGTGGCAAAGATTTTGAACGCAGTTTGAAAGAGCAATACATTATTGAGAACTGACCAGAAAGTCAAAAGTTCCACTACTTAATCTCTTTCTATATGGAAAGGCAGCAGTTTTTATTGAAGGACTACAATACTTCGATAAAGATTACCAGAGAGCTGCTCAGCTGCGGAAAGAGGAGTGTGACAAGGAAGAACATTTGAAAGAAAGTCATATGAATGAATTGATCCAGTTGGAACCAGTTAGGGATCCAAAAGATGTCAAGGGTTTACGCGAACTTTGCCAGAAAGTGCAAGTGCTCACGAACGCATTGGAAGCGCTTGGAGTTACAGCTCGTTCGTACGCTACAGTGCTTATGCAGATCTTAAAGCGTGCACGCCACAAGAATGGTACATTGAATACCAATTTTACGAGAAGAGATGGAAATGTACGCAAAAGAGAGCAGGAATTTCGGAAGAAGAAAGCAACATTGGTTCTAGTGAAGATACACTAAATGTATTGATAGCATTTTTGCAAGAACAATTGAGGTGCAGAGAGTCGCTAGAAAGTTTCGAGGACGGGGAAGACAGACCTTGAAGAAAATGGACTAACAGATCCAACTTAACACGCAAGGCTTCTGCATTTCAGAGCTCCATTCCAAAAAGATGTTGCTTCTGTGATCTAACCATTCACAGTACTGAAGACTGTAGGAGATCACTAAAATACGATGGCAAAAAGGAAAATCTTAGAGAAGAAAACAGGTGCTTTCGGTGCACAAGGCGAAATCACAACGCAAAAGTTTGTAAATCCGCGGTAGTTTGTAAACGTTGCAGAGCAAGACACGCAACCATGTGCAGAACAAAGCCCAGTGAAGGCGGCAAGCATGATGACAAAAGTGAGGAACGAAACGACTATATGGCTGTTAACAAATCGTGCAACCTGCTAGCCTATAGTGTACTGCAAGAAGAACGCCACCGTGTGCTATTAGAGATGGGCGTAGCATCGGCAGAAGGTGAAGGTAAAGGAGATTACGCAAGAATTTTATTCGACAGCGGAAGCCAAAGATCCTTCATACAAAGCAGTCTGTCACGAAGAATTGGTTGCAAGGTACTTTGCAAAAAAAACTAACAGTTGGATCATTTGGAGGAAAAGAAAGCGAAAGTGTTATGAACGTTGTTGAAGTTGCACTGAAGGAAAATCCAGACGAGGAATCGCTAGTAATGGTGGCTATTGAAATAAACATGATATCAAAGATTAGACTCTCTAGCGCTCACGACAACTCAAAGTCCTATATGAAGAAAATGGGAATAAAATCACTTATGACAACCATGAAAAACGTACAACGCAGAAAACAAGCTAACTCCAAGGATCTTATTTCTACTGGGAGGCAATAACAGGACGTGTAAAAAGGTTAGATGAACACACATTGCTAGTAGAAAGCATTTTAGGTTGGATTGCACCTGGACAATCAGTCTTGGTTCTTCACGCTACAAAAAGAGCAGACGAGATAACGGATGCAATTCAAAAATTTTGGGAGCTCGAAAACACTGAAATAACAAAAACGAAGAACAGGCTTTATAGAGTTGACCACTTTTTTGCATCATTTGAAAAGACGGTGGAGAGGGATGGAGATAGATACAAAGCAAGACTACCATGGAAGGAAGCAGTGAACAGGAAGGCAACCAGGAAGTAGCAATTAGAAGATTGGTGCAAGCATCTAGAAGACTTCAGAATGACTCGGCGTTAAGAAAAAGATACAATGCTATGAAAAATGCTTTACATAGGGAGTGGCTTAGCTAGCGACGTCGGATGAATTTGAGCACGTTCCTTACTACATGCTACATCAAGCAGTCAATAGAGAAGATCAACTGACAACAACTCTTAGGATAGTGTTTGACGCTTCGTCGTGAAAGCAGCATACGTGCCACCTGGAGCGGCAGCCATGGAGCCGAGAGCTACCGACAAGGTACAGGCCATCGTTACATCGTGAATGTAAGCCTGCATCTTGTTCACCATGAATCGAAACATCGTTTCGCAACGGGAATGTCGTTGAATGGAAACCTAGAAGCTAGACAAAATTTGAGTCCGGACATACTGGCACTGATAATGAACTTTCGCAAACACTCAGTTGCAATGAGGGCAGACGTGGAGAAGGCATTCCTGCAGATCAGTGTTCACGAAGAAGATTGATACGCCCTTCATTTTTTTTTGTGGTAAAAAAAACGAGCACTTCGACTTGACTAAAGAAAACGTCGTTGCATTGAGAATAACCAGAGTGACGTTTGGTACAACGCCAAGCAGTTTCTTGCTGGCAGCAACTATACAGCATCACTTGAATCAAGAACAGGAAAAGTTTCCAAAATGGTAGATAAAGTTCGAAATTCAAATAACATCGATGACGTCATGGATGGAGCAACGCACGAGAGTCAAGCCAAAGGTTTGTATTGAGACGCAAAGGAAATTTTTCGAAGACCAGGAATGAACCTAAGGAAGTGGACATCGAATAGTGAAGAGATGAGGAAACATTTTTCAGAGAATCGAGACGCTGTTCCTACATCATGAAGTGAAATCAACATTCTAGGAATGATATGGAACACAGATGACAATACTTTGTGTTATCGTGTGAAAAAATAGGTGACAACAGAAGTGAAAGGCTGACTAAGCGAGCAGTACTTCAAGAAAGTGCCTATATATTCGATCCATTGGGATTTCTAACACCTGTAACAGTAAGAGCAAACATAGCGATACAAAAGCTCTGGAAGTCTGGAATTTCTAATGAAGATCGCTTATCAGAGCAAGATATGGATGAAACGGTTGGAGCAAATTAAATCAATCGAAAATATAAAAGTACCACGGCAGGAAGTCTCAAATAAAAAACAGCCTTCTCATTCACATTCCTTTCAACACAGGTCAACAACGTCTTCAATGTAGGTGGTGAATGTTTCGCCATTCTGCTGCGCGTAGCCACGCAATCAGTGCTCGGCTCGAAGCTCGCGAACAGCGGGGCGCCCGCATACTTCCGTCACGTGCTTTTTGAATGCAGCCTACGTCGGAAAGTCACGTAGGTGGTTTCGATGCCAGACGCTGGCGGCGCCGCTCAAATAAAATGACACGTAGTTGAGCTTCACGGCGTCATCCCAGCGGTTGATCACGCTTAACCGTTCGTATTCGGTGAGCCAGTCTTCAACATCCTCCTCTTCTGTACCACTCAAGATTTGTGTGTCGCATTGACGCGATCGGCCAGGGTATACCAATGTGGGCACCATGGCAGCAGGTTGTTGCTGCGATTGATTCGGCACTTCATCCGGCATTGCAGATGCTAGCTTGAGCTTCCGGCTGCAAAGTTCGAGGTTGTCACTACCCAGCAGCTCCACCACTTGTTAGGGGGTTTATTGAGGAACACGGCGACCGCCAGCACGCAAACCGTAGCAAGGGAGCGAACAGCCGAACGAGCCAGGCGATAGCAATGCGCTTCTGCGTGTGTCTATCTTCTTTCTCACATAATAAACTAGGACCAAACTTTAAGCAAACATTAAGAGAAGCAGAGCAAAGCAATTATGCATAGTGAAGGTCCCAAAGGATGGAAACTAAGGAGGATGAACATGATCTATCAAGAAAAGGGGGACAAAGCCGATATAGACAACTACTGTCCTATAACAGTGACATCAGTAGTGTACAGGCTGGTCATGCAGATACAATGGAAGGAAAGACTACAAACATGGGTGGAGAATGAGGGAGTGCTGGGAGAAATACCAAAATGGGTTCCGTAAATGAAGGATGTTGGAGGACAATCTGTTTTCATTGATGCAGTCTATTGAAATGGCGGAAGAAGAACGCAGAGCCTTGTGGCTGGCATATTTATATATAAAGTGAGCTTACGATAGTGTGATTCAAGAAGACTTGTAGAAAATACGAGACATACTAGATGTTCAAGATGAAATAACTAATCGTCTAAAGGATATCACTAAATGTAACAGGGCAGTTATCAAATGGGGAGAACAGGCATCTGAACCCATAGAGATACAACGCGGGCTTCGACAGGGATGTCCTTTGTCACCTTCGTTATTTATGCTATATCTTCAAGAAGTAGAAGCAAATATAGAGGGGAGACGACTCAGATATATCCTCTCCTAATAAGCCAAGCAAGGAAAGCACATTGAACAGTCATTAACAAAATCGATGGATGCAGATGATATATTATTATAGCCGACGACAAGAAAGATCTGCAGGAATTGATAAACATCTGTGGAAATGAGGGAGATAGGTTACATTTGAAGTTCAGCAGAGAAAAAATCAGCAATCATTATTTTTGATAATAGCAAAGGCAGTGAGCGTAAGATACAGGAAGTCACGCTAGAAATAGGGGATAAATACAAATACATGGGCGTATGGATAAATAACGGGGCTGAGTATCTGAGGGAGCACGAAAGATACGTAATGACTAACGGCACCAGGAATGCCGCTGTACTGAAGAATGGAGCCCTGTAGAACTACAATGGGTATGACGCTGTGAGAGAGATTTGGAAAGGTGTCATGTTTTCGGGTTTGACGTTCGGCATTGCGGTCTTGTGCATGAAGTCAGAAGTTCAAGCAAGCTTGGAAATGAAACAACGTGGCATAGGTAGGCTTGCTTTGGAAGCACATGGGAATACCCCATATCCGGGGTTACAGGTTGACATGAGATGGACATCATTTGAGTGCAGGGAAGCAAGCAGCAAAACAGAATTCGAGGAGCGATTAAGTAAAATGGAAGAGGAGCGTTGGGCTAGGAAAGTTTCAAGCTAATTGTACATAAATAATGTTGATACCAAATGGAAGAAGCGAGCTCGAAAATTGTCCAGCAAGTGTTTATGCAATGGCAGAGAATCAAGCTAAAGGGAAACATTGGTTAAGAAGAAGGTAAGGAGGTGAGAAAGAAAAAAAAGGAGGTAAGGTAAGGTGAGAAACATGTGAAAGCTGGGAATACCAACGAAATCATCACTGGATACCTAGCGAACGTTTAAACGGGAAATTAAAAGGAAAAACATCTACGATGATTCTCAGGGTAGTTCTCTGCTTTTCGAAGCTAGAACGAGAGTATTGTGGACCAAGACTTACCGAGCAAAATACAAAGGCACAGACACGGTATGTAGTGCGTGTGGAGAGGAAGAGAAAATGGCCGCACATTTGATAATGTTCTGTAAGGGGCTCCGCTCAGTAGTCGAAGATAATGGCAGCGAGTTTTTGAAAGCATTGGGGTTTAGGGACAATAAAGGCAAAACACACTTTAAGGGGGTAGAAATAACTAGGAGGAGGCTAACTGATTGGTGGCTACAATCGAAGCGCAAGTGAAATTCAACATAAACCCCGAACGACAGTACTTAAATTTATGACTAGGTGTCATGAACCACCACCCGATCTACAGGCCACAGCCGAATACAACCACCCATCCATCCCATTCACGTCACCTCATCCGGCGATCTGCTGCGCAGAGACTGTTATCAAACACGCGCGTGGGTAATGTGAAACGTTTAAAATATATTGTCGTGCTCCTGCGTGGTTTCAAATGGCGACTGAGACATTATGTTAATTAGCTTCTACATTTACAGAATGCCTACGCGGGTGCGCGACTGAACTGTAATATTGATAGGGTGCCTAAAATGGGCGCGTAACAGCACCGAAACATTTATCGATGTGAAGTGGTAGAAAAGCATAACGATGAACTAAGAAGTAAGTCATTGCTTGCAACACTTTCAACGCGAAGCATAATTTCCTCAAGCACTAATCTTTAAATAAAACCCCATCATTCGTAACGTCAAACTCAGAGGCGAGAATCACGAGCGGTATCTGGATGAAAACCTTTCATTTTCTCCACACTGGTCATACAACGTGTTTCCGAGTAGTGACTCACTATCTGTTTACAACAATGCTTTCTTAATAATCTGGATGAAAACCTTTCATTTTCTCCACACTGGTCATACAACGTATTTCCGAGTAGTGACTCACTATCTGTTTACAACAATGCTTTCTTAATAATTGGTTGAGCGTCTTTCTTTATCCCGAAGAAAAGAAGTTTTATTGTTGACAAGCGCCCCACAGAACATTCCTTGGGCTGAGAGCCTAGATGATGTGCCTGAGCTTCAGGTACTTCCTTCTTTGACGGGAAGATGCTCGTTCCTTGTGGAGTGCCTTTGTGTAAAGACGCTAGTGGCTTAGCAGAAAAAAACTTGTTCACTTGATTGGTGAGGCTCTGACCGTGTTGCGTGCAGCTCAGTGTGACATTTTTTTATTAAAAAAAAACAAGGTTTTTCAAGCTGTCACTCTGAAGCTCCTTCTGGCTAAACCACTTTAAAAAAGGATTTCAAGGACGTCTACGACTTCGAAGAGCTTCTCCGAAAAGCCAAGCCAGAGGCGTCTTGACGAGGGGGCCAAAGGAGGTGGGCGCCCCCCCCCCCCCCCTCTCCGAGTCACCTGGGGGGTGTTACTCTGCTATATACATTTTCTGGGCAGTGGGGCACTCTTTTATTCATCTAAAGAAGAGTGCACAAAATCTGCCTCATACAATGAAATAACAGAGCGGGCAAGCCCTGCAATGAACCTTCACCCCCCCCCCCCCCCGCTACGACTGAACGGCAAGCACGCCTATGTAACTACCCATTTACACGCGAATCATTTTGCCGTTTACAGTGAGCTCAAAGTGCCGGGAGATGTACCTCTCGTCGAAGTGCAGCTCGCACACAGCCAAGTTTTTGTGAAGCAGCTTGTCAGCGCTAGGGATTGCTCTTCACCACTCTGCAGAGCTTCGTCCTTCGGAACGCCAAACAACCTGACTTGTAGCCTGTAGTGCACCCCGGGACGAAGCAATGACTTTGTTTTCGCACCATGGGAGTGCATACAGAAGCATTGGTGTGAAAAACAACCGCAATGAAAAAAACGAGGACCAACTTGCCCGACGAAATTGTCGGAAATGTGCAAACGGTGTATGGATGGAAGGATGGATGTGTCCGGCTGTGCCCTTTAGATCGGGCGATGGATCACGCCACCCAGCCACAAAGTTAAGTACTATCGCTATGTGTTTAAGCATTGAAGGTCATGCGCGCGTTGATTGTAGCCACCAATCATATGGCGTGCTCCTGATTATTTCTACCCATTTAAAGTCTATTTTGCCTTCACTGTCCTTAAGCACCAATGTTTTGAAAAATTCGGCATCATTATCTTGGACTATAGGGTGGAGCCCTTTACAAAACATTATGAAATGTTTAGCATTCTCCCCCTTCCTTTCACACGCACTGCATAACTTGTCTGTGACTTTATGTTTGGCTCGGTACGTCTTGATCTGCAATACTCCCATTGTGGCCTAGAACAGCAGAGAACTACCACACGAATCATCGTGGATCTTTTTGTTTGCAATTTCCTGCTTGAACTTAGATCTCCAGTGATGATTTCGCAAGCATTCGAGAATTTCACATGTCCCTCTCTGTTTTATTTACCTTCTCCTCAACCAATGCTTAATTTAGGCTTGGTATTCTATTGCTGTCTAAATTTTTTCTAGACAATTTTTTATTTCACTTCCTCCATTAAGAATCTACATTCTTCACGTACAAGTAGCTGAAAACTTTCCTATCCCAACGCTCCTCTCGCGTTTTTCTCAATCGCTACTCACATTTTATCTTGCTGCTAGCTTCCCTGCACTCAAATGATGTCCATCCCGTATCACCGTGTACCTTCTGATACGGGGTATTCCCTTGCGCTGCCAAAGCAAGTCCACCTATGCCACGTCGTTTAATTTCCAATCTTGCTTTAACCTCTGAATTTATGCCAAGACCGCTTTTCTGAACGTGAAACTCAGGACCATGACACCTTTCAAAATGCCTCTCACAACGTCATACCTATTGTAGTTCTACAGTGCCCTATTTTTTATTACAGCTGCATTCCTGTTTCCCTTAGTCATTACGTATCGTTCATGCTTCTTATGGTACTCAGCCTTGCTATTTATTCATACGAAAAAATATTTGAATTTATTCACTAATATTAGCGTGACTTCCTTATCTTACGCCCACTTCCTTTGTTATCATTAAAAATCATGATTGCCGATTTTTCCCTTGCTGAACTACAAATATAACCTATCGCCCTCATTACCACCGATGTCTATCGATCCCCATAGATCTTCCTTGTTGCCGGCTATTATACTGTATCATCTGCATACATCAATACTGATAATGACTGTTCAATTTGTTTTCTTTGATTGGCATAAGAGAGGCTTAAGCCCAGTTGACTCGCCTCTAATTTGGCTTATAGGCCCTGTTGATACAGCATAAATAACAAAGGTGACACGGCACATCCCTTTCAAAGCCCGCGTTGTATTTCTATAGGTTCAGATACCCGTTCTTTCCATTAAATAACTACCTTGTCATTTTTATAGATATCCATTAGAGGATTAGTTATTGCCTCTCCCACATATAGTGCGTCCAGTATTCCCCACAAGTCCTCCTGAATCACACTATCGTAAGCTCCCTTTATATCTAAAAATGCCAGCCACAGGGGCCTGCGTTATTCTTCCGCTGTTTCAATAGACTGCATCAAAGAAAACAGATTGTCCTCCAACCTCCTTCGCTTACGGAACCCATTTTGTAGTTCTCCCAGCACTCCCTCATTCTCTACTCATGTGTGTAGTATTTTCTTTACTATCTGCATCACCAGCCTGTAAAATACTGATGTCCCTGTTACAGGTTGGTAGCTGTTTATTTCGGTTTTGTCCCTTTTTTCCTTTATACATCATGCTCATTCTGCTTAGTTTCCACCCATTGTGGGCTTTACCATTCATTATTGCTTTGCTCGCTGCCTCTCCTATTGTATGTTTAAGTTTCGTCCTAGTTTCTCTATCGGCATAATTGGGATGTGCTATTAATAACCCTTTTCTATACACTTCAACACTCTCGTTGTCTTAGTGAAGCCACTGCGCTAATTGGTTCATTCTCATCTGGTACAGTACATAGAGCGCTTTCTTGTTGTTTAATTTTTTCTGTCATCATTGTTTTGTTATATTCCATTGCCTCATCCCCTTCTAGTCTGACCCCTTTATCTGTAGTTTTAAATATCTGTTCCATGCTTGTCCTATTACTCATTGAATTGACATGGTTTCTAAACTTTGCAACTACCTTTTTATCCTTGTTGTTTACTTGCGCCATTCATTAGGCATCTTTCTTCCAATCATTTCACTGATCAGATAGGACGCTTCCTTTCTGAAGCTCAAAAAGTTATCCCATTTTCTTTTGACATCATCTTCCAGTTCACCCCTTTGTTTAGCATACATTTGCCCCCTGAAGGCTTCTTGCTGTCTTACTCTGGCTCTCTTTACTTCCTCATATCACCAGTTCTTGGGTTTCTGTCTCGTTTTTCCAGTTCGTATTTTAAGAAGCTCCAACTTTTCTGACTCGTACCTTAGGAAGCTCTAACTAAAACAATCTAGTTAGGTTTGTGTACGTCCACTCTGTTTTAGTATCCTCAGTGATTATTTTCGCAATCTCTTCAGTAACTCTTTCTTTTTGCCTTTCTGAATAAATATTACAGTGAGGTTGCTTATAATGCTTCCTTTCCACTTTCATTTGTCTCCCAAAACTGAGCTTGATAAGTTTGTGATCACTACCTAAGCTTTTGGACCAATATTGATCTATGTTTATCCCGCTTAGCCGACCATACATCTTATGTGAGGTCGTTGTGTTATCTATCACCGATTTTAGCCTTCTCACATTCCCTGTTATTGGCCCTTCGCTGTTCTCGGTGCTGTTGCAAATGAATAAATCATGCTATTCACACATATTTATTGGACATCTGCCTGTTGAGTCAGTGTATTCATCCATATCTTCTATGGGCGCATTCATATCACCTAATATAAATACATCGCACTCTTCACGTAGTTCATCAATGTCATTTTCTATGCACTGCACCATTTCTTGGTTTTCCTCTCTGACTTTTGCCCCTGTCTACAAGTATACAAAACCCAGGACCGTTATCTGCCCTACCACTTTCCTTTTTAACCATAAATGTTCCCTGCACTTCTGTTCGACTCTTGCCGGTCGGTACTTTAATGAATGAATGCCCCAATACGACCTCCTTTTGTGTTCCTTTCTCTTTTATTACAATAATTTCATATGTAGTCCGCATTTCTAGGTGGTTGCTCCATGTCTCTAAGATGTATTTCTACGAACCTCATTACTTGAAGCCGTGTGCCGCCGTCCCGATGCTCCACCAGAGTTTTTGCAAGATTTATGTGACCATGTCTCGGGTTTTAGACAACAAAAAATAATTATTGCTTGTGATCTCAACTTTCCTGGTGTTAATAGGTAGAACGCGTTTACTTCTAATGAATACAATGTCCTTGATCATAGTGGCTGGACTTATTTATGTGCAGTAATTTGGAACAGGTGGTTAGACAACCCACTCGTGTTCAGGGTAGTTGCTCTTCTATATCAGACCTTGTTTTTTAGCCGATGCATGACCGACTTTTCTGTGACAATTGAAACCGGTCTTTCAGACCACTATATGGTGAAGTCGGTACGCTACGTCTTGACAAACAAAAGTGCTGCTTCTAAAACCGTCACAGTTAAAGATTACCTTCATGCAGCGGGTGAAAGCGTCTTGAGCTTTCTTGACATGAACTTAAGCAATTTTGGTGGGTCTGACGTTTATGAGCTATTGGAGACATTTAAAAGGTCATGTCCATACTGTAGAGATTACTTTGTGCCAAATAAGAAAAAAAAGAACGCGAAAAAATACTGTGGGTTACCCGTGAATATTTGCATGAAAAAGAAAACTCAAACAATTACGTCGTCCGCGTGCATCTCAGAAAACTATTCAAACCAACCAGTCACTCTTAAAATAGTCTGTCCGATGTGCTAAGCAATTTTATTTTCAACATACTCTGCCAGACTTCATACAGACGGCTCCTGATATTTTCTGGTCGCAATTATCTCGAGAGAAAGGTGGTAAGTACTCTTCAAATGATTCGCAATGATACAATCGTTACAGATAAATCAGGCATAGCGACACATTTCAAGAAGAATTTTTAAAGCATTTTCCAAAAAGAAATTGCGACATCGTGCGCGCTTATGCTACCGCTCCACATCTCGACTCAGACATTGTGTCCCTATGTGGCGTTGTATCAATGTTTCTGAATTAAAAGACGAAAGTTTCGTCTGCTCCTAATAATATTGCCACTAGTACAAGTTCTAAAAGTATTATTTCCACAGATGCTGGCATGCTTGTATGTGCCGCTGTTCAAAAAAGGATAAAGATGCGCGTCCAGAGAAAAACAATAGTCATACTGCCGTTGTTCGAATCAGTTTGACGTCCTTGTGTGCCATTATTTACAGGTTACAGTTACGGTGTAACGTGACACTGGTGGAGGTGCTGGGTAATAGTCTATGCAATGTTACCACGAGGAAGATCTCAGCCCCAACATTGACGCCTTGGTGGAAACAGCCAACCTTCGACGCAGTCGACGGCAACTAGGCCTACCACCCCGATTCGGCCCTCTTCCGGAACGCTCCGTAACCATGGCAAGTGCGACAACTGCAAGCCAGGCTGAACAGACCACGACTCCGCCAGCTCCATGGCCACCAGCCCCTCGAACCCCAAAGCCCTTCCACGGGGAGCCCTACGATGACGTTGAGGACTGGCTGGACCAATACGATCGAGTCGCCGTCGCCAACGAGTGGGACGAGCACCGGAAACTGCGCTATGTCTATTTCTACCTGAAGGATTCGGCGCGTATTCGGTTCGAGAACCACGAGGCCGCCCTGACAACCTGGCCGCTGTTTTGCACTCAGCTGCGGAACAGGTATGGTAGCGCCGACTGTAAAGAACAAGCTGAACGTCTCCTCAATTCTCGCAATCAAAGACCAAACGAAAGCGTGGCCATGTTCATTGAGGAGATGTCTCATCTGATCCGTCGAGCGGATTCCGCGATGACAGAAAACAAAAAGGTACGCATTCTTATGCAGGGTGTCAAGGAGCAGCTGTTTTTAGTATTCCCCAGTGGCGCAATTGGTTAGCGCACGGTACTTATACGACAGTTCTTGTGAGGAGCAGCTGTTTGCAGGACTTGTACGAAACCCACCAGCTACCGTAGCGGAATTCCTCCGTGAAGCGACGAGAATGGAGCGAATGCTAAGACAGTGGTCTTCGCAGTATGAGCAGTCCGACAACCTTGCACTTCTGTCAGCACCCTTGGTAACACCCGATGTCACGAGCATGAGAGACCTTGCTGAGCTAGTTCGTAGCATTGTACGCGACGAGCTGCAAAAACTTCACGCAGTGCCTTCACAGCCTCAAGTGGCTGCTCTGACAGACGTCGTCTGTGAAGAGATGCAGCAGCTGGTACGACCATTAGCGCCACCTCCAACCGAAGCTCCTCTGCTAACGTATGCGGAAGCTGTACGTACTCCTGCACCGCCAGCCAGCTATTTCCCCCGACCGACTAGCCTGCAGACGCCACAGCACTTCTCGGGCGGGCCACGCTATGAAAACCAACGACCGACCAGCCTGCCGACGCCGCAGCACTTCCCGGGCCTGCCGCACTACGAAAACCAACGACCGACTTGCATGCAGATGCCGCAGTACTTCTCGGGCCCACCACAATATGAGAATCCGCGACCTAATTTGCGGAAATCTAGCGTGTGGCGCGCTTCCGACAATTGGCCACTATGCTACCACTGTGGTGAGCCAGGTCACTTGTACCGGGAGTGCACGTACAGACAGATGGGCCTACCTGGATTTCGGCCAGACGCTCGTCGGCCCAGGGACGGCGAACGACACCGCACCATCGCAGAATACTTGGCAAGTCTACCGTCTCCGAATCTTCAGCGACGCCAATCACGCTCTCCGTCTCCTCGACGCTCTACGTCCGCGAATCAATACTCCGCTTCCGCCGATGTTGCGGGATGATCTGCTAGGTCCCCAAGTCTCCGCCGGGAAAACTAGAATCAGCGGCCTTCGGCGGTGGGACTGCTGTTAAGCTATCGTCAAAACAGCCTCCTCCGACCCATCCGCCGACCTTCAACGATTCTTTTCAGCTGACACCTCACATCGCTGAAGAACCCGTTTCTGCTGACATTGCTGTTCGTGTCGACAACCAACCAGTGACTGCTCTGGTCGACACCGGCGCCGACTACTCAGTTATCAGCGCTGAACTTGTGGCTGTACTCAGGAAAGTCACGGCTCCTTGGGGGCATGGACCAAACCTTCGGACAGCAGGTGGTCATCTCTTGACAACAATCGGGAGATGCACCGCAAGGCTGCAAATCTGTGAGTCGACGTTCATTGCTTCGTTCATTGTGCTTCCCGAATTCTCCCGGAAAGTTATCCTTGGCATGGATTTCTTTCGTGAGCACGACGCTGTTATAAATCTTCGAGACTGCCTCGTAACGTTTGCTGACAACTATGGCCCGAAGCCTGGAGATACCAATCCGCAGAAGACTACGCTTCACATTGTCGACGACACCGTCACATTTCCGCCACGCACCAGTATGTTCGTTACTGTACAGGGCGACATAGACCATGACAGTAGGGTATCGCTGAAGCCAACCTTTCAGTGCTCTTGTCACAGCAAATCTGCGTTGCCCGCGGCATAATTCAATTTAAACGTGGGATGACTGAGTTGTTGGTCCCCATTTTTGGTGGAGCATACCAACATTTCGCCAAGCGAACAACTATCGCTCATTTCGAATTCATTGATGATGAAGCGTGTACGACGATAGCCCCGAATTCTGCAGCCGTTGAAAGTGACACCGTGGTAGCCGATGCAGTCGATGTCAATCCGAAGCTGTCATGTGCACAGAAAGAGCAAATCCGCTGTATCCTCCGCATGTTTTGCGACTGTTTCGCGCCTACATCTAAGATAAAACAAACGCCAACCGTAAAGCACCGCATTGTCACTGACCATGCTGAGCGACTCATACGCCAGCACGCCTACCGAGTATCACAAAAGGAACAAGAGGCTATACGTTCTCAAGTGAAGCAGATGTTCGAAGATGGCGTAATCCAACCCTCGAACAGTCCATCGTCGTCCCCCGTCGTACTAGTAAAAAAGAAGGACGGCACTCTCCGATTTTGCGTCGATTACCGCAAACTCAACAAAGTAACAAAGAAAGCCGTTTATCCGCTTCCGCGCATCGATGACTCACTAGACCGCCTCCGACGCGCCCGATACTTCTCCTCTGTGGATTTACGCAGTGGCTACTGGCAGATCGAAGTTGATGAACGCGACCGAGAGAAAACAGCATTCATAACGCCTGATGGTCAGTACGAATTCAAGGTGCTGCCCTTCGGTCTTTGTTCTGCCCCTGCGACATTCCAGAGGATGATGGATACAGTGCTCTCCGGTCTCAAGTGGGAAGCATGCCTTGTTTACTTATACGACGTCGTTGTCTTCTCCCAAACGTTTGAGCAGCGTTTGCAGCGACTTAGATCTGTGTTTGCTGCAATTCGCACGGCAGGCCTATCACTGAAACCAGAAAAATGTCATTTTGGTTACAACGAATTAAAGTTCCTTGGTCACCTTGTTAGCCCTGATGGTATTCGGCCGGACCCAGACAAAACATTGGCTGTCGCAGATTTTCCACCACCTATCAACAAACGTGATGTGCGTCAATTTTTAGGCCTCTGCGCATACTACAGACGCTTTGTGCGAAATTTCGCAAACATTGCCAAACCCCTCACTCGTCTGACAAAAAACGACTTTCCCTTCGTGTGGGGCCTTGAGCAAACACGCGCTTTCTGCGAGCTCCAGCAGCGTCTCCAGTCTGAGCCCTTACTCAGACACTACGACGAATATGCCGACACTGAACTACACACAGACGCCAGTAACATCGGCCTTGGTGCAATCCTCGTCCAGTGGCAAGGTGGCGTTGAACGCCCTATAGCTTATGCGAGCCGGATTTTATCATCTGCGGAGGCGAATTACACAACAACTGAAAAGGAGTGCCTAGTTGTTGTCTGGGCAATAGCTAAATTCAGACCGTACCTGTACGGTCACCCGTTCAGAGTTGTTACCGATCATCATGCGCTCTGCTGGTTGGCGAACCTTAAAGACCCTTCCGTACGTCTGGCCAGGTTGGCCAGGTGGAGCTTACGCCTTCAGAAGTTCGATTTGACAGTCGTGTACAAGTCTGGCCGGAAGCATACTGGCGCAGACTGCCTTTCCCGAGCTCCTGTTAAAACAGCGTCAGGTGATCAAGATCTCGACGGCCGTTTTCTCTGCGCCATTAGTGTATCTGATTTGGCTCAACAGCAGAAGCACGATTTCGAGCTTCAACAATTCATCGAATATCTCAAATGGCGTACGCCGCATCCACCACCAGCATTCGCCCGCTCGTCATCATCGTTCTGCGTCGCAGAAATATCCTCTATAAAAGAAACTTCGACCCTTACGCGACTGAGTACCTGCTTGTTGTCCCGCCAGCGTTACGAGCCGATGTCTTGTCCGCCTGTCACGATGAGCCTTCCTCAGGCCACTTGGGATTCACACGTACCTTGGCCCGGATTCGCCAACGCTACTACTGGCCTAAGCTCAGTCGAGACGTGAAGCATTACGTGAAGACGTGTCACGAGTGCCAGCGCCGTAAAGCACCACATCAGCGCCCAGCCAGCTTTTTGGAGCCCGTCGCTCCCTCGACACAACCATTCCAACAAATTGGCATGGATCTACTCGGACCTTTCCCAAGTCTTGTGACGGCAACCGCTGGATTGTAGTCGCTACTGATTACATGACGCGCTACTGCAAAACGAAGGCTTTACAACGTGGCACCGCCATTGAGACTGCCCACTTTTTTATGAAAAACATCGTCCTCCGACATGGAGCACCAGCAGTTGTCATAACTGATCGTGGCACAGCTTTTACCGCCCGGATGATACAAGACGTCATGCAGCTTAGCGGCACAGTACATCGAAAAACTACAGCATACCACCCACAATGCAACGGCCTTACAAAGCGACTAAACAAGACGATCGCCGACATGCTATCCATGTGCGTTGACCAAGACCACAAAAACTGGGATGGCATCCTCCCTTACGTCACGTTCGCTTACAACACCGCTGTGCAAGAAACAACTGGATTCACACCACTCCGGTTGTTTCACGGCAGGGAGGTCACTAAAATGATGGATGCCATGCTTCTACCAGACAGACACCAGATTAGTGTCAAGACGAACGAATTTATCAGACTGGCAGACGCGGCTCGTAAGCTTGCAGTCGAACGAATCCATAAGCAACAATGCATCGACTCACTGCGGTACAACGCTTGTCGTCGCGATGTCTCTTACCAACCCGGAGAACGAAAAATTGTTGTGGACTCCAATTCAACAACGGGGCCAGCCGGAAAAGTTGTTACGCTGCTATTATGGTCCCTATAGAGCTTTCCGTCGTCTCAGCGAAGTGAACTACGAGGTTCTTGACGAAGAAATGGCTCGTCAATCCCGCCGTTCACAACAACCACACGTCGTCCATGTTTCGAGGATGAAACTATTTTACCAACGCTGAATATTCGTCACACTCTCTTGAGTAGACTTACAGTGATTGTGAACACCCCCTTGTATTCTGCTTATCGTACATTTTTTTTTCTTTTCATCTGGTAATTATGTTATGACATCGGGACGATGTCCTTTGGTAAGGGGGTAATGCCACTAGTACAAGTTCTAAAAGTATTATTTCCACAGATGCTGGCATGCTTGAATGTGCCGCTGTTCAGAAGAGGACAAAGATGCGCGTGCAGAGAAAAACAATAGTCGTACTGCTGTTGTTGAAATCAGTTTGACGTCCTTGTGTGCCATTATTTACAGGTTACAGTTACGGTGTAACGTGACAATGTTTACAATGCGTTTCTGCGTCGATACGCTGAGATGATTGCTAAATTTCTTGTGATCATTTTCCGTGCCTTTCTGTCTTTTTCTTTTGTTCCAATAGATTGAAAAACAGCGCAAATGGTCCCAACATTGAAATCTGGAGATAAATTATTGGTTACAAATTATCGCACCATATCTATTACTTATTCTTGTTTTAAGCTTCTCGAGCACATCACTGCTAACTGCATTACCAATTTTCTTAATTACAACAACATAATAACACCCTTCCAACACTGCATCAAAAAGGGTCTGTCCACTGTAACTCGAATGGTCACATTCACACATATTTTAGCATCTATTCTTGATAAATCCGGGCATATTGATCTTATTTTTTGAACTTTAGGAAGGCGTTTTGATTTCCCACAGTAAATTGACTTTCAAACTTAAACATATTGGCCTTCCACAGTTTATTGTAAATTAACTCTCCACGTACCTATCAAATTATACACAATCTGTCGATATAAATGGTCACTGTTCATCTAAACTTCAGGTTACATCAGGTGTTCCCCAAGAAAGTATTTTGGGACTACTACTTTTTTATTATATCAGTGATATTGTTGTAGTTTTCCCTGAGCATGTCGGAATGAGGCTATTCACTGACTAATGTGCTCTGTTTAAGAAAATAATTGTCATGTATGATCATCAGCTTTCAAATTCCTGCCTTCATAACGTTTTCCAGTGGTGTAAGCAGTTGGATATGAAACTAAACTAAGAAAAAACAGTGTACACGAACACCACAAGAAGGAAAAACTTTTCCATATGCGCTACAAACTCGCTTACTAAAGAGGTCAGTGAACATAAGTACCTTGGCGTAACAATAACCGAAAACCTAAGTTGGAATATGCATGTATCAAACCTTTGCGCATCCACCTTCCGTAAGCTATGCTTTCTCAAGTAGAAACTTCGCCTTGCCCCGCCATCTGTGAAGCTGTTAGCCTGTAATACCATCATTGGATCTACTCTCAAACACGCGTGCGTCATTTAAGACCCATATAGTAGAAAAAACATTCGTGCCACAAAAATTATTCACCATAAAAGTATTAGGTTTATATTTCCTAACCACCATATGACAGACCCAAACAGCCATCATGAAAGAAAAATTATACAAGAACTCTGGCTTCGTCGCAAAATTCTGATATTAAAATTTCTTTTTCATTTAAAAAACAATTAATTTGCACAAGATCCCTCTGCGTTTATCCAGCCACTGACGTCGCAATAAACTAAAAATTGCCATGCTGCGTCGATAACACCGTTCCAGACACGTACCAAAAAATTTACGTTCTCTTTCCTTCCTCGTACAATTGCAGACTGGAACGCCCCGCCGAATGAATCACTACAACACATTCTTGTGCAGAGTGCTGATGGTCCGTCAGCCCTCTGCACAAGGATTCAAGTCTGTCAGCCCTCTGCCGTTCTTGTGCAGATGGCTGACGGACTTGAAAGGGTTACTAGTTACGGCAGCCGATGGCTATCCAAAGCAGAAGCCAATTATTCCACAACAGAAAAGGAGTGCCTCGCCATCATCTGGGCTACGTCGAAATTTCGCACCTACCTCTACGGCAGGCCCTTCAAAGTTGTGAGCGACAACCACGCCTTGTGTTGGCTAGCCACCCTGACGAACCCTTCAGGTCGCCTCGCACGATGGAGCCTGAGACTTCATGAATGTGACATTACTGTCATTTACAAGCCCGGCAAGAAACACTCCGACGCCGACTGTCTCTCTGGTGCGCCTGTCGACCAACCACCACCCGACGACCTGGATGTCTACTACTTCTTGGGAACGATAACTACTGACGACTTCGCTGAACGACAGCGGGCCTACAACACACCGACAACATCACTACAACACGTCGACTACTTCGACTTAATCTCATCATGGGCCTAAGCACTATCCTTTTTTGGTTAGAATGTACAGGAAGTACGTGCACTAGTAGTCCTAGCCAATTACATAAATGTGTTATCATAATAATACTCCTATTTTATGTCATGTGTTATATTGCGAGTATGTATTTGTGTAGTTTTTGTGTACATATTTTTTTGGTGATGAATTATTACTGATTTATGTGGCGAAAATGCTGTTGACTACAAATGCTATGTGTACTTGTTTGTATGAGAGTATTAATTTCGTGTGTACATTGCACGCGTTGCCTACTGATTGTGGTTTTTTTGTACAAGTGCTTGTTCCCGCTCCTGCATCTGCTCAGACTTGGGCCTGTAGTATTCTGTCAATAAATAAATAAATAAATAAAAATAAATAAATAAATATGCCATCAGCTTCTCCTCCCTTAGCTGTTCTTCTATCTCTCCCGACTTCAGCCTATTCCTCCACCCTGCATGTTAACATACCCTATGTCTGAATTGGCTCGACCCTCCTGCCTACGTCAATTTTTGCCCCAGACTCTACGTGTTTTCGATATTGGTGTCCCTTTGGAATTGTATCTCCCTATACCACCTGTCAAAAAGTCCCCCTGGTTGTTTTCCTCGTTACTTGCTCTCTTGGAGCCTGAAGGGCCCGTGTGCACCCCAAAAAAGCTACCGCACGTCCTGCAAGTCGCCAACACACCCAGTGACCTAGCCTCCCGTCGAAGTGAATTCTGTCTTATGGAAAACCACCCCACCTGTGCACCTCTCTCTTTATTTCCACTGCCTCAAATCCTTTTTCTCGACTCATCTGACAAATCTCTTTGTTTGCGTTGACAACCGCTCTTTGCAGGTGGCCGCCATGCACTGATACCTCTGGTATTGTAGCTATCACTACCTGTACTAGAGGGGAAAGGGCGCGCATGTCATCGACCCCTTTTCGCCAGTGTGGTCACAAGTCCCGTCGAATCTTCATTTAAGACATCGTTTAAATCACTCGCAATTATCACGAGGTTTCGTCCATCCGCTTTTTTAGCGAGTTTTGCGCTCGCTTGCCTCATGACTGCTTCCAGCTTACGTCCTGGGAACGTCCCCACTGAAACCGTCTTGCTATCTCTTACCCTCTCTTTGATTGCTTTTGCGCATCGATTTAAATTCGAGTTTCCGGTGATTATCACCTGCTGTGACTTTCCAGCTAGACTCTCCCGCAGCTGGAGGTTACTTGAACCTGTGACGCCAACTACTTTCTCTCACCACTACTGCGCTGAAGCTGGGTCTTGTGCCAATAGAACCGGCTGAAGCTGTTTTTTCCGAGCCTGTTTTCTCTTTCTTCTCCGCCGTTCTGGCTGCTGGTGCCCTACCGTTCTCTGTCGGCTCCTCCTTTGTTCACCTTTGCTAGTGCTTTCTCGGCTCAACTGAGGCTTTCTCTCATAGCCCTCGTTTTTCTAGCTCTGTCGCCAACGCAGTCTCCAGCTCGGCGATTCTCTTCAGCAGTTCACTCTGCGCAACCATCATTCTCGCCATTTCTCCTCGACCTCACATTTCTTACACTTCGCGTTATCTCCTCTGCAATCGCGTCTGCACTAGCATCCGTTTTAAACCCACCTCGCATCTCGAACATTTTACAGTTCTTTTAATCGTGTCTTTGTGACAACAGTTGTCTTTATCAATTGTTCCACTCAATATTTACAAAACATGGCGTATGACGAACCCTGCTCTAAGCAAAAAAAAAGGTCTAAGCTCTGCTACAAACATTCGCGTGTTCAGTGTACGTGCACTTCTACCACGGGGTGGCAGGAGAAACACACACACACACAAACACACACACACACACACACACACCCAATTAGGTAAATACCTAGTGACTGACATCAAAAAACTTACAGTGTAATAAGTGCTGTAAAGGTTTACACTGCTGCCTTATACTATAAAAGCTAGCTCCAAGTGTGCAAAACAACGTATCCTCACAGTAGATTGGGAGCGCTCCAAAAACACGTCCATCCACCGTGCCAGTCCGAACTGAATTCTCAGACGTATAAGATGCGCTCAGACGTGTAAACAATGAGCGCACCCCCACGCGGCTCCTCCTCAGAGGCTTGAGTGCGCTCCGTAGGCGCCGCTTGCCGCTCATCACACTTCCCTATTCTAGCCACTGCAGCCAGGACAAGTCAGTACATGTGCGCCAAGCTGCTTTGGAATTTGTGTGTTTCGTGGCGTGTGTCATGCTCAACTCGGTGTTCTTCGTGTCCATGTAAGCGTTGTTTTTTTCGGCGTACATGTGTTAATGCCCGATGTGAAGTTTGACGCGAATTGCAAGGATTGCAACGACTGCAAGTTCGTGCAACCTGGGTGGCCCGGTGTGGTGCTTTTAGGTGCCACAGAAACTATGGCAATGAGCCAAAAGTGCGCCTGCGTTCATTCCTAAAGGACGACACGCGGAAACAAGCGTGGCTTTGAGCTATCCCACGGAAAGATTTAACGCCAACAGTGCGATTGAAGGTGAAGAATTCTCACATTGCTTTATCAGGTGGGAATCATCGTTCTTAGCTGCAACATCCGTAATTATCGAGAAGGAACACTCTTTTTGTACATATCATTCTAATGATACCATCCAAAAAAGTAGTAAAAAGTGTAACTTTCTTTCATTGCAGAGCTTGAAACTCGCTTTAAATGTAGTTTTATTTTTTTTTTATTTTCTTGTGTCTCTTATTTTTTGAAGACGAATCGTTGGCGTAGTACTTGCGCGGTCCCTGGATAGCAAAATACAATGTGTCGAGTAAAAAAATTTTATTTGATTGCAGGGCTACGCGTATGACGGTGCTATTTTTTTAAGAATGACTTCGTGCTTATATCACAGTCAAATAATTTTGAAGAGACAACTATTCGCAGGTTATATCTACGCATAGCGTGTTTCATGTGTAGTGAGTTTATAACAGCCGCCTTTTTTTCGCACTGCAGATTCGTGAGCTGCACTTCTCAGGAGAAGGTTTTATAACGAACAAACTTAAAATGAACGAACAGGAAGTATATTAGAAGTAAAACGAGAGAAAAATTTGCTAAAGCACAGTATTGTACCTTGTATTTTTGCAAACTATTCAAAATACTTGTCCTCAACGCCTACACGTCGTGAATCGCCAACGGGAAAGATTGCAAGAAAGGAGAGCACGGCTTTTCCGGGGGCTATAGACACTTCACTTGACTCTAGAGAACTTGAGAAAAAAAGAAACAAGGTGTCTTCATATACGGACTTCAGGACCAAGCTGTCAGGAATCTGCAATAGTAAGTTTTGGACAGTACCTACCAGTAACGAGTGCGCAAGGTTTCTTGTCACATAAAACTATTCTTCTCTTCACGCTAAATGCTGATCGATTGTTCTCCCAGATCTCTCATTTTCTGTTGTTTTCAACGGAGTGCAACTACAATCACTTCCTTGTGGTAGCGCTGTGTCAAATGCTGTGCTTGGGGTAGCACTGTGACATGGTTCTGGTAACGGAGCTAGTTGTGCAGAAACTATTATTGGGAGAATACGCCAGATAGTTTCTCTCGTGCAGTAACCAACGCGATATCGTCGCTTCGCTGAAAATTTATTCGCTAAAATGACAGACCGACAATAATGCATGTAAAATAGCCACACCGCAAAACTATCTGGCGTTTAGTGGTTCGCACCGCAAACAGTGTTGTCTTGAACAACGTCTGCAGGCTGAAACATTACAGCATTCAGGACAATGCGCAGAAGAAGGCCGCAGCACAAAAGAAAAACACCGAAGAGAAAGTGATGTTTTAACGGAATAAACCTTGACTTGTGTCACATGGTTTCTTTTTACAAGAGTCAAACTACCTTCAGAATGCTTCACTTGTGCCCGAGAAAGCTTCTCAAATACATGAAATGGTATTTAGATTCCATCACAGACATTTAGAAACACCAGTAGAAGCGAGCGCGACGCTGCGGATTCTCGGAACGCAGCGCCCGCATGGGCCCACAGGTTTACGTCACGCCACCATCGAAAAAACCTTAGGAATCTAGGAGGTGTTGGCGGAGCACTTAAAATGGGAACATGCTCGATCTCAACGCCGACGTCACCAAGCAAGCCAAACTCTGCCGGGCGCGTGAGCTACGCCATGAAATCTGACTATAATTGCTGCCCTTTTCGCCAGCGCAGCTTAAACATGTCGCGCGGGGTCGCATCGCACGTACGTGCTACGACGGACTACATCTACTTGTGAAACAGCGCATGATGAAGAGGCAAAAAAAAGAACCAAAAGGACAACATTGCCTTTAGTGCCTTTTTTCTGTGCGCTGCTTCACATGCAAACATGAACTATCACCAACTCACCCAACTTTCATCGTTACTGAACTTGTAGTGAGCTCATCAAACACAAAAAAGTGGCAACTGTGACAATTCCTGTTTGTGCTATGTATACCTGCACGGACGTTTCAAGCGACCTTCTTGAGTTTCAGCAGCGCAAGGCAAGTTTCAAGCTGCGACAGTCGATGCGTTCTTTCTGGGCCTCCTTTGCACTTGAAAGGCCCGTTGCTAGCATCATGGTAGAATATCCTAGTTTGTTGCTATCGTGTGTTGCTCTCCCGCTTGAGGGAAAAGATGGACTTGTTTATTAAAGTGAACATGTGGCCGAGAAACGAAAATTCAAACCACAAGCAACACACACTGATGGCGGTGCACAGATCCAATTCTTATCGTCAGCAACCCGTCATAATTTATACAGTACCCCCCCCCCCTCCCGTCGAACCTTCCAGCATTCAATATTTTACAATGCAAAAAAGAGACACAAAGAGTGCAGGGTGTGTCTTTTCCTTGTCATACCTCGTTCCGTGTGCTGTGAAAGATTGAATTAAGCTGCATTAACTAGCCCAACGCTGAACCTTGACGATGAACTACTTCCAGCGTTAATCGCTGGTGCTGGCGTAAACTCTCAAATAAACTTGACCATTTGTGTCCTGTATGCAACCGTAGCAGGATGAACAAGTAACAATCGCAACGCTTCTGAAACAGTTCAGCATAATCTGCACCAAACGTTGTTGGCCTGTTACACCTGGATATATCGAAATAAATATATTACCACTCGTGTCAATTACCTCGGTGCTTGCTCACCATGAAGTTAATCAACAAACCCTAATCAGCTTCTCATTTGGTCTCAGTCTGAGACTCAGTAATGAAGCGCAAATAGAGTGTCAGCTTTATTACACAGGTCACGCACCGTTCGGATGTTTTTCTTGGCGTGAATGAGTCCTCTGTAACTAAACGCTTCGATAAATCAGTTTTGTTTGGTCTAAGCAAGGTTGCAGAAAGAAGAAAGATTTTGTCATCGGTATATCACAAGTTTGCCGCGTACTAATTCTCTAAAAAAATAAGGTGTAGATTTAATACTGTTTTTGTGGCAGCCAGTACTATAAAAACGCATGTGCCGTTGTATAGAGAAAAATATTAGAGGGTGGATGCGAAGTGTACTGACATTTGTTTTTTGAAACACATTAACATAGTGAATTGATGCGCCAAGTGTGTAGTATATCAGGTTCTGTTCAAGTACGGCCGCTTCTAGGTGGTAATTAGGGTTTGCTGTGTTAACGAGATATTAATTGGCCATAAGAGGTTGCTGACCAAAGCCTCACGCGCTCCTCAGTGGATCAGTGGTTACTATGCTTGGTTGTTGACCCGGAGTTCACGTGTTCGATCACGGTCGCATTTAGATGAAGGCGCAACGGTGGATGCCTGTGTGCTAATGCTATTTAACGTGCACGGAAAGTACGGGTGACTCTAGCACTTCATTTCCACCACGGTCGGCATCCAACCCATGACTTAGAGGTCGGCAGCAGAGCACTATAACCACTGTTTCGACGAGGCGGTCAATGATACTCAACAATGAGCACAAAGTTTTTTTATCTCAAATGTCGCCTGACGGAGGACATGGCTTGGGGTATGCGCCTGGCACAATTTCTTCAATTGCTCGAAACCAACTTTCACAGCAATACCAAGACACAAAGAAGGCAATCATCTACCTAGTGTTGCCACCTGTCTGCGTTATCTGTGAAAATTTTCACTGAATTTTTGATAGTTTCAGCAGCTTCATTTCCTCCAACATTTCGCAGAGGGAAATAACGCAACGTTGGTGTACGCTGGCATGAGTATATAGCAATCACGTTTACCAACGTTTACGGCTGCAGTTTATTGCAGGCATATATTCATGTTATAATCATTAGCGTAATTATTCCAAGTTCCTCTCACTCACTTTCAGTGCCTGTGGGCGGATTCGGTTGGCCTTGGCGGTGTCATGACATACGCTATTGGTATGGACGACTGGGAAGGAAAATGTGACAACAATACCAAGTTCCCAATACACAAAGCAATCTGGAAGACCATCGGCTGAGGAGCACTTCAGTGGTATTACTTAATACTTGTAGGTTCTGCCAGATGGCCAGTGTATGAATTACCATATGAATTAAGGTAAGGAGATAACGAAAAAGCCTGTCAGAGCAAGACCCGTTGTAAACGTTTGACGAGAGATACGCTGTTGATACTAAATAAAGACAGCATTCCTTGTTTTCTATTGTGTTATCTCACTGTCATTTTCCCAAGCGCATCTAATCTCGGTGCTGCTAATGAAACCACTGAACCATCTGGCACTTGTCACTTTGCCAAAAAGCATCGTTGTTTAGCATGTGAAGCTTTAGTGGATAGATGAATGGGTGCTATGAGTAGGTCTTTGACATGCTTGACACAATGCTTGGCTAATAAAAAACTATCTTAGTTTACGTCAGCCTAATAGCTTGACCATATTAATTAAATCTATGTTACTACAGGAAAAAGGGTAACAGCACACTTCTGGAGCTTAATTTGGGCGAGTTGGTTCAACGTGGTTGTATTGTATTAACAGCGCGTCAATGGTAGCAAGGGACAAGGTGGGCAAGAAAGAGCGCTGACTGTGTACTGAATTTATTGAAGGTGTAATCACCGCTTTTATACAGAATTTGGCTAGCCGCCATGATAGCGGCTTTTGCTCCTGTCCTATCACAGTTAAAAATTTTACACCCAGAAGGGTGTAAATGAGCTTGTCCCGTGGACGACACCCTAAGGGTGTTAATTCAGAACCTTCCAAAAAGGGTGCTTTTCCATGCACCCTTAAAATAGGGTGTACATGTAAAAAACTGTAGGGTGTTACAAAAACACCCTTAAGGAAGGGTGCCTTCGATGTCCATCACTTTTTTAGCACCCTCTGAGGAAATAAACACGTACAATCGTGTATGAACTTGTGCTGAATCTATATATACTTCACAGGATATGCATAATGCGCGTTACAGAAAACTAAGCCTTGCTGCCCTTGCATATTGCATTTATTTCATAGGCAAATAAAACTTTTAAACTTTTCTTCTGCCACACAATTTTTTACCAGATGTGTAACATGTTCACGTATACGTACACTACACATGCATCACCTAAAATCTTTATTATATTTTTTTAGTTTCACTTTATTGACAATTATTTGCAACATACAGTTACACTGGTTTTAGTTTAGTATACTGCTTCCAGTACATAGAGACTACAAATCAAATACAGGCTAATATATCCCTATAGTTCTTTCAAGTATCTACAATCCCAGTGGTTTCCAGTTTATTACTCCTTCATGTACACAATCGGTTAATAGGAATGAAATACAGGCAAACATATACTTATAATTCTTTCAAATATATACAATCACCATGATTTTACTATATACGCCTTCATGTACACAATCGTTCCCAAGAAGTGATGCACACAAAAATATATACAGATAGTGTTTTCAAATGTATACAATCACAGTGGTTTAAGCTTCGTATTCCTTGATGTATAACAATTGGTTATGAGAAATGATGTACATGCAAACATATACGCGTTTTCGCACATATAACTTTAGCGAATACTTAAAAAAGCAATACAATGATCAGAAACAGAATAAGCTAAAAACGAACACAAAACTGAGTCAGGACACACAAAAAACAAAAGATAAATATGGCTAATGACACAGCTGGGTGACTTTATGCCAAATGTCCCAGCCATTTGGGCAACCATCTCAAATGTATTCGAAAAACTCGTGCTGCATTGAAAATAGTGAACTTCTGGAATATTTAGGAGAGGAAAACTATTTGGTCACGTGGCTGCCTTCTGAACTTCCTGGAATGCCGTGTAGGAGTTTTATGTGAAAAATTTTATTTTAAAAGCACCGCTCCTTCTTTCTATACGAAACTCGGTCTACATGTTACGTAACAAGAGCCTAATTTGGGCGAGTTGGTTCATCGTGGTTGTGTGCTAGTCACAGCGCGACAACTTCAGGAAGAGACAGAAAGGACAGGAAAGAGCACCGACTGTCAAGTGAATTTAATGAATGTGCTACGAGCGCTCTTATACGGAGTACAGTTACCGTGTTCATGCGCGACGACACGTGTGAGCACTGCAAAATAATCTTAACTGTGAAAAGAATACTCCCTCTCGGAAAGGATAAGTGAATGTGTAGTGATGCACTGATCATTGGTTTACCTGATAAAAAATACTTCTACAAATGTTGAATTGGCATTAAGTAAACCTATTCTCGTGATGAATGGTGCAAGATTGACTATTCCTGTTGTTGTTTAGTACACACGCTTTTGAAAGCTTGAAGGGGGTGGAAAACAACACGTTAATATAATATCTGCTGGCTATTTTTTTAATTGTGGGACACGTGATGTGGTATAACATGCAAAGGTTTTGGTCATTGTTTTTTGTTGGTCCTGTCTGTTTTAACTTTACTTTCTGCAGGAGGGTTTTGCAAATGGGTGTGATGATTCTGTTAGAATGTCCAGCATTTTTTAGTCTTTTAATCTGGTTTTTAAGCCTGACCTCATCCTTGTGCTAACATGACTTCTGAAGGGTGGCCTGAATACATGTGGTATCAATTCCTCTTTCAACTAATTTTGAATGCCCACTATCAAAAGGCAGAACATTCTTAGCACTCCTGGGCTGATAGCACCAGCCAATACCCCAACAGCATCATCACACTTGTTTGCGAAACCCTCCAGCAGAAAGTAAAGTTAAAGGAAACAGGACCAAAAGAAAAAGAGAATAACCAATGACCTTTGCATGTTACACGGTACTACGTACATAAAGTGTCTCACAATTTACGAAAAGAGCCAGCAGATATGACATTGTTGTTTTCCACCCTTTGCAAGCTTTCAAAAGTGCATGTACTTACAGCAACAGGAACAGTCAATCTTGCACCATTCGTCACTAAAATAGGTTTACTGAATGCCAATTTAATGTGTATGAGATACCGCTAACATGTGGAAAAGTAAACATAGGACAAATTGGGCAATGCTTCAATGATCAAGCAAGACAGCATCCTTTAAATGTTAAGATGTTAAGAAGGATTATAGTAGTCTCATTGCCGGACACCGTGAAGAATGTGAGTGTAGTCCTAGGTTTCATGAAAATTCAGTTGACAGCGCTCTTTCCTGCCCTTTTTGCGATAAGATTTTTATTATAGAAAGAATTTCATTTTCTTAAAATTTATGTATAATGATGAGTTTTCATTGTATCACAACATGGAGCAAACTGCATCTCAACACGGACAAAAATCACGATTTTGGGAAATTCGTGATATTTTCTCGTATAATTTAGCAGCTTCAAAGGTCTAAAGATATTTTTCCTCAAAATATACCTTCTGTAAAGTAAGTATTCATTGATCAGATATTCATAAAAAGTGCAATATTGCAATCAAAAATGCAAACATAACACATTTTGGCTTTGATCTTGGAAGCGAATGTGGCGAAAAAATTGCACTAATATTGTTGAGCTTCAAATACCTTACAGAAGCACATTTACTTAACAGGGAGACCGAATTTGCTTTAGAAAAAATGAGCAGTAGTTTTAAAACGAAATTTTCCACAAACAGCACACAGACGGCATTATGCCAGGAAGTTATAAGCCAGCCACATGAACAAAGCTTTTTTTCTCGCTGAAATATTCTAGCAGTTCACTGTTTTCAACGCAGTAAGTCAGCACATTTTTTTTTTCAAATACATTTCGGATGGTCGCCAAAGTGGCTGGGACGTTTGGCATGGAATCGTCCAGCTATATTTAAGCAAAATAACTTACACAAATAACAATATTTGTTCATCTACCATGACCACACTAGAAAAAGTTGTTCAGGCATTGTGACACTAATATTCTCAGCGTTGTACTGCCTGAACAACTTCTTTGATAAAATCCAAAGTCACGCCGAGAAAAAGCCGCTCAATCACGATGGTTGTTAAAGGCCTTGCGGCCGTAGACAATGTTGAAAAGAAAAAAAATCAACTCATCAGTGCTGTCACTACTTCTTCGTCATTACTGACACGGAAGATTTTTCGGTCATCCACGTGGAGGTTAAGGTACTAGGCTTGCTCTAGGCTGGGGCCGGGGTAGACTACGCAGGACGTCAGGGGCACCCTCCTGATGTCCTGCGTCAACAGAGCAAATATAACTTTCTCATAAAAGAATGTTCGTGCTGTTCCCGCAGCACCATATATGAAGAATGTGTATATCCTTTGAAATGGCGTGTGATTGAAATTACACTGAACTCGAAGCATACAACCCATACATTCCAATAATTTTGTATGATAAAGCTAAGATAGTTTTCCAGCATACAGCAAATTCCCGAAATGAGGTGAACTGTAAGACTACAGCTCAAAAATGGCACTTACGAAAACCTGAACTCACCTAAGAATCAAATTTCTTATAGGGTAATGAGCCAGTGTGAAAAACAATTCTTAAAGCACAACATTCAGAACATGTAGCAATAATCAAAACGCACAAGAAACTTACCCCATCATGTACAAACAGTGAAGGCATCTCTGCTTTCCCTTTTACATGAGAACAAATGATCTTGGGCGTGGCACTAGCGAAGAGTTCTGGAAAAAAAGGTAAAAGATTTACTTACTTTAATCACGCCTCTAACAATCTGAGGAATTTGGACAATTCAGCAATGAGTGCAATTCTGACTGCCTCTATAAGGGCATCAAAAATGAACAATTTTCTCGTTCTTTCTACCCTCACAAGAAGCTCCGTCAATGGCATCCAATCCAAATTTACGCAGTGCTTGCTATTTGCCTGCTTTCTAGACGTAGGGCTGCGAACGTGTATTTTGTGCACCTAATCTAGCACACAAATTCGTCATCTATAATTCAATCATCTTAATTCATTGTAATTTGATAAAAAATGTGACAGCTTGTCCAGTTTTTAAAGAGTTGCGGGCCTGCAATAGGCACTTCCTAGCACGTATGAAAGTATTTCTTTTTTAAAAAAAATTTTCAAAGCTTGCTTTCAAAAAAAGCGTCTGGCATATTTCGACAACAAAGCCCATCCTCTGATGGCAATCAGGGGCACGCTATTAGTGATTATTGACTACGGGATTTACAAACGTAACCCGTTCCTAAATACTCAGTTGAACACAATCAAGCAAGTAAAAGCGCTCGAACGACGCCAACGCGCGCGGACGCCGACTACGTTGCAGCAGCCATGGCTTATGCTAGAGCTACCGCACATAGCTCCCTCAGTCACGTATACTCTCTGGATTCTGTTATAACGCCGAACGTTATCGCAGATGAAAGCAAAGCACGAAAACATCAAACAGAAACGAGGGAAAACAACGCATGGCGATGGCCACAACAACGCGCCTTTGGAAGTCTACTATATCTTTCCCTGTTGCTGGTGACACGTGTCCCAAATATTTTAAAAGACCGACGCGCACGTGCTGGGAGCATCGCGGCATATCAGCACCTCAAACTATACCGTCTTTAAGCAAAAAACAAAAGCCATTTCGTACAGTGCGCCTCAGTACATAAATTTTTCTTTTTCTTTCTTTTTTTACGCTTACACCTACAGAAGCACGCTGAACATTTGAGTATTAATAGAAATGTTATTACGATGTAGCCTAAAGCGCATCTTGAAACAATATCAATCACTTTGAGCAGTGTAGAGACAGTGTGCAATCAGCAACGAATCGCGCTCTTGTTAAGTGATCACATCACTCACTGTATGAGTGATGCAGGCACTTACACAACATCGCGCATGGCAGTGTTAAGTCACACGTTTAATCGGGCATCTGCAACAGGCCCGCGAACGCATGCTGTTGTAAATGGCTGGCAGCCTACTTCGGCAGAGTTGCTGCAGGCGCCCAGCTAGCGCTGTATGATTACAACCTACGAAAACAGTACACTCACCGTTAACAGGCCCACGTTGTCCGTGTCCGCCACTCTATGAATATTCCTTAATCCGAGCGTCACTTCGAACACGGTGTCATGCGTGACCACCATTGAAGATGCGCCTGTTCGCTAGAACTCACACAGCGACCAAGACCCCAGACCAACGTAACGCATTTGAAAGACGGATCAGACAGAGAGAGCAACGTTGAGAGAGAGAAGGAGGAGGCACTGGCGGCGGCGCCGCAGCTGTCGACGCCGATGTTCGGTGACGCAACTATTCGCTTATCTACACCGCCGTTGTTGGGGCAACGCTGGCCGGGGTGAGTGGGGGGGGGGAGCGGGAGGGAAACCCGCCAAGACAGCGCCGAAAGGCAAACGCTATGGCGCATACGGCGGACGGCGGTTCGACGCGCAAGGCAATCGAATTGCGCTTCAAAAATGACTCCTTGTAAATGGCAACTCTCCTTCCAGCCAGCCACACAGCGACGCAGGTTATTTACCAGCCTCGGGTTCTTTGAGTATTTTGACGAAATGCGATTGCAGTGGGCGAAAAATATTGAAGCAAAACTTGTGGAAAACAAAGTGCACCATCGAATGGCCAGAAACAATATTTATTTCGTCCTCAGTGGCATTAGCGGTAGAGCATCGCTACACCTTTTTCCAGGGGAATTTCTTTACGCATTGTCTGTGTCTGGCAATTCCGCGTATGGTGCCGCAAACTCTGAATGCGTAGTCGAAGCTCGAACAAAATAATCCACAGTCGCGGATGTTTAGAAGGCTTGTCACGCACCACGAAACGTGCCGAGTTTGTTATAACAAACTTTTTGCTGACCACATGATCAACAAATAATTTTATATGGTTGCTCAATGAGCTAGCTAAGCATCTGTAGCAAAGTCAGGGCAAGTGCTTGTTAAACATTGTTATTATAAACGATTGTTGTGCGTAAGTGCAGTGACAGCTTTCCGTGTGAATTGGTCATGACCCACGTTTTCGAGCGTAGAAGCGCCTCAGCGGACCTAATCAGCTACCACAGCAAGTTTGTAAGCAACGATGAGGTACGAAAATGTGCAGCTGTTTTCCATGAACTGAATAGTCCGTGTACAGTGCGTTGACCACCGCCATTCCTTAAGCCAACTCCAATATCGACTCCCAGTCTGAGGAGATGTGGGACCTTAAACACTAAGAAGCAGTGCCCCCCACCGCACACACACACACACGAAATTCGAGGGTGCACGGGCTGATACACGCATACTTATTCACAGGCGCACACACATACACGTATACACACATACGGCCACACACACACGCGACCGTAAACGCACGCATGCATGGGCGTACACATGTGCACAGGCACGCTTAACACAAGCACGGACTCGCACATACACGCGCACGCACACATGCACGGGTGTACACACAATCGCGCTTACACGCGAACACATGCGCAGGCTCACGCACACACACCCACACTGGGGCGAACATTATGTGTTTGTATATAATTCATAGCAAACATGTAGCTTATAACCAACGCTAAGATGAGCTTTCGTAACGTGGATTGCAGTTAATTGCCATTATAGATGAAACGCGAGATGCTTCTGCTGGCATTCTGCTGTATTCGGAGAGCACCTTCACACATTCTAAGTCTAGGCCGTTTTAACACAAGGTCCACATGTTCGTGCAGTAGCTACGCTGCTCAGCCGCCAATCCCAAGGTCGCGGGTTCGATGCCAGCCGTGGCAGTAGAATTAAGACGGAGGCGAAAAGGTAGAAGCCTGTGCACTGTGCGATATCAGCGCCCATTAAAGAACACCAAATGGTCCAAATCTCTAGAGCTTTCCACTACGACGACCCTCATAATCATATCGAGGTTTTTGAGACGTAAAATCCCAAATATTATAACTATGTGTTCTTCTTGTGCTGAATATTCTATCTGATGAATCGTCACCTGCACCCTTCTCAGGCACAAGAGCACCCTTAGAGCCTACTTTAGAATGCTATCAAGGCAAGCACCCAAATAAAGGGGAGCTTTTTTTTTTTCAATCGACAATTTATGGGTGTTAAAGGGTGATGCAAAGGATGCTTTCTTGTAAAAGCACACTTTTTACACCCTTTTGGTTGTAAAAATTTTTACTGTGGTATTTGTTTCAAAATAATGCTGAAATAGAGAACCTGAATCTGAAACCTGAATACATGAACAGTACTAATGCGCGACGACACAAGTGAGACTATGTAAAACATTCTTACTTGAGAGAATCATTCTCTCTCGAAAAGGAGAAGTGAGGATGTACTGAAATATTGATCCGTGGCCTTCCTGATGAAAAATGCTTTTAAATATGTTTCATCATTTCTTGTTGTTGTTTCTTTAAAACCGTGTTTTACGGAACAGAAAACTGGACTTACATTATTTTCAGTGTACAGTCGTGTGGCCACCATACCCAAGTTTTGCCGCGTTCCATTTTCCAAGTTTTGTTATCGTCAAAAAACACTACACAATGCTCAGCGCAAACCGCGCCTGCAGTTGTCGAGAAGCTTCCGGACTGTAGTAGATCATTTCGATAAGATCACGCCTGCTCTGCGAACTCTACAGAATATTCTGGAACCTACGCCACCGCCAGCGATAACGCTAGAACATTCGACGGCAAGAGTATAAATGCCGACGCACTTCGCCTTTTGTCAGTAGTTGATCGACGGCCGACGCTCCGTTCGCCGCTATCAGTCCAAGACTGCTACTGTAATCGGACTTTCCGTTTACCGGGCACAGGTTCGCCCAAATAAACAGTTAAATTTCCACGCAGAGTCTCCTGTCTTCAGCCACGTCACGACCCCGTGACACTATGTAAAACATTCTTACCTGAGAAAATCATTCTCTCTCTCGAAAAGGAGAAGTGAGGATGTACTAAAATATTGTTCCGTGGCCTTCCTGATGAAAAGTGCTTCTATTGTGAGCGCGACAAGCGAATTACTCTTTATTCTCTTGGTAATCATCATCATCATCTGTACATCTTCTTCATCATCACCAGCGTGATTTAGCTCGAGCCTGGCCGAAAAAACCGCCCCGCCGCGGTGGTCTAGTGGCTAAGGTGCTCGGCTGCTGACCCGCAGGTCGCGGGTTCGAATCCCGGCTGCGGCGGCTGCATTTCCGATGGAGGCGGCAATGTTGTAGGCCCGTGTGCTCAGATTTCGGTGCACGTTAAAGAACCCTAGGTGGTCTAAATTTCCGGAGCCCTCCACAACGGCGTCTCTCATAATCATATGGTGGTTTTGGGACGTTAAACCCCACATATCAATCAATGGCCGAAAAAACCGGTTCCTCACAAGTGTTCGACTGTGCTTTTAGTTCCCTCAAGTCCTCTCGCCCGTTCTCGCTGGAGCTCCGCTCTGGTCGTCGCATACAACCCCCTGCCATGGTGGCCCAAGAAAACCCTGGGCCATCAACGTCGCTGTCTTACTGCAGCCACCGCCACCCGCTCCGCCCAACAAAACTAGCCTGCGTGATCCACCTGTGTTTTCCGGTCTCCGAGGCGATGATGTCGAAGACTGGATCAAGAACTACGACCTTGTCAGCGATTTGAACAGGTGGGACAATCCACAGAAGTTGCGACGCGTCCCATTTTACTTGTCCGATGTTGCGAAAACTTGGTTCTGGAACCACCACCCGGATCTTCCCGACTGGGACACTTTCGAGCAGCAAATTCGTCAGATATTTGGTGCCCCTGCAGTTCGCACTGAGGCAGCAAAGAAGAAACTCGCTCAACGCACGCAGCTGCCGGGTGAATCTTACACCTCTTATATTGAGGATGTCCTTGCACTGTGCAAGCGCGTTAACAACGGCATGTCTCAGAACGACCAAATACGCCACATTGTTAAAGGCATTAACACCGTCGCCTTTAACGCCCTCGCCACGCAAAATCCTGCCACCACCAAGGACGTGATAACCATCTGTCAGCGACTTGACGAGCTTCAGTCTCTTCGCCTTTCCTGCGATGCCACCGACATTCGTTTGCCTGCACCCCTCGACTTGCGTGCGCTTATTCGCGACATCGTTCGTGAAGAGCTGCACGGGCGCTGCTCTTCCTGTGCTGCGGAAGTCACTTTACCTCCTGAAAAAGATAGCTTGCGAGACCTGATTAAACAAGAGATCGCCTCCGCATCGCGTGCGACGTGTTCCAACAGTCCCTGCGTGCGCCATACGCGCACGTACGCCGAAGTTGCCGCGCTCTCTGCCGCACCCACCGTTTCTGTGCCTACAACAGCCGACCATACGCCTGTGGCTTCGTAATCACCGCCAGTGCGTGCACCACCTCACTACGCACCTCAGCGCCCACCTCGACCAATCTGTTACTACTGCGGCTATCGAGGACATATCGCTCGGTTTTGTCGAAGGCACCAACAAGATGAGCAACGCGGCTACGCTCCCGAAGAACATCGAAGCTTCCGTCCGACCATGAACTACTTACGGCCACCCTCCCGATCGTCCTATTACCATTCACCGTCACCTACATACCATACGGACATGCCTGGGAATTCCCGTACGTCTCGCCGCAGGTCGCCTTCGCCACGTCGCCGTTCAGTGTCGCCTCTACGGCGCGCCTCCCATTCCACGAACGCCCACGCGGAAAACTCCCCAATGCAGTTTTGGGAGGGGAAACTGCATCCCTTGGACAGCTAACAATTCCTCCAGAGCGGCCATCGAATTTGATAATAGTGTTTGTATAAGGTGTACGTGTTGAGGCTCTTGTGGACACTGGCGCTGCCGTTTCGATTATTCGTGCTGATTTTTGTTCCCAGCTTCGAAAAGTCACCACACCTTATGGCGGCCCACCTCTACGTGCGGTGACCAAGGCTCTCATTCATCCACTTGCACAGTGTACCGTTCGTGTCTGCATAGAAGGCATTCGTCATCACATTGTTTTCGCGGTATTTCGTGAGTGCACCCAAGCTCTCATTCTTGGGTGGGATTTCTTGTCTTCTGCGTCCGCTTTAATATCATGTCATCAGCGCCTCCCGCATCTAAATGCCACTGACTCTTCTCCGCTTGAACAAGATGGACGTATCCGCCTTGTCACCAAGTCAGACTTCGGCCATACATCGAAGAAATTATAAGTGTTAATTGCACCGACATTGTGGATGGCGACGTACTAATTCTTCCTTACGGTCATACCCTACGTAGGGGCATTGTGATCAAACCGGGGCTTGTTCGCTTCTTCGATGGGTGTACGTACCTAACCGCCATAAATCAAACGCCCGAGTGTGTACTGCTCCCCTGTGGCTCAACAGTATCTTGCGCGGTCGACAGTGAGCCTGTTGCGATTGTTACTCTTCCGAACAAAAACCACAACAATGTTCCGAAGTCGCAATCATTGCCATTCAATGCCTCTGCCACACCTGTGTCGGCAACAATAAGCAATGACTTAACACCTGATCAAACTGAATATTTGCTCGCCCTGTTAAATAGACACCGTTCTCTATTTGACGTGAACTCGCCCACCCTCAGCATGAATACCACCGCTACTCACAGCATCCAGACTGACGGCTCTCGTATTGTACATCGGCGTCCATATCGCGTGTCTCAGGCAGAACGCAAGATCATCGAGGAAAACGTCTCAGACATGATACGACGCAACATCATACGTCCTTCCTCGAGTCCCTGGTCATCCCCAGTTGTTCTTGTTCAAAAGAAAGATGGGACAGTGCGTTTCTGCATCGATTACCATGCGCTAAACAAAATAATGCGCAAGGATGTTTATCCCCTCCCTTGTATCGACGATGCACTGAATTCATTACAGGGCGCAGAATACTTTTCCAGCCTCGACCTTAGGTCAGGCTACTGGCAGATACCAATGTCGGAGTCTGATAAAGAGAAGACCGCCTTTTCAATGCCAGATGGGTTGTACGAGTTCAATGTGATGCCTTTTGGACTCTGTAATGCGCCCGCCACTTTCGAACGCATGATAGACGGCGTATTGCATGGTTTGAAATGGAAAACATGTCTGTGCTATCTCGATGACATAGTACTGTTTTCATCCACGTTCTCGCAGCATCTACAACGTCTTGACGAAGTCCTCACATGCCTTGCAAAAGCCGGTTTACAGCTTAACACCAAGAAATGTACCTTTGCTAGCAAGACAATCAAGGTTCTCGGCCACCTTGTCAGCAAAGAAGGAATTCGGCCCGACTCCGAGAAGCTTGCCGCTGTCCTCGATTTTCCTCGTCCACTACGTCAAAAGGACCTGCGCAGCTTTCTTGGGTTATCTTAATACTTCCGGCGCTTCATACGTGGTTTCCCGGAACTTGCGTCTTCGCTCCATCAACTCCTCGCAAAGAACGTTCCCTTCAATTGGTCCGAAGACTGCGAAAGCGCTTTCACGGCATTGAAGCAAGCCCTCACATCGGATCCGGTACTGTGCCACTTTGATTCCACCGCACCCACCATCCTTCACACCGACGCAAGTAATCATGGTCTTGGTGCGGTACTCTTGCAGCGTGACAAAAACTCACGCGAACGCGTCGTTGCTTACGCAAGTCGTGCTCTTACCGCTCCAGAAAAGAACTACACTAACACCGAGCAGGAGTGCCTTGCTGTTATTTGGGCAGCGCAAAGATTCCGAACATATCTTCACGGCCGCCATTTTACCGTCGTGACCGACCATAACGCCCTATGCTGGCTTTCATCGCTGAAAAACTTATCGGGTCACCTTGGTCGCTGGGCGCTTCGCTTGCAGGAGTATGACTTCGACGTCGCCCACATATTTGGGAAGAAGCATCAAGATGCTGATGCTCTATCGCGCTGTCCTTTGCCCAGCGGAAGCAATTCACCATCGATACTCCAAAACGACAGCACCTCTCCAATTGCAGTGCTAAGTTTATCACCTGCCACCCTATCCGTCCTTGTTTCACAACAACGTGTCAACCCATACTGCCAAACCATTGTTGACCACTTGACCGGCTCTACTACTCCTCCAAATGCAAGACTCCGTCGACAACTTAAACAATTTAAGCTTGTCGGTGATGCTTTATGTCGCTACATTTACCACATGGATGGCAACAAGTGGGTACCCGTCATCCCACGTTCTCTGCAACGTGAAGTTCTGGAAGCCTTTCATGATGATCCAACCGCTGCTCATCTAGGCTACCAGAAGACTTACGACAAAATACGAAGTCGTTGATTTTGGCCTGGCCTCTCTTCAGCCGTCGCTAAGTACGTCGCCTCCTGTGTCCATTGCCAACGCGAAAACGACCGACAACTGCTCCGGCTGGCTTAATGCAACTTCTTCCTTGTCCCGCCTCACCTTTTGAAGTCGTTGGAATCAACTTGTATGGCCCTCTTCCTATATCATCCAATGGGAATCGCTGGATTGTCACGGCAGTCGACCACCTTACCCGCTACGCAGAAACAGCTTCTATACCATCTGGGACTGCCACTGAGATCGCCGATTTCTTTCTTCGCCACATCTTTTTGCGTCATGGAGCTCCACGCATCCTCCTCAGTGATCGTGGCAAAGTCTTCCTATCTTCCATTGTCGAGCAAGTTTTGCGTGCCTCGAACACTGTTCACAAGACCACTTCTAGCTACCACCCGCAGACCAACGGGTTGACTGAACGGTTTCATCGGACCCTATCGGACATGATCGCCATGTACATTCACCCCAACCACACGAACTGGGATGAAATTCTACCCTTCGTGACATTCGCCTATAATACGGCTGCTCAACGCACTACCGGCTTTTCTCCATTTTTTCTCGTCCATGGTCGCTCGCCGAGTTTCGCTCGGGATGTCTCTTTCCTTTCGGCCCCTGCACCCTCGACGGCTCCTTTCTCTGAAGAATTCCTATCTCGTCTCGCACACTGCCGTCACCAGACCCGTGTTAACACCGGCCTCTCTCAAGACACTCAAAAATCTCGCTACGACTCGTCTCGCCGTGTTGTGAGTTTTTCCCCTGGTGACGAAGTTCTTCTATGGACTCCACTACGCGTCCCCGGCCTATGTGACCATTTCAACAGCCACTTCATTGGGCCATACACTGTGGTCGAACAGACATCTCCTGTCAACTACCGCGTTTCTCCTCTTAGCGCTAGTCCTGGTCATCGTTGCCGAGGAACAGAGATAGTGCACGCATCTCGTTTAAAGCCTTACGCTCGACGCATTTCATAATACTGTCAAATGACCAGGTGGCCGTTTTCACCGCGCGGAGAAATTAGTGTGAGCGCGACAAGCGAATGACTCTTTATTCTCTGTGTAATCATCATCAGCTGTACATCTTCTTCATCTAAAAAATATCACCAGCGTGATTTAGCTCAAGCCTGGTCGAAAAAACCGGTTCCTCACACTATATACGTTTCATGATTTCTTGTTTTTTTTTCAAAAACCGTCTTTTACTGAACAAAAAACTGGACTTACGTTATTATCAGTGTACAATCGTGTGGCTACCATAGCCATTCCTAATACTGTATTCATGCTGTTGTGTAAGCGTGTAACATCAGATTGGCGTTTAGTAAGCCTGTTCTCGTGACAAATTTGCATGATCGACTATTTTGGTTGATCACCCTTTCGAAATCTTGTATGGGCACAGAACAAATTGATATCATATCTGGTCGCTCTTTTACTTAAATTGTGAGGTACCTTATGAAACTACAGTATAACATGCAAATGCTTCTGGCAATCTTGCTTTTTTTTTGTCCAGTTTTGTTGTTCCTTACTTTCTACAGGATCGTTCCGCAAACGGGTCTGATGACGCTGGTTTAATATCCAACATCTTTTAATCTGATTTGTTAGACTGGCCTCTCAGTGGTACTCACATGACTTCGGAATGGCGACCTGGATATGGCAGCTTTTTTTCATGATTTTAAAAGCCCACGTTTAATGAAGCGCAGCGCCTGCTCGAACCGAGGAAGAAGCGCCTCCTTCCACGAGCTAGTCCGTGCTCACGAGCACTTGCAACCGGGAATCTACCAAGACGGCTGAAGATAAATATTGTTTGTGGTGTTTCCTTGCTTCTTTCCAGTTAACCGTATGCCATTTTAGCAATTTGGTGCCGAAGATTCAGGAAATACTACGAGCGACCTTGCAATATTACGGAAGGCTACGAGTGAACTGACCACTATAATGAGACTTAAATCAAAGTGGATGTCAACACGATCTCTCAACACCAGTACAAACAAGGCAAGACCTCATCTCGGTGATGCGACAGCCACTATTGATCAGCTTAATAGAAGTTGTGGAGGTTCGAAGGTGAACGATGATGAACTGAAACAAATCAACAAGGAGTAGAGAGCCACATATCAGAAGAGTTTGAGGAAGAGTACAACACCTCATTGAATATGAGGACAACGCTAAAAGCGTCATCAGATACCTTCTAGGCAAGTGCGACCATACTCTGGCGGCCACGTCATTAACACCAAGGCTTCAGATTTCATCAGTAGCCAGTACTGCTGGAGCTTCTGGTGCCAAGCTTTCCAAGCTTACCAGCACCCCATTTGCTGGTGGCCTGTGCCGGTGGAACGACTTTTCGGAGTGATTCAACCAGATTTTACCGGAACGGAAACTTCACGGCAACGGACAAGTTCAACTACTTGAGGCTGTTCCTAAGCGGCGACGCAGCTTTAGGTATTGTTTTCCTGCCAAACACAGAAGCTTCCTACAAGGATGCCAGCGATAGCGTCGAGAAAGGCTTCAGTGACAAAACGAAGCTCGAACAGGAGTACTTATCCAGGCTTCGTACGTTGCCTTCAGTCCGTTCAAGTGACCCGTCGGCTATTCGCAATCAGGTCACCATCAACATAAGAGGACTGAAGACCCTTGTGGTGAGCAACACGGCCTTTTCGGCCATGCTGTGCGCTATGTTGCTGCTGGCTTTACCACACGATCTTTTGTACAGTGCCGTCGGTCATGCGCCAATCGGCCGGCGAGCCAGTTGCAGTAATGCAGCCTCCAGCACGGAGCTAGAACGCCTAATATGTTCCTTGCCTATAGAAGTTCCAAGCTTTCAAAAAGTTAGTTCACTAACCGTCATGGAAAAGAAAGTCATGATGAGACTACGCAGAACGATTCGCGCCAGGCTTTTAGCTCGAAATCGGCATTTTCAGTTCTTTATACCAACTCAGTGAAAGTACCTGAATACTGTGGGTTTTGCAAATCGATCCAACATTTCACAGAACATTGCTTGCTGGATTTCCCGCTACCAGAAAAGAAGTACATTTTAACAGGAGACATGAGGTGCTGTCGATGAACGACGAAAAGTCACAAGGCGTGTGATTGCAGGTGCAAGATTATGTGACCTACCTGTCTAGGGCGTCATACGACAGGTGTGTTTTATCCGCAGAAATTGAGCCAGAAGACAACAGATCCCGGCAGGACAAACACCAGAATACTGGCAAGTAAGCCAAGCACCGACATGACTGTATAAGCATCTCTAGGGAAAAACTCACATACCCTCGACAATTTGTGAACTAGTGTCCTTCTTCAGACGTCTCTGGCTTGGTACATTACAGATGTTACAGGTCGGTATGTCAAAGGTGTCATAGGCGGAGGAAGTCTGCGCACCTTCGTCATGGAGAGGCTATCAAAGCAGCTGAATTTGCCATGTGTGGCATCCACCATCTTTGCGCTCACCACCTTGCGCGCTAGCAAGTCAAGTCAAGCAGCGCGAAAGCGATGTATTGTGAAGCCTGTCCGTTTGAGGAGTCAGTTTTCACACACTGTAGTTGCCTTACAAACCATTGAAATGTCGCACATATGCCAAGATATCAAAGGAAGCACAAGTTCGTCGGTCGTCGCGCAAACACAGAGAGCTGGAAAAGAGATCGCTGATCAGCTACTACATAGATCCGTTGTCGGGAAGAAGGCACAAGTTTTCTAATCAGTTCCGACCAAATGTGAAACGTGATGACGGGGGAGGTCACTCGATGCGCATACAATGAGACGCTTAGTGCTAGGAATGTTTAAAGGCAGCACCAGCGTGGCGATGGATGTTACATACTCATGGATGGTGATCTGCGTTTTGAAAACTAGTGTACAAGAAAGTGACCAATTTTTTCGTTAGTTTTGGGAACTCGAGAGCGTAGTAATACCAGACGCCGTCGATTCTGAGAGGAAGCTCAATTCAGTACTCAAGCGATTTCAACAGAGCATCTGTCTTAGAGGCTGGAAATACGACGTGACGATCTCCGGGAAGAAAGATGTGGAGCTCTCGACCAACAAGCAAGTGGTCATGACAAGACTTCAGAAACGCCTCGCCTGGCTGTGGAATAAGCCAGTCCTCTTGAAGACGTGTGACGCCCCTGTCGAGACGCGTGTACGCGCGGGAGAAGTAAACACGACCACGCGGCGTGAGTCCGAAGCATCAACTGGTTTTATTAGGTTTTTATAGAGGTTTAGTAAGCAGCGGAGGGTGGCACTGCGTGGCGGCTTGGCTTGGCTGCCGACACAGTACTCCGCCCCCCCCCCTAGTAAGCTGCCAAACAGAGAATAGGTCTAGACGAGTGAAATTGGTGCTCTTGATAGCCACTTTCTATGTGTCGGCCGGGAGAGCACCTCGTGTACTTGGATTGGCAGTGGAGCTGGAGGTCGTGGCGATGATTCCCTTAGTGAAGCAAGACGGCGTCGTCATGTTCCACGTGTGTGCGCTTGACGCGGTCTAATGACACCACCTCCTCACGGCCACTTCTCTTGTAAACGTTTGTCGCTTGCGGAGGACTTCAAACGATCCATCATAGCGCGGCTGGAGAGGTCGCCTGACCGCGTCGTGTCATACGAACACATATGGACACGATGTCAGCTGTTGGCTGACGTGCACCACACATGAACCTGAAGGCCATGGAGGTACCAACCACGATTCGCTGAAAACGTTGCGTAGGCGAAGTGCATGGTTGCTGCAAGCTACAACGGCTTTTTCTGAGCCACTCGCGAAAAGCTCTCTCGGCAGCCTCAGTATGATGCCATAGACCAGGTCGGCGGTGCTGCAGCCAATGCGCTCATTTAAGGTGGACCTTATACCCAAAAGATTGAGTGGGAGTCCTTCCAATCCATTCAGTTGATCGAGCGAAGCTAGGTCGTGAAGTCCATATTGCGTATACGTTGAAGTCGGCGACTTGCGTAAATTATGGACGGGCGTATAGATACACCACCGATGGGCGTATGCAAGGACGAACTGATCGGTGGACACGTAGACAAAAGGGCAGATGCACGGATGCACGTACGGGTGAAAAGACGGAAGAACGATTGGACGGGTGGGTGGACAGATGCACGGACAGTTGCTCCGAAGGTCGGACGGAATAAGTATACTTTTGACCGTGTACGGTCAATGCACGCTATATATGAACGCTCTATTTACGGTACAGACGGACGGACGATGGGTACCTACAACGAGGGTGACAATGGACATCGTGCGAACCTAAGGACTGAGCACAGCCTTCAGCTGGCGGTGAAAGCACTCCACCACGCCATTGCTCATTTGGTAGTACGCCATCGTGCATATGCGTGTGGTGCCCATGAGCTGAGTGATGATGGTAAAAAAGGCTGAATCATATTGTCGGTGGCAGTCTGTTGTTATAGTGGAGGACACTATCACACGGGCTACCCAATAGTACGGGAAAGCACTCGCAATCATCTCGGCAGTGATATCCGCGATAGGGATGGCCTACCACCCAACAGGAGAACCTGTCGACACAGCTCAGCATGTAATTCCGTGGTAGGGTGGAAGTGGGCCGACGATGTGCAGGTGGACATGATCAAATCTAGAATTTGGAGTGCTGTCGTGGTATGGCGGTCAATCTTAGAGGGCTTCCAAATGTGCCCCACGTCGGACGTCCTGGTTTACGCCGGGCCTGACAAATTTTGCCGTCACCAGGTGTTGGGTGGCTGTGATCTCCAGATGAGACAGTCTGTGCAAGGATCGAAACACCTGGCGGCGGAGGCTCATCTGCACGAACAAACGAGTTCTGCTCACAGTTGCGTTGCAGCAAACCCTGTCCTAGGATACGAGAACTGGAATACACTGAAAATTCAGGGCGATGGTTGTTGTGAACAGATGTTTAAGATCATAATCATCACGTTGAGCGGCTGCCAAAGCGGGAGAATCAGCCTGTAGTGTGGGCCTGACGGCGTTCACAGGATTCCGTGAGAGGGCGCCCGCTACCTTGTTGTCACCGCGGCCTTTGACGTGGCTAATATTAGTCATGAACTCTGATATATAGGGCATTTGCCGCCATTCACGTGCTTTGGCGTGCGTTCCACCACCGAACCTTAGCGAGCGCAATGCATCAGTAAGCAACTTGTGGTCGGTGAGAACGAAAAACTCTACACGTTCCTGGAATTGGCAAACATGTTGTATAGCAGCGTACACAACCAGCAGTTCTCTCCCCAAGGCTTTGTAGCGGCACTCGGTAGGCGTGAGCTTCCTTGAAAAGAACCTATTCCCCCAATGAGTTGATGTAATAGAGCCCAAATGGCTGAAATGGAGGCATCCACCATTGCACTCTGCGGGACATTGGACTAGGGCTATTCAAGCAGTGCGGCTTTTGCCAAGGCGTTCTTGACCTCACAGAAGGCTTATTTTGCTTCTTGAGACCGGGAGACAGTGTCTGAGCCATTCCGTGAAGTAGCCAGCTGGTCATGAAAATGTTGTAGGTTTTGGGCACAGCGGGAAACAAAACGGCGCTAGAAGTTCACTAAATCCAGAAATTCCCAAAGCTTGTGCTTGGCGGTCGGCTGCAGAAATCTTTGCACGGCTTCAACCTAGTTGAGCTGGGGAAGAACTACGGAGGCGAAGATTGCCTGTCCTACGAACTCGAGTGGTCGCACACCAAGCTCGAATATGGCCATGTTAACTGCCACGTCATGATCCACTAAGCGTTGGAAAACAATGCGCGGATGATTCCCGCGTTCTTCTGGAGTGCGGCTGGCGACTAGCAAGTCGTCAAGATTGGCGTGGAAGAAGTTGAGGTCACGTATAGAAACCTCCTTCAAACGCTGGAATGCCTGATGCGTGTTTCAGATTCCCAATGGCATTCGAAGGAATTCGAAAAGTCCGAACAGCATTGCGGTGGCGGTCTTCGGAAAGTCCTCCGGGGCAACGGGAATCTGATGGTACGCCCGCACCAGGTCGATCTTCGAGAAGACAGTGGCACCATGAAGCCTCGTCGTGACATCGTGCATGTGCGGGACCGGGTATCGGTCGGGAGTGGTAACCTGATTCAGTGTCCGGTAGTCCCAGCATGCGCACCAGTGTCCCGGCATTGAATTTAGCACCTTGTGAAGTGGACAAGGCCAGGCGCTCGACGAGGGCTTATGCTCCCTATCTCATTCATGTTTTAAAGGGCGACCTTCAACTTCTCGGGGGCAAACGGCGAGGCCGTGCGTACACAGTTGGGCCACTGGTGGAGATGCAGTGGCGTACCTCGTCCAACGCCACGGCGATGGCTGGCGGTTGCCTCGTCAACTCGGAAAAATGATGAAGAATGTGTGTAGAACGTTCTACGCTGAACGGCCCGAGCAGAGTAGGTCTCAGCGCAGGTTGCTTTCAGGCATATGCGTGCACAGTTGCCTGCGACACGGGGTCATGAAGGCGGCGGTTGCGCTCATCAACGAGAAGGCAAAAAGGCCGACGAAAGTCCACACCTACGATAGTGAATTTCACTGCTGCCACAATAAAAATTCACCGGAACGTCCTGTTAACGCCTGCAGCGAGCGATGTCCATCGGTAGCAATGGTTGCGTTGTTGAGCGCCTCAAGGGAGGGGGGGGGCGCACTGCGGGCATAGAAATTGAAGCAATCATTCGGCAAGATGCTCACCACCACGCAGGTGTCCACAAGGAACCAAAAGCCGCTGTCGCAGTCGGTGAGGAAAAATACTGATGGACGACGTTTGGAGGTGTCTAATATACTGATCGTCGTCAGTGCCGGCCTTTCCTGTTTGCCGCATAGTCGCAAAGAGGAATGCATTTGCACACAGTATTGTCATGCTTCCTGTGACACCAATAGAGTCTCTGTTGCGCTGCTGGGCACTGGCGCTCCTTTGGATTCCTGCGCGCCTGCATCGCTACGGCGGTATCGGTGAGGCGGGATATCTGCTCCCGGATATTGTGCGGTGCAGTCGTAGGCGCACGGCCACCCTAATTGCAAAGTTTGATTGACCCAAGCATGGTAAATCACCAGTGGCTTAGCTGTTCATGCTTAGAAAGTTATTGGAGGCCAAGGCAAGTATGCGCTTGGGAAGTGTGACAAGCCTACCATTGGCCAGGCAAAGGAAGGTCATGCTTGGCAAATCATTGGGAACACCTATTTTCATGGTTGGTACTGCGTTGAAATACCATGCACAAACCACGTTGAAATTGATGATTGATATGTGGGGTTTAACGTCCTAAAACCACCATAATATTATGAGAGACGCCGAAGTGGAGGGCTCCGGAAATATTGACCACCTGTGGTTCTTTAACGTGCACCCAAATCTGAGCACACGGGCCTAAAACATTTCCGCCTCCATCGGAAATGCAGCCGCCGCCGCCGGAATTTGAACCCGCCACCTGCGGGTCAGCAGCCGCGTACGTTAGCCAGTATACCACCGTGCCAGGCGTAAAAAACCACGTTGAAATGACAAGCATGTTCTTGACATGGGAGCCAAGCACTTTGGCCAATGCAATTTCTGGCACGTTTATTTTAGTTTTTTCCTTGGCTACAATTTGATGCCTGGCTACTTTTCTGAAAATTTTTGCATGCCTCCTTCTCCCCCCCCCCCCCGGGAAGTAACAAGGCAAGTATGTCTTGAGCTTCAGCTTCATTTACAGAAGGCAATACACCATTTTTTTCTATTCTTACATGAACTCTTGTGATTCCTAAGTGCCACTTAGGCTTCTCTTGGAGTCATCTATCGTAGTGGCAAGCCTTCTTTTTAGAGGTGCACCCTCTTCATCTGAAGCAAACATGAGCCATCCTTTTGTTACTTCGAAAACAGCTGCGTCACGTTTATTGAACAGAGTATGTCTCATCTTTCAAATCAGAAAAAAAAACACCGTGATGTCCTCTTCTTCAATGAGCTGTCTCTTAGGCAATCGCTTTTACCAATTTTCAACACAACGAACAGCAGAAACATTTGTTGGGAAGCTAATTGGTTATGCATGATTATGATGATGACAGCACCTGCACTGACAAGGAGAGCTGTTGGACCTCATGATGTATTTTATACCTGAAATAGCGTACATAGTCACGCGATGACGCAATCAATACTAAATGTAAAAAAAACTAAAGCACATATATCCTCAAACCTTTTCCAGAACATATATTCTCTCACGCGAAAAAAAAATTAATTCTTTTTGATAGAACTATGGAAGCAGCATGAGCGCAGAAACACAGTTTAGAGTCTTTTTTTCTGTGTGTATGTACCTTTATATTTCTGAACTTTCCTGAGGTAGTCAGTGCACCTTGATTTTTGAAGGTTATTTTTGTCGTGTAGCTTTTGTTGTCAATCCTTTATTTTATTTCAATGCTCATTATTGACAGTCCTGCCACTTAGCCGTGCAGCTGACTGTTAAACGATGGAATCGGCTATGTGCTCAGGTTCTTAGCTCCCACAAATCGGCGAGCTGGTAGAACAGGAAATAAGATTATACATGAAAGTGGTGAACATATGGTGGCAGTGAAACTGTTTCGATGCTCAATCTTGCTCCAGAGGGTAGAAGTTGGTTTTTTTAGCGAGGCAGCATATATATTCTCAAAAATATTTGTAGTAGTACGTCAAGTTTCCCAACAAGCACCAGTAATGCCATATGTGCAATATTCTGGTCCTAGTGAAACATTTTCTAAAGAATGGCTACAAAAATATTACAGCATAGAGAAGTCTACATAACAAAAAGTCACGACAATGTTAAAAATATAAGCCAAAGCTAGAAACTAATTTATTTGTTTTCTGTTGATGCTCACCAAGCAGAAGGAGCAGCAAGTTTGCGGGCTTTTAGATGAAAAAGTCTTCTTAGCGGCCCAGCAGTACTTCTTTGAAACCTCATTAAGTACATTATGATGAAGCTCTCTGTGCACGGCGTATTCAGCACTGCAGACATTTTCTAGAAACAAATATGTGATCTGTAACAAAAAGAAATAAGTTACACCGCTAATAAATGTAACAAATGTTCCAAATCTTTGAAAAAATCTGTACTATATGCAGTGGTTGCGGTGCCATTAGAAAGATAATCTTGATATAAAAAACAGCATCACTTCATCAAAATATTATTTGCACATTCCACGAAGTATTTGTAGCGCTGGCAAAAGCTATGGCTTCGTAGTAGAAAAGTGTGAATAAAATTTACTAAACACTTTGAATATTTAGACCAGAATAATTTCTCGTAAACAGTATTTTTGGGCGCGAATTTCATAAAGAAACTGTTGGACTATTCAAAAAGTCGTGTTTTTGTGTAAGATATATATTTTCTGACGAGTAGTACTCACTCCATGCAAGAAAATAGAACAGACATACGTTGCTAACATTACATTTAGCTGATGATGGATCCTATACGACAGATTGTACAATAAAATTTCGGAAGTGAGTGAGTGAAACAACTTTATTGACGATCCGGCATAAAGGGGGAAGGGATAGGGGTATTAAAGCGAGACACTAGCGTGCTCGGACGTCCCGGAGCAGCAACCTACTCGCGTAAAACCCGTGGGGGCGCCGCTTTCGGCCGCTGGCGTTCCAGGATGCTAAGCACGTGCTGGACCACGTCTCTTTGATTGCCTGGCTCTCGGCTAATAATTTTGCTGCTTATGGCAGTTGGCATTACTTCTTGGTTACCCGGCGGTGGTGCACAGTCCCAAAGGAGGTGTCTCTGGGTGGCTCGCGCCTTCTTGCAGTGTTGGCATACATCAGTGGTGTAAACCTCCGGGCAAACGTGCTTTGCCCAGACGGGGGTCCATATTGCTTGTACTTGCAGCTGCCCTAGCGTGGCTGCTTCTCTGCGTTGTAGGTCTCGGTGAGGCGGTGGGTAGAAGCGTCTGCTCGTTCTGTACCATTGCAGAACGTCGGCGTAGGTTGTGATGAAATACTCTCCGTCTTCGGCATCGGGTCGTTGCGGCTCAGAGGAATGCGTTGACAGAGACCCGCGGCTAGTTAGCGCGTGTGCCTCCGTATCTGCCTCCTCGTTGCGGTTCGGGCCCACGTCCAGCTCCCCGGCGTGCGCAGGGAACCACTTGACGGTAATGTTGGTTTCCGGTCTTGCTATAGTTGAACATACTCTTGCAGTGGTTCCATGGACGTTGTTTGTAGCAAAGTTGGCTATTGCCGTCTTCGAGTCGCTGAGGACCGTGCGGCCATCCGGGATCGCTAGTGCCAGTGCGATTGCAAACTCTTCGGCTTGCGTGGGCGACTTGCACCGTATGCTTCCCGACGTTGTGAGTACTCCAGTGTCTGCTGCGATGACTGCTGCTGCGTACGTGTTTGGCCGGTGGGGATACTTCGCCACGTCCACGTAGTACGCGCGCGGATCGTTGGCATGACCTTTTGTGAGGGCCTTGGCTCTCGCCATTCTTCTTTCTTGGTGCTCTTGTGGATGCATGTGCTTCGGCAAGGGTGGAACCTTCAGTCTTTGGAGAACGTCTCGGGGTAGCTGCTTTGCTACCTCCGGAGTCGTCGCTGGCGTGTTGATTCCGATGCGCTGTAGTATCGTTCTTCCCGTCCTGGTCTGGGACAGGCGGTGATACTGCGCCGTTCGCTGGGCTTCGGCGATTTCTTCCAGCGTGTTGTGAACGCCCAACGCGAGCATGCGTTTTGTGTTGGTGTGGGGGTATAAGCCCAGGGCCGTCTTGTACGCCTTTCTGATCATCGCGTCAATCTTGATCTTCTCCGCCGCTTTCCAATTGTGGAAAGACGCTACGTAAGAGATGTGGCTGACTGCAAACGACTGGGTGAGTCGTAGTAGACTGTCTTCTCGCATGCCCTGGTACCGCGTGGCCACCTTCTTGAGTAGGCGGGTGGCCAGCGAAAGCTTTGCGTGGAGCTTCTGTACCGTCACGTTGTTGCGGTTCAAGTCCTGAAGGTGCAGCCCCAAAACTCTGAGTGTCTGCACGTGCGGTATCGGCGTTCCGTCTTGGGTTACAACGTTGATGTTCTGCGTTGTCGGGCGTCGCACACTTCGCGGTGAGATCACTAGCAGTTCCGACTTGGTTGGTGAACATTTGAGTCCGGTGGATCGTAGGTATTCTTCTACGGCGGCGATGGCTTCTTGGAGGGCTGCCTCGATCTGGCTGTCGCTTCCTCCCATTGACCACAGCGTGATGTCGTCCGCGTAGATCGTGTACTTGATGTTTCTAACGCGTTCCAATCTTCTTGCAACGCCTATCATGACAAGGTTGAACAACAGAGGGGAGATCACCGAGCCCTGTGGTGTCCCCATGCTCCCCAGCTGCTTGAGCGGTAGTTGTAGTTCTCCTGCCACAAGCCGCGTGGTGCGGTTGCTCAGGAAATCTTTGTTGTAAGCGAACGTCCTCTTCCCCATGTTGAAGTGGGACACCTGCCGAAGGACGGCCGAGTGGTGTACGTTGTCAAATGCTCCCTGGAGATCCAGTCTGAGCACCGCTCTATTATCCAACGTGGGAAAGTGTCTGTCCACGATTTTGTTCTTGAGCAACAGCACGGCGTCCTGGGTACACAGTTTGGCCCGGAACCCCAGCATTGTATGTGGATATATGTTGGATTCTTCCAAATAAAGTTGCCATCTGTTGAGTAGGACGTGTTCAAGCACCTTGCCCACGCACGACGTTAGAGAGATGGGTCTCAGGTTGTCTATGCTGGCTGGTTTGCCCGGTTTGGGGATCAGGACCGTTTTCGCGGTCTTCCATTGTTGCGGTAGCTTGCCCGTCCGCCAGCACTGGTTGTAGTACTTGGTGAGGGCTTCGATTGCCGTGTCGTTCAAGTTCCTCAATGCCTTGTTGGTGACGTGGTCCGGTCCGGATGCTGATTTACAGTTGATTGTTTGTAGAACCGCTCGCACTTCCCATTCTTCGATGTCGGCATCTAGTTTCTCGTTGGTTGCCCCTTCGTAGCTGGGGAGTGGGTGCGTTGGCGTTACGGGGAGATACTTGGCGTCCAGGCGTTGTTGCACCTCAGCCTCTCCCATTTCTTTGACGGCTTTGTGAATTGTCTTGTTCAGCATGTAATGCTGAGCTCCCTTGGTTGTCTGATCGTTGAGCAAGCGGCGTAGCAGGCGCCACGTTTTGCCTTTGTGTAGTTGACCGTCCGCTTCTTGACACACCGCGTGCCACTGCTGTCTGCAGAGGACTGCGCTGTGATGCTCGATGTCTCTGTTGAGTTGTGCTATACGTTTGCGTAGCTTTCTGTTGTGGCGTTGACGTTTCCAGCGCCGTATCAGTGAGTTGCGGGCTTCCATGAGGTGCGCTAGTCTGCTGTCCAACATCGTAGCCTCCGGCTCCGCTTCTACCGTCTGAGTGGCGTCTTTGGTCGTGGCGTTCAACATGTTGGTCCATGCTTCTATGTTTTCAATGGTTTCCGTAACGTTGTCTTCTAATTTCTTTCTGTACTCGTGCCAGTCGATAATTTGCTGTTGCTGTGCTCTTTGCGTGTTCTCTGCGATGGGTATTGTAATTTCGAGTATGCAGTGGTCACTTCCCAACGTCTCTCCGGTGTTCCGCCACGTGACTCCACGCAGTGCTGAGGCCGTGCTTATGAAAGCGAGGTCCGGGTTTGTGTCTCGCTGCGACGATGTTCCGTTTCTCGTAGGTGCGTTGGGGTCGTTTAGCAATTGGTAACCTGCGTCCATTGTTTCGTCGTAGAGACTGTGGCTCTTCGCCGTCGTGTATGGATACCCCCATGCCGTATGTTGAGCGTTGAAGTCTCCACACAGTAGGGTTACGTTGGAGCCCGCGAGCTGTTGCGCTTTGTGCACAAGGGTGCGGAATTTTTGCTGGAAGTGCTTCGGATTGCTGTACACGTTGATTATAAAAGTGCTTTCACGGCGCTTGCGCTTCCCGGTGACGATTTCAACCGTGCTGTGCTCGATGGCGCCGTTGGGTAGCAGCTCGTTATCTATTGAAGTTAGATTCTTCTTTACCAAGGTGCAGACCCCCTGCCCTGCGCCTTTCCCAACTGTTCGTGCACTGGGGGGCTTCGCAAAGGATCTGTACCCCGGTAACGTCGGTGGGGTTTCACTGTGCGTCTCTTGTAGTATTATAACGTCGGGTCTCTTGGTGCTTTGTTTTATGTACTGTTGTAACGATGCTTTTCTCCCCTGTATGCCGTTGGGATTCCATTGCCATATGAGGAGATGATGCTGTTGTGTCTGTGCTCTGTTTCTGTGGTTAGCGGTGCCTGTTGCCGTTGTCCCGTCCATTATTGCGGTTGGGTGAAGGCCTGTTGGGGGATTAGTCCTGACGCCGTCAGCGCGTGTATTAGTGCATCCAACTTAGTCTGTATTCCTTGTATGGTAGACTGCATGCCATGTACGGGTGTCACCAATGTGTCGAGGCGTGCGTTGGTAGCATCGAGGCGATCGTTAGTAGCTTTGGTGACTTGGCTCAGGGTTTCGTAGTTGGCTTTCATGGTCTGTTCTAGTCGATCTTGACGTTCTTCTAGGCTGTCCAGCCTAGCGTTGACTCTTCGTTCACGTGCGTATTCGAGCGCTCGCTTCTTGGGTGCCGGTTCGCTTGTCCTAGCAACGTCGATCGTTTCGGGTTCTGCGCTGTTAGCTTCCGTAGTAACTGGGACTTGTACCTCCATGGCTGAGTTTGTGTTGTTTTCCTTTGGCGTTGGGGGTCTTGGTTGACTCTGCGGTGGCGACAGTGGCGGTGGCGGAGTCACCTGTTGTTGCTGCTGCTGCTGCTGTGCGTTGATGAGTTGGTTCAACTTAGCGTTCATTTCTTGCATTTGAGCTCTCTGTTCAGCGATGCATCGCTTGAGCTGCTCATTTTCATTGCGTAGTGACTGGATGGTGTTGTCCTTTGCTTCAGCTACGTGGTTGAGCGGATTGCGGTTCGCCGCTTGCGGGTTGATTGCTTGGGCCCCATTTATCACATTGCCCGGTCGCTGCTGGTTGCGGTTGTAATTCATGTTTTCGCTGCGCTTGCCGTCGGTGCTTCTGCCGCGGCTCGCCGATTGTCTCCTGCTTTTGTCCCGCTTCCTCGAGCGGCTGCGTCCTCTCTTTGATAGATGCGCTTCGTTCTGTTGTTGCGGTGGCAGCTGCGGGAAGTCTTGCGACGAAAACGCTGACGCCGCGTTTCTGCGCTTCCATCTGCGCTGAGCAACTACGAAGGGCACCTTGTACTTGTTCGTACAGCCTTCCGTGCCCGTGGCGTGGGCTCCGTTACACAGTTTGCAACGTGGCTTGCACCGCGCCGCGTGGTCTGCCGTCGGGTTAGGCGCGCCACACGCAAAGCAGATCTTGGTTTCCGGCGTGGGGCATACATCGGCTCGATGGCCGATTTTGCCGCATGTCTTGCATACGTTGTGGTGTTGTATGTATAATCCACACTTTACTATAATGAAGCCATACTTTATGTAGTTGGGAACCTTTGTTCCTGCGAACAAAATGACGATCGAGGTAGTGTTTCCAATCCTGTGTGCTTCGAGGGCCTGCGGGTTTGCTTGGTTAAGGATATTCTTGTGCAGATTTCCGGCAGTGTTCTCTACTGCGATGCCACGGATTACTCCTTTCACTGTGCCGTGAGGCGCGGTGCAGTAGGCATGCGTTTCGTAGCTACGGCCCCCAATATACAGAGAGCGTACGCTTGCGTAGTAACGTGCTCGTTCTTCATCGGGCGTGCTGATCACGATGATGTTCTGCGTGGGATTAATACAGATCGTATCTGCTTTCGCTGTGGTCTTGGGAACGTTGGCTGCCGTTATGACTGCGGACATTACAATGTCAGCTTCCAGTTTTGCTAGGAATAGCTCTCCTCTCGGTCGTATTACAATCTTCTGCTCTTCCCGCGGCAAATTCAGCGGCATGCGGGACGCTTTAGTAATTCTCGCTACCATGCGTTTTGCTTGAGCTTCACTAAATTGCGGAGTTGGCTTGTTGCTTTGGGTAACTTCGTTAAGCTGGGGCTTATTAGGTCGTTGGCTTACTTGTTTTCCGGAGATTTTCCATCCCGCGATGTCGTTTGGGTGTAAGTCGTTGCCGCGCACCGCGACTGCGGTGCGGCCGGTGCTGCGTAGCACCTCTTGGTCGTTGATCGTGTCGGTGATCGTAGTGTCGTTGCCGCCAGCACAAAAGTCCATGTCTTCCGTAGCAAGGGCCGCGAAACGGTTGTGGGAAACGGCGTTGAGCTGCGATGAGGCCGAGGCCATATTCGGCGATGAGGAGTCGAGCGTTGAGCCGGGCCGGGCGGCCGACGCAGTTGCGCGTCCCCGCCGTACTCGCGCTAGGCCTAGGCGTGGTCCGCTAGGCCCAGCGTCGCACAAGTGAAGAAAACGTCAAACATTGACGGAAAGTGCGGTTGGCCGGACCAAAAATAGCATCAATCGAGTCCAGGGATGTTCACGGACACTGTAGTGATGATATACAATCGATTGGAAGCAGTTAAGGCGGCACAATTAGCGAAAACTGTGGAGCTCATTCGGAGCACGTCTGCTCAGCTCGGCGACCGGAGCGCCAGGCTAAAATTTGGAAGAAATTCCTTACACGCAGAATAGCATGGCTCATCAACGTTGCATACTTATTTACCAGCCACAACTTTTAAACTGCGCCAACATCTAAAATGACAACTTTCTCAATCTCAATAAATGAAACCCAGAAGTTGCTGAAACTAAAATTACATTATATTTTTTTTCAAAAGCAAAATTACACTAAAGTAGACTCAACAGTACTGAGGAAACCTATTGCACCAAAGCTTTAGGTAAAAACAAATACACGCGTGGCTAAATTTGGCAGGTAGCTTATCTTATGACTTTCTGCATTTGGCACCATCTCTCATATCTGTTTTACCTTTCAAGTATGACCGCACGCAAAAGTTATTGATTTCAAACAATTGATAACGCTCTGGCGTCTACCGTAAATCGCGTGGTGCGTTAGTGAGATGCACTCGTCGTCAGCGACAGGCATTCTGCTAGAAGCGAACAGGAAATGGCCACGCAGCGCGCGTGAGCATACACAACCGCCGGCTGAGCGACTGTCCTTCGTACCGGGCCAGCACGTTTCAGTTAAGTTGAAGTTTTCCCCAAAAAGAGATAGATAGATATGTGGGGTTTGACGTCCCAAAACTACCATATGATTATGAGAGACGTCGTAGTGGAGGGCTCCGGAAATTTAGACCACCTGGGGTTCTTTACCGTGCACCCAAATCTGAGCACACGGGCCTACAACATTTCCGTCTCCATCGGAAATGCAGCCGCCGCCGCCGGGATTCGAACCCGCGACCTGCGGGTCAGCAGCCAAGTACCTTAGCCACTAGCCCCCCCCCCCCCCAAAAAAAAGAGTGCATCGCTCATTGAAAAAATGCGCTGAATTGAATCGGTTCTCGAACACTGTACCGAAGAACGTTTTAAATGTCTCCATTTTTTGCTTGTAATATGAGAAAACTACTCTATGTGCAATCTCGCCGAGAAAACTTAAGACTACACAGGCACTATGTATGCAGCGCCCGCTTCTTAACACATGCGCTATTTTCGCCGGCGTAAACCTGACCACCAATTCGCAAATGGCACTGAGAGAAAAGGCAAATACATGTACTGCTGATATTTGCTCACATTCTATTTCAACTTCAATAAAAAGCTCGTCACTGCAAGGCTGTGACAGCCGTGACACAACCATCGAACTTGCGAACAAGGCGCGCTCTGGCCCGACGACGGCACCGACGACACGGATTCATACACGTGGTGGCAGCTAGCCTAAACGGTGCATGCGTGTATACTAGCTCAAAGCTAAATATAGTGCACAATTTTTATTACTTTTTTGTTCTTTTACGTAAGCGCTTAACAGCCGTAGCAGTTTGTGGGTTTCTGAGAATTGCGTCTGAAGACATTTTGATGAACTACTTTTCTTAGCGCAGTAGGGCTGTACACGTGCCAAACTGCACGCGCGCGGTAAAAAGTGAGCAATTTAAACGCCACACTGTGCACTTGCTGGCACACTTCTGGTTCTTTGCATGAAAAGAAAAAGAGATATCCCATGGAGGAGGCAGTGCCAACTGAATTATTGAGCGGAAAAAACGATCGTCCGTGGCTATTCGGTATCTGTTTGTCTGACTTCACGACACACTACACAAAAAAGCGAACGTATGCGGTATAACCGCTTCACTTTCTTACCACTTGTACGCATTCACGTGGCACAAATTTCCGTCGAATAGTATATAATACACTTGAAAGCAAGTATGCTTGATGAACAAGCAAAATCTGTGAGCATTGGCCAGCAACCATGGTATGTGTCAGGAAAACCGTCAGCCTCCGTGTTAATTATCAGATGCATTTTGTAAAACAATTGTTTTGTTCGAATTATTGAGAAGGGCCAACTACTAAGAGAAACGCACACTTTTAAGAAAGATTCGAGGCTTTCACTACCATCTCACCCAGATTTTGCTTGGAGGCTATGCCCTTTTCTGCCACGTCCGGACATTGGTCAATGATAACGGAAACCGATGGGAATTCCAGCTGTTTCCAATCATCGGTCGTCGGCCACTGCTGGTAGGGTGGTAATGTCTGGTTGTAGCGCGTCCATGAGCTCGGCGAGTTGAGAAAGGCTTTTGTCGGCAGCCGAGGTGAAAACAATTCAAACGTTGACCGGAAGTCGATCTAGCGACAGCTCGCGAACCACGCTGCTGTCGGCATCGGCGGTGGTTGCGCCGGCCGTGTGCAACAGCTGCCTCATGCGGCGCAGCACTTTGGTGGCCATTTGGTCCCCAAGCTCGGCGTCGTGCAGTAGTTGCTGCAGTCGCTAAGGCTCCGACGGCGTTAGGCGGCTGATGAGCAGCTGTTTGAGCGTCGTGTACGTGATTCTGTAGGGGAAGCGACGAGCAGATTATGTATTTCGCAAGCTAGAGCCAGTGAGACGCTAGCGACCCTGGGGTGGTACCTTATTAGCTCAGCGTCAATGCGATGGAAAAGCGGTGAATTGGTACTTCACCGCAGGAATTATAGCTGCGGTTCCGCAGTCTAAAACGGCGGGGGCCTGATATCAACAGCGAAGATTTCCGGTGCGTCAGGAGAAGTCTCCATGGCGTCGATCTTTTGAAAAAGGCAGTAAGCCTCATCGGGTTCACCACTTTGAGACGCGTGTACGCACGGGAGAAGCAGACATGACCGTGCGGCGTGGATCCTAAACATCAACTGGTTTTATTCAGTTTCTCTGAAGGTTCCAGAAAGCAGCAGAGGGTGGCACTGCCTGGCCGCTTAGCTCTGCTTGGCTGCCGCCACCTCAACATACGGGAGTACTTTCAAGCAAAAAATGCAGTTGTCGAAGGTTCACTCATGGATTCGTCAAACGTCTGTTACATGCCGCATAGAAAATTGATCCGAAAGCACGGAATAACCATGAAGGTTATTCATGGTTAGTCATTGATATGCAGGGTTTAACGTCCCAAATCCACCAAATGATTATAAAAAACGCCGTAGTGGAGGGATCCGGAAATTTCGACCACCTGGGTGGTAACGTGCACCCAAATCTTAGCACACGGGCATACATTTTCGCCTCCAACGGGAATGCAGCCGCCGCAGCCGGGATTCGATCCCGCGACCTGCGGGTCAGCAGCCAAGTACCTTACCCCAAGACCACAGGGGCGGAGCATTCATAAAGGTCGGAATCGTTACGCACTGCTTCTCACGCAAAAAGGTTCTTTTCATTGAATGAATGCTTGCAAAAGGGTGAAAACCTGTACCGTGATCTTGTGTAGCTATGATGTTACGGGGAGAATAGCTTTACTGGGCGAATACTCAGAATAAACTCGGTGGCGGACAAAATGGCGCCCAGCTGCTTCGCAGAGTCTCTCCGCCTCGTCTTCCGCTTTGTGCTTTTCGTCGATCTCGTCCGCCCGTCCAGTTATTTCCCTAGCAGCTGGAGCACTGACCCGGTGCTAATCAGGAGGCACCTGAGTGATATGGCTTGAGTGACGTAAGATGTACTATGTTAGTGTGCGGGTGAATGACGGTGTTGTTCGAGGGGGTAATTTTTTAAGTGACAGATGCGGTAGGGACGTGAATATCGTGGGAGTAACTTCTCTGAAAGTCCAACGTGGCGCGGGGGGGGGGGGCAAAGCAGAACGAGATTGGTGAGTTCGAATGGGACGTCATGATGGCGGGCGTCATACACGCTCTTCTGATTGTCTTGGGAGTTCAGTGATCGTTGTCCAGCAAATTGGCGTACCACTTTGGCATTCGTTATCGCATCCCGAGCGTACTTAGACGTGTCATTTAGTCCGGTCGGCAGAAGCCTGTCGAAAAGTAGCGCAGGCTTACGGCCGAACAACAGAAAAAAAGGAGAGAACTCAGCGATGTCGTGTCTAGCTAATGTAACAAACGCTAACATAGCGTACCAGTCACCGTGGTCGATGGAGATATACATGGAGAGCATGTCGATAAGAATGCAATCGAGGCGCTCCGTTAAACCATTTAGTTGTCGATGGTAAGCAGTTGAAAGCTTGTGTTAAGTGGCACAGAAGCGGAGGAGGTCATCACCCACTTTTGAAAGAAGGTAGGTGCCGTGGTCGGTAAGGAGTTGCCGAGGGGCACTGTGGTGTAAAATAGAGGAATCAATGTAGGCTACACCAATCACACAGCTAGTTGGAAGGGCCCGTGTGATCTCGTATCGGGTAGTATATTCGCTTGCTTTTACAATCCCCCGATTGCCCGTAGGTAAGGTAGCAAAAGGGATAAGCAGGTCTACGCCAACACAGTAGAATGGGTCTCGTGGTATTTGCAGTGGCTGATGGCTTCGGGCACGAGGGGTAATCGGTTTTTGTCGTCGTCGACAAGGATTGACAACGGCAAAAAACCGATTACCTCTCGTGCCATTTTTTCCCTTTGTCGACAAGGGTCGACGACGGGAAAAAACGAATACCCCTCCTGTCGAATACCCGAACACCCCTCCGACAGGCGTCGTCGTCAAGGGGCGCATCAGACGCTGAGGGATCGGCGCAATTCTTTGGAGCCCGCCAAGAAAGAAAGACCCTGAAATACAGGCCCCCAAAAGGCTCTGTAACCTAACGCAACACTTTTGCACACACAGTACCACACAACAATACATGACACAAATACTACAGTGGAACATCTGAGGGCTGCTGAGAAACCTTTACGATATCTAGGAACTCCTACAAAAACATACACCAAAAGTGCCGTGCGTGCACGAAACACCTAAAATCAAAACACACTAACTTTCAGGGCGCTGCTGAGCGCCCACGATGACAGACGTGCATGACCTCGGCTCCTCGTCTTCTTGTCAGTTTGACTAGTTTTCACCGCTGATAGACCACGGTTCGTTGCCGCAAAAGTGAATGCCAGTTACACGGTGAGCCTGTGTCACACAGACAGCGTTTTCGGAGAACCTTTTTCTCTTTTTTTCTGTTTTTTGTGAACTGACCACCCTAAGTCTAGTAAGCAGCTTCGGACTGGCCTAGGGCACTGCTGCCGGCGGCCGCCTTCGCACCGCGTCCGCGCAGCCGTGCCGTGCCTCGTGAACCTGTTACGCCCAGCACGTTTCACTCCGAATCTCAAGACGCCTAATATGAAAACAACCACGGCATGCACAAGCGCTCCAGTGAACTCAAGCGATTTCCCAACGCACTCTGACGAAAACGAGACAATGCAACGCAGTCTACGTTGTCATCAGAATCACCTACCAGGCCTCGAGTCAACGACATGACAGCGGACTTTTCTACCGGCACCACCGAACTTCTCGACAACGGGGCACAAAAAAATAACGCCGTGTTCTACCGACGCCAAGTGTCACCGAGCAGACTGCACGCCGAACGGGTGAGTCAGCCCCGCTATACTGTTTTGATCAGGCCACTAAACAAAGTGCATGTGACAGACATTCCAAAACAAGCCGTTAGGCGCCATAGAGCAAAGCGCTCCATCAACCTTTATTGCCGAAATGTTCATTCTCCGCTTTGACATAAAAAGTAACTGCGTATGGATCCCACTTCGTGACGAAGGTCATTTTTGCAAACTATGCCCACTCTCGCGCTAAGTGCCAACAATTAATGGTAGCATGCGAGTAATTGACGTCGACACATCGCCTCTACAGCCACACGCAGTCGGTAGCTCTCATGAGGTAATAAAGATCAGACCCGGCCTTACAATTTAGTACATCAAAGCGCATCTGCTCTGTGAACAGGAAACCATCACCGATGCACGCATGCTCGGTAAAACACAGCTGCTGCTTTTGACATTTGATACAGACTCCATACCAAAACGCTTGGTGTTTGAATATGAAGTCACCCGTGCTCACAAATATCGGCCTCACCCGGTCGCATGCAAAACTGTCTTCGTTTGGCCCATGTTGCCAAATACTGTTCCTTCCCGCCAGTATGCCGGGACTGTGGCAAAGCTCCGCATGAGGTCGACCCAAACTGTAAGCAGATTTCTCATTGCGTGGCTTGTGGAGCATCTACACACATTTCCCTCAGCCCTCATTGTCCTTAAAGAAATATATCTGAATCAGCCCTTCCTCGCAACACTAATGATTCATCATCTACGACATCTGCCACACAGCCTAGCTCTCCGACGCATCGGAAAGTAACCTGGGCTCAAACAGCCGCTTCTTCCGATCTGACTCAGCTTATCAACAACCTTCCCCAAGAAGTACAAGAATTACGGCAGAAAAATCAGAGACTTTGCGACCTCATGCTGGATCAAAAGAAAGGGAATCGTTTCCAACGCCAAGCCACAGTCGGTCTCGAAATAAAAGAAAGAGCTGTTCTCCAACACGTCGTTCTAAACCGGTCACAGAACAGGACTCCGCCGACTCTCACATTATTGGGCTCCTGCGACAAGAACGGGCCCAAGAATCTAATAAGCTAGAGCAAGCGATTTGGTCGGAGATGGTTAGCACTTTAACACAAGCGCTTGACACAATGCCAACACGGTTCAAAAATATGTTTGATGAACTGCAGCGCAATGTCCTCGCTAATGACAAAAAGCACTGATAACCAGGGCTCGTGAGCTCTTTCGCTCAGGGGGTGCAGTGAAATTGTCGTAGTTTTAACCAAACGCGCTCTACTATCCGCAATTACGTTCAAAGGCATCGCTCCTTGTTCCTTTTTCTCCAGGAGACGCGCGGCACGTGCTCGCTTCCTAGTTACCATGCTTTTCAGACACCAACCATCAAACATAAACGGCAGCTTCCCAAAGGCCAAGCAGCGCTTCTGGTGCGTAATGACTGCCTGGCCACTCAATTGGACATTCCTGATCTCAGTTCTAATGCTCGTGAAATAGTAGCTGTTAAAATTTGTCCTCCTGGCCAAAAGCCCTTCGTGGCCGTGTCTGCATATTTTCACCCAGGAAATATTCAGTTGAACCATACACATGGCTGGAGACGCTTAAGCAAGCATCTATGAACCTCCCTCTGCTCATTGGAGGTGATTTCGAAGCTCATCACCCTGCCTGGGGTGCCCGAAGGCCGAATAACTGCGGAAAATATCTTTACGACGCTATTGAACTCTCTTCTATAGAACTTTTTAACGACCCCGACACCCCTACAAGAGTAGGACTACATAGAGCGCAGAGAGACACGACCCCAGATCTTACCCTCGCTTGTCTGTTATTTGTAGGGCACTGGGCAGTCTCCAGCCAGTCATGGGGCAGTGATCATCTGATATTCATAGCACTTCTTTGAAAACGCCTCCGGATCAAAACAACGACAACGATGAATAATTAAAATACTTTTTGTAGTAATGTTACTGGATCCTTCTCGACAGTTGAGGGCCTTCTGGACGGTGTTCAACAGGCCCGTGAGCTGGCGCGCGATACATGCGAAGACCATACGAAGACCATACTCAACCGATGCGAAGACCGTACTCAACCGATGGGTGATCATTTAGGCAATTTATGGAAAACAGCAGACTATTTAGTCAGAAGATACTACTCGCATGGCAAACGACACTCTCACCTCATGAAAATTAAGCGCCGATTTAAGCTTATCAATGAATATCAGCTCCAACTTCAAAGCGAAGCCTGGCAATCCACCTGCGAACGCCATGGCCGTGTACCGGGCCTCCAAGGCCTATGGCGCATTTTTCGTAGCCTCAGCAGGAAAGGAAAAAGCAACCCTCCTCTGGCCGAGCTGTTCCTCAAAGCAGATCTGTCAGTTGTGGGAGACGAAGTTATTACCACTTTCTTTCCTCACGCTTCACTCACTTCCCCTACATCTCCGAAAGTCTGCACCATAACGCAACCTGATCCGAATCTCGATCGCCCATTTAGCCTGGGAAAAATGCTAGCAGCCATCAAACACGGGTGTCCTCGATCGGCGCCTGGCCACGGCCGAATCCAATGGCAAGAACTCCACAACCTCGGAGATTAAGCCCAGAACACACCTTTGGCGGTAATCAATGATCTCTGGGCCTCAGGAAATGTTCCAGAGAACCTTAATCTCTCTTTCATTTATCCAATTCTGAAACATGGAAAAGAGAAGACCCCCTGCAAGAACCTCCGGCCAATATCTTTAACGTATACTTTATGTAAGCTCAATAAACACATGCTTCAAACACGCATATTCCATTACCTCGAGATAACCCGGCCGGGATACCATTCATCCCAGGTGGGTTTTCGCCCTAACCTCAGCACCGATGACTGCCTTTCGCTGCTACGGCGCGTTATCAATCGTACCTCAAGAAAGATGTTACCTGACTACTTGCTGGCCGTCGACATGCACAATGCATTTGATAATGTTCACCATAACACCATTCTTGAAGAACTAGCTAAGCGTTACCCAAGTCAGCGCGCACAGACATGGTTTAGAAATTTCCTCGCAGCTCGGCCCATTCGCTTAAGCGGTGCAGCATTTGGATGGAGCCCGAAAACTTACTACTTGGACAGGGGTATTCCACAGAACTCTATTTTAGGACCGACGCTGTTTAATCTGGTCATGAGTAGGGTAGCAGAAAAACTTTGAACAGGACACCACGGCTAGATTCGCCATCAACGCAGATGATATTACTCTATGGACAGAGGCAGTGGATTATTTTGACAAAGAACCAATGCAGACTGATCTGCAGGCAGCCCTCCTTAGTTTAGAGTCCACTCTTAAGGAATTGGGCCTGCAGCTGGCTCCACATAAGACATAACTTATACGCATAGGCGGCAAGAATCGCACGAACCCGAAAATGTGCATCTCACTCCATATTGGATCCCATACTTTACAATCAAAAGCGGACAAATCAAAGTTTTAGGTTTAGCAATGGCCAGCTGCAACAGCCCACAAAAGTGGGTACGTGGACTGCGGCAGTCATGGCCAGCCACGTTACATATGATACGTCGTCTGACCAACAAATATGGAGGTGCACGACAATAAGCCTGTCGCACTCTCACGAGAGCTGCGGCCATTGGAAAGATTTTGTACGGTGCTCCCATATACACGTTCTCTCCCACGGACATCCAAAATTTGGAAAGCCTTCATCGGGCTACTCTCCGTACCATCATGGGGCTCCCCAAACACACTAAGATATCCGCCCTTGAAAGCGCAGGGGGCTTGCCTTCTCTGCAAGACGTCATCCGTGAAGGCAACACTCGACACCACATCCGCCTGGAAAACACACCGCAAGGTCGTCGCCTTCTGGCCTGGGATTGTCAGCGGCATGATGATGCACCTATTCTTAATCAGTCCTTACCTCCATGAGAAACTCTAACAGCCTCTCGACTGTTCCGTCGCCCATATCACGTCACAATAATACTGCCCGCCAGTTTCTTGCCAAGCGACAACTCAGGGAAGCGAGCTTCGATACCATCGACATATACACGGACGCTGCCTTTTCCGATAGCGAAGCTTGTATAGCATGGATCTGTGCGAAGACCACCGAGTACACTGGGACCTACAGGTGCCATCTACCGAATACTCCTATATGCATGCTGAACTACTTGCCATATGGGGAGCGACTGCAAGCCTCCCATACACTATACAGAAACCCCTTCATGTCTTTACCGACTCGCACGCTGCCTACTCGGAAATATTTCGCCCAGCATCGGAGGATGCTACAGCTGCTGCTATTCAAAGCATCATTCGTAGGCATGAAAATGCCGACAGGCCAATAGACATTATCTGGACGCCGGGGCATACGGGTGTGCCCGGGGGCAATACGGCGGCGCACACCACTGCTGCTTCCGCAGGTGGGTCGACCAACCCTTCTCTGTCCCCACCCCTCAGGGTGAACCCGTGTGAGCTTTTAAGTCTAATAGCTCCCTCGGTAGCCGCAATGCACGACGTACGCACGTCCCTGCGTCATGCTAGTAAAAAAGCGCATTGCGCAGGTTACCCCACCGGTCCTATTTCCAGCTAATGACCACTTTCCGCTCCCAAGAAATCTTCAATAATAAGGTGTCCGCAAATTCTGCATACACACCATACTCTTTAGCAAAATGGCGACCACCGGAAATTGTAACAGTCACGTGCAATCACTGCGGGCTGCGCTGCCGCGTAGACCTTCACCACTCACTGTGTCGGTGTTCTGCATTTGAAAAAGGGTGAATGGCCATACACACTTTGCATACCACAAATGATCGTGAAGCACTCCTTACGGACCTAGACACGTCGTTATTATTTGCCCAATGTGGAAGTCAGAGCCGCCTGATCAGAGTGGTTTAGGGGGTCCAACAAACCACTGAAGTGACACTATACCGCCTCAGTAACAGGGATGGTGAATACGATAAGTGTAAAACCCGTGACACTGTGAACTAGTAGTGTAGTTAGAAAGTCCTGCTTGTCCCCACAGGGGTGCTGTGCCTACCCTTTTGTTTCTTTTTTTTAATAAAGGACTTTCCATCCATCCATCCACTAACTTTCTACGCAATTACGTTATTTTTCGAAAGCATCAAGATAATGCTGTTGCCTCATCCAGTAGTGCTCCTATGATAGTTGGTCGAGGAACAACCAGCACACACTTGCCACTTCAAAGGTCTCTTGAAGCAGTAGCTGTTCGAGCTGTCATTTTTAATAAACTGGTTACATTTTGCGGTATTTACATATCTTCACATCATCAACTGAACAAACATGAATCGCAGTCACAAATTGATGAACTTCCAGAACCATATCTCATGCTAGGGGACTTTAATGATCATACTAGCCTATGGGGTGACTACCGCTGTGATTCGCGAGGCCGCCTAATTGAACAGTTTTACTTTTCTGGTGCGTGTATCCCAAGTCAGAAGGACTCAACATACTATAGCCTCACGACAACACCTACTCATCGATAGACTTCAGCATTTTCTCTCCATCGTTCCTACCTTTACTCACTAGGAAAGCGATAAATATTCCAAACGGAAGTGACCATTTTCCTTTAAATTTGAGTACAATAGATTAGACAGGTCCTCCACGGGATTCCAGATGGCAAATTGACAAAGTAGACTGGGAAAAGTTTCGGAATGTTAGCAAGTCAAGCTAGTCTGATGTGTGGCTTAAGCGTAGATGCAGCTCTAGACTACCTTACAGCTTTTCTAATTGATGCTGCAACAAAGAGTATCTCACTAAAGGGACTTGGCGCGAAGCGACGCGTCCCTTTGTGGAATAGTGAGCGTCGAAATGCGCGTATGCAGATGAAAATGAAGTTTGGTGCATGGTTGCTAAAGTAGCAGAAAGGCAAGCTCATTCACTCCCACTTGTAAACACGCAGCACAACAGCTTCGAAGACCACGGGCGCTCCATCACCGCACGCTTCGAGGAGGTCTCCAGCTCAGCGCACTATATCAAAAAGTTCCAACGGCAGAAAGTCAGAATAGAAAAACAAAAACTACAACGTGAATTCACCATCCACTAGGTACACAATGTACCGTACTAATTAGCAGAGCTACAGGCCTCACTAAACTGCTGCAACTTCTGCCTTAGGCACCGACCATGTGTCATATGAAATGCTGAAGCACCTGCCTTTCGAAACCCAAAAAGCCCTTCTCTGTCTGGGTAATGCTGTATGGTTTACCGGCAAGGTGACCTCGACCTGGAAAAAAGACATAGTTATTCTCATTTTAAAACCAGGCAAGGTCTCGTCCCCAGATTCAACCTACAGGACAATAGCATTAACCAGTTGTCCTTTCAAGGTCTTTAAAATATAAACAGGCGACCTATACACTTGCTTGAGACTAATGGTCTACTTGACCCATACCAGTGTGGGTTTCGAAAGGCTAAGTCCACCACTGACCACCTTGTCTATATCGAGGCTCAAATTTGTGACGCCTTCGTTCATAATCAAATTTCCTCTCTGTGTTCCTCATATGGAGAATGCCTATGATACTATGCGACGCTTTGGCATACTCAGAGACCTTTCACACTTCGGTGTACGGGGTAGAATTTTGCACATAATCGAAAGTTACTTAACCAATCGCACATTCCGTGTTCCATTAGGCACTGCTTTGTCGCGAATATTTGTCCAGGAAACAGCACTGCCGCAAGGAGGTGCATTTAGTTGCATACTCTTCATAGTCAAAATGAACTCCTTGCACCTCGCCATCGCTCGCAATATGTTTTACTGCATATATGTTGATGTACATATTGGTTTTAAATTGTCCAACCTCTCAATATTGTCACGGGGTCGTAACGGGGACGAATGGAGCACACTGTGAGTCGAATAATAAATTGTTTATTTGGGCGAACCTGTGCCCAGTAAACGGAAAGTCGGACTACAGTAGCAGTTTTAGACTGATAGCGGCGAACGAAGCGTCGGCCGTCCATCAACTGACAAGCGGCGAAGTGCGTCGGCGTTTATACTCCTGCCATCGAATGTTCTAGGGTTATCGCTGGCGGTGGCGTAGATTCCAGAACAATCTGTACAGTTCGCAGAGTGGGCGTGATCTTAACGAATTGATCTATTAAAGTCCGGAAGCTTCTCGAAAACTGCAGGCACGGTTTGCGCTGAGAATTGTGTAGTGTTTTGGGGCCATAACAAAACTTGAGAAATAGAATGTGGCATTGCCCCCCTCTAAAAAAGGCATCGTCCCGATGCTTTAGCTAAAGATGAAGGTACGACAATGACGCAAGAAAGTACAATGAATAAATTACGATACATTAATAATACAAAAAAACACTGTTTCAGTTTGTTAACGCGCATGAAACGGCTTGAGGCACGCGACACGGACGACTTCAGGTCGCGATTGGCGTCGTTGAGAGTTTGTAATGCCGTCGGGGACAACCTTGTAATCAAGTGGGCCGAGACGTCGAACCACCCTGTATGGTCCGAAGTACCGTCGCAGAAGCTTTTCACTTAGTCTACGTCGGCGTATCGGCGTCCACACCCAAACACGTTCACCAGGCTGGTATGCCACGAAGCGTCGTCGGAGATTGTAACGGCGGCTTGTTCGCTGCTCTTTGTTGGCGTCGGTGTCTTTTCCGCGACGTGGGCTGGGTTCACGGCTTGACGGGGGCGTCCGGTAGATAAACAAAGCAGCACCTCCATCAGATGTCACGGGGTCATGACGGGGATGAATGGAGCACACTGCGAGTCGAATAATAAATTGATTTGGGCGAACCTGTGCCCAGTAAACAGAAAGTCGGACTACAGTAGCAGTTGGACTGATAGCGGCGAACGGAGCGTCGGCCGTCGATCAACAACTGACAAGCGGCGAAGTGCGTCGGCATTTATACTCTTGCCATTGAATGTTCTAGCGTTATCGCTGGTGGTGGTGTAGGTTTAGAATCATCTGTACAGTTCGCAGAGTGGGCGTGATCTTATCGAAATGATCTACTAAAGTCCGGAAGCTTCTCGAAAACTGCAGGCGTGGTTTGCGCTGAGAATTGTGTAGTGTTTTGGGGCGATGACAAAACTTGAGAAATGGAACGTGGCAATATGTGAATATGTTAACGACAGGTTCAATTAGGTTTGAACAAGGTTTCTCAATGGGCAGACCAAAATGGCTTTAAACTGAATGCGCACAAGAGCACATGCATCTTGTTCTGCCGGAAGAGCACATGCATCTTGTTCATCCCGATCCCGAGATTGACCTGCATAGTCAACGTCTGTCTGCACTGTGAGCATAAGTTTCTGGGTCCAATATCAGACACAAAACTAAACTTCAAACCCCACATCAAGTATTTAGAGAACAGGTGCTTATAACAATGAATATTTTGAAAGGGTTGTCACGCACTACGTGTGGTAGTAACATGAGATGCCTGATGAAGCAGTATAGACGCCTTGAGTGAATGCGCCTTGATTGCGGTGCTATATTCTACCAGTCTGTGATACCATCTGCTTTAAAGATGCTTCACCTCATCCACCACCTAGGCATTCGCCTTTGTACGGATGTTCTTCGAACTAGCCCCATAGAAAGCCTGTATGCAGAGTCATACGAATAATCTCTATATCTGCAGATAGGATATACGTCTTTTACACACTATCTCAGGGTGAACGCAGACGAGGAACATACCACTCACTCCACAATTATTGATCAGTCAAAGTCTACTTTATTCCACAACTGTCCTTCGCTGAGACAGCCCTGCTCACTCCGTGTCATGAGGCTCGCTGAGAAAACAGCCGTGCCACTTGTAGAAGACTATTTGATGGCTCCAGCAGTATATGTGGCAATAGCAGGTTATAGAATACTATCAATCTTTCGTTGATGTCACTAAACACGCACCTACTGCACATATACGCACGCACCTTCTCGAACCCCAACACAACTATACCTTCTCAGAATTTTCTACGGATGATTCAAAGCCGCACAGCGGCGTTCGCTATGCAGCTGTTGGCCCCTACTTTTCAAATTCCGGTAGGTTGCACCCCGAAACAAGCATTTCTCCCCACTGAAGACCATGCGGTATCTGTGGCTGGACAGCGTATTAAGGGATCACAACTACAACGCGCGGTTGTATACACGGATTCGCTTAGCGTCGTGACAGCTTTGAAAACACTCATAAAAACTCCTGTACTTGTGTCGGTTTACTATCTTTTCTGCAGTATCTACGCCCTCAAATGACTTGTTGCTGTGTGTTAGGTGCCAGGGCACCGTTGTTTGATTGATTGATATGTGTGGTTTAACGTCCCAAAACCACCATGTGATTATGAGAGACACCGTAGTGGAGGGCTCCGCTAATTTCGACCACATGGGGTCCTTTAACGTGCACCCAAATCTGAGCACGCGGGCCTACAACATTTCCACCTCCATCGGCCAGGGCACCGTGAGATCGCCGGAAACGTGGCAGCAGATCATCTAGCTGCGTCTGCGCACGACCACGCACCCGCAAATGGCCGTCCCTTCAATTGGCATGAAACCTTCCTTACAACGGGAGCTCGGGCTGTGCTGACAGCGGCCATAGAATAGACGAGCAGATAGCAAACTGCATGTTATTAGGCCGATACTTGGAAATTGGCAACCAATGTCCAGATCACGTTACACACAAGTTACACTTACAAGGCTGCAGATAGAACACACACAGTTTACACAAGAATACATTTTGTCTGGCGATAACCAAATTATCTGTGCGAGGTGTGGAGGTTCACTTACAGTACTCCCCTTCCTAGTTCAGTGTAGTTATTTAGACGATTTGAAGAAAAAACAATTTTTATTGCCTTACCAGCCGCAGCTACCACTACATCCTGTCGAGCTCATCAGTAAGGATATGTTTTTTAAACTTCAGTCACTTTTTACGTTTTTAGAATATGTACATAGTTATTAGTCCATATACCAAGGCGATCCGAAGCTCGTCCCCTGTACAGAGGTCGCGGCTACGGCGCCCCTCAGCATCAACACTGCCATTTATTCCAGTGCCAGGGGTTTCACGTCACTGCCATGATATTAATAATTTTTAGTTTTAACTCACCCCCGGGCGCGGAATTTTAGGCCCATTCACAGCCGCGCAAAACCATCATTGTTCCTCTCTTCATAAAAATTCAATAGCGTACCATTGCTTTTCGGTCATCATAGTTTATGACGCTCTTTGCCATCACATGGTCCTTGCGCCAATAAACATTATATATCATCATCTGCCAACGTTTCTATTTTCACTCTTATTGTCAGCATCGCAAACCTGTATAGCACAGATGTAATGGTTGGTGATCTATACATTTTGAGCCAAACAAGAACAGAAGTGGGTTATGCAATTGGTCCTCTAGGGGACTGAATGAGCTGCCACAGATTTTGAAAGATTTTTGGACTAACTGCGGGAGCAACTGCAAGGGTTCAACATTTACACCCTAGCACTTACTCCGCTGGTTAAAATGTTCCTCGTAGAATGCTGCAGTGGAAATAACAGTCGAACCGTCGGTACAAATGAAAAAAGTGGCGACCTTGCACTTGAGGAATGTAATTTATCTTTATTCCAATTTATTGAGCATGGAATAGCGTAGTATATTGGTCATGCAACACACATACACAATCACACACTATACACATGCACTACTATTTCAAAGTTAAACACTGCGAACGAATATATATATATATATATATATATATATATATATATATATATATATATATATATATATATATATATATATATAACGTTACGGGTAACGTATTTAATAAGTTAAATACGATGCACTGTGCTCGGCGAACAAGATGGCGACAGTTCATCAACAACCAGCCACCAACGTCGTCTTTCTCTTTCTTCCAGACAGGCTGTGCCGGTGGTTGCGTATCATAACCCCCCGGCGGTAGAAGCACCGTCTCGGTGCTTGAGCAACTCGGATGCGGTAGAAGGAGGGTGATAGGGCTTGAGTCGGGCTATGTGCACGATGTCACTCGAAGGTGACGATGATGACGTTGAATCGGCTGGCACGATCTCGTATGTAACGTCAGTCACCTGGCGAACGACGCGGTATGGTCCAGTGTAGCGTGACAGCAGTTTTTCAGAAAGCCCTACACGCCGAGTGGGGGACCAGAGGAGGACAAGGGAACCCGGTGAAAAGTGCACGTTTCGATGATGGGAATCGTAGAGCTGTCTTTGGTGCTCCTGTGAAGCCTGCAGGCGGCTGCGGGCGAGTTGGCGTGCGTGGTCGGCTCGCGCGATGGCTTCAAATATATATATTGTAGGCATTCATTAAGCACATCTACTATCTTTACACATGTTCATCATCATGAGTGGTCGTCATCTTCATTCATCTGTTGTGGGGATTTGGCTAGCCTGAGTTCTATGCCTCGGGTGTGGTCGCTTCATCGTGTCTTCTGGGCCTAGTAAAGGTTACCTTCACCGTTAGAACACAAGTGATGAAGTGTGCTCTGCGATCTTCCGTCCTCTCCCAGCCCGCTTCACCTCCTGGAGCTCCGCTCAGGTCGTCGTCTGTGCCAGGTGTCCGGTAACATGCCTCAGGACGAGCCAACCGGCGCTTCTGCATCTAGATCCATGGCCCCGGCTTCCGCGGCCTATTCATCGTGGATTATCACCGCGCACCAGCATGAGCCACCTACGTTTTCCAGACTTCAAGGTGAAGATGTGGAAGATTGGTTGGACCAATTCAATCGAGCAAGTTTTACTAATAGCAAGTTTTACTGCGATAATCCTACCAAGCTTCGACGTGCTTCTTTTTATCTGACAGGCGTTGCGAAAACATAGTATTTTAATAATGAAACGGACATCACGGACTGAACACATTTCAAGCAACAGATTCGCCAAATTTCCGGCATCCCGGCAGTTTGTTCAGCTCTCGCGAAGAAGACACTGGATGCTCGCAAACAACAATGCGGTGAGTCTTACACCCCGTACTTAGAGGAAGTGCTTGCTCTCTGTCACCGTTTCAGCAGGTCCATGTCTGACTCAGAGACAGTTCGTCATCTATTGAAAGGGATTGGCACGGTCGCGTTCAATGCCTTGGCCATACAAAACCCGACCACAGTCGCTGACGTTGTTGCCACGTGCCAACGCCTAGATGAACTTGAGTCCCAACGGTTCCGGACAGCGCTGAAAATAACACCACGACTGAGGCCTCATTGCGTGCTATGATCTGGGCAATTATGCAGGAAGAGCTGCAATCTTTCGGCCTCTCAACGACACCAAGTCCCCCACCCCCCTCCAACGCTGCTTTGCGCGGCGTTATCAAAGAGAAGTTGGCGTTCATGACCGGGCCAGCGTATGTAGACTCTCCAGTACCTCGACTCCAGCCGACATACGCACAAGTCCTTGCTGGTCCACCACCCGTCGTACAACCGACGCCCGCACACTCGACGCCTGTCCCACTGGCTTCGTTAACTACGAGTGCACCTATAGCCAGCCCTTTCACCCACCATGGCAGCCATCTCGTCCGATCTGTTATTACTGTGGCTACCGAGGCCACATTGCACGCTTCTGTCGGACGCGTCAGCAGGACGAGCGTCGTGGATTCTACCCCTACGGACGGGATGATGGGACCAGCGGGTCCGCTTTCCAACGTCGTCCTTATAATCTCCCGCTACGTCGCTCAGCGTCTCCAACTGCGACATCTGAGCCAACCACTTCTTAACGCTCTACTAGACGCCGCTCGCCATCACCCCTCCGCCGCTTCACGTCTCCATTGCGACCTGTCTCGCAATTCACCAACCAACGCCCCGAAAACTAACCTCTGCAGCTTTTGGAGGAAAAACTGCATCGAACGAAAAGACAGAAGTTTCTCCAGTGCGTACATATAATACGCTATCTGTTTTATTAGAAGGTGTGTACGTGGACGCTTCAGTAGACACTGATGCTTGTTTGTCTGTGATTGATCGTTCCTTGTGCTTACGTCTGCGAAAAGTCACCACCCATTATGATGGAGCTACACTGCTCGCTGCTCAAGGGGACGTTATTAGACCTGCCGCAATATGCACCGCCCATGTTTTCATAGCTGGTCTTCTTCATTTTGTGCAATTTGCCATGCTGAGTTCGTGTGCGCACGAGCTTATATTAGGCTGGGATTTTCTGTCTACGGCGAATGCTTCCATCTGCTGTGGAGAAAATGTTCTTCATATGATGGAAACTGACCATTCCCTTTACGCGGATGACAAGACCGTTCGCTTGCCCGCTGCGGAAGATACCGAGCCACCACCTGGTCATCAGCGAATAGTTACCATCACTTCTAATGTGATCGACTCAGGTGACGTGTTTGTCCAACCATCTGCACGCTGTCTCGCAAGAGGTGTAGCCCTTGCTTCAGGTCAAGCGCGGTTACACAATGGCTCCAGACTTCTATTCGCTACAAACCAGACGTCTGAGAAAATTCTTATTCCTAAATGCGCCACAATGGCTTGCTTTACCGAATCCCAACCTGTCTCTGTTGACCCGCTTACGCCAGCGTGTTTTGACCTTCCTTCTGTTGGACGTTCATCAAGCGTTTCTGTTCTTGCTGTGACTATTAGTCCAGAGCTTACCTCTTCACAGACAGATGAGTTGCTTGCCTTGCTACAAAAGCATAGGAGATTGTTCGATGCCCATTCCTCATCTCTGAGACAGACATCCATTATTAGGCATCGTGTCCAGACCGATGGCACTTCCATCGTACGTCGTCGACCATATCGCGTCTCTTCGTTTGAGCGTAAGGTAATTGAACAAAATGTAGCGGATATGCTGCAACGGGACATTATTCATCCCTCCGCGAGTCCTTGGTCATCCCCTGTTGTTTTAGTAAGGAAAAAAGATGACTCCGTGCGATTTTGCGTGGACTACAGAGCACTCAATAAGATTACCCACAAAGATGTTTACCCCATACCGCACATAGACAATGCTTTGTATTCACTGCAAGATGCCGAGTACTTCTCAAGCCTAGACCTGCATTCGGGTTACTGGCAAATACCCATGCACGAGGATGACAAAGACACCAGATGGGCTGTACGAATTCAACGTCACGCCATTCGGCCTTTGCAATGCTCCAGCAACGATCGAGTGGATGATCGACACAGTTTTACGAGGCTTGAAGTGGAAGACTTGGTTGTGCTATTTAGACAATATCGTTATTTTCTCGTCAACTTTCTCTCAGCACTTGCAACGACTCGAAGAAGTTCTCACGTGCCTTGCAAACGCAGGCCTTCAGCTGAACACCAAGAAGTGCCATTTCGCGAGCAAGACAATTAAAGTGTTGGGCCACATCGCAAGCGAGAACGGTATTCGTCCCGATCTCGACAAGATTTCTGCTGTCCAACACTTCCCGCGTCCTGAAAAAGCCAAATATTTGCGCAGTTTCCTCGGCCTCGCGTCTTATTTTCGCCGATTCATTCGAGACTTCACCTCAATAGCTTCATTGCACAAGTTGCTCGGATAAGGCGTCACCTTTGTGTGATCTCCTGAATGTGAAGCGGCGTTTGCCCAACTGAAGTGTGCACTCACATCTGAACCAGTCCTCTGCCATTTAGACGAAACCGCGCCTACGCTCCTGCATACAGACGCTTGTGGTCAAGGCATTCGTGAAATTCTCCTACAGCTTGAACTGGTATAGCGCATTACGGGGAAGAAGAAACGGCCGAGCAGACCGACACAAGGGGACAGAGCGCTAACTGGTCAAGTTAGCACTCTGTCCTCTTGTGTCGGTCTGCTCGGTCGTTTCTTCTTCTCCGTAATGCGCTATATCAGTTCAAGTACGACGAACCAACTCGCCCAATCTTCAACACTCGTGTTCTCCTACAGCGAGACGAATCTTCAAGTGAGAAGGTCGTCGCACACGCGAGTCGTGCACAGACCCTTCCCAAAAAGAATTATACCATCACCGAACAGGAGTGCCTAGCGGTCGTATGGTCGATACAAAAGTTTCGACCTTATCTCCACGGCCGCCACTTTACGGTGGTTACGGATCATCACACCTTGTGCTGGCTCTCGACAATCAAGAACTTGTCCAGCCGCCTTGGTCGCTGGATTCTTCACTTACAAGAATACGACTTCACGATTACATGCAAGTCGGGAAACAAACATCAAGACGCCGATGCACTTTCGCGTTGCCCGCTCTCTTTGGAGCCACTTAACAAACCCGCTACTGCCGCACTCGAGGAGCTTTCAACCGTCTCTTTCCTACATGTTGCATCTTTAGCTACTGTGGACCCAACTTCTTCAAGCGAGTGTGCTTTGTTCTTATCTCACCGACGTGCTGACCCTTACTGTCGCCGCATCATGGACCGTCTTGACGGGACTTGCCGGCCCCCTAACGCCCATCTTCGCCGACAGCTGACGCGATTCAAGCTCAACAACCACGTCCTGTACCATCATATCTACCACCCTGATAGTCAACACTGGGTGCCCGTTCTACCTCGCTCTCTTCGGGCCCAAGTCCTCAAGACATATCACAACGACATGTCTGCTGGACACATGGGCTTCCAGAAAACTTAAGATCGCATAAGATGTCACTACTACTGGCCGGGCTTGACCACCTGTGTCGCGAAGTACGTTGCCTCATGCACCCTTTGTCAGCGTCTTAAGCTAGCCACATCAGCTCGAAGTGGACAATTACAACCGCTCCCGTGTCCCCTGCAACTATTTGGGGTAGTTGGTATGGACCTGTATGGTCCGCTTACTATGACTGTCACGGGCAATCGATGGATAGTTACAGCTGTCAACCACCTGACCCACTAAGCCGAAACAGCTCCCATGCCTTCTGCATCAGCTTCGGAAGTGGCTGACATCATCCTTTGAGCAATAATCTTTCGTTACGGAGCTCCTCGTGTAATCCTGAGCGACGGTGGAAGAGCATTTCTTTCAGAACTCGTCGAAGAAGCGCTCAAGGCATCCGGCACTACACACAAAACAAGCTCCAGTTACCATCCTCGGAGGAATGGCCCGACTGAGCACTTTCATCGTACACTGTCAGATATGATAGTGATGTATATCGAATCGGACCACAGAAACTTGGACACCATTTTGTCATTTGTCCCTTTCGCGCGTTATGCGCACTTTTGCGCATAACGGCGGCCAAGAACTGCGGTCGGGATGACCGATTTCACGTGAGGGGGGGGAGGAGCTAGTGTAGGCATTCATTAGGCACATCTACTATCTTTACAGATGTTCGTTATCATGAGTGGTCGTCCTCTTCATCTGCTGTGGGGATTTGGCTTGCCTGAGTCCTGTGCCTTGGGTGTGGTCGCTTCATCGTGTCTTCTGGGCCCAGTAAAAGTTATCTTCACCGTTGCATCACAATATATATATATATATATATATATATATATATATATATATATATATATATATATATATATATATATATATATATATACCTAAAACAAAAGTGATGCTGGGTCCGGGTAAGATTATTTATCCGTATAGGGAAGAAGACGCACGTACGAAGTTACTTTATTTATGTTTCGGCCGCGGGTCTGGCCTTCATCAGAAAGAGATTTGTCTTCTTCCGTATATATATATATATATATATATATATATATATATATATATATAAGGTATCTTCGAAGCTGCGCCGTCTTCCATATTCACTTCGGGAACCAGTGTCAAATGAACTTCAGAGGTTGCTGCGCCTTGACATCATCGAACGCATCGATGCTTTTGAATTGGTTTCGCCCATTGTTGTCGTTGTCAAGAAAGACGGCACCAACAAAATTTGTGTTGACCTCCGGGAGCCTAACAAGGGTATTGTACCGTTGCCTCATACAGAGGAACTCCTTCATGCCTTGGTAGGCGCGACACAGTTCTCAAAACTTGACTTGGCTTTTGCCTACCATCAGGTTCTTTTGCACCCTGACAGCAGGGACCTGACAGCCTTCATCACACATGAAGGACTCTTTCGGTTCAAGAGAGTTTGCTGTGGGTTAGCTTCTGCCCCAGCGGCATTTCAGAAGATGATGGCCACAATTCTGGATGGCTGCCCTGGTGTGTTGTTCTACATTGATGACGTGATAGTCTTTGGGAAAAAGTGCAGAAGAACATCTTTTGCACCTAACAAAGGTCTTGCAGAAAGTCAAGTACGCAGGCCTGAAATTGAACGACAAATGCCTCTTCGACGTTCCAGAACTTTCTTTCTTAGGGCATAAGGTCACTGCACAAGGTATCTCGCCGCTTCCGGAGAAAGTAGACTCGGTAGTTAACACTCCAGTGCCAACAGATGTTGCTGCCCTCCGTTCATTCCTGGGTCTTGTAGAATACTATTCGAAGTTTGTTCCCCGCTTGGCCCAGGTGGTCGAGCCTATACGCGTTCTGCTTCGCAAGAATGAGCCATTCATCTGGTCAGTCGAAGCAGACAGCAGTTTCCGGAGGGTCAAGGAAATGCTTTCTTCAAGTACAGTTCTCCACATGTTCGATCCATAACTTCCAGTCATCGTGTCGACCGACGCTTCTGACTGTGGGCTGGGAGCCGTTCTGCAGCAGCAAAATGACCATGAGCTCCGCACAGTGGCTTTCGCGTCTCATACCTTGTCACCAGCGAAAAGAAAGTACTCGGTCGGCGAACGCGAAGCGTTGGCATGCATTTCACACAGAGTAGAAAGCAAAACCTTTCTACTCTGTGCGCGAAGAACTTTCTGTTGTTTATTACCTTCTACAGCGCGCAGAACGCCTCGTTGTTCCGTCCTCACTCACAGCTCAGTTCATCGCCGTTGCCCACGAGGCACATCCCGGCATCACGCGCACAATGGCGCGACTTCGTGAGCTATTCTGGTGGCCACGGATGGACAAGCAAGCTGAATCTGCCGTGAAAAACTGTCACATCTGCCTGGAGGCAGATAAGTCTGCCAAAACATTGCCAGCGCCATTGCAGCCTATTGAATGGCCCGAAAGGCCATGGCAGAAACTGGGCCTAGACATTGTTGGCCCATTGGAACATGCATCTCACAATAGCCAATTTGCTATAACACTGGTCGATTATCATTCCAAATGGCCAGAGATATCTTTCTGCAGCGAAGTGGCCACAAGCACCGTGAAAGACTTCTTAACCAGTGTTTTTGCCCGTGAAGGATACCCGGAAGAGATTGTTTGCGACAATGGGCCGCAGTTCGCTTCACGTGAATTTGTAACCTTTCTTCAAAACCGAGCCATCAAGCTGTCTCATTCGTCTGTATATTACCCCCAGGCGAATGGGCAAGTCGAGAGGTTCAATCGAACTCTGAAGAACTTCATCCAGGTTTCACTCCTCGAAAGGAGACCTGTCCGACAAGCAGTTACGGACTACCTCTCTATTTACCGCTGTACTCCACAGGCTACCACTGTAGTTGCCCCAGAAGTTCTGCTGCATGGGCGAATGCCCCGAACCAGATTGGATGTTGTGGGGTTTTCGGCACCAGCGTTTGCAAAAGACCCAGCAAAGGAACTGGCGCGACTGCGCCAAAGGGTCCGGCTTCAACAGCAAAGCAGTAAGGAGTACACGGACCGCAGGAGAGCTGCTAAGCAGCCAAAGATAGCTGTGGGTGATTTCGTTCGTATCAAGAAGCCTTCCGTTCGCTTCAAGGGGGATCGCTCCTTTTCCTCGCCAACTGAGGTGTTGGGGAGGAGGGGACCTGCCTCTTTCCGACTTGCAGACGGCCGCACATGGAACGCCTCCAAGCTTTCCCGGGTTCCTGAGAGGGGCACGAGTCCACCATACCAACGTTCGGAGCTACCTGCGCCACAGCTTCCGGTTCAAGTGCCGCAGCCTGCCCTGCCGCCGCCGCCTTCTCCCGAGTCGATGCCACCGCCTCCTGGCGTACTGCAGTCTGCCGTACCGCAGTCACCTGCTCCTGATCCGCAGCTGCCTGTACCGAAGCCTGCCATGCTGCAGCCGCCTTCTCCTGGGCCACAATCGCGGTCTCCTGGCGTACTACAGAGCTCTACAAGCTCATTACCATCTCCGGCCGTGCAGCATCCCCATCGGCCGTCCCGAGAGCACCGGCCACCGGTCTGGCTCAAGGACTATCAGACCCACTAGTTGCCTGTGTGTATAGCACAGTGTGTATGTAGTGTAAATATGTATGTGTATACAACATGTAAAATGTACAGTGCATACATAGGGGTTTCTTACTAACACTTGCTAACAACTAATCACTACATATAAGGGAGGGAGTATGTTATATTCAGTTTCGGTTTTTACTATGTGTTCTTTCACCCCCAGGGGGCCCGTCTGTCCTCTATGTATATTTTTATTTTATTTATTTTTTTACATATACTGGCAATCCCAACAGCGATTATTGCAGGAAGGGCACATAAATTGTGAAAGGGCAAGATTTATACAGAGGGTACTCATATATACGATGTGTTGCGTACAATAAACGTCTTTTTGTACGGTGGTGCTGCCGGTGCTTCTTACGTCTTTCGCAAACACCACACATTTCTTTCTTGTAGCCAATGGTTGGCATTTTCGCACGGCCGTCATGGCACAATGTGGCGACACCTAAGAGCATTCCGAAACTACTGCAGAGTCCGGGATACACAGCGACTGACTTAGCAACGAATTGGACATAATGGGATGTCTGCAATAATGTGTACCGTGATCTGCTACTTAGGGAAAACTGACACTGTTTTTTGAGACGCGATACGGTCGCAGGAAGCCAATCGTCTACTGGCTAGTTTCATGCAACGCTTTGCCTACTTGGCGTGCACACCGTGCAGAGCAGCTTGTGGCCACAGCCCCACACAATTTTAGACCGTGCACAAATGCGGCAAGAAGCCTGTTGCATTACTGCGACAATGCAAGCTTTCTGAAACAGTGAAAAACGAAGGCCAAAATACAGGTTAATTAACGGAACTATGCTATTCAGTTCGTACACGAGTGAGTGGCAGGGTACGCTAGATATCAGTTCGGTCTCACCCACACACTGAATTCCGGCGACGATGAGCGAACCGGAACACGGTGGCTCCGGCCTCAGGACACAGCCTTGTCGGTGATAAGAGAACGCTGCAGCTGGCGATGCGTCCTGAAACCAGACCAGAACGTGGTGGCCCTGGCATTAGGAGTGGACACGTCGGTGATGAGAAAACGCTGGCTGTTGGTGGCGTGTCGAGGAACCAGGGTCAACCTGGCCAGGCCGTTGCGTGCACAGCTCAGGCCTGTAGCCTGATGGCTGTTGCTCGCCTCACAGCACCGAAGTCCGCAGGCCCTGGGCAGGAGTTCAGGACCGGATGGCTAAACAGTCCCCTCGAGCGGGAACGCGATGACAGGAGGCCCCGGCCGGTTGGAGCCTTGGAGGCTCGGGTTCGATGCCCGACGACCCATCTTCAGCGCCCGGTCTGGTGTCGACCTTCCCGTGCCCCCGTCCGGTTAGAACTCTCCAGCTCTGCTCTTCTCAAGCTCCTCCTTCCGCTCTGGCCCACTTGTCGCGTCTTGATTGGTGATTCTACACTTTAGTGGTACCCAGCCATTGGTCCTTGAAATATCAGTGTTTCTTTTCCATCGGAAGTCTTCTCCTTTGTTTTACTGACGCCTCGCCGCGCGTCCTCGTGCCCCCGCTCTTTACATCTTCACCATCGTCTTCTTGTACCTCGGCTACCATCCGCACGTTTTTCATTATTTTCCTGTTGCTCACTTTTTCAAGGCACGCACTTTAAATGTGCACTCCACTTATCACAAAGGCCCCTCTTTCACATAAGTGTTTTTCTTTTTTTTTAGAAAAAAAAAACTGCCTTTGAGTGCCCGTTTTGCACTACACCGCAGCTTCGAAGATACCGGCTGCACGCCTTGCCGAATCTTGACACGATGCGTGAACCGCTTCGCAAGACCCAACTCGGGACTGAAAAGTGAACTGAAGTCGTGTTCCAAGGCTGGCGGAAGGTTTGCTTGCCTGGGTTGCTCTATTGACTGCATCGGAATGTGACAAACTGTCGGGTCATTAACACGCGGCGGCGGGGCAACGGACCTGTGTAGGCACTCAAGAGTGGAGCCCTGTATTCGAAGATTTAGGGCCTTAATGCCGTCAAGGCCAATCAGACAAGTTCCTTGGCGAACGATGTAGAAAAGAAGTGGTGCAGAGCGCCCTTTAAACTGAACGTCTGCCTGGAAACAGCCTAGCACGGAAATTGGGCGCTTCGGATAGTCAAACAAAGTGACATGCAGAGCTGGGAGGAGCAAACCGCTTTGAAAATGCTCGTGAAATTCTTGCTCTGATAGAATTGAAACAGACGACCCTGAGTCAACAAGGAATGACAACTTGACATCCGTTACGCGTAATTGTATGTAAATTGCGCTGAGAGCGGGACGCTGCACAGTCAAAACTTGCTCAGAACTTCCCCCTGACAAAGCATCGTCATCGATGCCAACTTCACGAATCCTGCCTTGCATTTGACGCTTGCGGTTGCATACTTTCTGAAAGTGTCCCTTGATACCGCAAAACAAACACTTCTTTCCCTGCGCAGGGCACTGTGACGCTGATGCGCGGTGATTCCGCGAGCCGCATCGGAAACAGTGTGGTGAAACGGACCGGCTATCTCTGTCTCGCCGAGGGGGGCGGCGCCCCTGCGAGGCACACCAACCGCTAGCGCTTGGAGAGTTTTGCTGAAAATGCCCCTTGGGCTGGAAATTGAATTTTCGCGAAGAATGCGAATACTGGGAACGACGCCGTACAGAAACAGGCTCGACCGAAGCAGAAAATTCTTTTAGCTCTTCAGCTGCTTGCTCAAACTGAAGAGCGATCCGCACTGCGTTCTCGAACGAAAGGGAGGAACCCTCGAGCAGCAACCGTTCACGTACGCGGTTGGAAACAACGCCGGCAACAAATCAGTCCCGCAGAGCATCATCTTGTGAAGCGAACGAACAATGCGAAACGAGCTCCCGTAAAGCAGCAAGAAAGTCATGAACAGACTTGCCTGCGTGTTGGCTGCGGCGGTGGAAACGATGACGCTCGACGACGACGTTACACGACGTGAAAAACTGCTGCCGTAAGGCGATGAGTGCAGCCTCGTACTCGTCAGTAGCGGCCGCGGGAGGCTTCTCTTGTACTTCCGGTGCTGCGGCGCTTGCTGGTGCTGCAGCATTTGACCCTGCAGGTAAAGTCCGGTAAACACGCTGCCCTTCCGCCCCCAAACAATGCAAAAGAATGGCTTTGCGTCACGCTGGTGGGAACTCAGCTGCTCCGGACGCTGGAAGGTAGAGTGTTGAAGTCTGCGCCCACTCCTCCCATGGAAGCGACGGCCGGCCGGGCGTCGGGAGGAACGGCGGCGGCGGAGCAAGGCCGGAGAAACTCATGGCGGGGCGGACCCGGACGACACTCGATGCTGAAGGTAGCTTGACGTGTTTGTCCCATCCTCGTCGCCAATGTGTTGTTTGCGAAAGACGTAAGAAGCACCGGCAGTACCACCGTACAAAAAGACGTTTATTGTACGCAACACATCGAATATATAAATAGAGGACAGACGTGCCCCCTGGGGGTGAAAGAACACAATGTAAAAACCGAAACTGAATATAACAAAATGTGTTCATGGCGGGCACTTTGGAGAATGTTTGCTGTGGCACTGTATTCATTCTTTCTTTAGCTGTGAGCGCACATAAATACAAATTGGTATTTGGTCGAATGTGTGTGCACGGGCGGCGATGGCGTAGTGGTTAGAGCATCCGCCTCGCATGCAAGAGGTCCGTGGTTCAAATCCCGGTACCGCGCAGTTCCCAACCGGATTATAAAAAAAAACCGCGTGTTGATGGAACTGCATTAAGAGGCCTGGGGTGCGGCCTCACCGGCAAACACCGCCGAGAACGCACACCCTCACCAGAGAAGGATTGGCCACCCTGGTGTAGTATCTGGCCACGACCTCCCACATGCTTACGTCAAATAACTCACGGCCCTCAGTCCCCAGCAGCTGTGAAGCAACTGACCACGGCGGCGGTCAGATCTGCAACGCAGCAGAGGGTGCTAAGAATCTCTGGATCCGGACAGGCCGCCATTGGAACCTGAACTTGGCAACGTTTAACGCTAGAACCTTATCTAGTGAAGGAAGTCTAGCTGTACTATTCGAGGAGCTAGAGGGTGTTAAATGGGATATAATAGGGCTCAGTGAGGTTAGAAGGACAGATGAGGCCTATACGGTGCTACAGAATGGGCACGTCCTTTGCTACAGAGGCTTGACAGACAGAAGAGAACTGGGAGTGGGGTTCCTAATTCACAGAAACATAGCTGGTAACATAGAGGAATACTATAGCATTAATGAAAGGGTGGTAGGTATCGTAATTAAACTGAATAAAAGATACAAGATGAAGGTAGTACAGGCTTACGCGCCTACATCCAGCCATGATGACGCTTCAGTTGAAAGCTTCTATGAAGACGTGGAATCGGCAATGAGTAAGGTAAAAACACAGTATACTATAGTGATGGGCGACTTTAATGCAAAGGTAGGGAAGAAGCAGGCTGGAGACCAGGCAGTAGGAGATTATGGCATCGGTACTAGAAACGCCAGAGGAGAGCTACTAGTAGAATTTGAAGAACGCAATAATTTACGGATTTTGAATACCTTCTACCGAAAACGAGAAAACCGCAAGTGGACATGGAGGAGCCCTAATGGCGAAAATAAGAACGAAATAGACTTTATAATGAGTGCACACCCAGGAATCGTGCAGGATGTGGAAGTGATTAGCAAGGTACGATGCAGTGACCATAGAATGGTACGGTCTCGAATTCGCCTAGACTTAAAGAAGGAACGACAGAAACTGATACGCAAGAAGCCAATTAATCAGCTAGCACTGAGAGGGAAAGTACAGGAATTCAGAGTGTCGCTGCAGAACAGGTACTCGGCTCTTAGTGAGGAAACCAACCTTAGCGTAGATACAATGAATAATAATCTGACGAGTATCATTACGGAGTGTGCAGTGGAAGTTGGAGGCACGGTAGTTAGACAGGACACTGGCAAGCTTTCCCAGGAAACGAAGAACCTAATTAAAAAGCGTCAAATCATGAAAGTGTCAAGTAAAACAGGCAAAATAGAACTGCCAGAGCTTTCGAAGTTGATTAATAGACGTAAGGTATGCGATGTAAGAAGGTATAACATGGAGAGAATTGAACACGCTCTGAAAAACGGAGGAAGTGTCAAAGCATTGAAGAGGAAACTTGGGATAGGCAAAAGTCGGATGTATGCACTAAAGGACAAAGAAGGCAAAATAACTACCAATATGGATAGGATAGTTAAAATAGCGGAGGAATTTTACAGAGATCTGTACAGTAGCCGAGACAACCACGACCTTAATACTATAAGAACTAGCAGTAACCCAGATTACACCCCAGCAGTAATGATAGAAGTCAGAAAAGCTTTGGAGAGCATGCAAAGGGGCAAAGCTGCTGGTGAGGATCAGATAACATCAGATCTGCTGAAAGATGGAGGACAGATTGTGTTAGAAAAACTAGCCACCCTGTTTACAAGGTGTCTTCTGACGGGAAGAGTACCAGAGTCTTGGAAGAACGCTAACATCATCTTAATACATAAGAAAGGAGATGACAAGGACTTGAAGAATTACAGGTTGATCAGCTTGCTCTCTGTAGTATACAAGCTATTTACAAAGGTAATTGCTAACAGAGTAAAGAAAACATTAGAATTCAATCAACCAAAGGAACAAGCAGGATTTCGAACAGGCTACTCAACAATTGACCACATTCATACTATCAATCAGGTAATAGAGAAATGCTCAGAGTATAAGCAACCACTATACATAGCCTTCATAGATTACGAGAAGGCGTTTGATTCAATAGAAATTTCAGCCGTCATGCAAACACTGCGGAACCAGGGCGTAGATGAAGTATATATAAACATTCTGGAAGAAATCTACAGGGGATCAACTGCTACCATAGTGCTTCATAAAGAAAGCAACAGAATACCAATCAAGAAGGGTGTAAGGCAGGGGGACACAATTTCCCCAATGTTATTTACCGCGTGCTTACAGGAGGTTTTCAGAAGCCTAGAATGGGAACAGTTAGGGATAAGAGTCAATGGAGAATACCTTAGTAACCTGCGCTTCGCCGATGACATTGCATTGCTGAGTAACTCGGGGGACGAATTGCAACTCATGATTACGGAGTTAGACAAGGAGAGTAGAAAGGTGGGTCTTAAAATTAATCTGCAGAAAACGAAAGTAATGTACAACAACCTCGGCAAGGAGCAGCGCTTCGAGATAGGTAATAGTGCACTTGAAGTTGTAAAACACTATGTCTACTTAGGGCAGGTAATAACCACAGAGCCGAACCACGAGATTGAAGTAACTAGAAGAATAAGAATGGGGTGGAGTACATTCGGCAAGCACTCTCAAATTATGACAGGTAGATTGCCGCTATCCCTCAAGAGGAAGGTATATAACAGCTGTATCTTGCCGGTACTTAGCTACAGAGCAGAAACCTGGAGACTTACAAAGAGGGTTCAGCTTAAATTGAGGACGACGCAGCGAGCAATGGAAAGAAAAATGGTAGGTGTAACCTTAAGAGACAAGAAGAGAGCAGAGTGGATTAGGGAACAAACAGGGGTTAAGGATATCATAGCTGAAATCAAGAAGAAGAAGTGGACGTGGGCAGGGCATGTAGCGCGTAGACAGGATAACCGCTGGTCATTAAGGGTAACTGACTGGATTCCCAGAGAAGGGAAGCGGGTTAGGGGGAGACAGAAGGTTAGGTGGGCAGATGAGATTAAGAAGTTTGCGGGTATAAATTGGCAGCAGCAAGCACAGGACCGGGTTTACTGGCGGAACATGGGAGAGGCTTTTGTCCTGCAGTGGACGTAGTCAGGCTGATGATGATGATGATGATATATATAAGGGGAAGAAGTGTATACTTAAGGGTTCATTTTTCCGTGTTTTTGACACAATATTAATGACATCTAACAGGCAGTAATGCCAAGAAATGTACAGGGGAAGTTATTAGAACCAATGGAATGTAAATAAGAAAGAAAAGTAGATGAAAAAGAATAACCAGCCGTGAGCATGAGCAGGCTGCCCTGCTCACGGCTGGTTATTTTTTCATCCGCTTTTCTTTCCACTTACCCAAGGCAACTGTAGTATCTTGGGTAATGTGTCGTCGCTCGTTGGTAGAATTCGTCAACAGAACCTCTGCTTCACCGCACACAACATTGACGATACTTCTGGCAATTGCAACATCACGAGAGAGTAGAAGCGTCAATACTTGTTCAGCGATTCCTTCTCCAGTATTCTGCTCGCTGCACGTGACTGAAACAAGGCGGTACGATAACGGAGGTACGGTCACATCGTCAATGACTCGCAGGGATTTTCGGTGTAGCACTGCGCTTTGATCTGCTGAAAAGGTCAGTACACCGTCCGGAATATTGATGATGGCACCATATTCACGCAAGAAATACATCCCCAAGATTGCCTGTTTGCAACGCTCAGAAAGAATAACAAAATTGGCGACGAAAGATGCATCCCCTTTCTTCATTCTAACCTTCCTGAGCGTGTCTGCCAGACTCTCACTCATTATTGAGAAGTCCGCGCCAGTGTCGACCAATGCCATGACGTCATGTTCGTCAATCGTAATTGCAACTTCGGCAGTAACAACCCCATCTTTCGTCGATTCATTGAAAATCTGTCTCTCTTCGCTCGGCAGTATTGGGGGATTTTCAGCACTTCGACAATTCGCAACCTTCCCCCCTGAGGTCGCTCCTTTTATTTTCCCCGGCGTGGACTAGGAGATCTCCCTCTTGGCATGTCAGTGGTGCTCCGTCTAGAGGATGGAGAATAACGCCCAGGGGAGGGTGAACGTGACCGAAACCTAGGACGAACATCCCGCGGGGTCATGACACTCGTGTCGACGTCAGGTGTTTCGTTGAAGTGGCGTCGAGGAACAGTGGAAGAAAACCCTTGGTACCCTGCGGCGCGATACGGGCAAACACCGAACGATGTGGCATGCTTCCCCACAGTGAAATCACAGGGGCCTATGATCAGGGGTACGCCAGATGTCAGTTTTGCGAAGTGGTGGCCGCCTCGGCGTCGAAGTTTCTCTGTAGTACCAAGGCGCTGTCGGCGGATGTTGCTGGTGGTACTGATGTGGTGTCGGCACGTTCGCTGGCTGTCGGCGGACCACGTCTGCATAGCTTGCCCTGGGAGTGCTCGTGTCCGGCTCAGGAAGCGAGAGCACTTGCCTGACCTCCTGGCGCACAACTTCCGTTACTGAAGCGATCGCGCAGTCATTCGGTTTAGCGACGAGCTTCTTGACCTCTTCTTGTACGATTTCTCGTATTAGTTGGCGCAAACAACCTTCGTCGGGTGTTGTTGCTGTGGTCGTGGCTGCCATGCTGATCGGTGCACTGTGGGTTGGGCGGTCATACTGGCGATAACGTAGATGCAGTGCGCGTTCGATAGATGTCGCCTCCTTGGAGAATTCCTCCACACTTGTAGGCGGGTTTCGTACGAGACCAGCGAAGAGCTGCTCCTTAACGCCCCGCATGAGGTGGCTGACCTTTTTGGCTTCGGGCATATTAGGACCTGCTCGACGAAATAGCCGCGCCATGTCGTCAACAAACATCGTAACGGATTCATTTGGTTTCTGAATCCTTGACTTTAGGATACGCTGTGCGATTTCTCGTCTTTGAGTGCTCGCGAACGTGTCGAGTAACTTCTGCCGGAACTCCTCCCAAGACGACCACACGCGATTCGTGAACCACGTTCGGGCTCCGTCTTGAAGCGGAAAATAAACGTAGCCCAATTTCAGTGTGGTATTCCACCCGTTAACATTCGCTGTGTGCTCCAATTCCTCGAGCCAGTCATGTGCATCCTCATATGCGTTTCCGTAGAAGTCAACCGGAAGTCGAGAGTTCAAAACAGTCACCTGTGTCGTGCTTGGGCTGGACATATTGGGGCCAGTGCTTCCAGGCGCCGTTATGCTTTCTGGCACGGTCACGCTTTCCGGCAATGGACCAAACTCCGGGATGAGGCCTAACAAATGCCGGCTGCTGAGCTGAACGGGGATGTCGATGCGCGGAAGTCTTTCTAGACTAGATGCGGGGCTGTTGTCAGGCGTCCCTAACATGTACCCAGCACCTCCACCAGTGTCACAATGCACAAGCAGCAGCAGTCGAATACAGGAAACTCTCTTTAATTGTACCAGCACACTGGCAAACTGAACGGAAGAGAACATCGTCTTCTTCTCTCGCTGCGCCTGTTCTTCGTTGTTCTCTTGGGGCTGCATATTCAATGTGGCAATATGACATACGACAGCATGAACTGTGAAACTTGAGAGGCCGTTGCCGCAGAAATCACCGCAGTTTCGGCGTAACGTATGAGGTGGTCAAAGCCCACAATAATCCATCGGTTGCCGTTCGTTGATCGCGGTAAAGGCCGAGCAGGTCAACACCGACGACGTCAAATGGTGAACCGGGGGGTCCTATGGGATGAAGTAGTCCGGCTGGCGGAGTTGTGGGACGCTTGTGGCGTTGACATTGCTCACAGCTCGCAACGTGTGCAGTCACACTTCTACACATCTTCGGCCAAAAGAAGCGTTCTTGCGTGCGATGAAATGTCCTAGAAAAACCCATATGGCCAGATGTTGGGTCGTCGTGCATTGCTCGAAGTACGTGTTCTCGTAGACTTCTAGGCACAACCAGAAGTAGGCGAGGGCCTACGCCGGAATACTTCTTTTTGTAAAGAACGCCATCCATTACGACAAAACTACGTTGACCGTTCATTCCGGAAATAAAGAAAGAAGCGAGACTGTTGTCATTGCGTTGCTCTGCATGAAAAGTTGTTAGGTCAGGAATGGGGAACGGAACCGACGTGTTGTTGGGGGCGTCAAGCTTCGCACGGAGGAAGGCGAGTCGTTGCGGGAATTCCGGAATAAATTGCGTCCTACATCTGTATCACTGTGGGTCGTTTGCTGGAAGCCGTCCCCAACGTACGCGTCCCGCATCGAGCACATACCACCGCGCCAGCGGTTCTGTCGAGAAGAAGCTGATGATCCCTCGTAGTAGCTCTGCTAGAACGACGCCTTTGACCACAAAATCGAGTCACATGTCCACGGAAACCGCAGTTATTGCACACAGGGGCGTCACGGACGTCGCCGAACCTTCCACGAGGCGCCATGTGCCCATGATCGCCCCACGAAGACACCATTGTAGGTGGTTGGCGGGAGGCGTTCTGGAAACCACGGCGATAATGTAGATTGTCGGTTGGGGGCTCTGGTGCTCTTTATTGGGGCACATCAAATAGCGTGGCATTGACGGCAGCACACATTGCGTCGTATGGCGGGGAGGTGTTGATAGCAGGTGCCCTCGGCGGGTTGACAGCATGACGATAGTTATAGCGCGAGCACAAAACGACAACACAGAGTTAGTGCTCGCGCTATAACTACCGTCATGCCATACCAACTAGCCCAAGCTGCCACACTTCTGGGTTGACAGCATCACGTCGTCCAAGTTTTTCACGTACTATTTGCCTGATCATTGAGACAAGATCACAGGAGGTTGTTGGAGGGACGTCGACACTTGCAACGGTGGTTACGTTGGCAAGTCTACCAAATTTGGGAGTGATGCGCCTTGCCTTCAGGGTCTGAAACGTGCGGCAGTGTTGGATTACGTCCGCTACAGACGCCAAAGTGTCCTTGCCGATCAGGAAATCGTAGACATCCTCAACAACCTCTTTGAGGAGATGCCCTACCTTGTCATCTTTCATGCATGGGTCTACAGACTTGCACAATTTCAGAATCTCTTCAATGTACGTTGTGCATATTTCACCGGGAACTTGAGCACGCTGCATCAAAGTTTGCTCAGCGCGCTTCTTCTTCATCAATGGGTCCCCGAAGCAGCTCGCTATTTCTTTCTTGAACGCTTCCCAGGTGGTTATTGTTTTTTCGTGGTTTTCAAACTACACCAACGCCATCCCTTGAAGAAACAATCCAACAATGGACAGCCGGGAAGCCGTATCCCTATAATTGTACTTACTCACACGGTTGAAGTGTTTCAGCCATTCGTCGACGTTTTCTCCGACCCTCCCAGAGAAGCTTCGTGGTGCTATGTGTCGGGGCCACTTAGCGCCGGACGAAGAGTGCGTGGTGTCGCCGTCAGCAAACGGACCCATAGAGAGCGGTAATAGACCAGCCAGTCCGCGGCTTCGGCGTAGTTCTTGAGGTAGCGCTTCCGTGATCGTTCGCCTGGGATCGCTCCGCTGTACCCCGCACCTCCACCAATCTTGTTACGGTGAGATGCCTTCATTTTCAGGAGATGATGAATGCGAGAGTCCAGGGATCTGGCTGATCACCGCTCGTGCCCACCTCGTTCTCTTCTTCTTCCACGCGTCCCCTCAGTATCGTAGCAAAATATATATATATATATATATATATATATATATATATATATATATATATATATATATATATATATATATATATGTGTGTGTGTGTGTGTGTGTGTGTGTGTGTGTGTGTGTGTGTGTGTGTGTGTGTGTGTGTGTGTGTATGTATATTGTAGGGAACTATGTGAACGACGAGCCCCGCCGCGGTGGTCTAGTGGCTAAGGCACTCGGCTACTGACCCGCAGGTCGCGGGTTCGTATCCCGGCTGCGGCGGCTGTATTTCCGATGGAGGCGGAAATGTTGTAGGCCCGTGTACTCAGATTTGGGTGCACGTTAAAGAACCCCAGGTGGTCGAAATTTCCGGAGCCCTCCACTACGGCGTTTCTCATAATCATCAGTGGTTTTGGGACGTTAAACCCCACATATCAATCAATTATGCGAACGACGACGAAGCAGCAAGAAGCGGCAAGCCACAGCGTTGGTGCACACGCGCGACCCAAGCTTGCTCTTGCTTTGTATTTTCGGCCTGTTGACGTTCCTTGCTCTTCTAGCGTTCCTTGGCCTTCCAGTAGGTCCATACGTAAATAAACTACGTGACACCTGGTGGAGGTGTGTGGACTCCCGTACAAACCTGGAACTTCGCTCCCGTAAGCTTCCCCCTCTACGTGACATGAACATGGCCACCGAGACGCCTCTCCAGGTGGGACCTTCGACCGTCCACGTCACTTGCGGCGCCGTGTACCCTCAACGAGACCCTCCTATCTTCACGGGCTCCACTGAGTCGGACGTCGAAAATTGGTTGGCCAGGTACGACAAAGACGGCGCAAGTAACAAATGGGACGACCCAAGTAAGCTGGACTACGTCACCTTCTACCTTGCGGACACTGCGCAACTGTTGTTTAACAACCACGCAGCTGACATTTATACGTAGTCTGCATTCAAGACTGCTATTACGGACGTCTTTGGACGACCTGCGGCACGCAAGCTTCAAGCCGAGCACCGTTTACGTCACCGTGCGCAGCAACCAGGCGAGACCTACACGGGCTACATTGAAGATGTGTTGCATCTATGCAACCGCGTCAACTCTACTATGCCTGAGGAAGAAAAAATCAGGCACATTTTGAAAGGCATTGACGACGGCGCCTTTCAGGTGTTGTTCGCGAGAAATCCCCCCACAATTGCTGTGCTCGTTTCTCTCTGTCAGAGCTCCGATGAGTTGCGAAGGCAGCGCGCAATTGCTCGTCAAGCCCTCACGACGACAGACACGCTCGCAAGCTTGCACCTATCTGCCCGTCCTACCGATCAGCAGCCGCTGCTTTCGACAATCAAGGACATCGTCCGCGAAGAGGTAGCACGCCAGCTGTCACTGCTGCCACTGACACATGAGCCCGCGCAAGCTTTGGCACCAGACCTCCAACACGCCATTCGAACCCAAGTCGCTGAGGCCCTTCCACCGATGCATCAGCAACCACCTGTCACTACGCCTCTCACGTACGCTGCCGTCGCTGCTCGGCCTACGCAACAGCGTATGCCGTATGCTCAACCTGCCACGCCGCCCTATGTCGTGCCTACAACCCCTATTGCTGCGCCATATCCCTACGCGAGATCTCCAGCTCCATTTTACCGTCGCGCAGACACTTGGAGGACGCCGGATAATAGGCCCATCTGTTTCGCCTGTGGCATCGCTGGACACGTCGCCCGCCACTATCGCCGAGATCCCCCTTCAGTTGACACCGTGGGCAGGACAATTGCGTCGTCGTCTAGGACGCCATCAAGGTACACCACTGACGGTCAACGACCCTACGCCAACCATCGGTCACCATTGCCCCGACGACGCTCCCTGTCACCTAAGCGTCACCGACCTGCTACGGAAGAAGGAAACTGATCGCTGCAGCTCCGGAGGCAACAGCTGCATACCATTCGAACTGCTTAAGGCTTGCATTTTTCTCGCCGCAAAACGTTATCGACGTCAATGTTGAGGGGACCACCATACAAGCGCTTCTCGACACAGGAGCCACCGTTTCCATAATCTGTGAGACCTTATGCCGCAAGTTCAAAAACGTGACGACGCCTCTTTCGGGCCTGATGCTCCGCACAGCCAACTCGCAATGCATAGAACCTACAGCTGTGTGCACTGCACGTGTCATTATCCAAGGTGAACTTTATGCCATTTAATTTTTTTGGGCTGGCATCATGCTCCCACGAAGTAATTCTTGGATGGGACTTTCGCGTCATCGGGCCATCATAGATTGCTCACGTGCAGAAGCTGCCCTTACACCACTGCCAACCTCTTGTTTGGTAGATTCTCTTTCTGAAGCTTACAAACTTGTCGTTGTTGCAGACACAGAAATAGCACCGAGAACATCCACCCTTGTAGCCCTGACCTGTACGGCCACTCCTGCTGGAACTGTTTTTTTCACCCCGTCTGACGTATTTACCCGCCGCCGTAGCCTACACCTGCCCTTTGCCATACTCACCGTGGAATCCTGTGCTACTGTCATGCTCGTTGCGAACTCGCTATCGTCGCCAGTTACCTTACTTCGCGGAGAATGTTTGGGTAACATACAAGACGTTGACCTTTTGCGCCCTCTGGAGTTTGCCGAACACCCACCTCACCTCCAGCTCAACGCTATGACGCCACCTGTGGCCACACTGCCCACGCCAGACTCATTTCAGCCCTCTGTTGCCGCTGGGCTATCGCTGACACAAAGACGCGAACTCTTGTCTCTTCTTCGAGAGTTCCATTCTGCGTTCGACTGCACTCAAACATCTTTGGGTCGCACAGCGAACATCACGCACCACATTGACACCGGTACTCATGCTCCCTTACGCCAACGACCATATCGAGTTTCAGCGGAAGAGCGCCGTATTATCAACGAACAAGTCGATGATATGCTCGAGCGTGGTGTCATCCAGCTATCGCAGAGCCCTTGGTCGTCCCCTGTTGTACTTGTGCGCAAAAAGGATGGGTCTATCCGATTCTGTGTCGACTACCACCGGTTCAATAAGATAACTTGGAAGGATGTGTATCCGTTGCCACGCATCGACGACGCTCTCGATTGCTTGCAAGGAGCAGAATATTTCTCCTCTTTAGATTTACGCTCAGGATATTCGCAAGTTCCAATGGCTGATCCTGACCGATAAAAGACTGCATTTGTAACACCTGATGAGCGGTATGAGTTTAAAGTCATGCCGTTTAGACTCTGCAACGCCCCAGCTACCTTCGAACGGATGATGGACACCATGCTTCGTGGCTACAAGTGGAACACGTGCTTCTGCTACCTAGACGACATCGTCGTTTTTTCTCGCGACTTTTCGACTCACCTTGTTTGTCTTCGTGCTATTCTCACGTGTCTCACCTCTGCTGGCCTTCAATTGAACATCAAGAAGTGCCATTTTGCCGCACGTCAGCTCACTATACTGGGTCACGTCGTCTGCAAAGAGGGTGTTGTCCCGAATCCGGCGAAACTCCGCGCCGTGGCCGACTATCCGAAGCCCAATTCCATCAAGACGCTTCGAAGTTTTATCGGCCTGTGCTCATACTTTCGTCGATTTGTGCGGAACTTCTCTTCCATCATCGCGCCTCTTACCAACCTGTTGACAACTTCCAAAGGCATTTCTGCTTGGTCAAAAAAGTGCGACGAATCCTTCACCGCGCTTCGGCAGATATTATTATCACCTCCAATCCTACGTCATTTTTACCCGATGCGCCTACGGAGGTTCACACCGACGCCAGTGGTGTCGGTGTTGGCACTGTATTGGCTCAACGAAAACCAGGATACCAAGAATACGTGGTCGCTTACGCGAGTCGAACCCTCAAGAAAGCCGAGTATAATTATTCCGTCACGGAGAAAGAGTACCTCGCAATTGTCTGGGCTTTGACGAAGTTCCGCCCATACCTTTATGGCCGCCCTTTCGAAGTCGTTACGGACCACCACGCTCTATGCTGGCTATCATCGCTCAAAGACCCGTCGGGGCGCCTTGGTCGCTGGGCGCTTCGCCTACAGGAATACGACATTCGTGTTGTATACCGATCCGGCAGCAAGCACTCCGCCGCTGATGTGCTATCCCGCTCACCGCTACCGGCTGATCCAACATCCTCGTCACCTTCTTCAGCTGTCATGACACCAATCGACTTCACAGACATGACATCGGAACAACGCAAAGTGGTGTGGATTTTCCAACTCCTCGCCTTTCTGACTGATCCATCAGCTAATTTGGTCTCAAGAACTATCTGCCTTCAAGCCACACATTTCGCTTTTCGAGACGACCTCCTCTATCGGCAGAATTACACGTCTGAAAGTCGGAGGTGGCTGTTAGTGACACCAAACCACATGCGCTCGGAAATCTGTACAGCTTTCCACAACGACCCGCAAAGCGCTCACGCCGGCGCTCTCAAAACGTACAACCGTCTACGTCAGCGGTACTACTGGCGCGGCATGTACACATTTGTTCGCAAGTACGTATGTGCTTGTACTGCATGCCAGCGACGTAAAGCACCACCTCAACGCCCTGCCGGTACACTTCAGTCTCTGCCTTGTCCAGCGCGTCCATTTGACCGCGTCAGTATCGACTTATACGGACCACTTACCACGTCGTCTTCTGGAAATAGGTGGATAATTGTCGGCGTGGACCACCTCACGCGTTGTTGTAGGCCCGTGTACTCAGATTTGGGTGCACGTTAAAGAACCCCAGGTGGTCAAAATTTCCGGAGCCCTCCACTACGGCGTCTCTCATAATCAAATAGTGGTTTTGGGACGTTAAACCCCACAAATCAATCAATCAATCACCTCACGCGTTACGCGGAGACGGCAGCACTACCCGCTGCAACCGCGAGGGAAGTGGCGTTTTTCATCTTGCGCAACTTCGTTCTTCGCCATGGTGCTCCCCGCGAACTTTTGAGCGACCAGGGGCGTGTTTTCTTGTCTGACGCCATTCAAGCCTTGCTTGCTCAGTGCAACATGGTTCATCGCATGACGAGAGCATATCACTCGCAGACGAATGGCCTCACAGAACAATTTAATCGCACTCTCGGTGATATGTTGACGATGTACACAGCTTCAGACCAGACCAATTAGGACACTGTCCTTCCATTCGTCACGTATGCGTATAACACCGCTACGCACGCGACAACAGGGTTTTCCTCTTTCTTTCTGTTGTACGGACGCGAACCATCGTGCACGCTGGACACTATCCTCCCATACACGCCCGACTCCTCTGAGTACACTGCCATTTCTGATGTTGCCAGGTACGCAGAAGATTGCAGACGATTAGCCCGTTCCTTGACAACCGAAGACCAAGGCCACCAGAAGCTACGACATGACACCGACCGACATCTCTCTACTTTCACGACTGGTGCTCTCATTTTGCTCTAGATTCCACCGAGTACTCCTGGCCTTTCCTCGAAATTACTGGCACGATACCACGGGGCCTACCGCATTCTCGCCCGTACGTCACCAGTCAATTATGAGATTGAGCCTTTGACACAGTCTCATGACTTACGCCGTCGTGGCCGAGAAATTGTCGCCTGAAGCCGTATTGTGACCCCGCTATAGTGACTACGCCTTAGGTCGCCAGGTTGGCTACGCTATTCACGGGGGGCCAATGTGGGGAACTATGCGAACGACGACGAAGCAGCAAGAAGCGGCAAGCCACAGCGTTGGTGCACACGTGCGACCCGAGCTTGCGCTTGCTTTGTATTTTCGGCCTGTTGACGTTCCTCGCTCTTCTGGCGCTCCTTGGCCTTCCAGTAGGTCTATACGTAAATAAACTACGTGACAATATATATATATATATATATATATATATATATTGTGGCAAAGCCTTTGAACAGTGGGTCGTCCTCTCGAGTGCCTTCTAGTGGGTCGCCCTTTTCATAAGAAGAAGAGCAGCTCGTGCAGAGAGTCGGTCCCCGCATTGACTGTCGCTGTCGTGAATCATCAACGAGTGTCCGCCAATAAACGTCTTAACAATTTGGTGGAGAGTGCTGTCCCCTTCAAATATCTTTGGTTCGCATTCGATGCCCTTCGAGCTTCAATCCCGTACCGTGCCTTCTACCATGCACCAGGACGCCGCTCAGCAAACGCTCCCTCCTACACCGACGCCATGTCCCGGTGTCCCCCGCATCCGCGACCCTCCTGTCTTCACTGGCGCGGATGGCACCGACGTCGAGGACTGGCTTGCCATGTACGAACGTGTGAGCGTCCCCAATCATTGGGATGAACCAGCTGAACTCGGTAACCTGTTCTTCTACTTTGCGGGTGTGGCCGGATTGTGGTACAATAACCCCGCATCTAACTTCCCGACTTGGTCCGCTTTTAAGACCACTGTCGTTGACGTGTTCGGACGCCCTGCCGTTCGTAAACTGCAAGCCGAACAGCGTTTACGTGAACGAGCACAGCAGACTGGCGAGTCCTTCACAAGTTACATCGAGGACATCCTTGACTTGTGCAAGAAAGTCGACCTGAACATGTCAGAGGCTGACAAAATCACGAATGTTCTAAAAAGCATCGCCGACGATGCCTTCACCATGCTCCTGGCCAAGAACCCTCATACTGTGGCAGAAATCATTACATTATGCCAAAGTTACGACGAGCTGCCCATCGATCGCCACCACGTGATGCTGGTCTCTCGGCTTTGTCAGCGGTTCCTGACCACACAACCTTGCTCGCCGAAATCAAGTCATTCGTGCATGAGGAAGTTGCCCGCCAGGTCTCTTTACTGGCTTTTGCTCCACCGCAACATGCTCAGCAGCCATCAAGTACACTTGTACCTCCGCTCCGCCGAGCCATTCAGCAGGAAATCGCGCAGGTCGTTCCAGAATACCACCAGCTGCCTCCTGTATCTGCGCCACTCAGCTACGCCCAAGTAGTAGCCAGGCCGTCCCCACCGATTTCTGTGGATTGCCCTCTAAGTTACACCGAAACCGTCGCGAGGCCCCAGCCCTTTGGAGAAACTGTCTCGCCTACATACGCCGGCGTCACCCACGTGCCCCGAGTGCCGCCCACCATGCACTTATATCAGCAGCCAGCTCGCCTAACGCGTTCTGCGACATGGATGGGACCCGCGAACAGATGGCGCACTGCTGACAATCGCCCCATCTGCTTTGCTTGTGGTCGCGTCTGTCATGTAGCACGCTATTGCAATCGTATGCAGCAACCGCAGGTCGCCTCGAACTTTCCAAGCCAATCAAGCCGCTCTTATGACCAACCGCCACCTATGCCACCGTCGTCCCGCCTTGCTCCGTCTACCCGCCTTTCACCATCTCCGCGACGTCGCTCACTGTCGCCGATGCGGCCACGTCCACTCGAGGGCGACCAGGAAAACTAGTCGTCGCAGTTCACGAGGCAAGGGCTGCGACGCTGTCGAACTGCGGAAGCCCTCAGGAAAGCCCATCGAACGTGATAGACGTACTTGTGGATGTCGTTCGTGCATCTGCCCTTGTAGATACTGGAGCCACCGTATCCGTCATGGACGCAAAACTTAGCCGATTACTGCGCAAAGTGACCACGCCACTCTCCGGCTCTCCCTCCGTACAGCCAGCGCCCAAAGCATTCACCCTACGGCGATGTGCACAGCCCGCCTTATGACTCAGGACGTTATGTATGCGGTCGAATTCATCATAATTCCTTCATGCTCTCACGACGTCATCCTAGGATGGGATTTTCTCTCCCACCATGACGCCGTCATTCATTGCGCACCAGCAGAAATAGAACTCACCCAATTCTCTTCTTTGACGCCGGCCGACAGTCTATCTGCTGCAAGCAAGTTACTCGTCAGAGATGACACCCAAGTGCCTGCAAACTCGTCCGCGACGGTGTCGGTCTACTGCGAGAGCCTTTCTGACACCGCTGCACTCCTCTCGCCATCTCATCGTGTTTTCATCAGAAAAGGTTTGCTGGTTCCTTTCGCGACCGTGCAACTAACTCACTCACGGCAGCACCACAGTTTTTGTAGTGCGCTCATCTCAGTGCAGCGTTACGTTGGTGCGAGGGGAATGTCTCGGCAGCGTGGAACCCATCGAAGACGAACAAGTTATGGAACAAGTTATGGATCAACCCGATGACATGCGCTGCTCAAGTTCCAGTACACTTAGTGCTGTTTCGACATCTGCTTCATCATCCGATGATGTATTTGGTCCCTCCATTCCCGACAACCTTACACCAGGCCAGCGTTCCCAGCTTCTGCGCCTGTTGGAAGAATTCCGGTCTTTTTTTGATGTCGCCCAACCTTCTCTCGGTCGCACATCCACCATTACGCATCGCATCGACACAGGCACACACCCACCACTGAGACAGCGTCCATATCGCGTATCTCCCACAGAACGCCATGTAATCAACGAGCATGTCGACGACATGCTTCGCCGTCATGTTATTTGACCCTCTAGCAGCCCCTGGGCGCCTGCTGTCGTTCTCGTCACGAAGAAGGACGGTTCTGTGCGGTTCTGTGTGGACTACCGACGCCTCAACAAGATCACTCGTAAGGACGTGTACCCACTACCGCGCGTAGATGACGCTATTGACAACCTGCAAGGAGCAGAATTCTTTTCATCCCTAGATTTGCGCTCAGTGTACTGGCAAGTACCTATGGCTGAGGACGCTCGACCGGAGACCGCTTTTGTCACCCCCGACGGCTTGTACGAACTCAACGTCATGCCGTTTGGGCTGTGCAATGCACCCGCCACCTTTGAGCGCATGATGGATACTGTTTTGCGTGACCTGAAATGGCACACGTGCCTGTGCTACCTCGATGACTTCGTCGTTTTTCCTCCGGAGTTCTCGACGCATCTTCAGCGCCTACGGCATGTTTTCACGCGTCTGAGTGATGCCAGTCTGCAACTAAAGCTAAAAAAGTGCAGATTTGCAGCTCGGCAACTGACAATACTCGGCTACGTCGTGTCCAAGGACGGAATACTCTCTGATCCAGCTAAGCTTCGGGCCGTGGCCGAGTTTCCCAAGCCGACATCCGTCAAGGAACTTCGCAGTTTCGTAGGGCTGTGTTCCTACTTTCGGCGCTTCATTCAAAACTTCGCGACTATCATATCGCCGCTGACGAAGCTCCTTGGAAGTAACGGGCCTCTCCATTCGTGGTCATCACAGTGCGACGACGCTTTCACAACGCTCCGTCGTTTGTTGACGTCGCCTCCCATACTCCGCCACTACGACCCTACGGCCCCTACAGAGGTACACACGGATGCCAGTGGTGTCGGCCTTGGCGCTCTCCTTGCGCAGCGCAAACCAGGGTTCCCTGAATATGTCGTGGCGTATGCAAGCCGTACGCTTACTAAGGCCGAGAATAATTACATTGTCACCAAGAAGGAATGTTTGGCAATCGTCTGGGCTCTTACGAAGTTCCGACCTTATTTGTATGGTCGCCCATTTGATGTCGTCACCGACCATCACGCACTATGCTGGTTGTCGTCATTGAAAGATCCCTCAGGCCATCTCACCCGGTGGGCACTTCGCCTGCAAGACTATGATATTCGCGTGCTGTACCGCAATGGAAGGCAACATGCTGACGCCGACGCCCTGTCACGCTCTCCGTTGCCTGATGACAATGCCCACAACTCCGCGTCTCACCTTGGCATTTCTTCCATTCGCATTCATACCATTGCTACTGAACAGCGCAAGGATCAATGGATCGCCTCACTGATTGACTTGCTGGCTGATCCATCCACTCCATCCACTCGCGCGTTGCGTCGTCAAACCCACCGATTCGCCATTCGCGACGACTTCCTCCACAGGCGCAATTACAACGGTGACGGCTGCCAGTGGCTACTAGTCATACCTCGCAGTATGCGCTCTGACATATGCGAGATCTTTCATTCCGATCCGCAATGTGCACACTCCGTGGTATCGAAGACTTACCACCGCATTCGCCAACGGTACTTTTCGTGCGGCATGTACCGTTGCAGAAATTCGTTGCAGAAAATACTACGTGCAGAAATTCGTTCGCTCCTGCATAAATTGTCAGCGCCGAAAAGCTTCAACTCACCTATCACCGGTAGGTCTGCAACCTCTACCTTGCCCTGCCAGGCCCTTTGGGCGCGTTGGCATCGATTTGTATGGGCCACTTCCACTGACGTCGGCTGGTAACCGCTGGGCCATTGTCGCTGTGTACCACCTCACGCGATATGCCGAAACGGCCGCTCTCCCCGCGGCTACAGCGAGCGATGTGGCCTCCTTTCTGCTCCAACGATTCATTTTGCGACACGGTCCACCCCAGGAACTGCTCAGTGACCGAGGCCGCGTCTTCCTGTCTCAAGTCGTTGAAGCCATTCTTAAAGAGTGCAACGTTGTTCACCGCAAAACTGCTGCTTACTACCCGCAGACGAATGGCCTCACCGAACGCTTCAACCGTACGCTCGGCAATATGCTCTCCAAGTACGTCGCCGCCGATCACACAAATTGGGATTCCATTCTACCCTTCGTCACCTACGCATATAATACCGCTTCTCAGAGAAATACTGGCTTTTCACCTTTCTTTTTATTATATGGAAGGCACCCATCGCACACCATCGACACGATACTTCCGTAAAGGGCAGATCCGTCTGGGTGGGCGCCTATTTCTGCTACAGCCAAGCTTGCTGAAGAGAGTCGAGAGCTTGCAAAGGCCTTTACTGCGCCCGATCAAGAGCAGCAAAAAAGCATTCGCGCTGACGCCAGCACTACTGCGCCCATGTTCCTCCCTGGAGCGCTCGTTTGGCTCTCGATCCCTACCACTGCAACTGGCCTATCTTCAAAACTATTGCCCAAATACGAAGGCACCTACCGTGTCGTCAAACGCACTTCCCCTGCCAAGTACTTGATTGAACCAATCGAACCATCTTTGGACATGCGCCATCGAGGACGCGACATTGTTAACGTGGAGCGCCTCAAGGCCTACCATGACCCGCTCATTGTAACCACCTGTTAGGTCGCCAGGCGGCTCCCTTCTCGTAACCGGGGTAGTTGTGGCAAAGCCTTCGAACAGTGGGTCGTCTTCTTGAGTGCCTTCTAGTGGGTCGCCCTTTTCATAGGAAGAAGAGCAGCTCGTGCAGAGAGTCGGTCCCCCCATTGACTGTCGCTGTCGTGAATCATCAACGAGTGTCCGCCAATAAATGTCTTAACAATATATATATATATATATATATATATATATATATATATATATATATATATATATATATATATATATATATATATATATATATATATATATATATATATATATTGCCACCATTGATATCAACGAGCCGCTGTGGCTCATACCCATTTTGGGCTACGAAGAAGAAGAGAACGTTTTGGTTGCTCCGGTTCGGGTGAACACCTGGCTGCAGATCTTGTTTTTGCTCGCGACATTACTGGTGGAAGTGCTGGGTACGTGTACTTCGGCTGTGTCGGCCATCGTGGAGACAGCTACATCTCCCAGAGCAAGAAGCAGCCACCGCCTGCGTGGGTTACCCCCTGAATTTGGTCCCTTGACATCGACACCCAGAAAGATGGCAACTTCGATGACAAGCAAGGCGGTCCAAACCAGCGATGCCCATGGTTCTCTTCTCGCCCATGTTTTTCATGTGCCACAGACACCAAAGCCATTCCATGGAGATGTCTTCGAGGATGTTGATGACTGGCTCGACCACTTTGATCGGGTTGCCTGTATCAACGAATGGGACGATGTTCGTAAGCTGCGCAGAGTTTACTTTTACTTGGAAGATTCTGCGAAGACATGGTACGAGAACCACGAGGGCTCCTTTGCAACCTGGCAAGAGTTTAGCCGTCAGCTCCATGACGCCTTTCGGAACACCGAGAGGAAGGAGAGGGCCGAACAAGCCATATCCTGCAGAAACCAGCGGCCGAACGAACGAGTATCCATGTTTGTCGAGGACATGCTACGGCTCTTCAAGCGCGCGGACCCCGCCATGCCCGAGGAAAAGAAGGTGAGGCATTTGATGCGTGGAGTAAAAGAACAGCTTTTCGCTGGGCTCGTGCGCAATCCACCAACGACAGTCGCCCAGTTCATCAGTGAGGCGAACACAATGGAACGTACGCTGCAGCAGCGGTCATCACAATACGAACGCCAGATCCCGGCCACCACATGCTCTATCGGCTCTGACAGCGAGAGACAGGCCCTCGCAGACTCCATTCGAAGTATTGTTCGGGACGAACTGCGACAGCTTCAGGTGGTGGGATCCCATCAACCTGTGTGCGCCCTCGCGGATGTAATCAGACAAGAAGTCCGGCAGGCCGTCACACCCCTGACCCCAATCACACCACCGATTCCCGAGGCGCCAGCCCTGACATACGCAGCGGCATTGCGATCCCCTGCGCCACCGGCTACAGATCCTGCTATGCGGCCCAGGTACCAGGCTATGCAGTCATTCCACACCACTGCTTCGAGCCCGCCTCACGGCTCAAGGTTCCCGAGCACACCCACCTATCTGCAGTCTACCTCAAGACAAAGTGGTAGCAAGGCAAGCACGTGGCGCACTTCGGATAACCGTCCGCTCTGCTATCACTGCGGCGAAGCCGGTCACGTATACAGGAACTGTCAATACCGGCAACTAGGTCTCCGCGGCTTCCTTCCTGAAGCTCGATGCCCGCGCTACGGTGAGCGCCCCCGCGAAATCGAAGCCTATCTCACGGGCCAGCGAACACCTTCGACTGTTCAGCACCACCAGTCGAGATCACCATCACCTCGCCGGTCTACGTCACCCAGTTTGCCCACATCGTCTTCCGCTCCTTTCAGGAGCCGGTCACCAAGTCCCCGCAGGGGAAACTAGGAACGGCGACATCTGGGGGTGAAGTCACGGCCCGGCAAACTGTAAAAGACCCTCATTCGACGCAACGACCAGACAAGGACCATTCCGGTTCTGCAGTGTTCTCTGACAGCAGAAAGATCGTTTCTGCCGAAATCGCCGTCTTCGTCGACAATCATGCTGTCAACGCCCTCGTCGACACCGGGGCCGACTATTCCGTAATGAGCACCGCACTGGCATCTGAACTGAGGAAGGTTACCACACCATAGCAAGGACCGCAGTTGCGCACGGCAGGGGGCCATCTGGTGATGCCTACCGGTATGTGCACGGCACGCATTCGTATACGTACGTCGACATTTGCAGGCTCTTTCCTCGTATTGCGCGTGTGCTCTCGGCCAGTCATTCTAGGAATGGACTTCCTTCGTGAATACGGCGCCGTCATCGACCTCCGTGAATTACTTGTGTCGTTCGAGAATCCTTTTTGCGCTGCAATTGACAGTACACAATTCCGGAAAAGAGCACTTCGTGTTACCGACGATTCTCTGACTCTCCCACCTCGAAGCAGCCTCTTTGTCGAAGTAGAATTGGGACAGGACATGCCTGACGCAGTAATTGCAGAGGCCAATTTGTCTCTCCTTATTTCACGACAAATCTGTGTTGCCCGAGGAATCATTCAGCCTAGCAATAGGCATGTTCACCTGCTGGTCACGAACTTCAGCGACGAATATCGCCACCTAACGAGACACACTGCCATTGCATATTGTGAAGAACTTGCCGATGCCGATGGTTCGCCCACGTTAGCTTTATTTTCACCGAATGGCCACCCTGACGAGGCGTTCACGAGCACTCTCGACGTAAACGAGAGACTATCTTCGTTTCAACGAGAAAGCCTTTTGCGTTTACTTGGCTCATTTCAAGACTGCTTTGCCACTACGTCAAGGGGTAAACAGACACCGCTTGCTCAGCACCGTATCATCACGGAACCCACCGAGAGACCCATCCGACAACACGCCTATAGGGTGTCGCAAAAAGAGCAAGACGCTATACGTGACCAAGTCCAGCAGATGCTTCAGGACGACGTCATCCAGCCATCAACCAGTCCCTGGGCTTCGCCAGTTGTACTAGTAAAGAAGAAGGACGGTACGTTGCGTTTTTGCGTTGATTACCGTAAACTGAACAAGGTCACCAAAAAGAACGTTTATCCTCTACCCCGGATAGATGACTCGTTGGACCGTATACGCAACGCTAAATATGTTTCTTCCATAGATTTACGTAGCGGCTACTGGCAAATCGCAGTGGATGAGCGCGACCGCGAAAAGACGGCGTTTATTACTCCCGACGGCCTGTACGAGTTTAAAGTGTTGCCTTTCGGTATATGCTCAGCGCCAGCTACTTTCCAAAGAATGATGGATACGGTTCTCCCAGGGCTCAAATGGCAATCATGTCTTGTTTACTTTGATGACGTCGTGGTCTTTGCAGACACGTTTGAACAACACGTCCAAAGCCTTCAGGCAGTACTTCAGGCAATCAGAACAGCGGGGCTTTCTCTCAAACCCGAGAAATGTCATTTTGGATATGAAGAACTGAAGTTCCTTGGTCACGTTGTGAGCCATGCCGGCATCCGCCCAGACCCGGAGAAAACCCGTGCTGTTGCTGCCTTTCCCGTGCCCACAAATAAGCGCGACCTACGCCAATTTCTGGGGCTCTGTGCGTATTACAGGCGCTTTGTCAAAAACTTTTCGAAGATTGCTGAACCCCTCAACAAGCTTACAAAAGACGGTGTCTCGTTTGTATGGGGTTCCGATCAGTGTCATGCGTTCGACACGCTCCGAAACCTCCTCCAGGCTCCGCCTGTACTGGGTCATTTTGACGAAAGCGCTGACACGGAATTACACACTGACGCCAGCAACGTTGGACTAGGAGCGGTATTAGTTCAGTGGCATTATGGCGTAGAGCGCGTGATCGCTTATGCGAGCAGAACGTTATCCCCAGCGGAGAAAAACTATTCTGCAACCGAGAAGGAATGCCTCGCTGTTGTCTGGGCCATAACAAAGTTCCGCCCATACTTGTATGGCCACCCATTCAGGGTAGTTAGCGACCACCATTCCCTTTGTTGGCTCGCAAATCTCAAAGATCCCTCAGGTCGTCTAGCACGATGGAGCCTTCGGCTACAAGATTTCGATGTCACCATCGTCCACAAATTTGGGCGGAAACACACCGACGCCGACTGTCTCTCACGTGCACCGGTCGAAAATGCCAACACTGACCTTGAAGACGACGACACGTTTCTTTCTGTCGTATCAGCAACCCGCTTAGCTGAGCAACAGCGTCACGACTCGGAGCTCATTCCGCTCATTGACTACCTGGAAGGACGCAATTCCCACCCTCCTCGAAGCTTTGCACGCTCGCTATCCTCCTTTTGTTTCCGCGATGGAGTGCTTTACAAAAAGAACTTTCATCCTACACAAGCTATGTATCTGCTTGTTGTGCCAACTACGCTTTGTGGTGACATTTTACGTACGTGTCATGGTGAGCCATCATCCGGACACCTCGGCTATACGCGCACGCTGCAACGGATTCAACTCTCCTACTACTGGCCACGTCTCGCAAAGACTGTGAAGCATTACGTTCGCACATGTCGCGACTGTCAGCGACGTAAGGTTCCACCTTTACGACCAGCGGGACTACTGCAACCAATAGGCCCACTAAAGGCGCCCTTTCATCAGATTGGCATGGACTTGCTGGGGTCATTCCCCACGTCTTCGTCTGGAAACCGGTGGATCGTGGTCGCTACCGACTACTTAACACGCTACTGTGAAACGAAGGCGCTTCCAAAAGCAACCGCAGCAGATGTCGCCCAATTTTTCGTGAACAGCATCGTCTTACGTCACGGTGCTCCAGCTGTCGTCATAACTGATCGTGGGACAGCTTTCACCGCAGAGATGCTGCAGGAAGTCTTGCGATTAAGTGGCACGGAACATCGCAAAACAACGGCTTACCACCCGCAAGCAAACGGGCTGACTGAACGACTCAATAAGACAATTGCAGACATGCTGTCAATGTATGTGGACATCAATCACAAGAACTGGGACGCCATACTTCCCTACGTAACTTTTGCGTATAATACTGCTGTTCAAGAAAGTACCGGTTTCACACCTTTTCGCTTAGTCCACGGTCGCAAGGTCACGACGATGCTCGACGCCATGCTCCTGCCCGACAACTTAGGAACATACCGCACCGATGCCGCCAAATTCGCGCAGTGTGCAGAAGAAGCCCGTCAAATTGCTCGTCACCGTATTCAACATCACCAAAGTGCAGACGCACGCCGCTACAATCTTCGTCACCGTGAAGTTATTTTCAAGCCCGGTGATGAAGTCTGGGTGTGGACCCCTATCCGACAACGTGGCCATTCAGAAAAGCTTCTTCGCCGCTACTTCGGCCCTTACAAGGTCGTACGACGTCTCAGCGACGTCACATATGAGGTTCTCCCAGAAGGCACTTCGAGACGTTCCCGTTTCACCCCGCGAACTGAAGTCGTTCACGTTTCACGGCTGAAACCATACTTTTCGCGCTGTGAATCGCCAGAGAGTGACTGACTTTATTCGTTTCTCCCTTAGATTCTTTCCTATTTTTCTTATTTCTCTTTTAACTCTTGACTCCACAACCAACTATGTTATTCCGCCTTACGCCATTCATTTTGCTTGCATGGTAATTTTCATCTCATTTTCTTTTTTTTGCCTTCATGTACAGCATCGAGACGATGCTTCTTGGGAGAGGGGGTAATGCCACCATTGATGAACAAGCCGCTGTGGCTCATACCCGTTTTGGGCTACGAAGAAGAAGAGAACGTTTTGGTTGCTCCGGTTCGGGTGAACTCCTGGCTGCAGATCTTGTTTTTGCTCGCGACAATATATATATATATATATATATATATATATATATATATATATATATATATATATATATATATATATATATATATATATATATATATATATATATATATCATTTGTACCTTTCATATAGTGCGAGTGGGAAGTTCTGCTCGGCGTCATAAAAACAAGAAACGTTGACAGTGTAGTGTGTAGAACGTTGTGGGGGCTAAATCAACATCCCTCCAGTCAGAGAATAAACTCTGATAGTATCGGCCGAATCATCGTTCGCAGTCTGGTGCATGAGTCCGCCAACACGAACATATCAGTGGCGCTTACGCAGGAAAGCCGGCGAAGCAGTCAGGCGCCTTGATGATGCCACCGTGTCGGTTTGCCGACGGTGTCGCTAGGCTTACAGGAAGTACGGTTAAACGACCACCAGCGATCGCTTGCTTGCTTGCTTGCTTACTTGTTTCAATGTGCTTTGGCTCCTGCCCACTATGGCGGATTGGCTTGTTAACCATCGGTCATCACAAAGGGAAAAACACTTGTTAAATTTTGAAGAAAAAACAATTTTATTCAGTCATCTGCGGATTGTAAAAGTGAACAATGATTGGGTTATTTACGAATAAAGTAGGTAAATAACTAATAATTGAAAGGAATAAATGAATGGCAATTTCAAAGAACTAAAATTTCATTCGCTATAAAAAGGGAAAAAAATGAAATTCACCAAGCACACCTTCTTGTGTCTCTGAGAAGTTCACAAACTGGTACGCAGATGCTCCTGTTATTGTGGCCCAGACAAGAAGCCGCAAGGGAAATGATATTTTCAGAAACAAGGGCAATGTTTAAAGTTCTTAATATTGTTTCGTAATGTTTCTTCCTGTGGCTTGTGAATAGTCGGCAATTAAGAAAAAATCATCTATGTTTTCTGGATTTTCACAGTAAGAGCAAATGGGCGATGGCACCTGACCAGACCTGTATAAATATAAGCTAAAAGATGAAGTTAGGCCTCAAACTTTTGCGATACACACTTCAAATTCGCGATAAGGACACCATTTATTCTTCCAAGCAAAAAAAAAAGATGACCATATTCTTGAACTAGTAATCCAACTTTATGGAATCCTGGAGAGAGAGAAAAACAACATTTATTAAGAGTCCGGCGATGATAAATCGGGGCGGGCTTGAACCCCGGCCTAGGCATGGGTCGCGAGCCTTTGGGCTCGGGCGGCTTTCTCGGCTCGTTGGACGACCCATAGTTGTTCTAATACGGAGGTGAGCAAAGCCGCCTCCCAGCGCGCCCGGCTGTTCGAGACTGCCTCCTCGTTTGTACTTCTGACTGCGTCATTAAGACTCGAGCACTCCCATAACATATGCCTCAGGGTTGCCCGGGAATCGCATTCTTTGCATTTATCTGTTCAATACAGGTAACAGAGGCGAAATATCACTGGATTTGGAAAAGTGTCTGCTTAGAGTTCTCTCTATGCAACTGACTGCTCAGTTAAATTGCTATGTGGTGGTGGGTATTTATGCCTACCGAGCTTTGTAGTGCTGCGTAATCTCACTGTAGCTAGTCATACGTATCTCCCACTCCCACACTTTTTCGCGTGTGGCCTCGGTAGAGGCGGCATCGGCATGCGCAGCGGCTCGGTTCGTGAGCTCTCGAGCCGCCGCGTCTGCAGCCTTTTTGCCGGCCAGAGGGCAGTGCGTGTGGGCAGGTGTCCATATCACAAATGTGTCATTTTTGTTTCTTATTATTTCCGCGTTGTTCGTCAATATTCACAGCGCCTCCCGGCCGGGACACCCAGCCGTTAGCATAGTTTCGTATCGCCATCTGCGAGTCGCTGATCCCTATTTCGGCCTCAGTGAAGGCCACCGCAAGGGCGATAGCCGCCTCATCGGCCGTCTCTGCGTGCTGGGTTTTAACCGTAACGCTCGTCTTTCATTTGCCTTCGTGGTCGACCACCGCCACCACGAAGCCGTGCTTGCGCGCGTAACAAGCCGCGTCAACGAAGACCGCTTCTTTGCACTTGCCGAATTTTCTTTGCAAATCCTGCATCCGACTGTTTCTCCTACCAGCTTGATACTCGGGATGCATATTTCTCGGTAACGGAGGGACCACTATTCGGTTCCTCACCCTCGCAGGCACGTCTGCCTTTCTCCGTGTTGCGTATGATAACCTATGCCTAGTTGTTCGAGGATGTACATGCCCGTTTTCGTTTTTGAAAGTCATTCGAATTGCGCTGTGCTGTGCGCTTCTATACCAATTCATTTAGCGTATTGTGCAATCCTAGATCCAATAATTTTGCCGTGCTCGCGTTTTTTGTTCGGTAATCCTAAGGCTTGCTTAAAAACTTTCCTGGTTAAGCGTTTTAATTTTTCTTTCTCGGCAACCCGCCACCTCAAGTAAAGAGCAACGTACGTAATTTTACTAAAGACGAAGGCGTGCACGAGACGAATCGTATTGCCTTCTTTCATGCCACTGTGCCTGTTCATCATGCGTTTTAGCAGTCTGATAGTCTGGTCTACCCCGTTTTCTAACGTACGAACGGTTTCGCCATTGTGCCCGTTAGCAGAGAGGTGCAAGCCTAATACTCGTATGCTCTCTACGGTGGGAATCACGTGGCCCTCCGCGGTCGACATCAGCCGTATCTCTCCCTCCACCTACTCTCCACTATGCTCGTTGTCTCTCAGTTTGCGACCCCTGTGCGTAGGTTTGTAGACCAGTAGGTCCGATTTCAAGCGGAGCAGGTAAGGCCTGTGCCTTCTAAGTAGCCTTGAACGGCGTCGATGGCTCTCTGTAGTGTCTGTTCTATTTGGCCGACGCATCTCTGCGTTACCCACATGATGATATCGTCAGCGTACAGGCTGTGGCAGAGTCCGCCAATCTCCTCCAATTTAGCCGGAAACCCTATGAATGCGAAGTTAGAGAGCATAGGCAAAATCACCGAGCCCTGAGGGGTGCCGACGCTGCCCATCTCAATTTCCAAGACTCGAGCTCTCCCCGCGTCCTGCCCGTGAGATGATCACGCACGTTGTCGTACGTCCACTTACCGAGTCCCAATTTCTTTATTTGCGTCAGTATTGTAGTGTTTGACATTTCCAAACGCCTTCTTGAGGTCCAGGCCTCAGACTGCTTTGGTGGATCTGGTCGTGCTGTCTATTATTTGGTACTTTAGTTGTAACATGGCGTCCTGCGTGGAAAGGTTTCTTCTGAAGCCTAGCTCGGTGTGAGGGATCACTTCGCGGTCCTCGAGATAGTTGGTAAGGCTCACGAGGACTGCGTGCTCCATGACCTTGCCCCCGCAGGACGTCCGCGAGATCGGTCTTAAATTTTCCTGCTCTGGGTGGTGTCCGGGTTTGGGTTTCATTACCATGCAGGCAGTTTTTCACTTCCAAAGAATCCGTCCCTTTTCCCAGCATTCATTATTGAAATTAGTGAGTTGCCCTATGAATGTGTCATCTAGATTTCTAAGCATTTTGCTAGTAACCCCGTCCGGTCCGTGTGCAGACTTACTGTTCAGCCTTTGCAACACCGCGCCGATTTTGGCAACGCTGAACGATCTATCGAAATCGTCGTTTGCCGTACCTTCGTAGTCGGAGTGAGTTATGGGTATGTATTGGTTTGTGTACCTCGCCCTGAGCTCGTTCAACAGTTCTTCATTGGTGCCTTCGAATTCATGTATTGTCTTATTAACTTTTTGCCTACGTCCCGTTTTGGTTTCCTCTGGGTCCAGTAGGAACCTGAGGAGAGTCCACGTTTTAGCGAAAACTCTGCGCTGACTTTTCATGCTGTTAGAAGTTTCATCCCACTGTGACTGGCAAAGCTGTAACGCGTATTCCTCGATAAATCGGCTATTTTGGCTATCCGCCTGCGCAGGGTCCTATTGTGTCATTGAGTCTTCCATCTTGCTTATAGACTATGTTTAGCCTCCCACATGTGTAATAGCTTACTGTCCAAGACCTCAAGGTCCGCGTCGGGCAGGACTTCGTGCCTAGCTGCCGCGACGTCCCGCCTCAGCATTTCTGTCCATCTTTCGATGTCATTAATGTTTTCCACCGAGTTACTCCCCTCATGCCTGATCCGTCTGAACATGTCCCATTCCACCAGTGTAAGTCGTTTGGCTTTCGGCTTGCGCGGTCCCGCGTCAACTTGAATTTTTATAATGGTATGATCGCTGCCTAAGTCCTCTTGTGTGTTAGTCCACCGAACGTTTCCGATGTTTTTAACGAATGCCAGGTCGGGTGATGTATCCGAACATACGTTGTTCCCTCTTCGCGTAGGTGCAGAAGGATCGGTAAAGAGAGTCGACCCTTCCTGTTGGGAGTCCTCACAAATTCCTGCCTTGTCCAGTTCCATATTTGTATCCCCACTCTGCATGATGGGCGTTGAAGTCACCCGCCAAGAGCACAGCCCGATTACCCGCAATGCGAACCACTTTCCTGAGTAGCGCTAGGAATCGGTGATTACGTCGAGGGCTACTGTACACATTAAGTATGAAAAGACTATCGTCCCATTTCTTTGTTGGCACTATCTCCAGTAGCCAGTGCGGTATGGTGTCGTGCTTAATCTCGTGTGGCGTTACAGTAAGGTAACGTTTGACTAACGTCGCAACGGCCGGTTTGTCCCGAGGAGGAAGTAGTCTCGTTAAATGACCTATAACTCGATAATTTAGCCTTGGTGTTTGTTTCTTGCAGTAGTATCACGTCTTGTTGTTCGTTGTTAATAAAGTACTGTCGCAGATTCCCAAGCTTTCTAGAATATCCTCTGGAAGTCCATTGCCACATTTTATAAGTGTTATAGTCGTGTCTACCCATCGTGCCTATCATTATTAGTGTTTTTCAGTGTTACCCTTTGCCTCCGTCTCTCCTGGCCTGTTGTACAGTTTTGCTGTGGGTTTGAAGGGTCCGCAATTGCTAGCTGGCAACCTCCTCTCTACTGTTTCGACTCGCATCTGGAGGGCCGTGAGCTGCTGCTGAATGAGCTGCATTGTAGAGGTTACCTGCTGCATAGCGTTGGTGAGCTGGCTCAGCATACCCTCCATTTCGTTCTTACGCGTGTTCTTTCCCTCCTCTATTTCCTTTCGCAACGTCCTTATGCCTTCTTCCACTTGAGATTCCAATCTATTGTCTTTTCCAGACCTTGTCCTCACTCTTCTGCGTTTTACTTTTGGCTTGAGCCGGATCCACTTCAATTGCCCTACGTTTCGCGGGTATGGATACCGTTTCCTCCCCAACTTCGACTTCCTTTGTATTCTCTGCGCACTGAACGATGACGTCCTTCTTAGCTGCGCCTTCCTTTAGTTTAGCGTTTTCTTCCCTGAGTTTCTTGATAGCATGCATGTTTCTGGCGTTATCGTTTTCCAATTGCGCGAGCTTTTTTGGATATGCATGAAAATTTTATGGCCCCCCTCTCTGGTAATAGTGGCAGTCCTGACCCGCGCGCGCGACCCAGAGGTGGTTTCCGCCCAGCTCACCTGGGAAGCTTTGGGTCGCACATTCGTGTCTTCGTTTCCGGGACCTCGCATCGTCGCGGGGCCCGTCCTGGCGATAGACCTGCTCCGGGACCTAGGTCTGGTGTTTTCTCTAGCTCCCGGCATGTGCTGTGGCTCAGTGCAGCTCCATCGGGAGCGGGCGCGAGAACGGCAGCAGGACCTGGGTCGACCTGGTGCCTCTCCCTCTAGCAACGAAGTCTTCTCCTTGCCTTAGTGACTTTGAGCCTTCAATGTTTCTTCCTTCTCTTGTCTCCTCCGTTCCCACTGGCTTTTCTTGACAAGGTGAAGAGTCCTGTACTTTGCGTGACATTTTCAGTCTCTGGTCAGGCGGCCTTTGCCGCAAAGTCGACATCTCAGTTCACATTGGTGGTCTTCCAGCAGATCCTGACAGCCACAGCCTCCTCATATTTTGCTCTCTGGGTTGGGACAAACATCGGATCTGTGTCCAAGTCTGCCACATGAGTAAAACGTCTCGTACTGTTTCTTGTATAGCACGCAACGATGCTCAGTGCCATTGTAGTAGACACACTTCCTTCAAATACGATGATGACGTTTGCCGTCTGGCACTTTCGCTTCGCGTGCAACAGCGTTGGGTTGTGCTCATTGACGAGATGTCTGTCTATGTCTCCCGGGGTGTCCTCGCCAAGTATCCCGCAGATGATACCTTTGGTTGTGTTTTCGGGTGCTGCTGCATATGCGCTCTATTCACACTCTTTATCTCCTAAACGTAGCTTGGTGATTTCAAAGTACCTTCTGGCTCGCTCTTCCGATGAAGTGCTGACGTCTATATTGTTCTGTCTTTCGTTCACACGTAATATATCGCCTCTTGTTTCCTCTTGTCTCAGTCCGGCTGCGTTGCGTATGACGTCGCCGATTCGAGCCGCACAATGTGTCGCGGTGCTGAAGCCGCCTTTTGTGCGCACGATGACCTTGATATCGCCTACCAGAAGGTTGAATTTTTTGCTCGTCATGCTAAGTCTTCTTAAATTTCTGTCTGCTCTTGTTTTATAGGTTTCTTTCATGTTGAATGCGGCCGCGTCCTGCACAACTGGATGGGTCTCCTCGACAGGTGTCGCGTTTTTCTTATGCTTGGCGCGTACTTCAAGCCACCACTTGTCAATTCGGATCTCCTTCGGCGATATGTCTTCACCTTGTACGATTACGACGTCCATTATGGTCGTAAGTTACGCCTTAAACGAGTCGCGAATGGTTCCTCGCACGGCTCGCGTTAGGCTTGGACGCCGGCCGCGTTTGCGGCCGAGGCAATGGCGTCGACCAGAACTGCGATAGGCCTAGTGCGTTTGCCGGTGTGGTGCCAAAATAGCGTTGCTGCGGTAACCAGAAAATCGGCTCACCTCCAAAAACTTGTAACCAGCACGAAAGAGACCCAGTTTCCGGACCTACGGCTGAGGTTTGCCAAGGAGCATATTAGCTTCAAATACAATCCGTGATCGAAGAAAGCCTTGTTGACTTTTAATAGCGCGCACTCGAAGTTCATTAAGAGGGGCATTGTGTTGTCAGCTTGTGCGGCAGCCCTCGACAAGTCTTGCCCTCATCTGATGTTTGAAAGCTTCGAGATACAGGTAGCTTGTCTGAGCGCGGCTGTATACCCGGCACAGATTTTAGCTAGTGCTTGCGAAAGCCTTCTTAAAAATACAAGGGCGGGGGTCCAAGCGTCTAAGTAAAGGAGAGGAGGCCTATTTATGTTATGCCGTACTTACATAGTGTTTCCCACTATGTAAAAAAGGTGAGTAATAGGTGCGGTGTTGATGTACTGTTTTCAGCGCCTACAAAGTTAGGTCAGATCTGTTCAATAATGACTAAACAAAAGAAGGCAACATGCACAAAAAACATGCGAACGTGTTCATTAGGTGTGTATTTGCTGTTGTATATCTGATCCCTTTGTCGTGTGGGAGGGTGTACATAGGGCAGACGGGGCGTTGCCTCACCGAACGCTTGCGTGAGCACAGTATGGCCGTAAAAGAAAAAAACAGGTGGTCATTTAGATTTCCACTGTTGGACATGCGGTTGCGCCCCCGGTTTGAGGATGCGTCAGTCATGGCTAAGGCACGTGAAAAGACCGAAAGGGAGATTATCGAAGCCTATTTTATCAGGCAATTTAATGACAAGTGCATAAGCATGCCTTCAATTTCACTTTCGGACAGGGAAATGAAGACCTACATGGTTGTGTGTAATGTTGTGGGTAAAGCCTTGAATTGTGTTATCTTCCATTTCTCTTTTGTTTTGTTTATGAGTGTTCCCGTTTTATTTCTCATGCGACGCTACGTAATGTTTTGTAAGGATTTATGTTTGTTATTATATTTTTTTACTCTCTCGGCGTACTGCTTCTTCGGGTTTGCTCACTTGGGGCTGCTTGGAGTGACATTAAATTGTTATTTTATTGTTTTATTCGGGGCTAAGCGCTATTTTAAGTGATTTTAAACAAATATCTCTAGAGTACGTTTTCATATCTTCGCGCCTTTGTTGATGCTCGGTGCAATAAAATACAAAAAATAATAAAAGATAACTTTTAGAATAAATAAGAGCGCACACCTTGGAAATGTGAAGTTTAGATTGTGGTGGGTATCACTTTTGTAATTTGCCATTTTTGGCGTTTGTCATTGTGGTGGCGGTCACTTTTGAATTGATTTGTTTTGGGACGGCTTTGTCTGCGGCATCTTTGGTTTTGTGCGCATTGTGGAAGCGCAGTGTAGCATGCGCATCTATTGGCTGCAAGAAACGACAATAAACAGTTGGTAGTCTGCGCTCTTTCCTGTCTTCCTTGTTTTCTTTCAAGTTTGTGCAGCAAATAAATTTTTCAAGTAAGAACCAACTAGTCTGCAAAAAAGTATTGGTTTATTGTAACCAGCAGGGGGTAGTGACCGTGGCGAATCTTCTCAGATATGTGTCGTTGAACGTGGATCTGAATTGCTGCCACAGACATCGAAAAACTGCGCAGCCGATGTGAAGCGCGTCCGCACTCTCTGGACCCCTAGTGGCCGACCTGGAATCCTGGAGTAAAGATTATTTACGAAGTCGGTATTCAGTGACAAAACTACTTGTATCGGGTACCACAGACATTACAGGAGAGTCTAAGGACCACCGTGCAAGTGTCAGTCATTTCAATATATATATATATATATATATATATTCAGCAGGAAGTTCAAGGGGTCTGGTACGTATAAAGAACACAAGCGAGTACACGTACGAAAGAGCAATACTTTTATGCCAACGTTTCAGCCGTGGCACGGCCTTCCCTGACGAAGGCCGTGCCACGGCTGAAACGTTGGCATAAAAGTATTGCTCTTTCGTACGTGTACTCGCTTGTGTTCTTATATATATATATATATATATATATATATATATATATATATATATATTGTAACGAACAAATACAGTGCCGGAAGCTGAAACAGCTATTTATTAATGGCGAACTTGTGCCCGTCAACTCAATACACAAAGGTTGTGAGCTCACTGGTCAAAACCTCGTCAACTTCTCTTGCGTCTCCCCTTGAGCTGTCCTCGAAAAACCGCCAGCGTTCCTTGTCCAGCGCGTGATGTGGTGACACCTGCAGCCAGCGTTGCATGGCGCGTTTATAGCTTGGCGCGTACCGCCAGCGTTCCTTGTCCAGCGCGTGATGTGGTGACACGTGCAGCCAGCGTTGCATGGCACGTTTATAGCTTGGCGCGTTTGGCTTGTCCGTTGGTGTGGCAGAATTCAAAGTAACAGGAAGCGGCGCAGGACTTCGGCAGGTGCCTAACAACATGCGGCAATATATATATATATATATATATATATATATATATACATATACCGTATTACGTAAAATCTGGTGCAGCTGCTCATCCTGGCACCCACAGGACCTGGTACCCACAACAACCGCACTGTATTTTAGTGTTTTAGGATTAAAGAAGCGAAAGCATTCCAAAGGGAACACTCGAATGAAGAAGCTGAGGCTATGATCTGCATATGAAAAGTGAATCTTTAACAACTACTGCCTAATTGTTACTTGAAAGTTTTCTAAGGGCCAGAAGAGTTGCTAAAAGGTCTGCTCAAATGAAGGAGTGTAATCTGGGAGACATACTGAGAATTACCAAGACTCTGTCTCAGAGAAGACGCCTACCCCCCTATCTCTTGACGCAGGAATACCTTCGTAGCAATAACACTAACAATTCCCAATCGAAGTAGATAGACTTTTAATAATCATTCCAGATATCTGTTAGGTAAAATTTTGGCACTAGAAGTGAATATATCATCAAAATCAATTTTGAGATTCGCCAATGAATCATTTGAAAAAATTCTGCGTATGTTGACGTTAAAAAGTTTTTGCTGCTCTTTACAAATTTTCAGGTCTATGTTATTCAAACCATGGCTGTATAAAAATGTTATCGGTTCAGAAATGAATACGAACTGTGAACATGCGATTGAAGAAGCGTAAATTTTTAAATATGCTTTAATCATTAACATGCGTAATTTACAAGCTAGCATAGGGATTCAGGCTTCTTGATATAACACACTTTTCGCAGTAAATTTTGGAACCCCAGACGACTTCCAGGGGCTTCTCGCTCAAAGATAGCGAGAGAATCGATCTTGAATGCTGGCCCCCAGAATAAAGAAGCAACCAAATCCAAGAAATGGGCAAACATACGTATAGTAAATCATAATTACACTGTCCTTGCGAAGGCCTGTGCGATGGCGACCAAGATATATATATATATATATATATATATATATATATATATATATATATATATATATATATATATATATATATATATATATATATATATATATATATATATATATATATATATATATATATATATATATATATGTGTGTGTGTGTGTGTGTGTGTTGGGAGTAATAATTCAATGGGCCAGTTAGTCTTCGTGAAGGTATGGGATATGGCACAACGGGAGCGTTGTCAACAAGGATAAATATATTTATTTCCCAACAGTTTCGGGAGGGGTCCTCCCTTTATCAGGGGATTAGTTGTACATGATATATATATATAAATATGTATATATATATATGTGTGTGTGTGTGTGTGTTTGTGTGTGTGTATTATATTTGTAGTTGTTATACGCCAGCGCTTGTCCTGTTTCCTTATATATATATATATATATATATATATATATATATATATATATATATATATATATATATATATATATATATATATATATATGTGTGTGTGTGTGTGTGTGTGTGTGTGTGTGTGTGTGTGTGTGTGTGTGTGTGTGTGTGTGAGGCTTATTTGCAGAAGAATCACTTCGGTCACCGGAAGGTTATAAGTATAAAAGTAGTTGCGTTTCCACATACGCACTGTTTATTTTTAGCCGACGTTTCGGAGGGAGCCCCGTCTTTTTCAAGGCATAATAATATTTATACATTTTCTGTGTCCTCTTAAAGCTTGTTGAGACAGCAGGGAAAGCGACAGCAGGAAAAGATGAACTAAAAAGAGGCAGGCAAAAAAGTTAACAAAGACTCTCTGGGGTTCGGAAGGAATGGCATCTCAAGAGAGTAAGGCCCACGTAAACGAGCCATGCCACCATTGACAATACCCCCCAAACATCCAACCTTCCCTCAAATGGACAGTGTGACGTCCATTCAGTATTGCACCTTGCGGCACAATCCGCAGTCGGTTTGTCAAGCTTTGAGGTACACGATGTATCGGTGGGGAGAAAATTAGGTGCTTTCAGTGCATGTTGGCGGCGCTAGAAGCACAACAGACTGCTTAGACAAATTTGACACCCACAATGTACTTGTGCCACAGGCCACAGAGACAATACAGCGAGGCACGAGCACACCCTTCTTTGCGACTATTGATGGCATCGGCTCAACAACAGTGTCGAATACATCGTTGTCGGCACTAGCAACAGTAACTTGAACGGTGAATAACAAACGGGGCAGTACGACAGAATCTTCACAGGTGGCTAGGGTATGCGAACAAGTAACAGGCTGGTGGACAACAAAAGGAGAGACAAAAAACTCACCGGTACTGCAATTAAGAGTGGCATTGAACTATTGCAGGAAATCTAGACCCAGAATCACAATATGCGTTGATTTAGCGAGCACTGTGAATTCGGCTTGACAGACGTTATTAGAGAAGTAGACGTTCGCGGTACACACACCAAGAGGTCGTAGCAATTCTGCACTCACAGCACGGCATGTGCTCGCATTATCCCACTTGAACATCACCATATGGCCTAATTGGGTCTTGAAATCCAAGCTCATAACGGAGACACTTGCTCCCATGTCAACTAAAGCTGTCGTTGTAACATTGTCAACAGAAACACAAATCTTGTTATGACGCAAAGTCACTGGTGGAGGCGTAGCGGCGTGTAGCTGAAGATGACTGGCAACCTCACCTCCATATCGGTCGCGCCACCTAGTTTCCCGGTGGCGGTGAAGTGGGACATCGTCGAGGAGATCGGAATCTTCAGTAGCGTGAACGTGGTCGCGTCAAACTCCGCACAGACGCCGGTGAGTCAATGTGGTGATTCCCCCGATGGTTTAGCCAGCTGTCAAAGTCTAAGGGCCAATTGAGGTGTCTCATCAACGGGCTGATTTCTGCGCCCGAGAAAGTGCGTAGTCACCTATAGAACGGTGCTGCCGTGCGATGGCGAACGGGGCAGAATCGGGCGACATGACCGCGAATGCCACAGTGAAACATATGGGACGTCCACGGGGTGCGCTGATGTCCGCAGAAAGATTCGGTTTCAGCAGAAAGATTCGGATTCGGTCCGGACTGTCCCGCTGGATGGACGTGTTTTCTGAGCACTCCCGATCGACTGCGCAGATAAGTGTTTTTGCATGTTTTCAGCTTGTCTTTTTAATTATAAGGCAGCAGTTGAAATCTTCGTAGCACTTGTTTTATGTTTATGGTACGACATTTCGGGGGCACGTCACTAGGTATTTATTAGTTATTGCGGGTGTGTGTGTTTGAATATTTTGTTGTTGTTTTTCTTTTCCCACCCCGTGGTGGAGGTGCGCGTACATTGAACACGCAAATTTTTGTAGTAGAGCTTAGACTTTCTTTTTTCTCGTAGTGCAGGGCTCGAGTTTAGTAATTATTGAGTATAGGGACAATTGGTGTCAGAAAGACATGGTTAAAAAGGCTGTAAAGTGTTCAGAATGTGGAGTGGGTTTGAAAGAGGGCCCAAGTGTAGAAGCAGATGAAGAAGAGGCTGACACGAAGAGTAGGCAATCTAAGGTCGAGGAAAAATGAAGAAAATGATGGTTGTCCAGAGTGAACTGCTGATGAGAATCACCGAGCTCGAGACTGCGTTGGCAACAGAGCAAGAGAAAACAAGGGCAATGGGAGAAAGACTGAAGTCCACCGAGGAAGCGCTGGCGAAGCTGAACAAAGGAGCGGCCTACGGAGAGAACAGTAAGGAACCGGCAACGAGAACGGCGGAGAAGGAAGAGGAAGTAAGTTTGGAAAAAACAGGTTCAGCCGGTTCAATTGTCGCAAGGCCCAGCTTCAGCGAGGTAGTGGTGGGGCTGCGAGGGGACAAAGCAGCCGGCGTCACAGGTGCAAGTAGCCCCCAGGTGCAAGGCGCTCCAGCTGAAAAGTCCCAGCATGTGATCATCGCCGGAGATTCGAATTTAAATCGATGCACAGAAGCCATCAAAGAGAGGGTAAGAGGTGACAACAGGGTTGCAGTAGGGACGTTCCCAGGACGCAAGCTGGAAGCAGTCACGAGGCAAGCGAGCGCAAAACTCAAAACTACAGCTGATAGAGGGAACCTCGTGATAATTTCAGGCGGTTTAAACGATGTCTTAATGACGATACAGCAGGACTAGCAACCAGACTGGCGAAAGGGGTCGATGACATGCGCGCCACTTCTCCTCAGGTACAGGTTGTGATATGCACGATACCGGAGGTACCGGTGCGTGATTGCAACCTGCAAAGAGCGGTTGTCAACGCAAACCAAGAGATATGGTGGATGAGTCGAGAGAAAGGCTTTGAGGTGGTGGAAATAAACAGAGAGGTGCATAGGTGGGGTGGTTTTCAACGAGAAAGAATTCACTTCGATGTGCGGCTAGGTAATGAGGTAGGCTGGCGACTTGCAGGACGCGCAGTAGCTTTTTGGGGGGGCAAGCGAGCCCTTCGGGGTGCAGGATAGCTAGTAACGAGGAAAACAACCAGGCAGACTTTTCGACAGGTGTTATGGACAGATACGATTCCAAAGTGGCACCAATGTCTAAGATAGGTAGAGTCCGGGGCATAAATAGACGTAGCCACGAGCGCCGAGCCCATTCATACATATATAGGTATATTAACATGCAGGGTGGTAGGAACAGGCTGAAGTGGGAAGAGATAGAAGAAACGCTAAGGGAAGAGAGGCCGATGGTATACGGTTTACTTATTTATTTATTTGAATACTTTCCATGTCCGAAGGCTTTACAGAAAGGAGTGGGGGTTATACAACAAAAAGAAAGCGAAATGTTACAATTGCTGCAAAATGGAGAGTTTGAAATATGCAGGGTCGATGAGGGATGCGGTGGCAGCGGAAAGGCAGTTCCAGTCTTTGCTTGTTCTGGGAATGAAGGAATTACTGTAGTGGTTTGTTCGGCAAAATGGCACACCTACTTCAAAGCAATGATCGAAACGAGGTGAAATGTAAGAGGGGAAGAGAGAAGGCTCTCTTTTAAAGATGGATTGTAATGATAAATTTTATGATAAAGAGAAAGGCAAGAGCATTTTCGACGGAACGATAAGTCGGTTACATTCAGAGTTTTTTTCATGACTGTGACGCTGGCATGACGGGAATAATTGCACAAAATGAAACGGGCTGCGCGGTTTTGAACGGCTTCTAGAGTGAGAGTTAGGGTTACTTGACCGGGATCCCAGATGGCGCATGCGTATTCCAATTTAGAGCGTGCTAACGTTTTGTAAAGGTTTAGTTTCACTGACATGGGTACGGAAGAAAAGTTTCATCGCAAATATCCGAGCATGCGGTTTGCATTATTAGTGACGTATTCGACGTGTTTCTGCCAGGAGAGATTGTTAGTAATGTTAAGCCCAAGATATTTATACGAGTGCACTGAGGATAAGGGAGCATCATTAAGAACATACATGCAAGTGTTAGAAGCTGAAGTTTTTCGAGATACACGCATGCTTCTACATTTGGTTCAAACAAGTTTCATCCGCCAGTCACGACACCAAAAAGACACGTTATCTAGGTCATTCTGAAGTCTGATAGAAACAGTTGGGTTAGTGATTTTGGAATACAGCACCCAATCATCAGCAAATATTTTAATGGTTGAAAACTTAACACAGTTAGGAAGGTCGTTTATATAAATCAAAAATAACAATGGACCTAACACAGAGCCCTGCGGCACCCCTGATGTTACGGCAGAGGTATCGGAAAAATAGTTGTTAGCAGTGACATATTGCGACCTGTTAGAGAGAAAGAACTTAATCCAGCCAAGCACATTAGGGTCAAGGTTCAATTGAGTTATGTTAACGAGGAGAAGTTCATGGGAAACGGTATCGAACACCTTATGAAAATCAAGAAAAATGCAATGGGTGTCGTAACCTTCGTCAGAATTGGCAAAGAGATCGTTAGTGAAAGATACTGGTTGGGTTTCGCATCAAAATGTTCTCCTGAAGCCGTGTTGGGAAGGATGAAAAAAGGAATTTGTTTCAAGAAAGTCCATTAAATGAGAGAAAATAATATGTTCGAGTAGCTTACAGGAAAAGCTTGTGAGAGATATTGGTCGAGAGTTTTCTGGAAGATGCGGGTCACCTGACTTATAGACAGGAACCACCTTTCCGGAATTCCAATCAGCGGATAGCGATGAACACTGTAATCACTGATGAAAAAGCTTTGGAAGGACAATGGATGAATACACTTCTGTTAATTTCAACATTTTAGAGCAAATTTCTTTGGGGCCTGCAGAAGAAGACATTTTTAAACCCTGAATTAGCCTAGTTAAGCTCACCCAGCCAACAAAAATAGGTTCCATGGGCGGAAAATCGGCATGGGGTACATGGGGATGTAATGAAGGGGCTGTTGTTTGAAACACTGAAGAAAAAGCATTATTTAGAACCGTGCAGCATTGGTCAGGTGGTACAACCAGGTCAGAACATGTTAATTGAATATTAGATTGAGATTCACCTCTCATTATGCTCGAAAATTTGCGGGGATTAGTCTGAAGAAGAGCAGGCAGTGTGGAATTAAAAAATGTTGTTTTTCCGTTGCTAACAGCGTCGTTATATTTCTTGTTTATGCTATAGTACTCAGCCCAACAGCTGGGGAGGTTAGAACGTTTAGCGCTTCGGAACAGACGCTTCTTTTTGTTGCAGAGTCGGCGTAAAGTGAAATTAAACCAAGGAGAGCGAGGTTTAGTGCAAATCCTTCTGGTGGGTACTCGTTCGTTGAGCAAAGATAATAATTTGTTTTTGAAAAGCAACCAGTCATCATTGACAGATCGTTCTTCATAGTTATGAATTCTTCGGTAAAACGTTCCATTTATGCTGTAATTAGTGCTGTGTTGGCACGCGAATAATCCCTAATAATTTTGAGAACCTTAGATCTCGAGGGGCGGTGAGCTTGCGCGGTGAAATGTAGTAACATGTGATCGCTTAGTCCGTCGAGATAAGTTATCGAAGAAATGAGATCAGGTGAAGTTGTAAGTACGAGGTCTAGAGTGTTAGAACAGGTTCATGTTGACCGCGTGGGCTCAAGAACAAGCTGAGTGAGGTTAAAGTCCGTACACAAATTCAAAAATTCTATATTTTCTGGTAAGTTTTGTTTTACGCTAACGGAGTCTGCACGCCATACAATACCGGGAAAATTGAAATCACCCATAAGGATCAAGGGGGAATTGGGATAGCGTACAATCAGCAGATTCAGAACATCATGAAGTTCAGAACAAAAGGAGGGGGAAGGAGCTGGGGATCGATAACATGCACACAAAATATAGTCACGACAGGAAAAAATGATTCGCACACATACTATTTCTAAGGATGACCTGATCGGAGCCACAGAGGAATTAAACGCTTCATTGACAGCAACGAGCACGCCCCCACCGATACCTTCGTTACGGTCATAACGATATGTTCTGTACGCCTTATCGCAGTCAAATATTTCACTACTTTTTATTTTTGCTGAGAGCCACGTTTCTGTTAATACGATAATATCGATTGAGCAAGAATCAATGGCTGAAGAGAGGGTGGCACGCTTATTCATGACGCTTCGAATGTTGGTGAAAAGAAACGATACATTGCTTAGATTGGATTTAGGAAGAGATTGCTAGGATGATTCCGGAGAGGGACTGCTAGCGGAAGCGCCGCCACTATCAGGAGGCTGTGTACCACGAGGAACGCCTGTCTGACGGGAGCTATCAAGCGCGTGAACGCTGTTGGTTATTGCGCAGTATTCATATTGCTGATGAGTGCGACGAGTATGACTGACGAGTGCTGACGAGTATGACTGACGAGTGCTGACGAGTATGACTGACGAGTGCGAGTGTGCCTTCCAAGCCCTTAAGCGTGCTTTGACATCAGACCCCGTCCTCTGTCACTTCGATGAGAGTGCACCCACTTTCCTGCACACAGATGCCAGCGGCCACGGAATCGGTGCTGTCCTCCTCCAGCGCGACGACACTTCACGTGAGAGAGTAGTTGCGTATGCCAGCCGCGCACTAACACCTGCGGAGCAGAACTACCCGATAACAGAGCAGGAACGTCTCGTTGTCGTTTGGGCCATCCAGAAGTTTCGACCTTATCTGTATGGACGCCACTTCACTGTGGTTACCGACCGCCATGCCCTATGCTGGTTGTCCTCACTGAAGAATTTGTCTGGGCGCCTCCTTCGCTGGATACTGCGTTTGCAAGAGTACACTTTTGACGTTGTGTACAGGTCCGGCAAACAGCATCAGGATGCTGACGCTCTCTCTCGCTGCCCTCTGCCACTTTCATCTTCAACCACGCATACTCAATGCCCCTCAGGTGATCAAGTGGCTTCCTCTTCACTCACGTTATCACCCCTGGCAGTTGCTGGGTCACTACCTTTAAACAGCAGCGCCCAGTTTGCCGCGTACCAACGTGACGACCCCTACTGTAATCGCATCATCGGATACTTGAATAGCTCGCCTTCTCCACCTAATGCCAGACTACGTCGTCAGCTACGGCTGTTCAAGCTAGAGAACAATGTCTTGTAGCCCTATATTTACAATGTGGATGGGCATCGGTGGGTGCCAGTACTTCGCCGTTCACTGCGAAAACAAGTTGTCGAAGCATTGCACGACGACCCATCAGCTGGACACTTGGGATTTCAAAAGACCTACAACCGCGTTAGGAGCCGTTTCTTCTGGCCTGGTCTTTCTACCTTTTTGGCTAATTATGTCGCTTCTTGCGCACTTTGTCCACGCCGGAAACGACCAACTTCAGCTCCTGCTGGCTTATTACAACCCATTCCATGTCCCGACACACCTTTTGTCGTTGTCGGAATAGACCTCGTCGGGCCATTTCCCGCAACGCCAGCGGGCCACCGCTGGATCGTCACAGCCGTCGACCACCTCACACGATACGCGGACACCGCTCCTCTACATACTAGCTCTGAGTCAGACCTTGCCGCCTTCTTTTTAGAAGCCATTGTGTTGCGTCATGGTGCACCTCACGCGTTGTTGAGTGACCGAGGCAAGGCCTTCCTGTCAACGATTCTCGACGAAATCCTAAAAACTTGTGGCACAGTTCATAAGACCACATCCGCTTACCACCCGTAGACAAATGGCCTGACAGAGCGATTCCACCGGACTCTAATCGACATGATATCCATGTACATCGGACCGAACCAAAATAATTGGGACAAAATCTTGCCGTTCGTAACATTTGCACACAACACCGCTGTTCAACGAACCACCGGGTATTCACCTTTCTCCCTCGTCTATGGTCGTGCGCCGACATTCACCATTGACGCCTCTTTCTTCAATAAAATGACAAAAACGTCCACGACTACGCCAGAACATTTTGTCTCCAGGCTTGCTGAGGCACGGCAACGTGCTCAACTTAACGCAGAGGCCAGTCAACAAGACCGCAAGCAACGCTATGACAGCTTTCGTCGAGACGTCACCTTCCGTCCTGGAGATGAAGTACTGCTTTGGACGCCGGTTCGCACACCCGGATTGTGTGAAAAGCTTCAGTCACGCTTTCTAGGACCTTACGTTGTTTGTGAACGAACATCTCCTGTCAATTACCTTGTCACTCCCGTCGAGGGTTCCTCGGACCGTCGTTACCGTACCTCCGAGATAGTCCACGTTTCACGTCTTAAACCCTTTGTGCGCCGTACCTTTCCCGCCTAAGTCTCGGCCGGGCCGGCCGCTCAAGTGCGCGGGGAAAATAAGTGTGAGCATTATTTATGCGTCCCATCATTTCATCTGTACATACTCATCATCACCAGTCAAGTTTAGGTTGTGGGGCATATACTCCAGTCAATAAAGGAGAGTCTTCAGTGTACTTGACGCCATCTTACAATATATATATATATATATATATATATATATATATATATATATATATATATATATATATATATATATATATATATATATATATATATATATATATATATATATACAGCAGACATGCAGACACTGCGGAATCAGGGCGTAGATGAAGTATATATAAACATTCTGGAAGAAATCTACAGGGGATCAACTGCTACCATAGTGCTTCAAAAAAAAGCAACAGAATACCAATCAAGAGGAGTGTAAGGCAAGGGGACACAATCTCCCCAATGTTATTTACCGCGTGCTTACAGGAGGTTTTCAGAAGCCTAGAATGGGAACAGTTAGGGATAAGAGTTAATGGAGAATACCTTAGTAACCTGCGCTTCGCCGATGACATTGCATTGCTGAGTAACTCAGGGGCCGAATTGCAACTCATGATTACAGAGTCAGCCAAGGAGAGCAGAAAGGTGGGTCTTAAAATTAATCTGCAGAAAACAAAAGTAATGTACCACAACCTCGGAAATGAACAGCGCTTCGAGATAGGTAATAGTGCACTTGAAGTTGTGAAGGACTATGTCTACTTAGGGCAGCTAATAACCGCAGAGCCTAACCACGAGATTGAAGTAACTAGGTAACTAGAAGAATAAGAATGGGGTGGAGCACATTCGGCAAGCACTCTGAAATTATGACAGGTCTCTTAAGAGGAAGGTATATAACAGCTGTATCTTGCCGGTACCTAGCTACGGAGCAGAAACCTGGAGACTCACAAAGAGGGTTCAGCTTAAATTGAGGACGACGCAGCGAGCAATGGAAAGAAAAATAGTAGGTGTAACCTTGAGAGACAAGAAGAGAGGGGAGTGGATTAGGGGACAAACGGGGGCTAAGGATATTATAGTTGAAATAAAGAAGAGAAAATGGACATAGGCCGGGCATGTAGCGCGTAGACAGGATAACCACTGGTCATTAAGGGTAACTGACTGGATTTCCAGAGAAGGGAAGCGAGTTAGGGGCAGACAGAATGTTAGGTGGGAAGAAGAGATTAGGAATTTTGCGGGTGTCAATTGGCAGCAGCAAGCACAGAACCGGGTTAACTGGCGGAACATGGGAGAGGCCTTTGTCCTGCAGTGGACGTAGTCAAACTGATGATATATATATATATATATATATATATATATATATATATATATATATATATATATATATATATATATATATATATATATATATATATATATATATATATATATATATATATATATATATATATATATATATATATATATTGTAAAGAAGATGAAGTACTCCGGCGCCGAGGCACCAGCATCGAGTGTGCAGCAGTGGCTCGAGCTCGGAAATCGTGGCTGGTGCATCGCCTTCCAAGCCTTCCAAGCATCAACCTTTCTGCTTAATAAATCTCCTTTATAATTGGTGGAGGTGCGGGGTACCGTCCCTTACACCTTCCCGCTACCATCCTGGAACTCCGTTCTCGACGGCTACCTTCTGCTATGCCGGACGCCAATCAGCAGACGCTTCCATCTCTTCCGGCCACCTGTCCAGGCAGTGTTCCTCCTCAGCGGGAGCCTCCAATCTTCAATGGAACAGATGAGAACGACATTGAAGATTGGATATTGACTTTCGAACGGGTGAGCGCTTTAAACAGATGGACGGACGCGGACAAGTTGACACGCGTGTCGTTCTACCTCGCGGGTATAGCCAGCCTTTGGCTTAGAAACCACGAGGCAGACGTCCGAACGTGGCCGCAATTTAAAACGTCGATTGTATCAGTCTTCGATCGACCTGCCGTCCTAAAACTTCGTGCCCAGCAACGTATACGCACACGCGCACAAGAAACGGGTGAAACCTTCACAAGTTACATAGAAGACGTCGTTGATTTGTGCAGACGCGTGAACGCTGAAATGACGGAAGCTGAAAAATGTAAGCACATCCTCAATTGTATTGACGACGACGCTTTTCAAATGCTCTTGGCAAAAAGCCCGATCACTGTTAACGACGTAATTAGCCTCTGCCAGAGCTACGATGAATTGCGGAAGCAGTGAGCTCTGACAAGACGTCCTCTAGCGCAAGATTTGGCATCGCTGTCTAGTGTGATCAGTGGTCATGACCAAGCGTCACTAATAGCTGAAATAAAAGCATTCGTCCGCGAAGAAGTTGCACGGCAGCTTTCTTTGGTGCCTTTCACACCAGAAGCTACCACAACTTTACCATCGTCTCTACGTGACGTCATTCAAGGAGAGGTCGCCAAGGCCTTACCAGCTGCTAGCGAGCCTAATCTTGTGGCTGCTCCTCTAACCTACGCCGCGGCTGCAGCCATGCCAACTCGCAAGGCGCCTGCGCCTCCGTTCCAGCCTCGCGCGAGCTATCCGCCGCTCCAGTTCACTCGACCAGCACTAACACCGCCAACCCGTGGCGCACCCTCGACAATCGCCCGATATGTTATGCTTGTCGATACCCCGGACACGTCGCAAGTCATTGCCGCCGCCGGACGCATATCACCAATAAAAACCGCCTCGAACCTTTCTTCCCGCTTGACTCCAACGCGCGATACGGTTCCTCCACTTCAATGCCAGCCCGCTACCAGGACGACCACCGCCCTCGGTCGGGACGTCTTCGCTCGCACTCTCCACGCCGCCGCTCGCCTTCTCCTATGCGTCGACGGCCCGCGCCTAACGAGGAGGAAAACTAGACGACGCAGCTCCTGAGGCAAGAACTGCGCAAGTTTCAGTTTGCCCAAGTCCTCATTTGTCACCTACTAATGTTATTGATGTGTTCGTCGAAAATATCCCTACTGTCGCTCTTATAGATACCGGTGCAGCTGTTTCTGTTATAGACGCTGGAATTTGCCACTCAATTCGTAAGGTTACGACGCCTTTCTCCGGATTATCGCTTCGCACAGCCAGTGCTCAACCTGCCTGTTCAACCGACCGCAGTGTGTACAGCCCACGTGACAATTCAGGACGTTCTGTATACGATAGAGTTCATGGTTATTTCATCGTGCTCCCATAATATTATTTTGGCATGGGACTTTTTGTCGCGTCATAACGCCGTAATCGACTGTGCTAGGGCTGAGGTTGAATTTTGCTCACTGGATGACCAAGCGTCCGTCGACACCCAGTCTGCCGCTAAACTTGTCGTTAGCGATGACACCTACATCCCTCCATGCTCTTTTGCGTTCGTGCCAGTTTCATGCAGCGCCATATTAAAAGGCACGGTCTTCTTCACACCATCTCCAATATTCGTCACCCGAAGAGCCCTCCCCCTGCATTTTGCTGCTCTAGATCTTGTAGAAGGCTAAACCACAAGGCCAATTTATAATCATGAGTCGTCGTCTTTATCCCTACTTTGTCCCTTGGCCACATCCAGACAATCAGTTCTTCCAGAATTATATCCGTCCCCGATGAGGTGCCTTCTACGTCTGTCTGTGAACTGGCTGTCGTCTCAGTGCCTGACTCAACATCGGCAAACATATTTCAACCATTCATCGCTGCAGATTTGACATCTTCGCAGCGTTCACAACTCCTAACCATTCTTGACAGCTACCGCCATTCTTTCGACGTTGAACAACCATCTCTCGGCCGTTCCTTAGCAGTAGAACACCACATCGACACTGGGTCCCACTCACCACTGCGACAACGACCATATCGCGTGTCCGCTACAGAACGCCGCGTCATTGCTGACCAAGTAGACGACATGCTTCGCAGAGGCGTCATTCGGCCTTCACAGAGCCCATGGGCGTCTCCGGTGGTTCTCGTCAAAAAGAAAGACTGTTCTATTCGTTTCTGTGTCGATTTCCGGTGATTGAACAAGATCAAGCTGAAGGATGTCTATTCACTAGCGCACATTGACGATGCTTTGGACAGTTTGCAGGGCGCCGAGTTCTTTTCCTCGTTAGAGTTTCGGACAGGCTACTGGCAGGTGCCTATGGCGGAGGCCGATCGCCCCAAAACCACTTTTGTCACGCCAGACGGTTTATATGAATTCACCGTCATGCCCTTCGGACTTTGCAATGCCCCTGCAACGTTCGAACGAATGATGGACAACCTCCTGCGTGGACTAAAATGGAAGATATGCTTGTGTTACCTCGACGATATCGTGGTCTTCGCCCCTAACTTTGACACACACTTACGTCGCCTTCAGCACGTCCTTACTTGCTTAACTAACGCCGGTTTGCAATTAAACCTCAAAAAATGACGATTTGGCGTGCGTCAACTGAACATTTTGGGCCACGTTGTTTCCAAGGAAGGCATCGTCCCGGATCCCGAGAAATTGCGAGCTGTTACGGTGTTTCCTAAACCTGCCACCATCAAAGAACTTCGAAGTTTCATCGGCTTGTGTTCGTATTTTCGGCGATTCATCCGAAACTTCGCGTCTGTTATATCACCTCTCACGCAACTTCTCAGCAGCTGTAAAGACCTGTTATCGTGGTCCCCTGCCTGCGACGACGCTTTCACCACCTTGCGACGGCTTCCCACGACGCCACCCATTCTACGCCATTTCGATCCTGAAGCTCCAACTGAAATCCTCACCGACGCCAGTGGTGTAGGCCTGCGTGCTGTGCTCGCACAGCGTAAACCGGAACATCAGGAATACGTCGTGGCATACGCTAGTCGCACACTTACCAAGGCTGAGAGCAACTACAGCGTCACAGAAAAGGAGTGCTTGGCCATTGTGTGGGCCCTTGGAAAGTTTCGCCCATATCTATATGGTCGTTCTTTTGACGTCGTGACCGATCACCACGCGCTGTGCTGGCTTTCGACGTTAAAAGACCCACCTGGCCGCCTCGCTCACTGGGCGTTGAAAATTCAAGATTACGGCATAGGCGTGGTTTATCGGTCAGGACGGAGGCATGCTGACGCCGACGCCCCGTTCCCCCCTGTCCCAGAATGCCACAGCTGACTCCGCTTGCGATTCCACATTGTCATCGCTTGACTTTGACACCATTGCTATCGAACAACGCAATGACCCGTGGACTGCGTCTCTCCTCAATCATCTCTCCAACACTTTTGAACTCCCAAAGACGCGAACTCTTCGGCGCCAAGTTCCACATTTCTCGATACGTGACACGCTTCTCTATCGACGCAACTACGCACCAGAGGGACGCAAGTGGCTGCTCGTCGTTTCACGAACCCTGAGGTCGCAGATTTGTTCCTCTTTCCACGCTGACCCACAATGTGGCCACGCAGGAGTCTTCAAGACCTACGAAAGGCTTCGACATCGCTACTACTGGCGTGGTATGTATACCTTCGTCCGCTCATGTGCCGAATGTCAGCGCCGAAAATCTCCACCACACGCCTCCGCCGGTGAACTGCAGCCTTTACCATGCCCTTCCCGACCCTATGAACGGGTTGGAATAGATATTTATGGGCCACTTCCATTGACTCCGACTAGCCACAGGTGGATAATAGTTGCTATCGACCACCTAACGTGCTATGCTGAGACCGCTGCTCTTCAAACGGCTACAGCACAGCAGGTTGCCACTTTCCTACTACGTCATTTTGTGTTGCGTCATGGAGGCCCTCAAGAGCTCCTCAGTGACCGCGGCCGCACATTCTTGTCCGAGGTCATTGAAAAATTGCTCGCTGAGTGTGCTATTGTACATCGCACAGTACCGCTTACCACCCTCAAACCAATGGGGCTACCGAGCGCTTCAATCGTACTCTCGGCGACATGCTATCTATGTATGCGACACCTGACCAATCTAACTGGGACTTAGTCCTCCCATTCATTACATACGCCTATAATACGGCAACGCAAGCGACAACGGGCTTCTCCCCTTTTTACCTCCTCTACGGCCGTCACCCCTCCCACCCCATTGACACCATTTTGTCCTATTGACCGGACGCGTCCGAGTGCCTACCGATCTTGGACGCCGCCAGACACGCAGAAGAATGCCGCCAGTTAGCTCGTCGCTTTATCTGCGATGACCAAAACAGGCAAAAGGCAATTCATGATGCCCAGACCTCAACTCCCGTTTTTCTTCCGGGTGCTCTTGTATGGCTGTCAGTGCCGCATCGCACACCTGGGCTCTCTTTCAAACTTCTGCCAAAGTACGATGGGCCATATCGTATTCTCGAACAAACTTCGCCAGTAAAATACCTCATTGAGCCTCTTACGCCACCCTCAGACTTGCGACGTCGCAACCGCGAGGTTGTACACGTCCGGAGGCTCAAGCAGTACCACGGTTCAACGCCGCCTGCACTGCAGGACTAAGTCGCCAGGATGGCTCTTTTTTTTTCCGTGGGGCCATTGTAAAGAAGAGGAACTACTCCGGCGCAGAGGCAGCAGCATCGAGTGTGCAGTAGTGGCTCCAGCTCGGAAATTGCGGCTGGTGCATCGCCTTCCAAGCATCAACCTTTCTGCTTAATAAATCTTCTTTGTAATATATATATATATATATATATATATATATATATATATATATATATATATATATATATATATATATATATATATATATATATATATATATATATATATATATATATATATATATATATATATTGACGCGTGTGTACTGGTGGACCAAAACGACGATAAGGGGACTTGGCGGACACCAGGTAGTGAAGCTCTGGCTGATTGAAGATAAAGAAGGCGATCTTGCTGTTCGGCCGCTGAGAGTCGCTGTGTCAACGTTTATCTGCCTTTGGTTCGCGCTGTACCGCGACACTGGTGGAAGTGCTGGGACGCAACCCTACCTAATGCACCATACTCCGACTGAGAGCCGTTCATCTAGCTCGGACGCATTGTCAACCATTGCAACTCCCGTGCACCAGTTCAGTCGGCGGCTGATAGGCCTCGCTCCAGAGTTTACGCCACTGATCTCCACTAGGGTGCTGGATGGCGCTTCGAGCTCTCCGGCGTGAACCGACAGATGATGTGGAAAGAAAATGGGCAACCTTTCTAAGCTGTAGAAGGAATGTATCCCTTCTGATCAATGAAAAGATTAGAAGGAAAGGAGCTCAGTGGCTCGCAGAAGTACATAAAAAAGATAGAAAGGCAGCTGCGAAATTTTGGAACCATCTAAACTCCCTAAGAAATGAGACGAGCCTAGAGCAGAACTTTATAACTACAGCCCAAGGTGCTAGGCTAGAAGGGGACGAAGCTATTGAATATATAAGAACAAGGGTGACAGAAAAATTTCAACAAAGAAGTACTTTATGCACCACAATAGACAAAGACGAATCAAGTGGTGCAATGGCTCCATTTTCACAACAAGAGTGGGAAAGGGCTGAGAAAAGGGTTCCTAGTAGTACATCAACAGGCCCAGATGGCATTCCAATTAGGCTGATAAAAACATTAGGTCCGAAGTCTAAGCAGGCTCTGAGAGAGGCAGTGAGTACAGTAATAATCGATGGTGAAGTTCCCGATGGATGGAAACTTAGCAGGATGAGCATGATCTATAAAGGAAAGGAGGACAAAGCTGACATAAACAACTACCGTCCTATAACAGTGACATCAGTGGTCTACAGGCTGGCGATGCAGATTATAAAGGAAAGACTGCAGGCGTGGATAGAGGATGAGGGGGTGCTGGGAAACTGCAGAATGGGTTTCGGAAACACAGGAGGTTGGAAGACAATCTGTTCTCATTGACGCAGTGCATCGAAATAGCAGAAAAAGAACACAGGCCCTGTGGCTAGCATATTTGGATATCAAGGGAGCGTACGATAGCGTGGTTCAAGAGGAATTGTGGGGAATACTGGACACACTAGGCGTGGAACATGTAGTCACTAATCTTTTAAAGGGTGTCTATAAAGGTAACAAGGTAGTTATAAAGTGGGAAAAACAGGTATCCAAGCCTGCAGAGGTAAAACGGGGGCTTAGGCAGGGGTGCCCCCTGTCACCTTTATTATTCATGATGTACCTACAAGGATTAGAGGCAAAATTAGAGGGAAGTGGACTGGGCTTCAACCTCTCTTTAGTCAAACAAGGAAAACCTATTGGTCAGGCAATACCAGCATTAATGTACGCAGATTATATAGTGCTAATGGCCAACAACAAGGAAGATTTGCAGAGATTGATGGACATCTGCGGTAATGAGGGAGATAGGTTAGATTTTAGATTCAGTAGGGAAAAATCAGCAGTCATGATTTTCAATGACAACGAAGGTAGTGAGCTTAGAATACAGGAGGTCACGCTAGAGATAACAGATAAATACAAATACTTGGGCGTATGGATAAGCAATGGGACCGAGTATCTGAGGGAACACGAAATATACGTGACGACTAAAGGTAACAGGAATGCAGCAGTCATGAAAAATAGGGCACTGTGGAATTACAATAGGTATGATGTTGTGAGAGGAATATGGAAAGGGGTCATGGTTCCTGGGCTGACGTTCGGCAATGCGGTCTTGTGCATGAGATCAGAAGTTCAAGCAAGATTAGAAATTAAGCAACGTGGAATAGGTAGGCTTGCTTTAGGAGCTCACGGGAATACACCAAATCAGGGAGTACAAGGTGATATGGGATGGACATCATTTGATGGCAGGGAAGCTAGCAGCAAGATAAAATTTGAGAAGCGATTGAGAGAAATGGGGGAAGAGCGTTGGGCTAGGAAGGTTTTCAGCTACTTGTACATGAAGAATGTCGATACAAAAAGGAGGAAGCGAACCAGGAAGTTGACTGGTAAATACTTAGAAAACAGCAGGTGGCCAAAGCAAAAGGAACTATCGGTTAAGAAAAAAGTGAAGGAAACGGAGACTGACATGTGGAGAATGGGCATGATTAAGAAGTCCGCACTAGAGATCTATCGAACTTTTAAGCAGGAAATTGCCAAGGAAAGGATCTATGATAATACTCGGGGTAGTTCTCTACTGTTTGAGGCCAGGACGGGAGTTCTGCGAACCAAGACATATCGGGCCAAATACGAAGGGGTCGACACAGTATGCAGTGCGTGTGGAGAGGAAGAAGAAACTGCTGAACACTTGATAATGTTCTGTAAAGGGCTTCACCCTATAATTCAGGATGATGGCGCAGAGTTTTTCAAAGCACTGGGATTTAGGGACAGCGAAGGCAAAATAGACTTTAAGCGGGTAGACTTAACTAGAAGGAGGTTATCTGATTGGTGGCTAAAGTCAAGGCATGAGTGAAATTTAAACCCTTCACTGCGAAGTACGAATCCTCAACTTCATTATTTAAAGGGAAAAAAAAGATAAATGTAATGGTTAGTTCACTAAGTATCACGGCTAGGTGGCGTTAGCCGCCGCCCGATCTAAAGGGTACGGCCACATCCATCCATCCATCCATCCATCGTGCGGCCGCCGGAAGTTCGAGCGCTCGTCCCGGAAGTCGGACAAATGGCCGCCGTTCCAGCATAGCGCGTGCTACGTATGGGCTGGTTTCGCGCGCATTCCGATAAAAATGCCTGCTTGTTGCGCCGTCAACTGCACCAGCAGACCAGAAAAGTCGTCTGGGAAGACGTTCCACTTGTAAGTATTACAATATTCTGTGCGACGTGCGTGATACGCAGCTAAACGCAAACGTCATATCAGTGTCGTTGTTAAGCTGTGGCTCTTGTTACGCAGGTTCCCACGCTCTAAGCCGGATTTATACCGGCGTTGGGTGGTAAACTTAAGAAGGGACAAATGGACTCCATCCCCAGGTAGCAGACTCTGCAGTGACCCTTTTACTGACAACTGTTTTGACAGAACGGGCGCACGAACTCGGCTACAGCCTGACGCCGTGCCCACCTTGTTTTCTTTCCCGAAGCACCTGGAAAAGGTATAGTACGACATCTCGGCATTTTGGTAAAGCGGCCCAGAAAAAAAAAAGCATACTGTTCGGCCATCGCAGTTCGCTCGTTTAGCGTTCGTATAACTACCCCTACAGTTGATGCTACGTTTATTAGACACTGAAATCGCCTGAATGGGCGCTACCTTCTTTCGTAGTTCATCTGCTGAGTCCCTTTAAAAATGACGCCCTACAAATTAGCTCGGAGCACAATAAAATCTACATGTAGCTGTGAGAAGCTGTGGTTGAGGAATTGTTTGGCAGACTTACTCTGAAAACCATGTACTGTAAGCAATGAAACGGAATTAGAAAAATATGTCCATTACGTTACAAAGCGCGAGGTCTTGAATTATAAGTGCCCAATTTTTTCTTTCAATTTCTGAAATGCTCCTATCTGCGTTATATATCTCAGTGGTGCTATGATAGCTGTCTAAGATGCTAGTGGTATAATTCAGAAACTGCTAGACTGCTATAATATGCTTGACGCCAGCATATTTTTTTACTTACAGCATTTTGCACTCGCAGTAATAAATAAGCATAACTGTGAATGAAACACGGCTGTTTCAGAGGACTGCTGAGAGAAAGCCGCCTAAGCAGAGAACTGCCATTGTGGATGTGACCCCAGTGGAACAGCCAAACGACAACACTCCAGCCACGGTGCAAGAGAACTCAGCCCATGCAAGTTGCCTTTTTTTGTACTACGCTGCCCGAGTGCAGCTACTTGGTCCGTCCTCGGTTGAATGTAACTAGTCCGATGTTAGTCAGGCCACTTTCTTGCGATCTCGTGGTAACCAACACGATAACTTTGTATACATTATGCACACCAGGATAGCATCCAATTTGAATCAAGTTAGTAGTCCTGGTATGTTCTGCAGTCATAGCAGAACATTGGTTTTATTCATGGCTGCAGCACTAGTTTTTCTAATCCAGGAAAAATATTGAAATTCCTGTCTGATGTGGCATTTCTCTAGTGCACCGGTAAATGAAGGGGACAAAGTTAATTTCTAAACTCCCCTGTGCACCTGGTTGCTTATTTTCTGCGTTAAACCACGTAAGCTACGAACAGATGCCTGCTTTACAAAGACTGTCATATGATGACTGGTTTTTGTGAAAGGTGTCTTTTTCGACAGCTTTAACTTTCACTGTTTTGTTTTCAGGTCGCCGAGCACAGCTATGCAGTCCTTGACACGCCAAAAACATTGAAAAGGAAACTGGATGCTTGCACAGATTCAGCGGCTACAGTGAAAAGAAAGCTGAAGCTCAGCCTTGAACGAGAACGTCGGTTAAGAAGGAAGGTCAGCTCATTTAATGAAATAATCGATGACCTCAAGCACAAGCAGCTCATTTCAGAAGATGCCTCGGCAATGCTTGAAAGGTGCTTCACGGGGATCCCCTTGGAAGTTACGAAACGGTTGCTCAAGCAAACATCCCGTGAAGGCGACAAGTCGTCTGTTAAGTTAGGCCGAGAATAATATTCTCCTGCACTGCGTGCATTTGCACTCACGCTACAGTTTTACTCGACAAAGGCATATAACTATGTCAGAGAAACATTTCAATGTTTCTTGCCACATCCATCGACTCTAACTAAATGGTATAGCTCCATTAACGGAGAACCTGGATTCACAAGCGAAGCAATCAACGCCATCCGAGCAAAAGCCAATGAGGCTAAGAAGAACAACAAACAGCTTCTCTGCAACCTTGTTGTTGATGAAATGGCCATTAGAAAGCACCTTGAATGGGACGGCAAAAAATTTCGAGGCTACGTGGATATTGGCAATGAAGTGGACGATGACAGTACCGCAGTTGCGTCTGAAGCCCTTGTTTTCATGCTCGTATCTCTGGACTCCCACTGGAAGGTACCGTGTGGCTATTTTTTGATCAATGGTCCTTCAGGAAAAAAGCGTGCGAACATTGTGAAGCTCTGTCTGACAAAGTTGCATGAGACAGGAGTGCACGTGACATCATTGACATGTGATGGTCTCCGTTGTAACTTTACAATGTTCAAAAACCTGGGGGCTTCCGTTGAAGATGCATCAGCGATGTCAACATCCCTCCCTCACTCTGTAACACAAGAAAAGGTGTACTGCCTTTTAGACGCATGTCACAAGGTCAAGTTAGTTAGAAATGCTCTTTCTGCTCTTGGGTGCCTCAGGGACGCATCAGGCGCATCGGTGAGCTGGGACTACATTGTCCAGCTACAAGAACTTCAAGAAAAAGAAGGCCTGCATGGAGCAACAAAACTACGTGCTGCACACATTCAGTGGCAGAAACAGAAGATGAAAGTCAACCTTGCTGTCCAGACTTTAAGCACTAGTGTGGCTGACGCCATAGATTTTTGTCGTGAAGACTTGCAACTCTCACAGTTCAAAAATTCAGAAGGAACTGTGAAATTTATTCGAATGTTCGATAATTTGTTTGATTTCCTCAATTCACGCAACCCAGTGGCCAATGGTTTCAAAGCGCCGCTCCGACCTAGCAACAAGGGAACCTGGATGAACTTCTTCGAAGAAGTCAAGGAGTACATTCGGGGGCTGACTGACGGATCAGGTGTTCCCATTTTCAGGACGCCCAGAAGAACTCCATTTCTAGGATTTCTGGCGACCATTGAAAGTGTCATCGGTCTGGCATCCGCGCTCCTCCTCTCGGACAATGCTCCACTCCGTTACTTTCTTACTTACAAGCTTTCACAAGACCACATTGAACTGTTCTTTGCCGCTGTGCGTTCTAAAGAGGGCTGGAATAACAATCCCACAGTCTCACAATTTGTGGCGGCATACAAGCGACTTGTCACACACAACCAGGTGAAGGGTGGGCGAAGGAACTGTGAGTCTCTTGACAATACGCGCATACTGTACGTGAGCAGTCAGTTTTGTTCCAACGATGAGCTCGACATGGCCACCGCAAAGCGAAGCGGCACACAAGACCTCATGCAAGGCAGAGACCTACCCGACGAGAGAGAGCTGGATGTCATAGTTGAGGATCTCCCTGCACTGTCTCCGTACCTTGGAAACGTCGTTGGTTACATCGCAGGGTTTGTTTGCCGAATGGCCAAACGTAAAATACCTTGCGCAGTATGCTACTCGGCCACCATTGCCGAGACACGTGGTTCGGCACTCCTGAACAGAAAAAACCGTGGAGGTTTTCCAAGCCGTCTTCATCGACAACGTACATCTGTCAGCTGACTGAAAAAGCTGTTCGACTGCAGGAGAAGGTTCACGACGGAGGCCTTCCAAAAAAGAATGCAGCTGACACTGTGACAGCCAAGGTTATGGCAGAACTTTCGGGAGTGCTGAGCACGAACAAGCTCTATCCGGAACTGCATGGCCATATGTTCGAATCGGCAGTTGACTCTAACCACTTTGTGCGTCTTGTTAAATGTGTCATCGGCTGCTACGTGAAGATCAGGATGCAACATGCCGCGAAGCAAGCTACTGCAAAGATAACAGGACCAAACATCCGCAAGCGACTTGCAAAGTTGATTATTTTCAGTCACCAGTGAAGTGACGTGACGTGGCATTTCTTAAGTGCTTCAAGCGACTTGCAGAGTTGATTATTTTCAGTCACCAGTGAAGTGACGTGACGTGTCAGTTCTTAAGTGCTTCAAGCGACTTGCAGAGTTGATTATTTTCAGTCACCAGTGAAGTGACGTGACGTGGCAGTTCTTAAGTGCTTCAAGCGACTTGCAGAGTTGATTAGGCACTGCATTGTCAGTAACAAGGACACGTGCACAAACGTTCTGAGTAAATGAGTTTTTCGTACAATTGCAGGCCTCTCAATTCGAATGAAGCAGTCCCACGCGTCCTCCTTTATCATTCTTTAAGGGTTACACTAAAATGTCCAATTGAAGCCGTAACCACTAGGCAAATCTAAATCTGGATAGACCAGTTTGCATTAGGCACTGCGTGTGCGCAATGGGTGGGTGTCCCTGAAAACTAGCAATAAATGTGTTCATAAGCTAGAAATTTTCTTTCAAGAGAAAGGGCGATACCTTTTGTCAGGCAATGATGAGAAAGCGCGTTTTAAAAGAATTTACTTTGACCTGCTGGTTACACACATATGCTTGAATTCATATTGTAAAGGGTTCCGATGTACTAACCTTCAAAGGTAAAACAGGAGCAAGCTGCGCACAGCCATTTCAGGATTTTTTTTTTTTTTTTGGCTGGCACGTAGCAAACATCAAATCGGTTATTCTGTTTCAGGCAGCTTCCTCCGCGTTGTTATCGAACTCGCTTAGCTAGTTGATTTTCCGATAATCCAAGGCCTTTCACGGCTGTTGATTTATTGTTTTTGACTAACACAAGCCCCTTCATGACTGTTAATTTATTGTAAGACGTGCATCCTAACACGAATCATAAAGTCCACTCGCCAGCATAAATCCCGTTCCAGCTGCGTCGTCTCCTCTCGAACCGATATACCTAAGTGACATTTTCGTTCTCCTTCGCAATTATTAACTGCTTCATATTAACGTCGCATGTTTCGGTATAGCATAAGTTGTGATCTGAACGCGATGTGTATCACCAAAATGCAATTAAGTGAGAACAAAATGCAAAATGCGTCAATGGGAACGCTGATCAGCGGTTGAGAAGCGTAGCAGACGCTCAACTTCCGGGACGAGCCATTGAACTTCCGGTGGCCGTGCGCGCGCCAGGCCGCGACAGCGGCGAAGCGCCATCCAGCAACCCTAGTGGAGATCAGTGGTTCACGCCTTCCACGGAACATCGCAAGTACCGATTACCTCTCCAAATGGCCAACGCCAGTCCGCAACTGGCGCCCCAAGGCCCCCCGCCAACACAGCCTTCACACGTAACCATCTTTCAACCGCTGGTTCCCTATCACTTTACTGGCGGCGCCCATGAAGACGTGGACGACTGGCTTGAGCACTACGAGCGTGTCACCAAGATTAATCTGTGGCCTGAACAAGAAAAGCTCTCACGCGCCTATTTCTACCTTGACGGCGGTGCGAAAATTTGGTATGAGAACAGAGAAGCCAGTCTGTTAACTTGGGGCGACTTCAGACAACAGCTTGTCGATACGTCTACCAATGTCGATCGACGCGACCGTGCGCAGCAGCTGTTGGAGCTACGGGTTCAAAAACCCAATGAAAGCGTTACTATGTTTGCTCCTCTTTTTCGTCAAGCTGACCCGAACATGAGTGAAGATAGGAAGTTGAGCTACCTCATGCGCGGCGTTAAGGAGCAATTTTTCGCCGGGCTACTGCGCCACCCTTCAAGTACCGTAGTTGACTTCATCAAGGAGGCTACGGCTATCGAGCGGGCGCTCCATCAACGATGCAGGCAGTATCATAGAATGTCTAGCAGCGCCCCAATCAATGCTGCCGCCATAGCTGAGGATCAGAGCTCCCTGCGAGACCTCATTAAGGGAGATTGTTCGCGAAGAACTGCAAAAGTTCTGGGATTCAGTTTCTCAAACCCCCGTTGCGTCCGTCGCTGAACTGGTACGCGACGAAATCCGCCACGCATTTTCTACCGCTGGTCCTGGTGACGAGCACCGTCCCATGAGCTATGCCGATGCTCTGCGACGTTCACCATCTGGTACATCGCCGCCATATCACCCAGTGCCGACGGCCCCTTGGTCACCGCGGCAAGAGCAGACCCTGAGCCGACCGCCAAGCCAACCGACGTACCACCAGGCGTCCACAGCAGCACCATGGACATCGTCGCAAGAAGGGAGGCTCAGACGCCCACCGCTCCGAAGAACAGACGCATGGCGCACAATCGATCGGCGTCCACTATGCTTTAACTGCGGAGGTGCAGGTCCTATTGCCCGTCATTGCTGGCACCGCAGTGATTCGTTCCGCCCTCTTCGAACATGGTCTGACGATCTACGTGCGAACGAAGAATACATACCACACCGGGAGGATGCCTCTTTCCATGGAGCCCGTTCTCAATTTTACGAATACCGTACTTCTGACGAGGAGGCAATACCTACCCGCCAGCCAGGTTTGGGATGTCAATCCCGCTCTCCTTCTCCCGCTTATTTACCATCGTCACATTGACGTACCTCCGCGGACCTTAACGCAAGAAGGTCACCCAGCCCGCGACGGAGAAACTGAGGGCGGCGACCTCCGGGGGTAAGGTTGCAGGCCATGAAGATAACGACAAAAAGCCCCCATTACACGACGCTGTAAATCCGACAAGACGTGAGAGCGACGACATTGTGACCGCTGACCTGACTGTTTTTCTTGACGGCCAGAAAGTAACAGCCTTAGTCGACACCAGTGCCGACTTTTCTATTATCAGTCAGGACCTCGCCATCCGCCTCAAGAAAGTGAAGACACCGTGGACAAGCCCTCAAATAAGGACAGCAGGCGGTCAGTTATTGATGCCCTCTGAAAGATGCACAAAGAGAATTGACATAGGAGGTTATTCTTTCGTTGCGTCGTTCTCGCCGCATGCTGCAAGGATCTAATTATTGGTATGGACTTCTTACGAGAGTACGGCGCCGCAATCAATATCTCAGACAGTTTGATTACATACCGCAACAGTTCGGGCGCACCTGGTTGTACACAGGCGCGACCAAACCGATTGCGTCTAACTGATGACGATGTGGTTCTCCCTCCTCGGTCATGCACGCTTGTTTCTGTGGCAGCCGCTGTCCAGTTTGACGGCGAAGGAGTAGCAGACCGAATAACCCCACTCCTCTTCACACACAGCATTTCCGTCGCAAGAGGTATTGTCAGTGTCGCCACTGGACGCACGGACTTGCTTCTGACAAATTTTAGTGATAAGCGCCGGCACCTTCCAAAAAGCATCGCCGTCGCTTACTTCGACGATATCACAGACGCAGAAGGCTGCTTGGCAGTAGTCGACGAGGCGCCAAAACTTAATTCGACACCAGTTCTTGACGTTAGCACTACTTTGCCTAAGAACGAGCGAAAGAGGCTTCTTGAGCTACTGGCCGTATTCAAAGACTGCTTTTCGACAACATCAAGAGTTGGCCGCACGCCTCTAACCAAGCATCGGAAAATTACCGAGGACATGGCGAGACCGATTCACCCCTATCCCCTATCGCGTCGCTGCAAATGAACGCGAAGTGATACAAGAGCAAGTCGACAAAATGCTAGAAGATGACGTCATTCAGCCCTCAAAAAGCCCCTGGGCGTCACCTGTAGTCCTCGTTAAAAAAAAGATGGCAGCCTGCGCTTCTGTGTAGATTACGGAAAACTCTATCAGGTGACAAAGAGAGATGTGTATATACTTCCTCGTATAGATGACTCTCTCGACAGACTTCGACATGCTCGTTACTATTCATCGATGGACTTAAGGAGTGGGTATTGGCAAATCGAGGTACACTCAAGAGACCGCGAGAAGACTGCTTTTGTGACACCAGATGGCTTATATGAATTTAAAGTCTTGCCCTTTGGTTTATGTTCAGTGCCTGCTACCTTTCAAAGACTTATGGATACCGTACTTTTTGGGTTGAAGAGGAAAACCTGCTTGGTCTACCTTGATGATGTCGTAGTTTTCGCCGCAACATTTGACCAGCACCTTAAAAGACTTGAGGCAGTTTTACAAGCCATACGGACTGCGGGCTTGACGTTGAAGCCTGAAAAGTGCCACTCTTGCTATGAAGAGCTACAATTTCTTGGCCACGTTGTCAGTCACGCAGGCGTTCGTCCTGATCCTGAAAAGATCGCAGCTGTTGCACAGTTCCCGGTGCCGAGTGATAAGAAGGCTGTCCGACAATTCCTCGGACTATGTGCATATTATAGGCGATTCATCGCGGACTTCGCACGCATCGCATCACCGTTGACCCACCTCACGAGAGAAGACGTTGCTTTCCAATGGAGCAACGAAGAGGAAGCTGCTTTTAAGAACCTCTGCCAGCGACTACAGATGCCTTCAGTACTTGCCCACTTTGATCAGAAAGCCCTAACGATGCTACACACTGATGCCAGCAATATTGGTTTGGGAGCTGTGCTTGTGCAGCTGCAAGAGGGCACAGAAAGAGTAATCGCCTATGCAAGCCGAACACTAATACGCGCCGAGACCAATTACTCCACGACTGAGAAGGAATGCCTCACCGTGGTATGGGCGGTCACAAAATTTCGTCCGTATTTATACGGCCGCCCTTTCAAAGTCATCAGCGACCACCACTCACTGTGTTGGTTGACAAATCTTAAAGATCCTACCGTGAGATTAGCACGTTGGAGTCTCAGGCTGCAGGAGTACGATATGACTGTCATACACAAGTCAGGAAAGCGCCACATGGACGCCGACAGTCTATCCCGCTCACCCATTGAATCGGCAACTCTATCCGATGAGGAGGAAACAGCATTTCTCGGTGTGCTTGACTCAACCGCTATTGCACAGCAACAACGTGGCGACCCCGAGTTACTTGCCCTAATTAATTACCTGGAGGGAAGATCTCAGAAGGCACGAACTGTTTTCGTAAGAGCGCTGTCATCATTTTGCTTACGAAGCAGAGTACTATACAAAAGAAACTTCTCTTCGACAGGATCTGCGTATTTGCTCGTCATCCCAGCAGGCCTTCGCTCCGAAGTACTCGAAGCATGCCACAACGAGGTGACCTCAGGCCACTTAGGTTACACAAGAACGTTGGCCAGAGTACGGCAGCACTACTTCTGGCCAAGACTGACCATAGCCGTAAAACACCATGTTCGTACTTGCCTCGACTGCCAGCGACGGAAGTCACCGCCGACTAACAGCTGGCCTCCTGCAGCCCGTGCAGGTCTCAAGAACACCATTCGACCAGATTGGTATGGATATTTTGGGCCCACTTCCTACTTCTACTGCTGGGAACCGCTGGTTTATTGTCGCGACTTACCCGTTATGCTGAAACAAAGGCTATCCAGAGAGGTACAGCAGCGGAGGTGGCACAATTTTTCATCGAGAATGTTGTCCTGCGGCATGGTGCACCAAGCGTCGTAATCACAGACAGAGGAACCGCATTTACGGCAGCTCTTTTGGAACAAGTCCTCATGCTGAGTGGAACAACCCATCGTAAGACCACCGCCTACCACCCGCAAACGAACGGGCTTACAGAGCGTCTGAACAAAACAATTGAAGACATGCTTTCAATGTACGTAGACGTCGAACACATAAATTGGGAAGAAATCTTGCCATATATCACGTTTGCATACAACAGTGCCAAGCAAGAAACCACCCAGATGACCCCGTTAATCCTAATTCACGGAAAGGAAGTACGAACCATGTTAGATGCGATGCTAGCGCACGAATGCGACGACATCGAACCGGACGCCGAGATGTTTACAGAACGAGCGGAAGAAGCAAGACAACTAGCACGCCTGCGAATCCAGCAACAACAAGAGTACGACGCAAGCCGCTACAATTCTCGCCGCAGAACAGTCGTTTACCAGACCGGCGACAGAGTATGGGTTTGGACGCCCATACGGAAACGAGGACTCTCTGAAAAGCTCCTAAGGAGATACTTTGGGCCATATCTAGTACTGCGACCACTGAGCGATGTTACTTACGAGGTCGTCCCGACAGTTCATATAGTACGAGGCTTCGCCAGCACCATCCTGAACTAGTTCACATTGTGCGCATGAAGCCTTATGAAAGGTAGTGACTGCGCAAGAAACTTCTTAAAGAACAGACAAAAAAACTGCACTACTGGTTTAGCACCGGGGCGATGCTCATTAAGAGGGGGGGGGGGGGGCAAATGACGCGTGTGTACTGGTGGACCAAAACGACGATAAGGGGATTTGGCTGACACCAGCTAGTGGAGCTCTGGCTGATTGAAGATAAAGAAGGGGATCTTGCTGTTCGGCTGCTGAGAGTCGTTGTGTCAGCATTTATCTGCCTTTGGTTCGCGCTGTACCGCGACAATATATTAATGAGATCTAACAGACAGTAATGCCAAGGAATGTACAGGGGAAGTTGTTCGAAACAATAGAATGTAAATACGAAGAAAGGTGGGTGAAAAAATAACCAGCCGTGACCAGGAATCGAACCTACGACCTTCGAATACCGCGTTCGATGCTCTAACCACTGAGCTACCACAGCGGCCTTCTCTCCATCCACTTTTTGGGGTTTATATGTGAATTTAGAAGTAGGAGTGTCAGTCAGCGTCATCTATAAGCCAAGCGACGAGTGTGAAACACTCTTTTATGCGCGTGTTTGGCGTCACGTAGCACGTGAACTTATTACGAGCGGGCAGCTGATTAATAGTCCCTCGTATACACCTTATGGTTGTACACGAGAGACTATTATGCGCCAAACATGCGCATAAAAGAGTGTTTCACGCTCGTTGCTTGGCTTATAGATGGCGCTGACTGACACTCCGACTTCTAAATTCACATATAAACCCCAAAAAGTGGATGGAGGGAAGGCCGCTGTGGTAGCTCAGTGGTTAGAGCATCGAACCCGTGGAGCATCGTGCTCCCTAGAACATACTGTGCAAGGGCTACACAGAGTAATAATAGCGTTGGAAGGGAGCCCACGAAAAGTTTTTTTGCAATAATAAAAACTGTCATGATTTTTTTATTCTGAACGCTTACATAATGATGTTTGGGAAAAGAAATCTCATTTGTAAAACATATGGATTTGTTTGACATAGAATCAAACTTGATTTTTTCACTATTAGTGCTTTTTCCACACATGCACATAGTCCTGCTTCTATCTCAGCTTCCATTTCCCGATTGACGTTCGGTAATGCGGTCTTGTGCATGAAATCAGAAGTTCAAGCAAGATTGCAAATTAAATGTGGCAGGTAGCACACGGGAATACCCCAAATCAGGGGGTACAGGATACCAAGCCAAAATGAAACATCGGTTAAGAAGAAGGTGAAGGAAATAGAGAGGGACATGTGGAAGATGGAAATGCTTACAAAATCATCACTGCAGGGCTACCGAACTTTTAAGCAGGAAATTGCAAGGGAAAAAACCTACGATAATTCTCGGAGTAGTTCTCTGCTCTTCAAGGCCAGAATGGGAGTACAGTAAAAGCTCGTTACTTCGGATTTCACGGGACCGGAAAAACTGTCCGAATTAACCGAATGCCGAATTAACGAATGAACAGGGAAAACAACATTTAAAATCAAGCTGCAGAAGCATACCTTTATTTGTTGAAGTATTTTGTAATTGTCGTCTGCGTTTTCGCGCAGATTCCGGCTGACATCACAATTTTTCTTAACTGTTCCAAATGGCCAACAGCACGCAAGTTGTCGGGAGTGTTCAGGCAAGCGTCCCCTAATATTAACAGCGCCTCCGAGACTTCCCGTGAGGTGCGATGAGGTCGCGGCTGTATCTCCTCGCATGATTCTTCGTCGGAATCGTGGTCTTCATGGGCGCCCGTGACATCATTATTTATCTCTTGATCGGTCAGGAGACCACTTGTGGCGACACCATGATCAATCGCGATGTAGTCCTGAAAGGTCACATCTGTGGGAAGGACAGCATCGAATGTCGGGCAGTCATCGTCGGTGGACTCGGCTGACACCTCCTCGATGCCATCGTCAGCTACTGCTGCATGCTCGGGCCTCACAAAACCGCTGTGCCGAAAACAGTTGGCGATGAATTGCGGCGGAGTGTTTTTCCACACGTGGGCGATGATGTTCACTGCGCCGAGTAAGTCCACTTGATACAACTTTCCAGCTTCTGAGCATAGGATCATTCGCTCTAGCAGGTGCTTGCGGTACTTCGACTTCACGTAGTGAATGATACCCTGGTCCATCGGCTGAAGAGCAGACGTAGTGTTGGGCGGCAACAAAAAAAAACTACTTTGATGCTCTTCAGTTCGACTGTACAGTTATGGGCACTGCAGTTGTCAACAACCATAATTATCTTGCGGTCCTTCGACGTGAAGTGCCGGTCTAACTGCTGCAGCCAGCTGCGAAAAATGTCCGATGTCATTCATGCCTTCCTGTTCGCTGTGTACTCGACAGGAAGGCTTTTGACGTTCTTAAAACAACGTTGCTTAAGCGCCTTCCCGACGACAAGCAATGGCAAGCGCTCCGTGCCAGTCATATTGGCGGCAAGAAGCACAGTTATCCTTTGCTTGCACTTCTTGCCACCAATGCACGCGTCCCCTTTGAAAGTCACCGTCTTGTCGGGCAGAGCTCTGAACAATAGAGCAGTGTCATCTGCATTGAACACGTCACGTGGTTCATATGCGGCGATGTGCTCCAGCAGCTTCACATTACTCCACTCGGTAGTCACGCTTTCGTCAACACTGGCCTTTTCGCCGCACACACTCCTGAAGAAAAGCTCCCGTCTCTCTCGAAACCTCGCAAACCACCCTTCTGACGCTTTGAAAGATTCAATGTTCATCATTGCAGCGTACTTCTCACCTTGCGCCATGATGAGAGGTCTGCTCAAAGGCAGATGCGCGTTGCGACAGTCAGTAATCCACCGGAACAAAGCTTCTTCGATCTGAGGATGAGCTGCGGTTCGCAACCGCTTTTTAGAGGCATGAAACTTCTCGCTTTCGAAAGCTTGTCGAATCTGTTCATTTTTCACGTACGTTCCCAACGTGCTCCGCTTCACGTTGTACTTGGTCATAACCTGCTGCCGCGATTCGCTGTTCTTCAGTGCTACCAAAATTTCCACTTTAGTCGCAAAGTTCTTCGCGTCGTAGTTCTGCCGCTTTTTCGGCGTTGCCGTCACTGTAGCGTTGATGGTGGTGGCATGCAAATACAGTCACAATGGAAGAAAAAGATAACTCCGCAAGAAGAGATGGTTCCGACACGACAACACAAGGGAAAATGGCGTCGGAGACGCTGAGTGGAGAAGAAAGAAGACGCCGACGTTCGGTGACATTGCGATCGCCCCCACTAGTTGATGATGATGGCGATGCCACTCAAGTTTCGGTTTCACTCCAGTGGTGCCAGCGCTGCTTTATCACACTTTTGTGTAGCAGCAGCCGTCAGCATTTGTCCGAATTAAGCGGTGCGGAGCCGAATTCCGACGAAATAACCTAGGTTTGGTCCCATAGATTAACATGCACTTTGGCCGGGACCAATAGAGCCGTCCGAATTATCCAAATTTACGAATTAACGGGTGTCAAATTAACGAGCTTTTACTGTATTGCGGACCAAGACGTACCGAGTAAAATACGAAGGCACAGACACGGTATGTAGAGCGTGTGGAGAGGAGGAAGAAACAGCTGAACATTTGATAATGTTGTGTAGAGGGCTCGAAAATAATGGCGCCGAATTTTTCAAAGCATCGGGGTTTAGTAACAGTGAATGCAAAATAGACTTTAAGAGGGTAGAAATAACCAGAAGGAGGCCAACTTATTGGTGTCTACAATCGAAGCGCGAGTGAAATTCAATCCTTAAACACACCGTGATAGTACTTAACTTTATAGCTAGGTGGCCTGAGCCACCGCCCGATCTAAAGGCCACAGCCGTATACATCTATCCATCCATCTATCTCTCTCCATGATGTCTCTGGCACAAGCTTCTGAACCCCTTTTCACTCGAGCCTTCGCGACATAAGCGGTGTTTCAAATTTTAAACAGCACGTAAACACCCTACGCAGACAGCTTAGAAGACGGCATCGAGCCCATGCTGTCCGAGAAATAGAACTCGTCTTGACAGATATGGCTGTACCCTTGAGATCGGGCGGCGGCTAAGGCCACCTTGCCGGAATGCTTAGAGAACAAAACTACATTTATCTTTTCTTTCTCTTCAAATAGTGATGTTAAGGACTGGCGTTTGCAGTGATGGATTTAATTTTCACTCATGCCTTGATTGCAGCGACCAATCAGATAACCTCCTTCTAGTTATTATTACCCACCTAAAGACAATTGTGCCCTGTCTGTCCATAAACACCGATGCTTGGAAAAACTCTGCACCATCCTCCTGACCTGCAGGATGAAGCCTTTTACAGAACATTATCAAGTGTTCGGCAGTTTTCTCTTCCTCTCCACACGCACTGCATATCGTGCCTGATCCTTCGTATTTGGCCCGCAATAAGTTTTGTTTGTTCGTAATACTCCCGTCGTGGCCTAAAATAGTAGAAAACTACCCCGAGAAATATCATAGATCCTTTTTTCGCCATTTTCTGCTTAAAAGTTTGATAGATCTCGAGTGCCAACTTCTTAATCATGACAATTCTTCACACGTCGGTCGCCGGTTCCTTCACCTTCTTCTTAACCGACAGTTCTTCTTGGTTTGGTCCCTTGATCTTTTGGAAGTATTTACCCGTCAATTTTCTGGTTTGCTTCCTTCACTTTGTATCGATATTCCTCATGCACAAAGAGCTAAAAACCTTCCTAGCCCAATTCTCCTAGCTCCCCCATTTCTCTCAATCGCTCCTCAAATTTTATCTTGCTGCTAGCTTCCGTGCCCTCAAATGATTTCCATCCCATTTCTACTCTCTGATTTGGTGTATTCCCGTGAGCTCCTAAGGCAAGCCTACCTACTCCATGTTGCTTAATTTCTAACCTTGCTTGAACCTCTGATCTGATGCACAACACTGCATTGCTCAACGTCAGACCAAGAACCATCACCGCTTTCCAAATTGCTCTCACAACATCATCCCTATTGCAAATCCACAGTGCGCTATTTTTCATCACCACTGCAATCCTTTTACCCTTAGCCATTACGTATATTTCGTGTTCCCCTAGGTACTCGGTCATATTGCTTCTCCATACACCCAGATATTTGTATTTATCGGTTATCTCTGATGTGACCTCCTGTATCCTAAGCTCACTACCTTTATTATCATAAAAATCAAGACTGCTAATTTTTCCTTATTGAATCTCAAATCTAACATATCTCCTTCATTACCACAGATGTCTATCAATCCCTGCAAATCTTCCTTTATATTGGCCATTAGCACTATATATGCTGCGTACATCAGTGCTCGTAGTGCCTGTTCAATTAGTTTTCCTTGTTTGACGAAAGAGAGGCTGAAGCCAAGTCCACTCCACTCTCATTTGGCCTCTAATCCTTGTAGGTACATCCCGAATAACAAGGGTGACAGAGGACACCACTGCTTAAGCCCCTAATTCAACTCTGTCGACTCAATTACCCGTTTTTCCCATTTTATAACTACAATGTTACTTTTATAGATATGCTTTAAAAGATTAGTGACTCCATCTTCCACACTTAGTGCGCCCAGTATTCCCCACAAGTCCTCTTGAACCACGCTATCATGCGCTCCCTTGATATTTAAAAATGGCGGCCACCGGGGCATGTGTTCCTTTTGTGCTATTTCGATGCACTGCGTCAGTGAAAACAGATTGTGTTCCAACTTCCTGTGTTTCCAAAACCCATTCTGCAGTTACCCCAGCATCCCCTCTTTCCTTTATAATCAGCATCACCAGCCTGTAAACCACTAATGTCCCTGTTTTAAAACGGTAGTTGTTTATGTCGGCTTTGTCCTCACTGGTAGATCATGCTGGGCCTGCTAAGTTTCCTTCCACAAGATTGGTTTGCTCGTTGCCTTTCGATGTTTGCTTAGACTTGGCACCCAATTCCTTTATAAGCATAATTAGGATGCCATCAGGGCCTGTTGATGTACTACTAGGAACCCTTTTCTTAGCCCTTTCCCACTCTCGTTGTGAAAACGTAGCCACTGTACTACTTGATTCATCCTTGTCCGTTAAAGGGCATAAGGCACTTCCTTGTTAAAATTTTTCTGTCATCCTTGTTCTCACAAATTCAATAGCTTTGTCCCCTTCTATCCTAACACACTGAGCTGTAGTTATAAACTTGTGCTCTAGGCTTGTCTCATTATGTAGAGAGTTTTGATGGTTCTAAAATTTTACAGCTGTCTTTCTATTTTTTTATGTATTTCTACCAACCACTGAGCCCCCTTTCTTCTAATCTTTTCATTGATCAGAAGGGATGGCTCCCTTTTACAACTTAGAAAGATATCCCATTTTCTTTCAACATTATCTGTCGTTTCACCCCGCTGCTTAGTATGTCTGTGTTCCCTAGAGGCTTTCCAACGTTTTGCTCTCTTAACTTTCTCATTCCACAAACTCTTGGGTTTGTGTCTCCTTTATCGCAGTGGCTTGTCACTTGCCTTAGTAAGCTCTAGCCTAAACAGTCTAATTGAATTCTCGCACATCCACACTGTTTTCTAATCTTCAGTGATAACTTTCTCAATTTATTTAGTAGCTATTTCTATTTGCGTTTCTGAATAAATATTCTTCTGTAGTAGCTCATCTTGTCTCCTTTCCACTTTCATTGCTCATCCAAAACTTAGCTTGTCACATTTGTGATCACTGCCTAGACTTCTGGATCCACATTCATCTATGTGCATTCCCCTAAGGCTATCATAGATCCTATGCGACATCTGTGTGTAATCTATTGTCGACTGCAGCCTTCCTACCTCCCATATTATCTGCCCTTCACACTTCTCAGTACTGTTGCAAACGATCAAACCATGCCTTTCACACATAATCATCTTACCTGTTGGGTCAGTATACCCATCTATATCTTCTATGAGCGCATCCATATCTCTTAATATAATTATCTCACACTCTCCTCCTAATTCCTCAATGTTGTACCATTTTTCTTCAAATATGTAACCGTTTACTCTACGATCCATTTCCTTCAATTTTTGTTTCATTTACTTCTACTTGCCATAACAAGTGAACCAAGCATTCTCTTTTTATATGAAAGTTTCAAGCCTTCTAGGGGGCGCTCCAGGTAAGCAAGCGAGGAGGAAATGGGAGGGTGTCGCTACCTTAGAAACTTTTTTATCTAGAGACCTTAGGTAGGCTCTAATGTCCCATGCATTTTTGGTCATTTAGAGATACCATTTTCTCAGTGACTTAAACATTTATTTACACAATATATACATATTCTTTTTTAACTTCTCTATTCCTTTAAATGAAGCAGATATAGGAAATCTATATAACATTAAAATTTTGTGATTTTTTTCCCACTAACTTATGAGTTATTGGCATATCCAAAAATTCGTAACACAAAAACTGTAAGGTTCAGAAGTTCAATTCCGCTTCAGTATGCATTTACAAAGTATACAAGACAAAATAATCAACTGGTTATGTTGGAATACATAGGCAAGAATGGTGTCTAAGTAATAAAATACAAGATTTGGAAGTAATCGAGCTAAAGGTAAGAAAGCGACTGAAGAGTGATCAAACTTTGTCCCAAAACTTTTCAACTTTTTGATTTAGAAGCTGCAACCTTGGCAATCTTTACCAAAGTAAATGTTTCACTTTCGAGCCTCTCATATTACTTGGCTTCCTTATTTTGTGTAAGGTCATGCAGCCCTATCCGCAATGTATCATCGAGTGTGGTCAATGTTTTCTAGCAAATTGATTGTAGTTTGGGCAGATTTCAATCCTAACTATGTCAGAATTTCGGCTAGTGTGACACTACCATCATTAAATGCAAGGTCAATATTCAATGTCTCAATTCTTGAGATTCTAAACCTAAACAAAAGCAGCAAAGACTCTAAGAATCAAGTCCCATTCACTGACCGCTTATATCGGCACGGCGCTATCAGTCAAATTGCATCACAAATATTCGACATGTCCATTAGAGCACACCCATTGTTATCATGCACGTGATTCGCCTTGAAGAATGCTGAAAAGGCTGTGAGGTTCAACAATGAAAAGCATGCATGTCACAGGCATTTATTCACATTAACAAGAGAATTGTGTGGGTTGCCATGAAATTTGAACTTGCTGCTGACCTTGTTTACTCCCAACATCTAAGCTTATCAACAAGCACAAACACAAGGTGTAATAAAGCTAGAAGCAGAAAGTATTTGAACCGATGCACGTTCATGATGAAGTGTGAATATAATAACGCATAGAGTCTTCGAACTGCCTTGGAAGTTACCTAAAAATTTCTATACACTGCTGACTCTAGACAAGCAAGTTGGCTTTTGTACTTAAAGTTCTTTTTAAAGAGAAATAGACTGTACACACAGAGTGCACATGCGGGGCTTGTGCTACGATGAGTGTTCACTGAGTACTTCCTTTTGCAAAACTGGTTTTGAGCCACGAAAAATGCTGCTTAGGAAAACCATGAATGAAGAAAAATTGCATGAAGAGACACCCTTCTCAAATTGCAAAGTTTTTTTTTTTTAATTTTGCCCTACCCTGGGCCCTTATATATACTACGCCTACCACAAGCATCTATGCCCACAAGGGTTTATTTAATGGTTATAGACATTAGTCGTCGGGATAGAGGTGTATGACTGAGTGTCAACGTGGATGCATCCACATTAAGCAGTGTTGTAGCTGTGAAGCACCAATAGACCATCGCACAACCTCTCTTATATCAATTTAACAACACATATTCAATACACTACAAGACACAATACAGTACAATACATATTAACATGTAACAATACATCCTAATCTTGCATCAATGCAAATTGAACAAACTACTTCTGTAAGGCCATGTATTACCTTCGTGCTTTATCGATTGCTATGACAGAAAAATGAATCCCATTTTTTTTTTGTGATTTATCTCTAGCTTTCCACCAATTATGCTCTAGCCAACGCTTACTTATTTCCATTGCGGGTGTGTTCAGCTTTCCATTGTCATTCCTAAACCGGGGGCTTGTGCCCAAGCGCACATCTGGGTGTACATCTCCACATTAAATCAGAATATGCTTCGTCGTTTTCTTATCTTGCCCACAGTATTTCAATTGTTACTTTACTAAATCTTGCTTTATAACTACTTGTTCTAAGGCAACACGATCTTGCTTCAAACACTGAAGGTCCTTCCCTTAAATCATAAAATGCCTTCATCATTTCATTGTCGTCATTTTGGTAGTTACTCAGAACCAGTTTCTTCTCCATCGCTGGCATCCGGTAAATCCTGTCGGCCTCTCGGACTTTTCGTTTATTGCACTTTGATTCCATACCAGTTACAAGTGCTACCAGCCGTATATTTACTAATGAGTCTCCTAGTTCGTTTTCTTCAAAGTGTGACACCACTCTTCTCATACAAATAACAGAACACTTTTTCTGCCCATCTACTTTCTTTCATATTGCTTAGCCTCTCTCCAAACCTCGACTCACTGAGAAAGATCAACACTCCGCGACAACTTACACTTTTCCGCTAGGCGACACACGTAATGTGACGGCCGTAGCAACGGCGTGCAGCCAGCTTATTTAGGGGCCCATGGCTGCATATTCAAGTTTCAAGGCTTTTCCGCTAAGATGCGTGATATACCAGTGTTTTAACACGAGTTAAAAATATTCATTCAACTTAGCTCGCGAAAAGAATTTTTGAATTTGTCAATACACATGTAAATTCACTTTTAATTTCCACCAGAATACAATCACCCGTTCTGGCCGGTTGTATGTCCCTTTAAGAATGCGAATCATTTTTATTGCAGGCTTCACTTCCCTCACCGACAGTGGCTACACGTGCAAGTTCACATATTAATACATTTTTTTTAGTCTTTAAGGCAACGTACTGAGAGCAGATCAGAGCTTGAGTTTTCGAATAACCCTTTACGTGGCTGATTCGGAAGGCCAAATATAAGGAGCTTGGTGAACATCATTGGTTGATATTTGGGGTTTGACCAAAACCACATATGATTATGAGAGACCCCATAGTGAAGGTCTCAGGAAATTTTGACCACCTGGGGTTCTTTAATATGCACCCAAATCTAAGCACACAAGGCTACAGCATTTCCCCCTCCATAGAAAATGCGGTCGCCACAGTTGGAATCGGATCTCACAACCTGTGGGTTAGCAGCTGACTACAGACCACCGCGGCGGGGCATTGGTGAACATCAGATTGCTCGATTACAACCTTCTGTTGAGAACCGGTCACCGAGATACAAAGCTGCTCGACAGTCTCATCCCACAATAAACTGAGATTCCTATAAGTTTGCAACAACCACACCATTTCAGTGGCTTGACATACAAGCAATTCACAACTGTCCGTGGAAGCTTTCCAGTGACCTTTCCAAGGAAGCTAGATAGAAGCGTTTTATTGATAGGCGATATAATTCAGGCTGCCACGCTGGCTTCATTGGAGGTCTTCGTCATCGAACAGGTCGTCGAAGTCTGTAAAAAACAAGCAGAACTGCTAAGAGAGCACAACAAACCTCAAATTACATGATGATGTTGACGCCTCAAACAGGGCGTGTCACTCGAGTTCCAAGTTTCTAATACACCAGGTATCAATCAAAACAAAAACTGAATACGCAACTAATTCCCTTAACTGATCCTTTCTGTCCCTTAAGAGTGATTTCTGTTTCTTTTTTTTTTCAAATTTGCATGGAATTCTCGCAGTAACTTCCAATTAAAGAAAGAAGTGACATTATAGCTGTATTGTTGACGAAGACTAAATCCCTGCAATGTAAAAAAATTACAGGTTTACTCTGGCTACTGCAGCCATAATTCGATGGAGGTAAAATGCTAGTTTCATAGTGCAAATCCGTAGACTGAATTCCCAACCCAAGTGGTACAAATTCTGAGAGCCTTCACACCCGCGCTCCTGCTACTTGAATCATTGCTTTGGCCCACAAAACTAAATAAATAATAATAATACAGTAAAATCTTCTAGTAGGAAAACTCCAAGGGCCATAACAATTTCAGTGTTATAACCGCTGATTGCAATAGAAAACGTGTACTGAGCCGGTGGCATCACTGTGCGGAAGTGAATGAAACAAATTGGCGTGCTCCGCGCTGCAGCCCATTCATGAGCAGCGCCGTGTCAGGTTGTTAGCAGGGCTTCACGGTGTCGCATATGAATTACTGTGTCATAAAACTGTGCCAATAACAAACAGTAAGAACTACGCACCTGAAAACAAAGTTTTTCAGTTTTCCGGCATGACTATGCTTCAGAAACCAGCAGGAAGATATGGTGTACGCCACGGGAAGCGAGTGATCCAGTAGGCCCTTTAAAGAAGTACATGCTGTACTCTAGTTCGCTGAGAATTTACTCTCCACACAAGTTCACTAATATTTTCACCCCGCTGAAGAAACTGAAGGGCAGCCGGCGAAGTGATCTCGAGTTTGCAGTCTACAATTCAAGGGCAGAAAGCAATCAACAGATGCAGCAATTCTTCCTCGTATGCTACTCTTGTATTCCCGTCGCACCGCAGTTCGTAAACAGTAAAACTAAGAAGAAGTGTCGCATTCTAGAGAAAAAGCGACGCAAAACATCGGTAATTTTATCATTTAATCCCCATGCACAGACATGGTCCTTAAACGTATACTATCCGTGCAAGCGAAGCCAAGCAATGCTGTTTCAATGCGCTATGTGACAAATATCACAGGCAAAGCTTGCACGTTACAAGGTTATTCAAGGACTCATGCAGCCTAAGCAACGACTCTAAACATAGCTAAACTGAGTTCGTGGAATGGCCACGCATCACCAAGTGCTACACGTGCAGTTCCGCGAGCTTACGTGTAAACTGCGCTCATAGCAAGGGGTTGTCAACAACATGTCAGATATAAATGCCATCGTTTACTCTACAATAAGCATTAATCAGGCAAAATGACAAAAAATAATGAGCTGATGTGTGACGCCTGAATTTTTGGATGCTGAAGCACTTTCAAGTCTTGTTAATAAAATTGAATGCCTGAGAGTGCGTGAGCAGAAGCCTCCGCTGCTGACATGCAGAAGCACATTTTGAAAGTTAGCTTTGCCGCAGTACTACGGCACCGTGCGGTGAAGCATACTGCAAATTTAAAGGTGTGCTGGGGTTTTGGTGACGGCGTTATTGGCGGGCGTTCGGTAACTTGTATTTCTCGCTTTCTCATTTCTTTGCAAAGATTTCCGGTTCCGCTATTTCTCGGCATTGCCGCCCAAAAGCCATAATTCATTGTTCTCACCGATTATGCGCGATACAGGCATAGCTGTGAGTTATTTCATGATACAAAAGTTGATGGTGCAGCAGCTTCTGATTGTTATACTGTTGAGACCGGAACTGTGATAAGAGGTTACAATGTATGCCATACATTGTTATAAGCGGACTCGACTGTATCCACTCAGGCATATGTTTGTGTAAGAGGCTAGAATGAAGAGGTGTGAAAGGTACATGGGAAACTAGTCGCCAAAGTGCACCGTTGCCATAAGGGGCACTCCACGCATGGGCGTGTGGCGTTGTGCAGACGACGTACGGCGTAGCTTTGTTTATGCTTGAGAAACATCACTCGTGCTACTTTGAATGCAAAGCAACTCCTTGACTAGCCTGTGTAATGCTGCAAATTGGTTCCTCGGTATGAATGCGCCCCAACGCGCTCCCCTAGCCGCAGGTGTTGGAGCAGTGCCATGTAGGTCACGCCACAGCTATGCGTTGACGTCAGGCTCCCCTCGCAGTGGGCACTGACGTCGCCTTCTCCCTCGTCTGCCGCACGCTCCATGCAGCTGCCGCCTCGTCCGTTCGCCAGCAACACTTGCCGCTACCGCGGCTCACCACATTAAGGCGCGTTCAATCTATATAGAAAGGCACCGCACCAATTTTGGCCTGCTGGCTGACTTTAAGGGTGTCTTTTCTTTCGACATTGGCCTATGTTCACTACAAAGACACAAACAGTCCACCGGTGGTCTCTCGAAGACCCCGCCCGTGCCTTCTCGTGCTCAGTCTTTCGTTGGCCAATTCTGTAGTCACATTGGAGGCACTTGCCGTCACACCCACTAAGATTGCACACCTGTACATCACTTTGAGCCATCCTCACCGCTCTGCCATTGACCCGCTCCAACTACGCCGCGTAGCCCCCTTTGGTGAAGTGAAGAAAAGACTTCTGTTGGGTGCTCAAACTGCCTATTCAGATGCCGCTGAAGTTACGGACAGGGCATTGTTAACTCCCCCAGATTGCCTGCTTTGTGGTCATTTGAAGCAAAGACATGGAGAAAGTTTTCGCTCAGAACAGGTCTGTGGATGTGTTTTGCTGGTGTTTTCAGCCTGGCATCATGTTACACTACGATGAAATGCTGTATTTTGAGGCATCGACGGCGGTGGCCTAGTATGACCATGGGGTCTGGTGACTACATCGACGGGCGACTCATCGGCCGATGGTTTGCATCTGCCTCATGTCTTCGTCCGGGTCATGTCAGTGTAGTGTCTCTCTAGTGTAAACACGCCTTTACCGCGACCACCAACTTGTCGGTTCATGTACAATAAACCTGACGCACACTTAACGTATGCGATGAAACGTGGCTGTACGTGTCACTTCATTTCACCTTTTCAATCGCTCGCAATGATCGAGCGCACATCAAATGGTAACACTCTTTTGGCTCGTTTATCTGCGATGAGGCGCACCCCGGAAGACTATGCTCCTTCGCCCGCCGATACATTCACCAAAGCGTTTAGGCCTAACCCGGCGGCGGCAGGCGTTGCAAGGGTAAGCGCAGCTAATCAGTTTCCGAATGGCAGCACCGCAGCATTCGCGTTAGCGCCATTCACCTCGTGATGCAACCCATGCACAATGCTGCTGCTTCGCATACTATCAGGGTTGCTTTTGGGAAGATGGTGTAAATTTTTTGCGCGCTACACTTTAAAACGCTAATCTTGCAGAAAAATGTGTGCGGCACAGACAGAGACAGAAAAAGAAAGGGTAGTGGGGCGGATGCTGGGGGTTTGGACTGTTCAATTGTACGCGATGTTGCAAATGGTACTGCGCTGAGCAGCAATAAAGGCTGCAGAAAGATTTTCCTACAAATGTTTTTTTTTTTCCTCAGCCTGTGCAATATAAGCAGTTGACTTCACGCCCTTCTTTGAAAAATGGTGTTTGCATGCATTATCAAGCAGTAGGCAGCACTGTGCAGCACTATGTGTTAGTAATATCGTTCAATGCATGTTGGGCTTCTGTCTCAATATTTCGCGAATTATTGATATCACATACCTTGCGTATTCAATGGTTAAAAAGTTGCCTGCTCTCTCAATCTCATTACTATCCCCTGGCTGCTGGTCAGAACGTCCTGTGTATGCTTTGTCGGTAGAAAAAAAAAAGACAGTCCTTGATAAAAAGAGGACATTCGAACGTGAAGCAAGTTTCTTTGATCTGTGCAACAAAAACTTGTCTACAGAACACAGCACTTAGCCTACTCAGCTTTCTTTCATTGCATCGTTCATTTGGCTTCATAAGTAATTTCAGCGAGCTAGGAATTAAAAGCGTGTATTGGCCCGCGTCAACATGAAGACATGCTCCCTGCAATGGTCTTGTGGCATTTGCCCAATTTTTTTGCTACATGACTTCAACAAAGTGCGTGGAGATGAGCTGTATAAAAATGGTCAGTTTTTTTATCAAGCGAAGGAATTAAGTAGTACAGCCCACCTGACAAGTAATTCAGACCACCACGGCTCTACAAGCAAATGAGGAGTGCCATTCTCCTTTAATAAAGGGAAATGACATAAAGCAGCTTGCCTCAACATAAATTATGATGAGGCAAGCTCCTTTGTATAGTTCACACTTGATGCCACGAATCTGCTCCGTTGTCACATAGCCCACGATGTGACAGACAAGGCAAACACTACTTATTCAGCATTAACTCTTGGTATCATTTGAACCCACGTCTCAAACGGCCCTTTGCAACTGGTGCTCTGAAAAAAAAAAAAAAAAAGGCTTTTTCTGTCAACGACATATACCTATAAAGCTACGTGAATAGCTGATTTTAGAGTCTAATCAAATACCAATGGAATAGCATCAATACGAATAAATAGAATACAAACACGAATCAAATACTGTTCGAGTAGTAAGGCAACATTTTTTCAAACTGTTCTATGCATCAAGAATATTTAATCTGAAACAAAAAGTCATAGACATTAACAAAACGACTTTTATGTGAACTGAGGTAAGTTCATATAAGCAGTGACAAGTTATGAGAAAATTTGTTAACTGTGCACCGAAATACAGCAGTCAATTTAGAATTCAGGGAGATACTTTGTCGCAACTTTTCAAATGAAACTGAGACATAAAAATCAATAATACTTTGCTGAATTAACATTGTGAATTTCTTACATAGCAGGATGAAGATGACACCATCACTTGAGGACAACACTTAAGTTTTATATGAAAGCACCTTGACCTGTTATGAGCAGGAAATCGATCGTTCCTTAGACCATCTTATATGGTTCCATTTTTTTTAGCATAACAGAAAGCTTACCAGCCAGTATGTCTAGTGACAGGATGACTAGGTGGAAAACACAGCAAAACATTAGTCATTCGAATTTTTTCATCTACAGCGAATATGAAGTCGTATACTCATATGCTGCAAACAGTAAGTTTGAGAGTTGTTCCTGCTTGAGCGTGGTGGTTTACTGCGCATGTGTGCACTCTGCAAGCATGCGCCATGGCTCGACTTGGTCCACTAGCGGCCAGAGCGGCAATGCCGCTTCTTACCATGCAACTCTTTTAAAATTGTAAGCAGCGTAGAATTGAGCGGGCTGTATAATAATATACATGCCATAATTTTGGAGACTGTCGTGCAAGCCGGAATCAGGCTACACAACAGAAAAGTGATCGACTCCACATTTCATAATGTAGCTTAAATTCTCTTCCCCTAGGCTGTGCCACATGACAGTTTTTATTACTTTTAAGTACGACTTAAAAATGCAGGTCCCCCTCACAATGTGAAAAAAAATACGCTGGAATCAGTGACTATATTTTGCGGTCTTTTAATTTCTACTAAAATCTAATGACACCTCTTGGCCAGTTGTCGGTCTTTTTCCAAAGTTTTGAAAAGACCGACAACGAGACCAAATTGACCGACCATGGTGTGAAGGTCAATGCGGAGAGATGAACTTTTGGCTATGAGTAAGCATCTAGGCATTAAAGAAGAGGAAGGAATGGGCAGTACACCAATTGTAAGGCTGATCCTCAAAACGCCAGTGAGGAGGAGATTAAAAACGTGGTAAAGACTTTTGAGAAATAAAAAAGAGAAAGAGATGAAAAGGAGAAAGAAAGAGAAGAAAAGGAAAGAGAAAAACGTGAGTGAGATGACGAAGAGCGTGAGCGAGCACTCGACCTATTCGAACTATTGAAACAGAAAGTTGAGACAATGTGGCAGAAGATTCAGCCATCCATAAGTGTAGCCCACGAGAAGTGCAAGAAAAAAATAAATGAGGTGCAGTTTATAGCCGTAGATAAGGCTAGAACGTTTAAAGACAGCAGCAGGTTCGAAGATGAACCGAATGTGAGAGCTGCGAAAGATGCTGCGCTGAGTAGAGAAGCCAAAAAAGGCAAGAGCGAGTGCGACAAGAAGCTGTGCTAGTTAAATGCTAGCGAAACAGCTAGGATAGCTTTAAGAAAGCTGGTACAGACCTCAACTGTGGTTGTCACGATGGTGGATGCAAAAAATGTGGAAGTGATCAAGAACACCGGAGAAAGCTCAGTAGAAGCAGCGAAAGAGAGTGAGAGTAACAGCACAGTTGCAGACAGCTCTCAGGAAGGCGAGCGAGATTTTTCTAAAGGAAGCAGCTGTTTTGTTACGAAGTGTGTTAACCTGTCCAGCAGTCTCGAGCATGAAAAAGATTATTTTTTCGAAAATCATTTAGACTGCGTTGGTGAGATAGCTGACGAAAGCTACGAGAGAATTCTCAAGCTTGAGAAGCAAGCGTGAGGCTCAGAGACGAGTCGCAAGAAGTGGCGCAGACGCAAGAGACATCCGAGATCTGCGAGTGAGACAAAAGGCACTACCTGTGTTGAGGAAAGCTTGAAACATTTGAGCGTAGCAGGCAAAACAATGCGCATCGGCGTCAAAGTTGCTCTGCATGCGTCCAAGCCACGGGTCCAAAAGAAAAAGAACAACAGGTTTTTAGCGAATGGAATCGCGTGGAGAGCGCCAAGTCTTCCCATTGTTCTATCCACAGAACGTTGCAGGGTGCGCGTGAGTACAGGATTAGCACAGGTGAACCAGCCCGACAAAGCGACAGAGCCGAGAAATCACCGAAGCAGTGTGGCAGGTGGTGTAGAAGCACCCTTGAGGTCTAAAACCATCGATGACGCAACCCGGGGCCAATTTCCTATCGGTGCAGGAAAAGTCGTTCGCAAACGTCGTCGTAGAAGAGTGAAGCGTATGTGGGCGACATAGCAAGAAGTAGGAATCAAGCATCGGGGAAAAAGAAAAGAGGGTAGCTCATCGGCCACTTTGACGAAGAGGCCTTTGTGGCTTGAAGTAAGGCGCCAGTGTCAAAAAAGTAGGCCACAGCGCGCATCCCCGCGACGGAATGCAAGCCGGAGATTCAAAGCTTAGCGGGAACAGGAGTGTCAAAGGGATCCTAGAAGAAAAGCCACAATAGCTAAATACCGCCTGAGCGAGCCCAAAGAGGGCATGGCCACTTTTTTCCACGCATTGCTCGGGCTCCGCGAACCTGACAGAGGCAGGCTGAAATCGCGAATGATACATGACTGCACCGTTCAACTGGTAGCACAAACATGTCGTTGCTTCTGGTGTTCTCAAAATCCGCCAAGACCACGACCGCCGCGGGTACGATTGAAGAGTGAGGGACAGCTATAAGCTAGAGAACGCAGGATACAGGAATTTTCTTAGAAGCATGTTTGTTTGCTTATTGTTGGTTTAAAAGTAGTATTCCTATGTCATCACCACGGCTTGTTTATTAAGTTAGTTTCTCACTTCTATACTTTTTTGTAAACTTTGTAAGAATTTCGAGTAAGTTGTTAGGCATTATGCGGATGCAGTGACCCACATCAGTCAACCGACTGCATGCAATGAGTTTTTCTTTTATGTAAGAGCACAATAGTGGGGGATGAAGATTTGGTATGCCTGCTAGTTTTGAAAGTGCATTAGGGTTGTCAAGCGGAGCCAAAGTTTGTATGCTTTGTGCCCTTTGATGTAGCGCAAAGTTTTACACCGCCTTAAAAAAGTAAATGAGCATTTTTAAACAAGGTTTTAAAATAAAACCAAAAGCGGTTTTCGAAATGCTCACGTTTTAGAATCATTCGGTACAGGGTTTTTAGCGCAAAACTTACCCAAGTTTTAGCTCCTGACCTGTACGACGTAAAGTGTTATTTTCTTTGCATGTTGTTCTTTGTGAATATTTACGTTCAGATGTATGTTTAGTGTTGCCTAGGTTACAGCGATATGACCTATGGTTAGGTGTGTTAGTATGCTAGCACTCTTTGGATGAGAGTAAGATGTCGTGCTACGGTACAGAGCAAAGTCCTGTGCGTTCTTTGAAAACATGGGCTGACATGAGGCTACATTCAGCAAATGGGCGTGTTCGTATACGAGGTTTATTCATTTTGTTATTTTAGTGAGTGCTTGGGGATCATGTGATCTCTTGAGCTGAGAGCTGCGTTTTACAGAGTTGCGCTTTACCAAAAAGTGGATACTCTCGACTATGCCTGGAAAGTATGTATTGAGAGAATGAAGAGTGCACACAGATACCTAGTGTATAGAGTCTGGTAGCATTCGTGTGAAACCATTGTAGTTGGTTGTGTTTCATGAAGCTAGTCATGAAGTTAGATGTACAACTTTGTAGTGCGGATGGTAGGAAAAAAATAGTTTTGAAAGAGTGTGAATATGGTTATCTGGGGCCAAAACTCTATTTGCCTTTGTGTGCTTTTCACGCACGAAAAAATGTTTTATCTTTCGTAAGCATTTACACTTCCATGATTGTTGTAACTTTGGCAGAACAAAATTTTGGGTAATTGTAGAATAGAACTTGTTTGTGTTTCTTGAGAAGCCTGGAGGATTTTAAGCAAGTCCAATGTGCTTGACTGCAGCATGGTATTGTGTTGTGTAGTTCGTTTTGCTGTTGTCAGTCATTGTGAGGTGGTTTGGGAGTTGGTTTCAAGTTCACAGCAGAAGGTTACAAGACAGGCCATCGTCCTCGTCACCAGCCATTCTCTTCGTGCGCAGTGGTTGGGAGCGCTGGCCAGCCAAGATTTTCTGGGCGGCGGAAGAGCTGTTACTTTTGGCCCGGCACTTCATCTGGGCAGACGCCATTGTGCGTAAGCCAGCCTACTAGGGAGGCTTTCAACCCCATCAGCGCCCAGTCTGCAAGACAATGTCCTGTAGATGTTCCGGGTATCAGTGGGGTCTCAACAAAAGCTTTGCAAAACAAGCCTTTTGCTGAACGGGCTCGAACAGCGTGGGACGGCACCCCTGTGGCCGGTCTCATTAAGTCAACCTCTCGAGTCGGCTATTGCCGTCAGCGACTCGAAATTGTCACAAAAGCACCGTCAGTCCTAAAGCGTGGGAAGACGTCGAAGAAGCCCTCCCCAGGATTGAGCCTTTGGGCTGCCATGTTCGAGAGGGTGTCTGGAATCCGGTAGCTGACAGCAGCTATAGGCCGGTGCTGACATTCAGGTCCGCGGCCATCTCCCCGGAGGAGCGCAACTTTCCCTCCCCAAACTCTACCTCCTTGCCCTGCGGTGCCTTCACGGCGTGGACTGGGTGTGTCATTATGTGGTGCGCTTGTGCTACTATTCGACTTTTCTGCCCAGCCGAGTGGTGCAATTTCTGCACCCTTTCTGGTGAATGGACCACATAGACTTCGTCACGTGATTAGTGCCAAGAGTAGTGACCGCCTCCTTCGGACCTCTGTGTAAGGGCACGGCTGGCTATAAAAGCCGAAGCATTTTGTAAATGAGTGGAATCATGAGCTGAGTCATGAGCTGAATCATGAGCTGAATCTCTGCAGTACATAATGGGTAATCTTCTGGATCCCTGTACAGCTTCTATCTTTCATATATAATGTAAACAAATTTTCGTTCTTCCCTCTTACAAACGATTCTCCTCACTGGCAAAGAAAGGGTATGCGGACGGCGGTGGGGAGCCAGCTACCCAAAAGAAAACCCGCCACCTACTATCAACCTTAGGCCCTTAACAACTGGTGGCAGTGGTGGGATGCCATCATCAACTTTCTACCCTTTACAGTCCTCACAACGGTGTTCATGCAGTCCGAGACGCACCTGGTATGGTGATCCTTATCAATAGTGGCAAAAACACGAAACACGAAAGAGGCATACAGTTATTCAATACACACACAGAACCGCGCATGGTTTGAAAAACATTGGTGCTTGTTATGGCGAAAACGTATTGTTCTCAGAATGCATTAAAGTGGGTAATGTGTGTGCGTTGGTGGATAGAGCGTTGTGTCAGCAGCCAGGGAAAGGGAAAAGATGCGACTCCAAGCATGTCTACAAATATGTGCTTTATGCTACTGGCATAGTTTATGGCTTTCCACTATCTTGCGGCTGAAAACACATAGGCCAAACAGGCCGGTGAATTAATGTGCCCTTACAAAAGCATGAGCTGACACTATCAGGTGCTGCAATCCCATCTCATTTGGTAGCGCATTGTAGATCATGCGTATGTGTGCCCTACTTGCAGAAAACTTCCATGAAATAAAGACATGTGGATCAGCGCACGCATGATATAGCCGAAGCTTTTTTCATTAAATCCAATAACAAGTGCATAGGTCATCCATCTATCACCCCTCAAGATGAATAATATAACATCCTATTAGACTAGACATGAAGCGTGTTGTACTGAAACACAAGTGCCCATGCGCACAGTTTTGATGACTCATTATCTCCTATATGTCCTTTCTTTTTACAAATAAATTTCAGTTGAGTGTTCAGTGCTGTGTCCCTTCTCTGTCCGTACCTAACCCGTTGCGCTGTTAAATATTCCACGATGAACATACACGAACTTGCCCAACTCACAATTCTGCTTAAGATTAGACAGGTGGAAAGTAGAACAGTAAACAATTATGAAACATTGAAAAAACTAAAAGCAGTAATCACATTTTACAAACATGCACTATAAATGATGCATCAAGAAAGATATATCAAAATGCAATTAAAATATACAGAAATATGCAAAGATACAAATTAAGTGATGTTCTGAAGCTCAAAGAAGATATACAAGTACATACACACAATATATATACACACTGAAATGCATCAGAATATTAGGAAATATTTCAACAAGCAGTATTTAAAAAATATAAAAAAGAAAAATAGAGTGGTGAAAGATGCTTTACATAAACATTGTTTGCATAGCCAATGTTTACACAACACATGTTTAAATAACCAAGCCATGATAAAGATTCTCAAAGCAACCCTTTTCAAAGTTCTTTGATGAAACAAAATCGGGTGGTAAATTATTTTGCTGAATATTTGTTTGTGAAAAAAAAATAATTAAATATGTTACTCCAAGCTGTCTATGAAAGCAGGTTATGCACATGATGATTCCAAGAGGTGCGAGTGAGAAATCGCTATGCACATCTATGTGCCAAAAGTTTCACCTTACCATCATAAACTAACTGCATAAAATTTCAGTGTGCGATTCTGCGACAACATTCGAGCACAGGGATGTCATTTTCTTTCATAATTTTGTTGGAAAATCAGTCGATTTAAACTTAAAAAAATAAAATGTACAGAACGTCTTTCAATCATCCTAAAATTTTCAATTTGGAGTGAAGGGTGCCAAATCACTGATGAATATAAGGTGAAATATACACTTTGTATGTGGACACTCTTATTTTTAAGGGACTTTTATTTATATCAGTGATGCCAGAGTACACCAGCACTATCTTGTCCGAGAGCAAAATTTAAGCTCACCCGATCTTGTTGGCATATTAATTTTTTTTACAGAACGCAGTCACCCGTGAAAAATAAAACACTATTCAATTGATTATTCTAGCTTTTCAGCCTTTGTATACACAGCCCTACCTGCACCCTAAGTTGCAGTAAGGAATGAAACAATAATGTAAAGTTTTATTCGTTGTTTTAGGCCCTTTGTCTTAAGTGCTCACAAACGTACGATTCGCATACAGTAAAAACCATTGAGCACTGAAAAAAAATTTTAATGGCATCTCTGGTGGCATCGGCGCACAGAGGTACCTTCTCTGTGCACAAAGAAAACGAACGGCACTCGGCACACCTCCTTTTATATAGCCACCCTAGCTTGGGCACAAGCCCAGATAATGCCTTGTGTTTTAGGGACTGCAATGGAAAGCTGAATACGTCCGCAACACTAATTAATAAGAAATGGCTGCAGTATGTTTTTTTTTTTTTGGCCAAGCCCAGTAGCCCACATGTCCTCATCCCATTATTGATAGGATGCTCCTACCATCCATCAATCCATCCTGAAAGCCAGATCTGTGATATTAACTGTATTGATTTGTGTCTTAAATCTTTTCAACATACCAATTTTAATACGAAACTGGCAAAGAAAATACCCACTGAACAAGAAAAAACTTCTTACATATGTCTGCAACAAAGATTTAGAGGTATCCTAATGATAGTAACAATAATCCTATTATCATTTTGAAAAAGCATCACAGAATGCATCATTCCGCTATAGTAAAAAAGAAGCAAAAGTGAATTTACTATTTCAAGAATGATACAATTTTAATGCTCAATATAAATTCTAACAAGCTAACATGACAGCTGCGTCTGAAAGAACCTCAGGCAGTGAAATTTCATCCAGAGTCCCTCACTGTGCCGTATCTCATAATTCTATAGTCGTTGTGGCACCGGAAATTGTTATTATAGTCTATCCAGATATATCAAATTTGAAGGAGATAAATTGATAGTTCGATATATAAAATATACGAATTTAAAGCTTATATTAATGCACTGCAACTATAGAAATGTCTTTTGAAAATCATAAGCTTTAACACGACGATTCGCTAAGAGTATGCTTAAGAAAAGGTGACAAACTTTTTTGCAAGTTGCCGCACTTCATTTCTCATGAAAATAGTTTGTAGACTCGTCTTGCCTCTTGCATGCTATCCTGTTCATCAAGTCAGCCTCGTTATAAGAGCAGTAAAGCTTTCAAAATAAATTTAGCCCCGTCAGCCACAACAACGATAATTGACAGTGAGTGCCGGTGCACGTCCTGTAGCGCAGTGAAAGGTTTAGCGGCAGTGTTGGCATCTTCATTACCGCACGGGTCCACTTCAGTGGCACCGGCAACGTCAGCCATAATTATCAGCATCAATGTAGTCAGGAACAGTGACGTTGTCATCTGCACTAATGGAGACGCCTTTTGCATAGCGTTTTCTAAATTAAGCTAGAGGAGACTCTGGTGTTGGATTGTTCAGCGACCATGGGAATGATGGGCAGTACACGCTTTGCCTAATTTTCGTGCTTGGGCGCTTCAAACGCACTTGTGGCTTTGTTTATTGCTGTTTTGGTTTTGTTTCCAATAAGAGAACGAACCATTTTGAAATTTGTGACCTGATTTGAATAGGTAAGCTTAAAAGGTGTGGTGAAGTGCAACTGCAGAACTTGGCTGATTGTGGTGTCATGAAAAAGTAGCTCCAAGCCACTAGAACCCAAACGGAGCCAGAAGAATGAAAATAACACGAATTCATGTACTATGCATCATTCCCATGCTTGCTGAAGTGCCATGCATTCCAGAGCTCCCATAGACACTAGCGCCAGAGTTCGTTCCCGCTAGTGTATGCATAGCAAACTCTACGGCTTACTGCACTCCCATCTGAAGCGGCGCCTGGAAATACTAATAAGCAGCAAAATCCACTGAGTCACTGTACGCCGCTGTTACCTAAGATGCCCATTAGGTCATCTGTCAGGCTGTTACCAAAGCCCACGAGGAAACTGTGCATGGTGGTGCCTTCTTTGACATCGTTCCAAACACCAGTCATCATTTTTATCGCTACAAGTCACTCAAGGTTTAGTTCGACTGCCGTCGAAAGATTCAGCCATAATGAAGTGAAAACTACTGATGTGTACAAGCTGAAAGCTGTCCACAAACATCAAACGAAATGATTATATTATCCACCATCAGGCGTGCAATGGCCAAAAAAGAATTTGCAGCAATTTTTGAACGCAGAAAAATATTACTGTCGGAGCACTAAAATCTAAATTTGGAGCAAGTTACGGGAGAGCTTTTATAAAAAAGAACGCTTACATATATATATATATATATATGTGTGTGTGTGTGTGTGTGTGTGTGTCATGCTAGATGTGGGAAATGTGGCCTGGCTCATGCACCATGTTTATTCTATTTCACTTTTTCTTCATCGGCTTCTACCAACCATCGCTACCTTCTTACGTCACAGGATTGCCCCCAATTTGTTGATTGTGCCACAATCAACAAAATAACGAAAAGCAGAGTGTTAAAGCGAAAAATGTCAAATTGTGCACAAGTCCATTTCAGAAGGGAGTTCTTTAACTTGCACAAAAAATTAACAGCAGAGGAACGCAGTCTGGTCATATCTTGAGGAGCTCTGGTGGGCGAGGCTGACTGTGGGGTTCTGGAGAAGATAACCTCGGCCTGCACAACTGCACTGACAATGACACTGCATGAGCAGCTGCAAGGATTGAACAAGCTTGGAAGTACTTTATTTATTTATTTATTTACAGATACTGCAATCACCATTTGGTGATTTTAGCAGGGTGGTACATGAAGTTAGTCATGAACAAAGGGCAAGTACAATGACATATAATATACACAGGTTATACAATGTGTATAGGGCAAATACAAACTTCAACTGGCAATAACATACAATAAAAAATAGGAGACTACAATTATACAAGCATGTACAGTGGTATGTAATGCTATTTAGCAATTCAACTGGTTAGTGCACTTTCTAATTCCGAGGAAAACAATGCCAATGAGGGTGCTGAAACAATTGCATTAGTTAGTTTGTTCCGCTCGACTATGGTGTGAGGAAAAAATGAATACTTAAAGCAATTATTGCGTGTGGGAAAGGGGGTTATGGTGCGGTCATGTCTCTGCCTGGTAGAGTAGCCAGAAGAAAAAGAAAAAATATTGGCTATGTCTACTTGATATTGGCCGTTAATTAGTTGGTACAGAAACTTAAGCCTTGAGTTACGGTATCTTAATGATAAAGGTGAAAGTTGAGCTCTGCTTAATAGGTCAGTAACAGAATTCCTCGAAAAATTATTGTAGACAAAACGAACTGCTCTTTTTTGCACTTTTTCTAATTTGTTAATGTTAGTCTTAGTAAAAGGATCCCATATAATAGCGGCGTAATCTAATATTGGTAAAACAATTGATTTGTACGCTAAAAGACGGACAGAAGGAGTGGATAGTTTGAGAGCACGACATAGAAAAAACAGTTTGTAAGTTGCATTGGTCGTTACATGTGTAATGTGTTTGTTCCAGCAGAGATCATTCGATATGTAAAGCCGCAAGTACTTATAATTAGTGACTTCAGTCAAAAAGGTGTTGTTAGCATTGTATCTGAAATGCAAAGGTTTTTTCATGTGTGTAATTCGCATAAAAACAGTTTTATCAAAGTTAATGACCATCTGCCATTCCTCGCACCAGAAGGCTACTTTTTGAAATGCCTGATTTAACAGAAGTTGGTCGGATGTGCTATGAACCTCAGAGTACAAAACACAGTCATTTGCGTAAAGTTTCACTTTAACAGGAATTTGTTCTACAATATCATTAATGAACAAAAGAAACAGTAGAGGCCCTAGAACTGAGCCCTGGGGAACGCCAGAACCAACCATTACATATTTTGAGTTGCAATCGCGAAAAGAAACAAGTTGTTGTCGTTTAGTTAGGTAGAAAGAGAGCCAGCCCATTAACTTTTTGCTTTTAAGTATTTTCTCTAATTTAAAAAGTAATTTTTTGTGGGAAACCTTATCGAAGGCTTTGGCGAAGTCCATAAAAATAGCATCTAATTGTTTGCCGTGGTTAATACTTTTCGCAAAGTCATGTACGGTTTCAACTAGCTGAGTGCAGGTTGAAAAACCTTTTCTAAATCCGTGCTGATGTCTAGTTAAGGAATTGTGTTTGTTGAGAAACTCTACGATATGATTGTGTAATATATGTTCTAATATTTTGCAACATATTGAAGTTAATGAAATTGGTCTATAGTTACCGACCTGGTTTTTGTTTCCCTTTTTGTGTAATGGTTTAATTCGGGCAGTTATCCAATCATGCGGTAGTTCACCATCGAGTAATGATTTACAGAACAGCACGTACAAATACTTTGATGTCCATTCTGCATACCTTTTTAAAAAGTCATTGGGTATGCAATCAGGGCCAGGTGATTTTTTCGTGTCTAGTTTCAGTAACATGTTTAAGATACCCCTTTCCGAGATAACAACATCAGACATGGGAGGTAAGGAGACATCAAAAGTTGGCAAGGTACCATTGTCTTCAGTGTAAACAGATCTGAAGTGTTCATTAAAAAGGTTCGCGATTGATTCATGATCACTTATCTCTCTGCCATTGTCATCAAATATTTCGCATTCATTTGACTTAGGAGAAATTGTTCTCCAAAACTTCTCTGGCGATGAAGTAATGAAGCTAGGTAAGGACTCACCAAAGTAATGCTTTTTATCTGAAATAACCTTAAGTTTAATTTGAGATGTCAATTCTGCAATTCTTTCTTGACAACTGAAATCAGCACAATAAGTTTTACTTTTCTTTTTTAATCGCTTTACCTTCCTTCTCAATTTCAATGTCTCCCTAGTTATCCACAGGTTCTTGGTTCTGGGCTTTTTACACGTGGTTGGGACATAACGCTCAATGCTTTTGCTTACAATGCCCGTAAACTTAATCCAAAGATCATTTACACTATCATCACTATCGGCAAAATCATCAAAATGAAAATAAAGGATATCGAGTATCGACTCATCATCGGCTTTACGAAAGTTATAAAAAGTAGTCACATTGGGTTTTTCACAGACAGAAAGATTTGACACGGTTAGCACTACAGCAAGGTGATCGAAAATACCGGGAACAATGTCACAAACGCAATCATGTGTTATATTTCCAGAAACAAAGACAAGGTCTAGAATTGATTTCGAGCTGCCTTGAATCCTTGTGTAACTTTCAACTACCTGTGATAAATCATGTTGAAAGGCAATGTCTATCATGGTATCTGCGGAAGCATCGCAGTGACTAATGTGTGTCATTGTTGGCCAATCAACACCTGGCAGATTAAAGTACTTGTAGCATTTGAAGGTCAAATGTCGTAGGCATAGAATTCTGCATCGTAGGTGCTTTAATCTGAGTTGTGGCTGAGACAGAAGCAGTGCTTCCAGCCTGCGTGTGAGAGAACTGAAGTTGATGATGTGATGTCTGTGCTCCTGCATTGTACAAATGATAGGGTTCAGTCTGTTTTTTAGTTTTCTGTGGTGTTGTTTCCATTGATCGGATTGCAGGCGATGCCTTGATATCTGGTGCAGAAGACTTCGTTGGCATTTCTTTCTGCAAAGATGGCTCAGATGTTGACTTTCTCTTTCCTTTAGTTGGTGTCATTTCTGAGGACCATCCTTAAGCCGCATATGTGCTTGTGGTCTCATTTTAGTTTGTTGTTGTGCTAGTTGACGTAACTGTCGTAGTTGCTGAAGTTCTTTTTGTTCTTGATGACACTGCTCACGTTGCGGATTCTGACAAGGTGGTATTCCTTTAGTAACACGAGGCTGCTTTTCATTGAAACTTGATGTGACTACTAAATAGTTGGTAGTTGGGTTGTCCCGATTCTCGTGAGACAATAAAGACTGTGCACTAGAATTGACAGATCTTTGAAGGCTCTTGCGACACCGTTATTATTGAACGCTTCTGGCTCGCAGCAGGAGTTGATGCTTCCAAGCCTCCTGTGTTGTTCTGACTTTCATGTGGCTGGAAACTGGATGGCGACACCGCGACAGGCGTGCTTTCGCCGGATCTTAATTGGAATTGTCGGTCCGTCTGCGCAACTAAGCATGAATCTGTATTGAAGAAGCAGGGCTCGGTCGAGTATCCTACGAATTCTGCTGCTCTATTCCGACTGTAGCGAGCGTGTGAGATGAGAGGTGAGTGTTGTGAGGAACCGAACATTCACGCGATGGAAAACCAGAATGTGGGCCAAGTCTGCGAGATGAAGAGTACAATGTGCAGGGTGGTCGGTAACATGAGTCGTTATGTGCAGTGATGGCGTAAATGTGGTTTACATGCAGTACCAAAGCCCTGTGGAAGATTAACTCTTCGCGGCAACAGATCAGGTCGTGTTTCAGTGAGCGGATGCTTTGATTGGTCTTGTTGCATGAGCCTATTCATTTTTGGTGTTCCAACGTGTGAAGACTGCTTTTGACTGTGACGACTGAATGCAATTGTCTCCATATTGTTGGCATTAAATAAGTTCTTTATCATAGTTGTTAAAACAGGCGATCATCCCTTTGATCTTTTGCCAGGACTCGTTGTTCTTGAAGATGTGGGTGGGGCAAAATTACAATGCCTCCTCAGTGACGCAGTCCCTGAAGTTTGTGACCATCTCCCGTTTCATCCATGATGCAGCGGTAGCATGTCGTTCTAAGAGAAAAAAGAAGTCCTCTATGGGTCCCTCGTCCGCTCATTTCGAGTACTTCAGGATGTCGAAAAGGGTCAGTGATGCTGCCATGATGCTAGTCACTGCTTACAGTGGGGATTCGCTTCTGCAGTCCACATGCTGTCAAGGCGTCGTTTGAGGGCTTCGTTGATGAGTGGCAAAGTGGCAGCCAAGTGTAAACTTGTGACGCTATATGTGGGAAATGTGGCCTGGCTCATGCACTATGTTTATTAAAGTCTTTCTTGGGGACCTTCGACAAAAAAATCTTGGTCTCTGCCTGTTTGTCTGTCCGGCCAAACGATACCTCAAACGGCACAAAACAGCCAACCCCATTCTCAGCGCCCACCAATACTGCTCAAGGTTTAGAATTCATAGTTGTGCGATTGTCAATTAAAAGCAATTCTTGTGCATATCTGAGGCGCCATAACAACGCTTCGAAGTTTTGTATGTCTGTCTTTACACTAGAAGAGGCACACACAAAAACTCCAAGTAATGTAGCGTTTATGGCGCTGCGCTGACAGTGAAACGTGATGCTCAAAAAGGTGTTTCCAATGCTTTGCTATGACATCACGGTGGTGGCACCTGCCCGTCGATTTGCGTTCTACACCTTATCACCTCCGAGACTGGCGTGCATCTTTCTCCGCGGGCTGCACACCTTCGTTTTCGAAGATAACTGCCAGATGGCGCTTGTGTCTAACGTGCCTAACGGCTAGCATTTTTGGATATCAAGGGAGCGTACGATAGCGTGATTCAACAGGAATTGTGGGAAATACTGGACACACTAGGCGTGGAACATGTAGTCACTTATCTTTTAAAGGATATCTATAAAGGTAACAAGGTAGTTATAAAGTGGGAAAAACAGGTATCCAAGCCTGCAGAGGTAAAACGGGGGCTTAGGCAGGGGTGCCCCCTGTCACCCTTATTATTCATGAGGTACCTACAAGGATTAGAGGCAAAATTAGAGGGAAGTGGACTGGGCTTCAACCTCTCTTTAGTCAAACAAGGAAAACTTATTGATCAGGCACTACCAGCATTAATGTACGCAGATGATATAGTGCTATCGGCCAACAACAAGGAAGATTTGCAGAGATTGATGGACATCTGCGGGAATGAGGGAGATAGGTTAGATTTTAGATTCGGTAAGGAAAAATCAGCAGTCATGATTTTCAATGACAACGAAGGTAGTGGGTGAGCTTAGAATACAGGAGGTCACGCAAGAGATAACAAATAAATACAAATATCTGGGCGTATGGATAAGCAATGGGACCGAGTATCTGAGGGAACACGAAATATACGTGACGACTAAAGGTAACAGGAATGCAGCAGTCATGAAAAATAGGGCACTGTGGAATTACAATAGGTATGATGTTGTGAGAGGAATATGGAAAGGGGTCACGGTTCCTGGGCTGACATTCGGCAATGCGGTCTTGTGCATGAGATCAGAAGTTCAAGCAAGATTAGAAATTAAGCAACGTGGAATAGGTAAGCTTGCTTTAGGAGCTCACGGGAATACACCAAATCAGGGAGTACAAGGTGATATGAGATCGACATCATTTGAGGGCAGGGAAGCTAGCAGCAAGATAAAATTTGAGAAGCGATTGAGAGAAATGGGGGAAGAGCGTTGGGCTAGGAAGGTTTTCAGCTACTTGTACATGAAGAATGTCGATACAAAATGAAGGAAGCGAACAAGGAAGTTGACTGGTAAATACTTAGAAAACAGCAGGTGGCCAAACCAAAAAGAACTATCGGTTAAGAAGAAAGTGAAGGAAACGGAGACTGACATGTGGAGAATGGGCATGATTAAGAAGTCCGCACTAGAGATCTATCGAACTTTTAAGCAGGAAATTGCCAAGGAAAGGATCTATGATAATACTCGGGGTAGTTCTCTACTGTTTGAGGCCAGGACGGGAGTACTGCGAACCAAGACATATCGGGCCAAATACGAAGGGCTAGACACAGTATGCAGTGCGTGTGGAGAGGAAGAAGAAACTGCCGAACACTTGATAATTTTCTGTAAAGGGCTTCACCCTATAGTTCAGGATGGTGGCGCAGAGTTCTTCAAAGCACTGGGGTTTAGGGACCGGGAGGGCAAAATAAACTTTAAGCGGGTAGACTTAACTAGAAGTAGGTTATCTGATTGGTGGCTAATGTCAAGGCACGAGTGAAAATTAAACTCTTCACTGCAAAGTACGAATCCTCAAACTCACTTTTTAAGGGAAAAAAAATAAATATAGTTTTTGGTCCATTAGGTATTACGGCTTGGTGGCGCTAGCCACCGCCCGATCTAAAGGGTACAGCCACATCGATCCATCCATCCATACATCCTCAATGCGCTCGTTCGCCTCCGCTACCCGCTCGAGGCACTAAGTCAGCGCTTCCAGCCAATGTTCTTGCGCAGAATATCAAATAAACGTTTTTTCACTCTCTACAGGCACAAGACTATCGTTTTCGACTACATTTGCGGTGTAACATGCAGATTTGGAACCAATTTTTTCTATTCCACTTTTTCAACAGCCTTTACCAGACATCGCTACCTTCTATATATATATGAGATCTAACAGACAATAATGCCAAGGAAAGTATAGGGGAAGCTATTAGACCGAATCGCTATGTAAATGTGAAGAAAGAAAAGTGGGTAAAAAGATAACTTGCCGTGGGCAGGTTCGCCAAGGTTCCTGCCCACGGCAAGTTATCTTTTCACCCACTTTTCTTTCTTCGCATTTACATAACAATTCTGTCTAATACCTTCCCCATACTTTCCTTGGCATTGTTGTCTGTTATATTTCATTAACACTGTGTCAAAACACAGAAAAACGAACTTGTTTCTCTTATTCATTAACGAGGATTTCGTACTGACAGACTTGGTGTCTTAGGTTATATACGAGGGACTATTGGTCAGCTGCCAGCTTGTAATAGGTTCACGTGCTAGGTGAAGCCATACAGGCTCATAAACAGTGTGCCACACTCGCCGCTATGGTTACAGAGGGCGCTGACAGACACTCCCACGCTTAAGTTCACATATAAACCCAATAAAGTGGCTGGGAGGATAGCCGCCGCAGAAGCTCAGTGGTAGCGCATCAAACGCGTTACTCGATAGTCGTAGGTTCGGTTCCTGCCTACGGCACATTATCTTTTCACCCACTTTTCTTTCTTCGGATTTTCATAGCAATTCGGTCTAATATCTTCTCCTATACTTTCCTTGGCATTGCTGTCTATTAGATCTCATTATTATTGCATCAAAACAAGGAAAAACGAGCCCTTAAGTACACACTTCTTTCTCTTATATATATGAGTGTGACGTAAGAAGACAGTGACCTGTAGTACAAGATGAGAAGGAAGAAGTCAGAATAGAATAAACATGGGGTATAAGCCAGGCCACGTCTGCCATTTCTCATAGCGTCACACAAGTCGACCGGTAAGACCTGGCGGCTACTTCATCAACTGGCCATCATAATCGAACATTTCAGCAAGACGCAGTGACCTAACGTGAACCACAAGTACATCCCAACTCTACACCAAGACCAGCATCACGACAGCACCATCAGACCACCTTGACATCCCCAAGTACACCGGATCAGCGGACGACGAACCCGTACAGGACTGGTTCAACCTGTTCGAGCTCCACGCCGCCACTGCATCCTGGTCGGAACTGGAGATGATCACCAACTCCACTGACTTCATCTCAGATGAGGCATTCAAATTATACCTCACCCCCATCTTCAAGAACGATGAGTCTTGGAAAAAGATCAAAAATGATCACCTGTTTCAAAGAATACGATGAAGACCTGTCCATACCTCATGGGCTGAAGCCTTTTCAACTCGCCCATCACAGTTACGCGAGGTCTTCCCGCAGTAAGCATATTTCCCAAACAACACTTCAGAATAAATAGTCCATCATTGTACCATCATATCCCTCGTCCAAATACACGTCACGCATTACAACACCGAGTAGGGACTTGCACGTCGCAGTAGACAAGCTAATGCCACCGTATGCCGAAAGGAATGTAGACCATTTTGCCAAAAGACCGAACTTACGGTTGGATTACTTATGGTTGGAACTTACGGTTGAAGTTTATGGCACCATAAATAACACTCCAGGTGTTACTGAACAACCCGAATCACTTGATGCTTCGTGTGGCACACATAGCCCACACGGCTTCGGACGCGTGACGGCATTTAAGCGTGACAAGTTCATGAATCCTCACAATATCAGCCCACACCCAGATGTTCAAGACCAGAGTCTTTTAAAAGACATTGTCAGCTCAATTACACAGAAAAGAAAAAATAAACGTCAACAGAAGCACCTCAAGCCAGGCCTGCTGTGCTCTCATCTTCAAGTGATAACACACATGTGAGTCGAAGCGCTACAGCAGTTTCAAATCCACCAAAGCCGACGCATTGTGAACTTACAGAAACATTTACAATGTATGATGACACACAACCATCTGGGAAGCTTTCTCATCAGTCTGCCATGCTGCTTTTATCTCAAGAAAAGCCCTGCAGTACAGTATCCACTGCCGAATGTCTACTGATCACATCACCATGCAAAAAAAAGCAGACTGATGTTCCTGAGAGATACCCATCTGAGTAACTTTCGCAACAAAATGAGCGATTTCAACAAAGGCAAATCCATGAACCCCAGGAATTACAACGGCTACTTGAACAAGAACAACGATCAAGTGAAACTTCTTCACGAGTACACTTGTGGCTTAAAGGTCACAAGAGACCAACAGCAATTAAAGAAGTATAGACAAAGTCAATGCATAAGCCATCTTCGCAGAAAGCAACATCGACAAAATTTTCTGCACCAGTTCTCAAGGCCGTGTCTGCAATCCAACAAACTGAGAGAACGCCACAGAAAGTTACGAAAGAGACATGAAGCTACCCTGTATACAACGGAGAAAAAAAGACATCATCCATCAACCTTGGCTCTCACGCACGCCGACTAGAAGCAAAGCGTCTGTTGCCTTGACAGCGCTGAATCCGATGCCAAAGACATTCATCAATCCAATGCTACACAGATTTCAAGCCTTGTTCATTCCTCACAAGACCTCAAGTCGTGTCATCATCATTGCAGATGCGCTGGGTGGGGTTATGCTATCCCGGGCGCAACAGCCAGCCTTGTCCACCAGAGCTACCTTAGATATCATCATCATCATCATCAGTGTTTATTCAATCAACGTAATACAAAAACATGGTTACAAAAGTATTTGGACCATTAGCCTGTGTGGCTAGTCAGTGGTCCAATCTAGATATGACCGGACTGCTGCCCTCTGCTGTGAAGCTTTTGTGCGAGTTAAAAAACTCCCTTCTGAAATTGAACTACAGTGCATTTTGACATTCTTCACTTTATGCTTTTTGTTGATTTTGACGTGCACATTCTTTAGGGGGGAGGAGGAATCCTGTGACGTAGGAAGGCAGCGACATGTAGTAGAAGCAGAGATGGAAGAAGTCAGAATAGAATAAACATGGGGTATGAGCCAGGCCACGTCTGCCATTTATCATAGCATCCCACATCTATATATATATACACCGGAACACAGCGAGCTCAGTGCTTCCTGCCATGTTGAAAAGCGCGTGGCGTCATCTGTTGCAAGCACGGTGAAGCAACACTCAACTGCCAGGCGAGCAGACGCTCTGCAAATCAAACGCGAAACTTCACAACTCGTGTCTGGCTGTAAGGATGTTTCGCGCTATTCCTGTACTGGAAATTTATGCTGATTTTGTGTGAATTGTTGAGGAGACCTTCCTCGACAGTCCGGAATGTCTGCAGCACGCACATTGCAGACTACATAGGCACCTTCATCAGGTACGTACTATTGCGATTGAAAGAAACGCGAACAGCGAGAAGTGTTGCTTTCAACTCAGTCTAACTGCAGTAAGCCTTGGCTGTGACAAAGCCGAATTTGTGCTGTAAGCTGGCGTCAACGTAGCGCTAGAATCTGGTACTAACGTTCATGCACCCTATGTGTATTAATTGCCAGTCCTGCCGAGCACTCGGAACACACACACGCTCCAAAAGTGCCAGCCAGAACTAGATTTTAAAATGCTACGGTGACGCCGGTCGAAAACATCTGTAGATTTGCCTAGAACCAGTCAAGGCATGTCGATAGTAGGCCGTTGCAGTTGTACTAAACATGTGCAGTGAGTGCATTCCAGCGTGAGTTGTAATACGTATATTCTATTATTGACATACGGCCTGCGTAACAGTACGACAATAGTTTTGTGCCTCATGCTACAGGCGCACTGCATGCAAATCACGGCTGTAAACTCAAACAGCTGGAGTCGTGCTTGAATAAACGAAATAAGTGTACTTCTATACTTCACGGGGCTCGTAGTTTTTCTTGCTGATTGCGATTATATCCTAAGGCAGCGGAGCTCTGCGTTTTTCGTTGTGGATGAAAATCTGTGCTATCGCAAAACACCACACCGGCACGATTTCCACCATGCGCTGTGAACTTCACAGGCAGCGCTCAGCAATCTTTTCCTCTTGCGCTGGTTGTTGTCACATCAGATGACAGTGCAGTTGTACCCAGATGACATTTTCTAAGCGGGGGCAGCGTGAACAGGCATTTTTTCGCATTTTAAACTCCCAGAAACTCCCAGAGCCACTGCATTGCATGCTAGCGAGGCGCGCCTTGACAGTTGCAAACAAATTATGGAGTCTCTGGGAGCGAGGGTATATCGCCAAAGGCGCCTGGGAGCAAGATAAGCGTGCTCTCATCTATATATATATATATATATATAGGCAGGCATGGTGGTTGAGTGGCCGTAGCGTTGCATATAGTCTAGTAGATCCTCCGTGAGCGGTCACAACGTGGTTTATTTCGACGTTTCGGCCTAGAGTCTGGCCTTCATCAGGAATAAAGATACAGTTTGTCGATGCTCAGCTTTATTCAATCTCAAGATTGTATAAAGCTGAGCACCGACAAACTGTATCTTTATTCCTGATGAAGGCCAGACTCTAGGCCGAAACGTCGAAATAAACCACGTTGTGACCGCTCACGGAGGATCTACTAGAATATATATATATATATATATATATATATATATATATATATATATATATTCATGATGATATATAGTGTTTTCTGACGCAAGGGCCACGCTATGGCCAAAAAGCGCCAGTCCATGCAACAAAAGATTTGGGCTATGGGTATGATGAGTGGCTGTAAAGGGGCCTAATATTCCTCACTCTATAGGTGGGTAAACATACAGGGAATAAAATTATGAGAGTGAGATTAAATGTGCAGAGTGAAAACTAGTGGTCAATAGTTCCGATGATAAAGCTATGAAGAGATTATAGAGCACGAATGTCTCTCCGGCGTCCATGTCTCCAAGGGCTGCGAAACATGTGCTTTGTAATGCATATACAGCAGGAACAACCTCTTGTGATAGGCTGTTCTACAGATTACCAGGGTAGACCACATGGAAGTTGCGAACATCTTTTGAAAATGCGAATAATGAATGATGTTTCAAAAGTGGATCTCTACCGATGAACAACGCAGGGTGAAGAGGCATTTGTTCTCGGTAGGGTGTTGGAAAATGCTTTTTTCGAATAGGGTCTAATTAACCGCACTGTATCAAAATATGTAGGACACTAAGGGGTTCGCCACATTTCTCGCACATTGGTTGATCACCACCGGACATAAAGTGTGAGTGCGTACTATATGTGTGTTCGACACGTAACCGACTTCTGTACGGCTGTTTGTGATATTAGCGGTCAGTCACCAAGGTAAGGCTTAATTAAATGTAATTTATTATGTCCTTTTTCTTATGTATGCTGCCAGTAATCCCTCAGCTTTTTTTCTCAAAAAGATTTCAAGTCCATTACAGGGACCGCTACAGATGACTGCGGAGTGTTCGCATGGACAGATGTTCCGAGCTTATCTGCTAGTACATTTCCCTCAATTTCACGGTGTCCTGACACCCAGCATAACTACATGCTTTTTCGATGAGTAAATGGCACAGAAGAGAGGGTATAGTGAAACAATGACAGGATTTTTGTACTTTCTGATAGTTTTTAAAGCTTTTACAACCCTTAATGAATCCATGTATATGACTGCATTACTTATTTCTGATTCTTTAATGTGTTTTGCTGCCGCCCATATTGCATAAGCTTCAGCTGAAAAAATGCTTGTGTGAGAGTGGAGAATACCGACATTCAAAAAAGATGGGCCCACCCCAGGATAGGACACGCTCACGTGAGTCTTTCATGCACCAGTAAAAAATTCAGGATAGGTATATTTGTGTGCCAATTCGCAGAAGTGCATCTGAATGTGCAGGGGTGGGGCATGCTTTGTCACATTCATGAAAGATGTGTCACAACTTATAACCCGCCATGGCGAGGCGCATGAAGTAGGAGCCATTGCGCGGTGTTCGAGCAATGGGACACCCGTGTCCTCAGCTAGTGCTCGCACACGCAGCGAGAAGGGCGGTTTCAATGTGAGTCGGTTTTAAAAGAGCTGGGAGCTGGATGTGTCGTTTACAGCAGGGTATGTAGGATGGTCAGTCCTTGTGGTTATTTTTAAAAACAAATACATAAAAGACAGGTACAATCTTTGTATATGTAGCGACCATTCGTCTGAATCTGCGTAAAGGCTTTCCACGAGGCTTGTATGAAAAGCTCCTGTAGAAAGCTGAATGCCTAGATGATAGACAAAGTCCAGCATTTTCAATGTCGTTTTTGTTGCAGACTGGTACACTATCGCCCCATAGTCTAGACGCGTGCGAATAAGGCTTTTGTAGAGGCTCATCATACATTTTCTGTCGCTGCTCCAACTTGTGCGGGACAGCAGTTTTAAGATGTTCATTGTTTTCATGCATTTCTTTAATGTATTTAATGTGTGGTACAAATGTGAGCTGCGTGTCTATAATTATGCCTAAAAATTTTTGTTCGCTCTTGACAGCTACGCGCTCATCCTGCAACTCTATATGGGGATCAGGGTAGAGGCCTCTCTTCCTAGAGAACAGAACACAGGAGCTCTTTAGCGGATTCAGACTGAAACCATTCTCATCTGCTCATTTACAGAACTTCCGAGAGATTACAGGATTTAAAACCTGTCTGTAGGTCATCAACGTATGCTGAATAAAAGATGTTACGCAGAATGCACGATCGGAGGGAGTTCATTTTGACTACAAAGAGAGTACAAGGGAGGCCAATGCCCTGGGGTACTCCCGTTTCTTGCACAAACGGTCGTGACAACGCATTGCCCACTCCAACATGAAATGTACGATTGGACACATAATTTTCGATTACACTTAGCACATTACCTTGTATACCTAAATTTGAGAGGTCTCTCAATATTCCAAAACGCCACATTGTATAGTATGCCTTCTCCATGTCAAGAAAGAGAGATGGGAAAAACTGATTATGAATGAAAGCTTCGTGTATTTGCGCCTCTATGTGGATTAGATGGTCCATGATGGACCGACCCTCTCGGAATCCGCACTGATATTGGTCGAGGAGTTTGTTTGATTCCAGGAAATGTAATAATGAGCAGTTCATCATGTTTTCAAATAATTTGCAGAGACAGCTAGTTAGAGCACTAGGTCTGTAACTTGATACGGAAGATAGATCCTTGACCTGTTTAAAAATGGGTATTACTATGGCCTCTTTCCTCGCAGAGGTAATCTCGCCAGAAGCCCATATGGAGTTATATAGACAGAGGAGAGTTTTATGTGATTCATAAGGTAAGTGTTTCAGCATCTAATATATAACACGGCCACTGGCAAGCTTTCCCAGGAAACGAAGAACCTAATTAAGAAGCGTCAAATCATGAAAGTGTCAAGTACAACAGGCGAAATAGAACTGGCAGAGCTTTCGAAGTTGATTAATAGACGTAAAGTATGCGATGTAAGAAGGTGTAACATGGAGAGAATTGAACACGCTCTGAAAAACGGAGGAAGCTTCAAAGCAGTGAAGAGGAAACTTGGGATAGGCAAAAGTCGGATATATGCACTAAGGGACAAAGAAGGCAAAATAACTACCAATATGGATAGGATAAATAAAATAGCGGAGGAGTTTTACACAAATCTGTACAGTAGCCGCGAGAACCACGACCTTAATACTATAAGAACTAGCAGTAACCCAGATGACCCCACACCAGTAATGATAGAAGAAGTCAGAAAAGCTCTGGAGAGCATGCAAAGAGGCAAAGCTGCTGGTGAGGATCAGGTAACATCAGATCTGCTGAAAGATGGAGGACAGATTGTGGTAGAAAAACTAGCCACCCTGTTTACGAGGTGTCTCCTGACGGGAAGGGTACCAGAGTCTTGGAAGAACGCTAACATCATCTTAATACATAAGAAAGGAGATGACAAGGACTTGAAGAATTACAGGTTGATCAGCTTGCTCTCTGTAGTGTACAAGCTATTTACAAAGGTAATTGCTAACAGGGTAAAGAAAACATTAGAATTCAATCAACCAAAGGAACAAGCAGGATTTCGAACAGGCTACTCAACAATTGACCACATTCATACTATCAATCAGGTAATAGAGAAATGCTCAGAGTATAACCAACCACTATACATAGCCTTCATAGATTACGAGAAGGCGTTTGATTCAATAGAAATATCAGCCGTCATGCAGACACTGCGGAATCAGGGCGTAGATGAAGTATATATAAACATTCTGGAAGAAATCTACAGGGAATCAACTGCTACCATAGTGCTTCATAAAGAAAGCAACAGAATACCAATCAAGCAGGGTGTAAGGCAGGGGGACACAATCTCCCCAATGATATTTACCGTATGCTTACAGGAGGCTTTCAGAAGCCTAGATAAAAACAGTTAGGGATAAGAGTTAATGGAGAATACCTTAGTAACCTGCGCTTCGCCGATGACATTGCATTGCTGAGTAACTCAGGGGACGAATTGCAACTCATGATTACAGAGTTACACAAGGAGAGCAGAAAGGTGGGTCTTAAAATTAATCTGCAGAAAACAAAAGTAATGTACAACAACCTCGGAAAGGAACAGCGCTTCGAGATAGGTAATAGTGCACTTGAAGTTGTTAAGGACTATGTCTACTTAGGGCAGCTAATAACCGCAGAGCCTAACCACGAGATTGAAGTAACTAGAAGAATAAGAATGGGGTGGAGCACATTGGGCAAGCACTCTCAAATTATGACAGGTAGATTGCCATTATCTCTTAAGAGGAAGGTATATAACAGCTGTATCTTGCGGGTACTTAGCTACGGAGCAGAAACCTGGAGACTCACAAAGAGGGTTCAGCTTAAATTGAGGACGACGCAGCGAGCAATGGAAAGAAAAATGGTAGGTGTAACCTTGAGAGACAAGAAGAGAGTGGAGTGGATTAGGGGACAAACGGGAGTTAAGGATATCATAGTTGAAATAAAGAAGAGGAAATGGACATGGGCCGGGCATGTAGCGCGTAGACAGGATAACCGCTGGTCATTAAGAGTAACTAACTGGATTCCCAGAGAAGGAAAGCGGGTTAGGGGGAGACAGAAGGTTAGGTGGGCAGATGAAATTAAGAAGTTTGCGGGTATAAATTGGCAGTAGCAAGCACAGGACCGGGTTAACTGGCGGAACATGGGAGAGGCCTTTGTCCTGCAGTGGACGTAGCCAGGCTGATGATGATGATGATATAACACGGCTAGAGCCTGGGGCTGATTTGCTGCAGCAGTTTAGCGCTGCCTACAACTCAGCCAAGCGGAATGGTCTGTTGTATGGCTCATTTTTTCCACATTTCCGTTCACGTTTTTGCCTTTCTACACTCTCTTTGTACCGTTTAAATGTATCAGAATAATGCGATGGGCTGGACACGTGTTCAAAGTATGCTTTCAGGGAGTCTGCTTGGTCCTCAAGGCTGTTACCCTCAGTACCTACTAGAGGGAGTAAAGGTGCCTGCCGGCCTCTTATCCTATTTACTCTGTTCCAGACCTTAACTTCATCTGTATAGAAATTAATGCCTGACAAGAACTTGTGCCAGCTTTCCCTCCTAGCCTGTCGGCACATCCTTCACCCTTGGGACTTTACTTGTTTGAAATTGGTCAGAATCACTGCAGATGGATAGTCACACAGTAGACCCCACGCTATATTCTGCTTTTTGCGAGCATTCCTGCAGTGCTCGTTCCACCACGGGACACGACGTCTGCAGGGACCACATTTTCAAGCAGAGTCAATAATAAAAGCGGTAAAATACATAGCAGCACAGTCGATTCCTAGAGAGGAAATCTCTGCCCACGATATAGTACTAAGACTCTGGTACTCCTCCCAATCAGCTCTGTCTGCCTCCCAAGTTGGGGCCTGAGGTAGAAATTAATTTCTTCTGGCGTCTTCAGTAATATGGGAAAGTGATCGCTCCCTAAGGGGGTTTTTAATAACATCCCAATTAAAATCAGGTAAAAGGGTAGGAGAAACAGTGCTAAGATCAATGCACGAATACGTTTTGTTCGCCAGGCTAAAAAATGTTGGTTCTTTTTTATTTAACATGCATGCATCTGTAGAAAGAATAAAGTTTTCAATCAAGCGGCCTCCTGTATCACTCCCCGGGTCACCCCACAAAGGGCTGTGGGCATTAAAATCGCCAGGTACGATATATGGTTCAGGTAGTTGATTTATAAAAGACTGAAATTCTTGTTTTTGCAGCTGATAATGAGGAGAAATGTACACTGAGCAAATGGTAACAAGTTTCCCTAAGACAACAGCACGAATGGCCACTGCTTTGAGGGCCGTTGGTATATGCAAATCTTGACACGCTATGCATTTGTCTAATATAATAGCAATGCCACCTGATGATGTGATTGCATCATCTCGATCTTTGCAGAAGGTAATGTGGTCTGTAAGGAAATTCGCATGTTTTAGTTTCAGGTGCGTTTCTTGCACACACAGCACTTTTGGCGAGTGTTTGCGTAAAAGTTCTTGGACAACATCGAGATTTCTAAGCAGTCCTCTGACGTTCCATTGTATAATTGGTGTTTTCATATTGGGTGCAAAGTAGTGCTGTGTGTACGGGTTGGGAGTGAGTGACTTTACAAAGCCTTTAGGGGGCCCTGTAATTGGTGTTTTTTGTTTCTTGGAGCGGTCAAGAGGCTCTCGCCGCTCCTTCGGCGCAGTCTGCGCCGGTGGATCAGTGGTGTCCATCGCCTCAGGAGAAGCGCCAGACAGTCGTGTACGTGGGGTAGGCTTTGTCTTGGCAGACCAAGCGTTCGCCCCCATCGGACCAGAGGTCAAGGAGACCTCCTTAGTTTGTGTGCTGCCCTGGCTGCTGCCAGGGTTCGCAGGAGCCTTTGGTAAGACCGTGTTCAAAGAGGATGGAGCAGCCAGGGCTGCTTCTCCAGTGGGGTCTGCTGGCGGTTGCCTTGGCACGCCAGACGTCGTCCGGGGCTTCGCAGAAAACTGTAATGGTGCTGACCCCTCTTGCACCACTTCGGCGAATGACTTCTGTAGAAAAGTCCGCGTTGCCAGCGATCGGGCTTCCCTGACACTGACATTTTCTTAGAATTTAATTGTGAGAACTTTTTTCCCTTTTCCAGGCTGGGCATGAGCGAGAATAAGTGGGGTAGTCACCATCACAGTTCGTGCAATGGGCCTCAGCCTCAGACTTACAGTCATCAGAGTGCCCTATCGTGGCACATCTTGCGCACATGAGCTGCCCTCGACAGCGTTGAGAAGCATGGCCAAATCGTTGGCACTTGAAACAACGTCTCAGGTTTGGTATATATGGTCAAACATCGAGCATGAGATAGCCTGTAGAGACTGTTTCTGGGAGTGTGTTAGCTTCAAATGTCAGTACGAAGTGTTTTGTGGGGAGTTCTGCATTATTTCGCCTGATTTCATTGCGCTGCACGTGTATGACATTCTCGTCTTTCCACCCGTCCAAATGTTCTTCATCGGTAAGGTCTACAAGAGCTTCATCCAATACGACACCTTTCACTGTGTTCAATGTCCGGTGAGCGGTAACGGTGAGAGCTTTGTCCCCAAATGCAACAAGGTGGCTTAGTTTCTGATACTGCAATTTGTCTTTAACTTCTATCAGCAGGTCCCCACTGGCCATCTTGGTAACTTTGTAGCCACGACCGTTGGTATCAGTGAGGCATCTTGAAACTGGAAACAGTGATATGTTTGTTGCTGTTTTTCCTGTCATTTCACAGCGTATGCCATGCTATTTTGGGAACAGCTTTTGATTCTTCATTACACACTGTGATGATGATGATGAGCAGTGTCTTGTTACGTAAAGACAACATAAAGACTGTGAGGCTGCTTTGGTGCGCCCCCTTTTCTGGGGTAGATCACTTAGGAAGAGGTTTGGTGATCCCATGAAAGAAAGTGTTTCTTGGGCAACGGCGCCTACCACCCACCGCGGAGACCTACTAGGGGACGTGGCAGAACATGTGAACACGTCAGCATAACGCCAGCAGTACGACGTCACTATAACCTAATATTGCCACGTTCCATTCCTCAAGTTTTGTTATCGCCCCAATACACTACACAATTCTTAGCGCAAACCGTGCCTGCAGTTTTCGAGAAGCTTCAGGACTGTAGTAGATCATTTCGATAAGATCACGCCCACTCCGCGAACTGTACAGATTATTCTGGAACCTACGCCACCACCAGCGATAACGCTAGAACATTCGATGGCAAGAGTATAAATGCCGACGCACTTCGTCGCTAGTCAGTACTTGATTGACGGCCAATGCTCCGTTCACTGCTATCTGTGCAAGACTGCTACTGTAATTAGACTTTCCGTTTGCCGGACACAGGTTCGCCCAAATAAACTGTTAAATCCCAACACAAAGTATCCTGTCTTCGGCCACGTCACGACCCCGTGACAGTATCATTAACAAGAAACATGTACACAGGTTGAAATGCAAAGCTTTTTTACTCATTGCTGCGTGAAAAGAGGGGAGACTTGCAACCTTTCTCATTTAACTGCCAACAGAATCAAGTCCTCCCCAAAGTTTCGAACCAGGAAACCTATTACAGGCGCCAGCTGTATCAATACCACCTATGTGTGGTGGAACACCAGGTGGATGGATCAATGCTCAAAGAAGCTGTGCATTCGAATACATGGAGCAAAGATGAAAGCTCCACAGGAAGCAACCAAGTTGCCAGTACCATGTATAACACACTTCGAAGCGCGAAGTTTGAAGGAGTAAGGGAGGTGCTGTTGGTAGCGGTTGGTTGTGTTGGACAGAATAAGCACACTACTTCAGAATGAGGCCTCCCTCAGAAATCTCACTAGTTTCTCAAGTGTTCCCTGTCACAAGGCACAGATTTTTATTCTTAGACAGGGTGTTTGGTTTGATTGAAAAGGGTGTGAGAAAACTGGAAGAATGAATTAGTAAAGCTGCCTAATAGGTTTGTTCAAATCACTGAAATAACTGTCTTAGAGCTTGGAAAACATGGGGACGTGAATGATTGGAAAACTTACTGTAGCGCAGTGATGAAGTTGACGTCCACCTTGCCGTTCAAGATTACAGAAACCAAGGTCTTCCACATTCAAAGAAATGCAGCTTGGAGAAGTCTTAAAATTGGAGCAGAACCCCATTACAAGGTTTCTGTATCTCACTATGTGCAAGTTCTAAAAAGGGGAAGGTCCCTTGCACAAGCACCCACACAATGTGCACTCTACACACATCGTGTCAACGAAATGAAACTCAAGGATGTGACAAGCCTTCTCTTGAAGCATTTTGGCCAATCATGGCAACAGAATGAAGAGCTTGCATGTTTCATGAATGTCCTCTCGCATACCTAAGAAAATAATGATGATTCAGAAAAAATTGACGACAGCTGCTTGCGCTGTGAAGATTCGCCTACTCCTCATGTTTAGGTACAGTGCTCTTTAGAATAAAGTTTTTTTCAAGAATATCGCATTGATTTCAATGTCTCAATTCAATACAAGCCAAATCCAAAGTTATCATGCTAATAATAGTCAAGCCTGCTACATAGTTTTAATTTATTGTGCCCACAAACTTCCCCTAGCCGACATGTAAAACCTCTCATAGAACAACTTTGACAAAGTTGTATTTAGTTTGTATAGCAAATTTTTGCCGTTTTCTCAAATTCTGTTTTGATGAATATAACTCACTTCAAAAGAAGAACCTCATATATATATATATATATATATATATATATATATATATATATATATATATATATATATATATATTCTGAGATCTTGTCCGGTACGGCAGTAATCAGGTTATCTTTTTAATCCAGACGCACGAGCCAGAGAGCCAGCCCGCGTGACATACGATGATGACAACTACAATGGTTTGGTCATACAGATGAAGATGAAGTACATAGTCAGTGCTCACACTATTTTCCCCCCTTCGCGAAAGAGGGCAGCAAGTTAGAAAGGGTTGGGACGCCAAATATATCGTTTGAGTCTAGAGACGTGGGCGATCTCGGTGTGCTTGTTGCTTGTTGTGCTATTGCTTGTTGTCTGAACGTTACAACTCCTCCGTCTCGTCCAGCTAATTTACTGCCTGTTTGTGTGGAAGGTGTTTTTGTTGACGCTCTTATAGACACTGGAGCCGCAATTTCGGTAATTGATCGTGAATTGTCTTTTTGTCTGCGTAGAGTGCAAACTCTTTATGCCGGTCCCATGTTATGCGGCGCTAATGACAGTCCAATATGCCCGACCGGGTTGTGCACTGCTCCTGTTCTCATCGACGGAATCCGTCATCACATACAATTGGCTGTGCTGTCTTCGTGAGCTCATCAGATAATCTTAGGCTGGGACTTCTTGTCAGCGGCGTCTGCTGTAATTTCGTGTGGTCGGCCCCTCATTCGTACTACGGACACTGAGCTTTCTTTTGCTGCCAGCCTTTCGTCGCCCAATTTTGTGACAGCTGCAGATTTCCTCCTGCCTCCCAGACAAGAATGTGTCCTTACGATCAAGTCATGAGACATTCTAGATGGTGACACTGTGGTTGTTCCTTGCCAGCGCTGCATTTTTCCAGAGATCACCATCGCATCTTGTTTAGTGCGGTTCTCCCGTAGTTATGCAAGCATAACTGCCTGCAACACGATGCCAGAACCACTTCTTCTGCTAAAGGGGACCACTGTTGCCAGCATTACCGAAGAAGCACCGGTTTGCATTGTCACTGGTTCATCTGCTTCATCATTCTCCAATGTAGGCCAGCGGAAGATGCATCTCCTGCTCTCAAGGCCACTTTGTGCGAACATCTCAACCCAACGCAAACTGATGCCTTGCTAGCGTTATTAATGAAGCACAAAACTTGCTTAGACGTTTGTTCCGAAGGTCTGGGTTAAATAACAGTGGCTGCCCATCGTATCGGCACCGACGGATCCCGTGTCGTTCGCCGCCGCCCTAATCGTGTGTCGGCTTCTGAACGCAAGCTTATAGAAGTACAAGTCAACAACATGCTCGCGCGCAACGTTATCAGGCCTTTGACAAGTGCATGGTCTTCCCATGTCGTACTAGAGAAAAAAAGGATGGCTCGGTACGGTTTCGCATTGATTACAGATCACTCAACAAAATTACTCGTAAGGACGGCTACCCAATGCCTTGCATTGACGACGCTCTTGATACCTTACCAGGTGCCGAGTACTTTTCAAGTCTCGACTAGCGCTCTGGGTATTGGCAGATTCCAATGCACGAATCTGATAAAGAGAAGACTGCGTTTGCTACGCCAGAGTGGCTCTTTGAATTCAATGTGATGTCTTTCCGTCTGTTCAATGCCCCAGTCACATTTGAACGGATGATAGACAGGGTACTGCGGGGATTAAAATGGAAGACCTGCCTTTGCTACCTGGACGACATTGTCATCTTTTCATCCAGCTTCTCACAGCATCTGGAACGGCTAGACGAAGTCCCCACGTGTTTAGCTAAGGCCGGTCTCCAGCTCAACACTAAGAAGTGTCGGTTTGCCAGTCACAGCATCAAGGTATTAGGTCACGTCGTCAGTAAACATGGCGTTGAGCCCGATCCCGACAAGGTTGCCGCTGTACTGCACTTTCCTACATTAACCACACCCAAAGACCTCCACAGCTTCCTTGGCTTGGCGTCGTATTTTCGCCGCTTTGTACTTGATTTCGCTACTATTGCGACTCCTCTGCACGAACTTCTGACCACGAGCGCACCCTTTGTCTGGTCAGATGACTGCGAAGCCACTTGTCATGCCCTCAAGCAATGCCTCACATCACGGCCAGTGCTTCGCCATTTCGACCTTGCAGCACCTACTGTGCTACACACTGACGCAGGTGAACTTGGCATCGGTGCTGTCCTTCTTCAGCGGAACCACGCTTCGGAAGAACAAGTCGTGGCCTATGCGAGCCGTACTCTGTCACCTGCCGAGCGAAATTACAGCATCACTGAGCGAGAATGCCTCTCATCGTGTGGTCCGTACAAAAGTTTCGCCCTTATTTATACGGCCAGCATTTCACAATAGTGACTGACCATCATGCTCTGTGTTGGTTATTGTCTCTCAATAATTTGTCGGGACGCCTTGGCCGTTGGGTACTACGATTGCAAGAGTATGACTACAGCGTCACATATAGGTCAGGTCGAGAGCACCAAGATGCCGATGCTTTGTCACGTTGCCCGCTCTCGCAAAGCGCCGAAGTGTCACCTTTCATCTATTCGTCACTGCCCACCAAAGTGACCAAGCAGACAGCTGCTAGTTCTATTGCCTTGGCGGAACTTCTTTCGTCCACAGATCTTGTCTCGCTCTAACATGCCAATACCTACTGCCGCACAATCATTGATAGGCTCACTGGCTTATCGCGTGCTCCAAACAGCCGCCTAGGACGACAAATTGCCCATTTCAAGCTTCAAGACGAAACATTATGTCGGCAAATCTACCATGCTCTCAGTAACCAACGAATTCCCGTCATTTATTTGCTCACTTCGTCTGGAAGTCTTACAGGCGTTTCATGACGACGCGGCAGCTGGCCACTTAGGGTTCCACAACACTTACGACAACCTGAAGACTCGCTGCTTTTGGCCTGGCCTCTCCACTTCTGTCGCCAAGTACGTCGCTTCTTGCGCGTCATGTACCACGTCTCTTCCCGTGGGGCCATTGCAACCACTGCCGTGCCTGTCCACTCCCTTTGAATTTGTGGGCATAGACTTATACAGACCTCCTCCGCTTACGCCAGCCAGTCACCGTTGGATTGTTACTGCCGTAGACCACCTTACTCGCTACACGAAGACGGCAGCTCTTTCGTCTGGTGCTACCTCTGAAGTAGCAGATTTTTTCCTTCGCACCATTATTTTACGACCTGGCGCACCGCGTGTGCTCCTTAGTGACCATGGCAAGACATTTCTTTCACATGTCCTTGCTAAAGTCCTCCAGGTCTCTAACACCATCCACAAAACCACATCAGCATATCACCCAGAAACTTATGGTCTGACTGAGCGTTTTCACCGAACTTTGTCCGACATGATCTCTATGTACGTGCAACCGAATCCAAAAACTGGGACATTATACACCCTTTCGTCACGTTTGCATATAATAATGACATACTGCATACAACGAATATCAGCCCTTTTTTTCTCATGTATGGCCGTGTACCGACTTTTGTTCTGGACACCACCTTTTTGACCACATCTTCCAATCCATCTTCATCTCTCCCGGAAGAGTTCGCCGCTCGCGCCGCCCGCTGCCGTGAAATCACCCGCGCCAACACTGCTACCATTCAGGACAAGAGAAAAATCGACATTGATGCAAAGCGTCGAGTTGTTGTGTTCTGCCCAGGCGACGAAGTCCTTTTGTGGACACCTGTTCGTGCACCTGGGCTCTGCGAAAAATTCCTTCACCGATATCTCAGTCCATACACCATCCTGGAACGAACATCAACTATCGCGTCGCTCCTGTCAATGCGGCTCCTGATCGCCGTCGTCGCCACAATATATATAAATCGTTCGACCCACCTAAATAATGCAGAGTGAACATGAGCACTGCTATTCCAATTAAAGTAGTATTCTGAATTAGCCCACTGAGCAAACAATGAAGTCCACATTGGCACTTGCTGTGCTTTTCGAATCCTTTGACAGACTCTTCAAAATCAAAAGTTGATCTGCCAAGCTGGCGACTTTGAAATTTAGGACATCCATAAAACCTAGCAGTAGGAGTGGCGAAAAAAGAACTAAAAGTGTTCCTTTTTTTTTTTTAGAAGTGTTTCTTTTTTTAGGGCAGCAGATATGTCATTTGCAGGTCCAAATGATTTCCAGCAACATTATTAGAAGTCAGCGATCATACTAATAGTCACAATTATGCAGCGCATACACGCACGACTAATTGAACATAATGTGCCGAGTCCCGTGACTAATACCGCTGTCACACGGCCGCCACCAAACCCCGTTGAACACCTTCAACGTAAATCTCCCTTGGGGGGATCGACGGAGAAGCGGTTGTGGCAGTGTCACACGGCAATGACAAGGTTGTAACAGTTGCCATGAGGGGGCTCAGCTGGCGCTGTTTGATTTTCGGAGAAGTATTCTAATTTCATCTTTATTGATTTTTTCGTGAATCCTCGTTGTGCGTTTTTTTTACAAAAGAGCATTATTAGGTAGGAATGCGAGTAACAAACCATTAAAAAAAACTTCAAATAAAAACGCATTTGCTAAATGTAGCAATGCTGCTAGTGACGCTGACCACATAGTGCTTTTAGTTGTTTTGTTGCCGGTGTACATGCCCGGTACGTAAGTTCTTATGCTTCACTGCCTCGTGAGCGCACATTTTGTGTTCTTCAGCCGTGAGTGACACAGCGGACGGCGTGAGGAAGTGGTACAATACTGCGCTAGTAATGACGTTGATCGGCTGGCGCCGGCCGGCCCGACTCGCGAGGCACGGTGTGTAGGCATGGGTGTTGAGAGTAAGTGAACTCTAGCGAGCGTAAATATATGTAAACAAACCCGCGTTGTGAATGAGTACTACAACGAAAGAACGTTTAATATTACCAAAATGTATTATTCTTTCACTGCGGCCAGTTAGTGCTCGAAATTTTTCTCTGACCCCTGGACTGCTGGGGACGAGAGTACCTCGTTTCGCTGCGAAGGGAGATTGTTGAACGTCCTTTGCGAAATGCTCCGTTTTCCTTCATTTGCGTGAGGCTGGCCGTGTGACATGGACCGCATCTTCGTTGTCGTAAGGACGAGGGAGTTAAACGGTCTTCGTGGGTGCCCGTGTGACAGGGGTATTACGCTAAGAGCCCCTTCCAAATTTTAACACACTGTTTTGTGGGACACCGATGTACTGCAGCGAAGGTAACTTAAGCAGCGTTCTAAGGGGGTTAGAACATGGCCAAGAAACTTTCAAACCAATACACACCCCCCCCTTTTTTTGTTTTCTTTCACGATGCGCCTGTTGGTGTGGCGGCGCCGCCGGATATCTCGTGCCGTGATGATGCAGCCTCAAGCCAGAAAATGTTTAATGTGCTATGACAGCCAATGTGGTGGCTGGCAACAAAGGCGTTCACGGATGTGTATTTTATAACCAAACACTCCAAATATACATCACTAGGTTGTGTATCTCGAAGACCATGCTTTTCAGACCCACATACGATCATATGTGAGCAAACAAAGAAGAGAACGTGCACAATGAAACAAGGCTGCTGAGCCACTTTGCATTCATGTATTTTCGTACCCTCAGTGATTGGCCCTGTGGAAAAACTGTGTCCAGGCGTTACGACCTGCCACAGATCACCCATAGCGTGCCGGCGCACTCACAAATGCTGTGCAACCAATGAATGAAAGTGCGTTCTGCGCATCGGGAGGAACCGAAACTTGTTAGAACGCGGCCCAAAAGCGAACAATCTTTGTCAAAATCAATGCACTTTTTGGGCTTCGTCCCAGCATGGCATTCAATGTATCGGATGTTACGCTCTGTAGGAGTTCAATATACGTGTGCAGCAGTCTCATACTTTTGCATAGGAAAATCAAACAATTTCGTCAACTGTTCAATATAGCGAATAATTCAATATATCCAAGTTTGATCTACCCAGGATAACAATCTTTGTCAAAATCAATGCACTTTTTGGGCTTCGTCCCAGCATGGCATTCAATGTATCGGATGTTACGCTCTGTAGGAGTTCAATATACGTGTGCAGCAGTCTCATACTTTTGCATAGGAAAATCAAACAAATTCGTCAACTGTTCAATATAGCGAATAATTCAATATATCCAAGTTTGATCTACCCAGGATAAACTGCATTAGTTTTTACTGCCTTTCCTCTAGCACAGATATAAATTAAAGTGCACTTAGCCACTGTTAGTGAGCTAAGTGCCTTGTCGCGTCTGATGTACTTTGCTGTGGTAGTTTTATAAAAGACAGACATGACATATTGTGTTTAAGGGCTCGTTTTCTCTGTCAGGCATAATATTAATGACAACTTACAGACAATCATGATAAGGAAAGTATGATGAATGTTCTTAGATTAATTGTAATACAAATGTGAAGAAATAAAAGTGAACAAAACGATAACTTGCCACTGGCAGGGACCAAACCTGCAACCTTTGAATAACACATCGAATCCTCTATCACAGCTATCACGGCAATCATCCCTTTATCCAATTTGCAGGGTATATAGTATGAGCATTTAAACATGAGAGCTTCAGTCAGCGCCAGCCGTTTTCATTGCAGCGAGCGAGAGTGGAGCAGTCTTCAGCTGCCAGCTCGAGATGAGATCACATGCTACATGATGCTAACAGGCAAAAAGAGTGGTGCACACTTGCCGTGATGGCAACAGGCAGCACTGGCTGACACTCTGACGTTTAAATGCACATATATAGCCTATAAAGTGTACGGGGGATAGTTACCGTGATAGCTCAGTTGGTAGAGCATTGGACGAGCTATTCAAAAGTCGCACGTTTGATCCCTGCCAGTGGCAACTTATCTCTCTGCCAACTTTTCTTTCTTCATGTCTACATTACAATTATTTCTAACAACATCCCCTATACCTTCCTTGCCATGATTGTCTGTTAGACCTCATGAATATTGTTCTTAATAGGGAAGAAATGCGCCCTAGTTGGTAAGACATTAAGTAATGTTAAGCACAATGAAGCCAAAACACGAGAAAGGAAGAGGGCAAGGGCATGTTGTGTCTTTCCTTCTCGTCCTTATGCTTGACTACGCTATATATTACCCAATAATTTTACTACAGTTGATTGAAAGTCGTGGGCTATCGCGCTACATCCTCAATATTTGTGCTGTAGGGTATAGCATTCGAGAAACAAATTTCTGTTAACTCTTTCTGAAACACATCTACTCAATGATATCAGGCATGCAACTCCAATACAGGGGCCATAAATACCGCGGGAGTCACTTACAAAGCACTGCTACGTGGTGAACTTGTTATATCAATGTATTCTGCTCATTCATGATATTTCGTGCAAAATTCTCGAAAGTTGTGTTGCAATGTGACATTATGACTTCGACTCTAGGACACTAACAATGGGCAAATGTGGCAAAGTGAACACGTGAGTATCGGTTACAAGCTTAGTTTGTATAAACATCTTCGTTTTACTACCTAGTGTAGTGACACTAATTGCTATTAGTAATGGCAAAGATAGCAATAGTTACCACCATATATTTTGCACTTTGAACTCGACTGGACTCACCGAAATTTTTCTAAGCCGGACTCACTCAAATTCACGCTCACCAAAATTTTCTTAAACCACACTTACTCGGACTCATACTCACAAAAATATTACTCATCCAGACTCAGGGCTCTATCTGAGTCTGAGTGAGTCGCCTTATGAAAACATTAGCCTAGAATTAGCTTGTTCAATCATAGTATCAATGCTCTGTAAAACCAATATATCATGTGATCAGTGCTCCTCTTGATGCCCTTTGACTTAGTAAATTCGAATACAAGTGATGAAAGGTTACAAACGAGACAGGACATTTTTTTTTTAAAGAGGTGACAATGACAATGTAAGATATAGTGATTAGGAGCTTCCTTGGAAGAGTTTCTGGGGAGAGGTTAAGGTACTCTTTTATGTACTTCGCACCTTTGACTAATGAATATTAAAATGGTACATTAACGATACTGCTTTGGAATACATATGAGTAGACATGAGCATAAACGAGAATTCAGGTAAGGCATATAGTATTGCTGAAAATGAGTAGATAGGATTATAGGTGAGCAAAAAAGTTGATTGATTTGTGGGGTTTAACGTCCCAAAACCACCATTTGATTATGAGAGACGCCGTAGTGGAGGGCTCCGGAAATTTTGACCACCTGGGGTTCTTTAACGTGCACCCAAATCTGAATACACGGGCCTACAACATTTCCGCCTCCATTGGAAATGCAGCCGCCGCAGCCGGGAATCGAACCCACAACCTGCGGGTCAGCAGCCGAGTACCTTAGCCACTAGACCACCGCGGCGGGGCGGTGAGCAAGAAAGTGGAACTCACTCAGGCTCCTCAAAGGTTTCTCGAGCCAGACCAACTTGGACACGCATACAAATATTTTCTTCATCCGGACTGACTTGAACTCAAACTCACCAAAATATTGCTGACCTGGATTCACTAAGACTCGGACTCACAGCTCGATCTGAGTCTGAGTAACTCGAATCATCAGTGAGATCGCTGGCCTATGGTTACCACCTTTGTTATTACCAACTACACTTTCTTTTCTAACAGGTTAGTAACATATGTGACAAGCCGCCATTACGCAAATGTTACTACTGCCTGCATTCATTTATACTCCCCCAAAATGGACAGCGGGGCTATTTCATCCTGATTCAAAACAAATTGCATTTTAAAACACAAACTACAAGATGAAAGATGAATAAACACATACAGACAGTAGTCTCTATATGTGCTTCTTCGTCTTCAGTCTTGTAATTTGTACTGTCCAATCCAATTTGCTATGCTCCTTTCATATGTGTGGGGCGTTCACTCTCTGCATGAGTAGCAACTGACTGGAGGCTTCGCACGAGGAGTGATCTCATCGCAAGCACCCTCAGTGCAACGAAGATTGGTCGGCTTATTCAATCTCTGCTTGAGCTACATTTATAACCACCCGTTGGAGCAATTTTCAGAGCCGGAAAAAGTCTATATTGGAGCAGGTTTGGAGCAAAATGGAACTCAGGATCTATTGGTGCGAGACATGTCTAAATGTTCGGTGAATATTCTTAGTAGTGCGCAAACCGGAAATGCTGCTGCAATGTAAACAAAGAGACAAGGACGATATTCAGAAAGCAAGCATTAAATCAAGTTCTTAAAGAGAAAGACTCACATTCTAGCTTCACTGCACTTCACAAAATATGCGAGATGTGCAGAAGTGAAGAGTGAGTACCAAAAATGGTTATATGTGTGAGTGACAAGGTAAGCATGGCACATATTGTTTCTGCAATATGACAGGTGTCATATAATCATTCCAAGAAAAAAAACTAATAAAAAAGCAGCCATGTAACAAAGAAAGAAGACAAAAAAAAACTCAACTATTTCAAATGAGAACATACTGTTTGAAATTGCCTGCGTAGATGTATAGTGTATTAATTGCCATAATTCACTGTGGATGATGCTTCATTGTAATCAATAACTGTTAGAAATCTGAGCACCGACTGCCATTCTTCTTTCAATTTCAAGGACTTTGGACCCAGCACTTACTTTACGGTTTCATAATTGCGAGAAGAGTGTTCTGAAAATGAAACTGGAACAATGAAAACAGCTAGCGCAAAAGGGACGGACGGGGTCAGTGACCAAAGGACAGGGAATGCATTTTTTCACGGCAGCCTTGAAGGAGACAAGTCAACTAGCCGAAATGTTGGCTTTAGCGACGCCACATGGTCACGAATTGTTCACCATATTGTACTGTCAAGGTGTCACATCTGTGACATGGTTGGGGAATAACTATGGCATCCTGAGAAGAGGCAAGATGACAGATGACCACCAACTGGTTAGATAGAAGGGGTGTTACCCTTTTCTTTTTTTCATTCTTGGTGGAGAAGAGGGAGGTTATGTGTGATTTGGGAAAAAACATTGACCCTGCTGAGCCCGCTCTCAAGCATAGTACTCAAGAACTGTGAGGCAATCAGTGAGGATTATTTGCAAATCAGCGAGACTTCCTTTACCTTTGTTTTTAGTTGATGACAACACCGATTGTTTTAAGAGCATTTAAGACGTGAGAGAGCACTTGTTCTTTGCTTGTGGCTGACTGCGTAGCTCTGTTTACATGTGCGTTGGCTAGCCAACGCATCCAGTCAGTTTTCACAATCAATCAGCAGGCGAACGCACGCTTGGACATGCGCGAGCAGCAGCTCCACCACATCATGCCAGGCACGCTGTACGTAGAGACTTAATATTTCGATAGGCACACAGATGAACGTTGTGCAGAGCAATCAAGAGCTCATTGCCAAGTATGGAACAAAATTTTGCATGGCAAAAGCTTAACCTGCAAGAATAGGCCATTTAGAGAATGCAGTGCAGTACTTGTTGCACATAAGCAACAGGGGCTACATTACATTGCTAGTTCCCTAACAACTAAGTGGATATCAACAGCGTGTAAAACAGAGATGCACACAGCGGCAAAGATTCTTAGGATGATTGATGCAGTGCTAAAGATAAAGACGAAATGAACACGAAGAGCACAGGACAAGCTCAACTGGCACACTTGGATCACAAATGAACATAGGATGCGCGCAGGAATGTTATCAATTTGGACCTAATACGGAACATGATGGCGACGGCAAAGGGCCGTCGAGAGTGTCCACATAACTGCTATCGCGAGAATTCGTTTGTTATCGCTGAAAGTTATCCGATTAACTGACACATCAAGTTGACATCTGTGGTATCTATGTTCTGAGGTTTACGATTATGAGACAGTTATATTGCTGTGCAGGGTCAGCCAAATGTGGGTGCTACAATATCTCCCTAGCAAAAATTCTAATAGGAATTTGTATTAGTCAAATAGGTTTTTCTAATAGGCATATTAGTCTTATAAAAATCTGTACTAGTCTAATATGTGTTTGTATTAGTCTAACACATCCTTTTATTAGCCTCATTAGTTTTCTTTAGGAAGGTGCACAAGAAGGAGGAGGAAGAAAGTTTAAGCGGAAAGACAGCGAAAAGAGGTCCCCTTGCAGTCTCTGACTATGGGACCTCTTTCTGTATATTATGCACATGTATTCTTTTTCAGTTAGCACAATAAAACCTTCTGTTAACAGCAAAAAAAAAAAAAAAAAAGGTTAGCCAGTCCTTAGACCGGCTGGCTACCCTGTGCTGGGGAAAGGGGTGAGGGGAATAAAAAATGTTAAAAACAAATGTTGGGAAGAGAGAGAGAAATTACAAAAAAAAATTGCGACACAGGAAAGGCAACATCAAAGAGTATAAGACACTAAAGTCTGTCTCAGAGGCCAGTTGTCCGCGAAAAGTGCAGCAAAGCTTTCGAAGCTTTCTGGGCTGAGGATGGGCTCGGCCAATGACCCAAAATCCTTTGAAAGGCCGATCGTTCAGTCTATCCAGAGCTGCAGTGAGTTCTTGTCTCTGCGCGTTGAAATGGGTGCACTCACACAGAAGGTGCACGATGGTTTCTTCGCAGCTGCAGTAAGTGCATGTAGGCGAGCTGGCCATTCCGATGAGATAAGACTAAGCGTTCGCGAAGGCCACTCCAAGCCACAGGCGGCATAGAAGAGTCTCCTCAGCTCGAGATATCCTTGGGGGAAGACAAAGCTGCAGATCGGGATCCAAGTTATGCAGGCGAGCGTTTGTGAAGTCTGTTGAGTTCCACTGTACCAGTGTGAGGTCACGTGCAAGTGAACGAAGTCTTGTAGCTGCGTCGGCTCTTGAGAACGGGATGGCTGTGTATTGGGTACCGTCGTGTGCAGATCTTGGGGCCTCATTTACGCGGTCATTGCCATATATACCGCAATGACCTGGTATCCACTGATACACTATGCTGTGCTATTTCTCGATTGCTTGCTGATGTAGAAGCTTTATTTCAGCTACTAACTGTTCATTAGATCCATGGCGAAAGGGTGACATAAGACAATGAAGAGCTGCCCTCGAGAAGCTGCATAAGCCTTGTAATAGTCTAATAGGTGTCATATAAGTTTTACTCTGGTCACTTACTTGGCTAATAGAAATATGGGCATTTCCTTCAAAAAGCTCGAGCATTATTAGTAAATGTCCAGCTACATGATTGGTGGCCTTGTTTATCTATTAGCCTTATTAGTTTGCATTGGTATGCTGTATATGACCTGTTGAAATTGATATAAGCTTAATATGGGTGGACCATGGAGGTTTTTAATTGTCCTGCAACTATATTAGGCTCATAGAAATATGGTTTTCTGTTAACAGGCAGGGCATCAAGTGAACATTAAACCACAATATCTGTGACATAAGGATGACTTCTGGGTTACTAACATGTTTTCAGTGGTGCGTTAAGGCAGATATCATTCTGTTTCAAAAAAATATTTTTTCATGCTCTTCATGTAAAAAGATTCTATGTTTCTTGAACAAAAACATCAATTTATTTTCCAACATTTTGGAATTACTATAATATAACTATTGTGATCAGCACAATTTTCATCAAATGGGCTTGTTGCACATATTGGCGAGGTTCCTAGTTGCTTAACTCTCCTATTACCCGATAAACAACATTGTTCTACTTTTGCAACATGAACTATATAGAAGTAATGGTGACGTATATCACTTTACTGAAGCTGATTTTCTAGTTGCCTAATGAATCAACAAAAACAGGGCAAATTTTTTAATTACAACTTCTCATCACAACAAAGATCAGCAAGTTGTTTATAAATGCACAAATCCCTGGTTACATTAGCCAGTGTTTCAAAACAATAATGACGTTAGACCACTACAACAATAACTTAAGCTTGCAGACATAAGGTAAATTGATAATTGGCACCACCTTGAACCTGCATGTATAGAAGATGGTCTGGCAGTACCTCACATGCTTTAGAATTAAGTTGCGGGAAGTTTCATACATTTTGTGCCAGTTTACTTATCACAGCATCGAAAACACTCAGCCAAGTGGAAAACTACTTTTGAAGTTCTTATATTTTTTTTTCAATACAACACATATAACAAACTGAAAAAAGCAAGTGACAAGTAATTTATATTAAATGACAGCATGCAAGGTGTACAAAAAACTTGAACATTACACTAGCGATAACAAATTAACAAAATTGAATACAGTTACAAGGCTGCTACTCAAATGTCCAGATGAAAGTCAAGCATAAATATAGCAGAGCATTCACAAAGAAAAGTTATTCGCAGTTCATACAACAGATGCATCTTGAATTACAAATATAAAGTCGCAGCCTGGGTTGTGAACAATATGAGCTTGCTGCAAATCATGCTATGTACAGAAGTTTAACATGGTCAACTGCAACAAAGTAAGATGTAGGTTTGCTAAGACACGTTGCCGGGCTAGTTGATTTGGTTTCATCATTTGGGGTTCATAATAGCAAAATGCAATAAGGTCCTTGACAAGCGTGTGAAACACACTGATGTGATTACTATTTTTTTTTATTAGAGACGACTATCTGATTGTTGCCAATAATGATCATAATAATTTTGACGCCGCTGTGACAGAAACTCTAACCATGTTCTTGAGAGTGTTATCTCCGCTAATGCTGACGCATGAAGTACCGAATGACAGTTTCATAAGATTCCTTGACCTCGGGCTGTATTTTTCGCCAGCAGGAGTATGCTGGAACTATGAACCACGAGGAAATAAACCGGCTTTTCCGTTCACGTCCACTCACTCAAAATTGGTAAAGCGTGCGGTGATAAATTCCTGTTTTCGAAACTCACTGGTGAAGTCGTGCCACCACAAGCTTGATGCAAGCTTGTGGGCTCAAGCTGAACCCTTATCGGATTCTGGTTATCCCATGCGCCTGTTAACCGCCGTCCCGAAAAATATAAGCAGAAGAGGAAGGCCAAGCGTCAAAGACCACCCAGTTGTCACTAAGGCAGCCAAGGTTGCTGTAGTGCCCTACATGCATGCCATTTCGCATAACTTGCGAAAGATAGTGAGAAAGGCTGGTGCAAATGTAGTTTTTTCTGCTCCCGAACGGTTGCAAGAAATGTGCAAAAAGGTTAACGCAGACTGTTGCGGGAAACGGGTGTGTAAGATCAAGCACCGGGAAAAATGTGAATTGTTGTTGTGGTGTTATCTATGGCACTCTTTTGACTTGTGATTGCGTGTACATTGGCCAGTCTGGAAGGTGTGTGAACAAAAGACTTAGGAAACACAAATACAACATAGAAAAAGCTACAGTAAAACCTCCATATATCGAACACGGATATATCGAATTATTGCCTATATCGAACAGTTCCTATATCACGCGCGAAATCGCATGCATTATTGATTTTTTATTTCGAACAAAGTTTGACATATAATGGATATATCGAACTCAGCCACCCCAAGCCACCAGCGCTCCATTGACAGGTGGTGAGCTTTCCCGCGATTCCCGAAAGTAGCGGTAGAGCGGCGGGCGTTTACGAATGCTGCACACATCGATGGCGCCAAGAGCGCCATTTTAACGTAGTGGCGTACGCGCGCCGCAGCCTTGAAGCTTGCAGTCGTTGCAGTCTCTATGGTGTCAACAGCACACTGCGCACTTGTTGCAAGCTCCTCCCGCGTAGCATCGGCAGGCATCGGTCGTTGTGCTCGCAGAGTTCGTGCGTTCGGAGTTAGGCCTGTCGCGCGCTGTGGTGCGCGACAGGCCTAACTCCAAACGGCGGAGCTCACGGCGGAGCTCACAGATGTGGAGATTGTCGCCGAAGCTACTGCTGAGCAGCCAAATGAAGACTCTGCCGAGGTGGATCCTGCAAGCGCTAATGGTGCCCTGTTCCCGACATCAGCCGAGGTCGTACCTGCCTTGGCCCTTGTGCGCCGCCACTGCGGCGCGATTGAATGCACCGGCCTATCACTTATGGATCGCCTAGACTATATTGAGGACGCAGTCGTCAGACACGCCATGGCCAACCAAAAGCAGGCTACTCTTTTTCAATATTTTAAACCAACACAATAAATACTATGTTTGAATCTTCAAGTGAGTAAGTATTTACTGCACCACGCTTGAACGCTTCGTTGGTTGTTTTCACCAAGCTATTGACGCATTTTTTTCGTGATTTTTTTATATCGAATTCTGGATATATCGAACTATTTCGCGATCGCCGCACCATTCGATATATCGAGGTTCGACTGTATAGCTGGTCATTTGGCCCTTCACTGTCAGAGGTGTGGTAGTGTCCCTGTGTTTCAAAACACCCGTATTCTCTTTATGGCTCATGACAGAACCACACGGGAAATAAATGAAGCCTTTGAAACTGACAAAATGAAAAATAAATGTGTGAGCGTGGCTTCGATAGCTTTGTCAACTAATGAAAAGAAGTATCTGGAATCTTCACTTTGACGCTGCGAGTTCAGATTGTCGCGATTGATGATGATGCGCGCATGAGGCGTGCTGTATCTTAACATGATATGTTCCAGGTTTTATCGGTCCACTGTTAGTGTATAAATAGCATGTGTGATCACAAATAAAAGAATAGTTGCAAGTTAGCCCTGTGTGTGCGTGCATCTCTCTTTTTGAGTCCTTGTCGTGGTGCGGTATACCTTTATAATTGAAGATGCAAGGTCCTATGTGAAATCTAACAAACAGTGACAAAGAAAATATTTCATTGAACATTCCATCAAAAAACATTCAGCGAATGTAACAGCCTTCTTCAGAATGTGGTCAGCTAAACGTAGATTGCGGTTCTGGTGTTGGCTCCGCATTTATAGCAGTCTGATAAAAATGACATTATTCCTATGGATCAGAAAGCTATATTCAGTGTTACTTGACGTCGGAGAATAGAATAATGAAAGTTATGTATAATATTCACATTATCAAACCACAAAGTGCACTTCCTATCTATAATGTTGGCGTCTGTGCTCTACAGCGAGTACTGACGTTACACGTAAGACCATAAGTTACTTTTTGAACGCCAATGTTGCTGGTAAGTTCATGATGTGCACACAGCTACTACACTTCCAAAAACTTGTTCATTCACATTGTAATACCTGACTAAAAGCCGAGAAACGCAGCAAGCACAATTACTCACTGACTGCTTCACATGAAACCAATTCCCACAATGCATGAGATCTGCCAAATTTTTTAGGTACAGCATGAAGGACTGCTCTTGCAAACTTTTTTTCTAGTGATTCATCCGTCTGAATGCCAAACATTAAATGTTATAAGAAAGCTGCTCAATATTCACGTCCAAAACCAAAACTGGTCTTCCATGATGATAGCAGTTGGCCTAAAAGGTTGCAAACTTCCATTGAAAAAAGTTTGCCTTGACAAATTTGATACCTTGCTTAGCGATGATCTACTTAGATGACTACCACTTGTTCTAGTCTTTATCCAGCCCACAAAATAAGTGGTTATAATGTTAGGTAGTTGACCAGGAGGTCACGAGTTCGATTCCAGTCGCAGTGATCGCATTTCGGTGGAGGCAACATGGTAGAGGGCCGTGTACTAAGTGTTGTCACTACACGTAAACGAACACCAGATGGTTGAAATTTTTTGGAGCCCTCCATTACGGCCTCTCTTATAATCATATTGCGATTTGGGGACCTAAGGCCCCACATATTATTTCTAATATATTATGGTTCTAGTCTTTCTCAAGAAAGTTAGGTACGTCTGCAACAAAGCATGAAGTATCCAGAGACATGAAAACAGAAATGCTAGCAACTCTGTCAAGAGGCATAAACATTTTCTCTCTTTTTGGGGTGCAGGAGTTAATATGTGCTATGGTGCAGTACATTTTACAGGCTAACTGTATACATCAACATGCAAGAATAATCAGAAAGTTCATAAAAATTGTGCAAAGTATAAAACTGACCCTCTGTGCATTCGAAAGTACAGTTTCTGGTCCTTTTAGCACGATGATATTGAGTGGTGTGAAGCAGGTGGCCCCGAACTACAACACGCTGAAAACTGGTGCCTGAATCTGGAATGTAGCCAACCTCTGCAATAAATGTACTCTCTTGCTCATGGCCCACAATGCCACAAGCAATTCCTCTACCTAAAGTCCTTGTTTCAGGAACTTTGGAAGGCACTGGAGCTGTTAACTTTTGACACATTGCCTTAACCTGAGGCTGCAGGACAAGAGTGTTCTTGAGCATTACAAGTCGTAATTACATCACAAACCTTTCCAATACTGCCACTGCTATGCCGTTTGCACTAGTTATCAACTTCAACAAAACTTCATTACCCAATTTAAAAACAAATGTGGAGTGAGCCCACAAAGGGCCAAGTTTTACCACCCTTCTTGGCAGGTGTAAGAGTTGATGCACATTGAAGGTGATGGATGCCTCACCATATAGCTTCTGCATTTCAAACACTAAGTCAGATAGCTTTCTCATAGCATCACTAATGTCTTCCCTGGTAATGCTATCTTTTAGTAGAAGGCCTATAGCTGACACCAGCAGGCAGAAGTGGTTGTGGAAGTTTGATGGCAAGATGCCATCAAGGCATGGGGCACCGTAAAATAAAAACCCACCACTTCCACTCACTTGCTTTCCACATTACTCATTCTTGAATTGATCATGGAACTCTAGCAAACCGCTGTGGTGGCTTAATGCAGAGCAATTTTTCATCTACCGTCTTGATTTGCACTGGCATTCCAATATACGACAATGAATTCACTGCCCAAAACCATATGTATGCCAGCTGTCTAGCAACGCCTTCGAGAACACAGTGCATATAGCCAGGACAAACAGACTGGACTAGGTCAAACTTGGGCAAGTGCTTGGGCAAACTTCAGCAAGTGCTGAAGATCCCTTTATGCGTGGGATGGATTACCAGAGAGCAGAGATGCTCGCATGTCCTCTCTAACGCTTCTGTCAGTCCTAGGTTCTGGCTACTCTCAATGTGATTGCACTGGGTATCTCAGGGCTCCTAAAAACATAAATAACATTACACATTTAGCTTCTCTCTCCATACACTTCCTCGACAGCAGGGGCAGGGCCGGATGGTTGCACGGGAGGCAGCCCCTCAAAAAATTATCTTTGCCCCCCAAGAACAAACATTGCCAAAACACAACATCTAGGTTTCCCGCCCTCCTGCCCCTCCCACCAGAGGAACTGTTATTGTAGGTGACACGGACGGCTATTTTCGGCGACACCGCGTCACGGCAATTAACGGGCGCCGTACTCCCCGACTGACCGTGAGAAACGGCGGCACATGAAAGGGAACCGATAAGTGCAAAATGGGGTGCTCTCCTTAGAACGTCGCCGCCGACAGTTAATCCTTTTGTAACTGTGGCGACGTCTGCAAGGTCGTAGAAGGCCGCGGTATACCCCGAACAAGGATTAGACTACGAGACGCCCGGCTGAGAGCTAAATGGTTGACCGTTCCCACGGGCAAAAACGTGGGAAACGCTCTGGTGGCCAAGCCGTATGACAACAACCCGACAGGTTGTCACTCTCGCTAGTTGCGGGCCCTCTCCCAATTAAAAAGGGGTGGGGTCAAAATGTTTTTGGGGCGGAGTTTCCCCTCAATTAAACGCGTATGATTGGACCCATGTAGAGTTCTCTTGTCCCCAAGGAAGAGAGCGAGGAGACACGAGGGGGATTTAAGCGCAGGATTTTGCCCTGCTAGGCAGACTAGTCGCTGAACAAGATGGTGTAGAAACAGATCAACAAGCATCTCTTCTAGAAGTTTTTAGTGTGGCTCTGTATCGGCTGGCCACCTAAACTTAGTCGTTCGTCTAGTTGTGACGCGATATTAACGTCTGCAACGTAGACATCGGGACTTCGCCTCGAGTTAGCTCAACCTGCTCGAAGTCACCTGCAAGCACTAGCCTCCCGGAGCCACCAGCGTTGCAACACCGCCGACATCGCAGTCGTGCCAGAACTCTCTTCGACTTCTCGCTTCCGATCGTCGGGGACGCAACGCTGCCGGTCATCACACGTATGCCTTCACCTGTTTATACCTTCGAACTTTCTCCTCCGTCGTTCTATTCTTGTTAGTTGGTGTAGTTTGTAATAGTTCTCTCTCGTAAGCTGATTTATTGTTTCTGTTATATATTTCTTTAGTTGTATCAAGTGTCGATGTATTTTGTTAGTTGTATTGAAGTGTTGTATTAGATCCCGTGTGCTGCAATATCACTAGAGTAAAGTTGTTTTGTTTTCTCACGTCTCTGATCTCTTCACTGTCTCTGCTTGCGTACGGAACGAACCAACCTGCTGTCATTCCCGTCGCCGACTTCGTGCTGGCGACGCTTGAGTGGCAGCTTGTAACAAAACTGGCGTCCGCGAGACAGGACGTTCCGTACAAAGAGTAAGACAGTGAGGGGTGAACGAGAACCGTGCGGACAGCGTGGTGATAGAGCCGCACAGTTGAAGCGGCTGCATCCTGCAATGATTGCGCTGTTTTTATAGTAGCATTATAGTGACAGTTGCAGTATGGAGTGTATGAATTTTGATAAGTGGATCGCGTACGGTAAACAGTTAGGCCTCGAGGGCGCCGAACTGAGACAATGGGTTAAGGAGCAGCAGGAACAGGCGCAGGCGTTAGCCAGCGAAGAGCGGGCACTGGCCCGGGAGGAAAAAGAAAGGGAGAGAGAACGGGAGGAAAAGGAAAAAGAAAGGGAGAGGGAGCGCCAAGAAAAGGAGAGAGAGCGCCAAGAAAAGGAGAGAGAGCGCAAAGAAAGGGCGAAAGAACGAGAAGCGGCAAGGAAAGCGGCAAGAAAAGCCGGAGAACGGGAAGTGCAGTTACTGCAATTAAAGATTCGCCTCAGTGAGGGTAGCAGGGTGAGCCGATCAGCAGTGAGCACGGCGATGCCGGCGAGAAACTGTCATTTGAGCGAGACACATGGTGTCAAGGGCTACTCACGGTTCGGCCTTGCGAGGCAAATGAAGCTGTTGCGCGACTCAGTCAGCACAACGCGAACAACTACGAGGTAGTTAAGGCAGAGATGTTCCGGACATTCGGCACTTCTGTCTGGACAAAAGAGGAGCAGCTCAGACAAGAGTCTGAAAGAAAGCGCGAAACAGAAAGGCAACAGTCTGAAAGTGAGGGGCGTCGGAAAGCGATGAACGTTAAAGTGTGGCAGGAAGTGCTAGAACCAGAGATCACGCCAGAAAAGGGTCCGCGTATTCTAGAAGGCATCAAGGTAGAGTATGCTGAGAACGAGGCCTTGGCCGGTCTGGAGGTAGAGACGATGTCAAAAGACGCTCCTTGCGGGGATGAGGAGAGTGCCAGCAGCCCTGATGGGCCCAGTAAGATGCTGGAAACCTCCTTCGTGCCTCAAGAGTACGTTTCGACATCGTCAAATGTAGGCATGATTAGCATGGGGGCGAATCAGAGCGAGGACGCGACGCTTCAAGAATGCAGCGATGCCGTCGGAGAGGGCCCAGTTAATGATTCTATCAGCGTTAACAAAGATAATTTGGCCCGGCAGTCCGTCATGACACCAAGTTCAAAATGTTTGAGCGTGGGGAAAAATGTAGCACAAGCTCCAACGAGCTTCCCAACCCCTCAGTTCCCGACGCGACTTGATGATGGCATCGAGAGAAAGGGGGCAAGCAAACATCGCCGAAAACGAAAGAAGCGGATGCGCACTGCGCTGCGCAAGCCTAGGACAGGTCCCACTCAGTCGCAAGAAAGACGAGAGGGTAGGCCGTTAATCCGTTTCAAGGAACGTCAATGGTGGCGTTCAGGGAAGCACAAGCGGCGAGCCAGGTGTAGAGGGGAGAAACGAGGTGCTTTACCCAAAGGAAAGGCGCGTTCTAGTTCGACAACTTCAGGAAGGCAACCTTGTCCGAAGGGTCAACGTCGAAAGATCACAAAAGCTAAAAACCACGTCGGGGCGAACACAAAGGGACAGTGGCCCCAGTTTTCCTCCTGTTTCTGGCGTCCTTTTCAAATTCCTGAGGGGAACAGGCCAAAGTGGAAAATGAGGTGTGACGGCAGTGCACTGCTTAGAGTTTGTGCATTTTGTATCCTCTGGCGTGTTCGAAAAACCGCCGGGACCGCGACCCCATCGGGTGCGATTCAGGCGAATCTATTGTAGAAAAGGGGGCACGGTCAGTTGAGTAATTGTTGCACGCGCGTACTAAGTATAATTATTCAGGGCAACATTGGAGATTCATGTTTGAGTCGTTTTAATTTTGTATAGGTTACAAGATTTGATGTAAAGTTTTCAAAAGGAAAACCGCCGAACCAAAAGCTGAAAGTTAGCATCGAATTAGTTTAATCATGAGTGCGAAAATTTGCATAAGGTAAAACCCGAGAAAATGTGTCATTTTTCTAGTTGTTTCAAAGGTTTAGTGTGGCATCGTATGCCTCCACTGCCATGGGGATGGGGCATGAATGAGCATTTGAGGAAGATGTTAGCATAAACCGAATGATTTCGTAAATTGATTAAGATTGGCGTGACCCGGTACAGTTGTCGTTGCGCGCATTGAGACTTGAGGTCTATGAGCATGTTTTTTTTTTTTTCCCTTCTGTCGGTTGTTTTCTGTTTGTATGCACGTATTTCATTGTATAAGAAGTGTATTTTGAGTTATTTTCTTTTTGCTTGGTGCATTGGTTGTTTTTACTTGCTGTAATGCCCATTGAAGGATTGCACTACAGTTGAGGAGCGCACCTGTTCCGTTTTATATTGTAGTATACATTCGTGCAGTGTATTCTGTATTGATGGCTGCCGTACACGGCTATTTCCTCTTCTTGTTTGTATGGCGCATTGATATTGTTGCGTGTAAGTGAAGCTGGTACTCTAACCATTGTTTGTTTTTCCTTTTGTTGTTACTTTGATGCACTCTGCCTATTTATGTTGTGCATGAGAGGGACAGTCCTCATGCCTCCCTTGTTGGTGGTGTTTTGTTCCTTGTTGTCGAAAAAATTCCCCTCCGTGCGAACAAATGTTATGAATAACATTCTGAAAGTGGGGGGCAATGTCACGGACGGCTATTTTCGGCGACACCGCGTCACGGCAATTAACGGGCGCCGTACTCCCCCACTGACCGTGAGAAACGGCGGCACATGAAAGGGAACCGATAAGTGCAAAATGGGGTGCTCTCCTTAGAACGTCGCCGCCGACAGTTAATTCTTTTGTAACTGTGGCGACGTCTGCAAGGTCGTAGAAGGCCGCGGTATACCCCGAACAAGGATTAGACAACGAGACGCCCGGCTGAGAGCTAAATCGTTGACCGTTCCCACGGGCAAAAACGTGGGAAACGCTCTGGTGGCCAAGCCGTATGACAACAACCCGACAGGTTGTCACTCTCGCTAGTTGCGGGCCCTCTCCCAATTAAAAAGGGGTGGGGTCAAAATATTTTTGGGGCGGAGTTTCCCCTCAATTAAACGCGCATGATTGGACCCATGTAGAGGTCTCTTGTTCCCAAGGAAGAGAGCGAGGAGACACGAGGGGGATTTAAGCGCAGGATTTTGCCCTGCTAGGCAGACTAATCGCTGACCAAGATGGTGTAGAAACAGATCAACAAGCATCTCTTCTAGAAGTTTTTAGTGTGGCTCTGTATCGGCTGGCCACCTAAACTTAGCCGTTCGTCTAGTTGTGACGCGATATTAACGTCTGCAACGTAGACATCGGGACTTCGCCTCGAGTTAGCTCAACCTGCTCGAAGTCACCTGCAAGCACTAGCCTCCCGGAGCCACCAGCGTTGCAACACCGCCGACATCGCAGTCGTGCCAGAACTCTCTTCGACTTCTCGCTTCCGATCGTCGGGGACGCAACACTGCTGGTCATCACACGCATGCCTTCACCTGTTTATACCTTCGAACTTTCTCCTCCGTCGTTCTATTCTTGTTAGTTGGTGTAGTTTGTAATAGTTCTCTCTCGTAAGCTGATTTATTGTTTCTGTTATATATTTCTTTAGTTGTATCAAGTGTTGATGTATTTTGTTAGTTGTATTGAAGTGTTGTATTAGATCCCGTGTGCTGCAATATCACTAGAGTAAAGTTGTTTTGTTTTCTCACGTCTCTGATCTCTTCACTGTCTCTGCTTGCGTACGGAACGAACCAACCTGCTGTCATTCCCGTCGCCGACTTCGCGCTGGCGACGCTTGAGTGGCAGCTTGTAACAGTAGGTGCCCCCTCCTCTCATTTAGTAAAGATATCTTGGTGCCACCCCTGCTCAATTACCAACATCGACAAAACTTAAGAAAGTTGTTTTATACTGTGTCTATGACTATGAAACATTCGAAGTTTTCTGCGTATGCTGCCCAATAAATGACAAAGGGCCACTCATACAAGCGCCATCACTGGCGACATAAATTCTTTCATGTTAAGGCATAACGCGAGGAGGACAGGACACAGGAAGAAAAACAGGACAGGTGCTATTCTGTTTTTTCAGACAGGATAGTGCCTGTTTTATTTTTTCTTCCTGTATCGTGTCTTTCTCAACATGAATTCATACCAACTTGCCCAGTATGCTAACCTACTTCAGTTTGAAATTCTCTTCTAATTTGATTATAGACATTTACATAAAATCTAACAGACATTTACATAAAATCTAACATGTAATAATGCTATGGGAGTATAGATGCTGTTCTCTACAGTTTCTAATGGGCATAGTAATCATGAGAAAAATAGAAAAGCAAGAGGACAAAAAAAATAAACAACTAATTTACATTGGTAGAACTAATTTAGCTGGGGCAGTGTTGTAATTCACATGTGTCTAAAATATATAAATTAGTGTGTCATCAAAAGCACCTACCGTGTATATGAACTCCGCTGTGAAGGCAAAAGCTGCACGCGAAGTAGCCATTGTACTGTTTCATATTGAGAACTGCCGCTCGTGTTGGGGCATCAACAAAGCAACACATGATGTGCACCTTTGAGGAGGGCAACTGCTCATCACACGTCCACTTCACACAGTTCAGTTGCTTGATACTTTCGACAAAAGTTCCAAGAAACGAACTCATTTTCGAATGTCCCTTTCCAAAATAAAACCACATAGCAGTACATTGTTCCAATGTAAAAATAAGGGCTATTCATTCACCACACACTGCACTGGCCATTTTTATGCTTTGTTTGATTTAAACCCTTTTTCACCATCCGCGTTGAAAGTTAGAGAGATGTCGCACCAAGACGAGTCACTCATTTGTTCCCTATAAAGGCGACCGTCATTATTGTCTTTTACAATGCCATCATGCGTACCAGATTGCCGGCTCTTCAACGAGTCCATTAGACCCTTTGACACAGCTTTGTCCGAAAGCATGACTTCAATTTGTTTCTTGAGGTCTAGCGTAACGAAAAAATTTTTACCAGAGTTTTCGGTGGTGCAATGTGGGCATGAAAAATCTTTCTGACCAGGATTCAGTACCACAGCTTCGCAAGCTTGGCAGAAGTAGAGACGCTTGACAAGGTCATTCATCCACGGCCTCTATGCTTTCCTTAGCATGTAGCTTGAAGTAGGAAGAACGAATTTGCCCAGGAAAAGGTTCATCATTCTGACAAGCCTCTCCATGTCCGCCCAGTTGAGTCTAACCGACACAGTGTACGCCATCAGCGACAGCATGAAATCTCTCACTGTCATGTGCGAATTCGGAAGACATTCGCTAGAGAAGATGCGACAGAATTCATCAGTGTCGCCATCGGATGTAGATGTATCGCCGCAATCTTCAGCGGAACAATCAGATTCACTGTCAGAATGGTCACTAGCAACGTCGTAGCATTCTGCACGGTCACTTGCACTTCCACTTGGTTCACTTGCATCGTTGTGAGAAACATCGCGGGGAGAGTCACTCACATCGGTATTCGCACTTGTGCAGCGGAGTTGACAAGAGGCGACTGCCTAGACGTGTGAGAAGATGGCTTGGTACACTGGCTGTTATCCTGGTACCTCGACGACATAGTGCGTAGTAACAAATACGCCTCCCCCGGCTCCAAATAACGTTTCCTCCGCTTTCGTGTTTGAGACATGCTCCCATGAGGAAGGATACGTGTCTGGTCCATGATGGACAGTGCCAAGGTACGTTTTCTCACTGGACCATAATCACAAAACGGAAAGCCAAGTTGGGACAACCATCAACTGATCGATTCAGTTTGAATATGACCGCGACTGCAAAACTATTTTAGGCTTATTTAGTTGTTCTCAAACTTTTTTTTCTTTTTTTACAGCGATAACGATCCGACTGCTGCTTTTAAACTGAGTCACTAGCGTTAAATACATGGTGTATCTGGACTATGCAATAAAATAAAAAAATTAAGATGAACTATACTAAACATTTTTTTAAATTAGAAAAAATGAACAACAAACCACAAAAGCATGCATACACGTTTTTGGTTTGGAGCATGCATAAATGTGCCAAAAGCAACTCAGCAAAAAGTTCCCGCTTTTGTGATTACTTTTGCTGTGTCAAAAATTCAGTGATTTTTTTCCGTATTGTGTTTTGCAAGGATTTCATAAATGTCCGAATAGGGTGATAAAGGAGCAACTCACTTCCTAACCCAGGTGACAGTGATCCACAAGTTTGTAAAAACATGAGGATATACATGTGAATTTTGCAATAGTTTAAAATATAATGATTAAAGAAAAATATATATGTATATTTATTTTTGCTACAACCACTCATTTATGCTTCTCATTGAGATTCATAATATTTTGTATGAAACTCTATATGATGATTTTTGACCAATCGTCACCGTGGTCATTTGCAGCACGTGTTTCCAGCCTGAAGCTACGGTCCCTACAACTGTAGCAAAGGACCACAGAGTTCGACCAGTTCTTCTCCGGTGCCATTAGCTGTTCCGTACAGTTTCTCTCTCTGCTTCGATCAGCATGAACTCCACACAATGCACGCCTATGTACGTTTCAAAGATTACGGTATGAAGATTGTCGTACACGAGGAAAGAATTGAAAAATTGTCTTCAAAAAGCCTGAAGGACCATGACCACAAAAAATGATACAGTGCACAATGAGAAGACGACGCCAACAGTAGCTATTTCATGGCTCAGAGAATGAAGTTGTTTGGTGAGTATGCTTTTTTGTTCATTGTTTGATGGTGTCATTTAAGAGATCGATTTATGCACGTTGTGTGTACTTCTTCCAGTAACAAAAGAAGAGGCTGACGCTTGCGCGAAAGGTTCTGGTAAGAGGTTTTCTCGCTCCCAAATGCCGTGCATAGCCCTTTAGAAAGCGACATCTCTGCAGCGAGTGAGGAATTCCTACTGAGAGATCAATTTTGTAAATATTTATGTAGCACTACTTAATTACATAAGGCTGGATATTGCTTTTCGGCGACACCGATTTGCTGATGGCCTGCGAGGTCGTATGCCTTGTCCCTCACGTGTACCGATGTATGACAAAAGAATGGGGCCGCCGAACATCCGGTAGCAGTGTTCTCGGTGGCCTCGTTTCTATGAAGAGAGTAAATCTTAAAGCGAAGCTGCTGCTTAGCCCCAAGCAGCTGTACTGCGTAGTCCTATCTACAGAGTATAATATTGGCAGGAGCTCGCATGTTCTAAGCTTACAGGATCATTAAAGGTTAAATCCTCTTTTGTAATAGTGGTATAGCTGCCTCGTTACCTTTTTTTTTCTGCTTTCTACTTCAAGGTGTGAAAGCTTTTTTTTTCCTTTGTGTGGTATTATTTTAAGTCCACCTGCTAAGTTAGCCTGTGTTTACCAGTTTGCATGCAGACACATTCGGTGTAAAAACAAGCAGCCAGGTCAACTGTGTGACCACATGAAGGTGCCTACTACACTACACAGGCAACATCAATACATGCAGCCTCATAGAGTTTTCATTGGCATGTAGAACCAAAAGAGTAATTGCACTTTGTTGGCACCGTATATTTGCGAAAGTTTAAAGCTGTGGCCAAGGCAGCTGGCTTGAGTTGCGTCAGCTGTTTAACCAGTAAATGAGCGTGATCATATTGGTGCATACACTTCTGTCAATTCCAGTTTCTAACAATTTTTTTTTTTTGCCTGTGTCAGAAATAAAGACTGAAAAAAGCACAGAAACTTCGGCTGAGAGATACAGGGGAAGAGTTTCGCAAACAGCAGCTTGACTTGTTGTTTTTCTGCTGAGCATCAAAAGGAAGCAGACAATGCTCTTCAAGAAGAAGTTGTAAAACTGCGTGCCAAAAATAAATGCGCATGTAAAGATGCCAGAAGAGGCGCTATGCAGCAAGACCTTTGAAGCAGGTTTGTGAAACAATATTTGTAATGTTGGGCACTCTATTGAAATCATCACCTTTGCATGCACTTTCAATTTCTCATTTCATGATCAGTTGTCTTTTACAATGCCCAGTACTGTAAGTTGTGTTTATCTGTTATGTTATGTGACCTGCACACCACGTAGTACCTGGTCATAATTTGTTACAAAGAAACACTGATAGTTGGTGCACTTTGAAATATCTGTTGGCTTATTCATTTAGGCATAGTCAATTTTTTTTTTACTCTGCATGATCCTCAGCGTGCAGAGCACAAAAGAACGTGGGGACCAAACACTGGGTGTCCTGTACAATGACATTGGTTAGATAAAAAAGTCACCGTGAACAGCATGTTTGGGTACCAACGAAGAGAATCTGACTATGACATCACGTGGAAGCTATGTAGGGGCACTACTGCTGCAGCTAAAGTTGGAACATTGACAGCTGCAGAGTCTCAGTTTCTTCAACTTAAGCAGCAGGAAATAAGCAGATTAGAACACCACTTGTGTTAAATTTTCTGCTTTTATTTGATCGGATGTGAGCAAATGAGGAATATATTATATCGCACCTATGTTGTTAATGTGTGAAGCTCTGCCCCTGTAGTTTTTAGCAGATGTTTGTCTGCCATTGCACCTATCTAAATTGTCTTTCTTGATTTGGTGGCATATTCATTCCATTTTTTGTGCTGTTGGTATGGGTGCACAGTGAATAAAGATTTGCCAACAGGGATGTTGTAGGTGCTTTGGCTCTTCCTGTGAAGCCATTTCTGCAATCTCATGTTTTATGTGAATGTATAGTGGATTTGCAACAATTATTCAAGGAAACTGCGTTGCCTCCAGCAAGATATCTCTTGTCTTTTGGGTAGAGCTTTAGTTCTTTGCATTTATGAAAGGGGGTTGAAAAGCTTTTCATGAAAGGCTTGCTTGTGACCGTGCAGTTTGTTATATATAGACACAACTGTAAAACCACATGCAAAGCTATGCTGTTCTTGCAAAAGTAAAACTTCAAGCAAAGTTAGGTTGGATGTAGCACATGCTTGAAATGCAGTATTTGTGCGAATGAAGTGCTTCAGGATACCAATTAATATTTGTGCAAATTTGATTCCATGTGTACCTGCAGTGTTGTGCAGCTGCTCCATGCATTATGCTAATGCGCTTGTGTGTTCATTACAATAGATAATCCTGTATCAAGTTGTTAGTTACCGTTAGTCTAGTCCTACAGAAAGAAAGACATTCTTTCCCCTCTGTATGGGTCATACTCTGTACGTTACACTCTTTACCATTCTCGGTGACTTGAATTTCAGAGAAGCGTGGCAATGAAAAGCCCAAAAAGCATAGCCAGGAAGCACAGCTTAAAGGCACTGAAGGAAACACAGTGCCAACCAGATGCGCAGTGAAAGAACATCGGCCGGCCCATAATGAACACCAAGAACAGAATAAAGTTTAAGAATATACAGTGCCACGCAGATTCGCAGAGAAGGAAGTTCAGCTGCCCCAAAATGAGGAGGAGCTAGACAACCATGAAGCTCTAGATGACCCCTTGGAGGTGCCATATGAGAGTATTGATGGAAAGATAAGCAGTCTTGCTTTCACATCACACTCCTACAGTAAATGGGCATGGCAGCCGTATGCTTGCCCTTCAATATTAGCTAAAACAAAAGAATGTGACCACACTGTGACTATATTGCCACGCTAATTTCAGGATATTTTATATTTGGCATTTTTTCTTCTGAACAAAACCAACTTGTCTAACATGAAATTTTTTCAGGTCCTCCTCCGTGAAAGCATCTATATTTCGGATGGCTTGCACCAACGCCTTATGGCCAGCAAAACCGACAGCTGCTTCGTGGGGGAGGCTGCTGTGGTTATTTTTTTAGCTGCTGGTTTAGCTGGCCACAGCGTCACAGGGACCCAATGTAACAGGACGAAAATTGGTGCGAAACCGGCATTGAACAAAGTGAAATACTCAGTCTTGAGTGGTATGCGTGTACAAAGTACTATTCATAATATTTGCTGGCTTCCCTGTTTTAACTGCAGTGGAACAAGTGCTCTAGTCAATCGGGTGTGTACACACTTGAATTTGTCTCTTAGCTTGCACCCCATTTGTTCGCTATGCTGATGATAACTATACTGTCAGCATGACAGACATTAGTCTTCTGTATGGTCTTCCATGAGACAGTATTTTCTTCACTTAACGGGGCACAGACGTCAAATTTACACATCTCAAGATTTTTGCATGCATGAGCAGTTATCAACCGCCTAGTAGCAATCCGCAACCAAAAATGCAACTGAGGGACGACTATCCTTTTTATTGATTGATATCCCCAGTATCTAACACAATACAAAAAGGCCGGAAAGCCCACCATTTTTAGCGTTTCCTCACGGTGGCATCCAGACCTTACCCCAGCTGACTGCTTCTCAACAGAAAGCAATGACGTTGAGCTGAGCTACTCAGCTAACATTTTGCCTGCTAGGCGCACACGTTCAGTTACGCCTCGCCACCAGCATCGCCATCAGAAAGGTCGATTACTTTTGAAAACAACATTCTGCCACTTGGAACGGCCACCATTCGGAATGTCGCAAATAATTTTCGCGTCAACCCCTTGCAAAAGAGCGGTTATAAAATGAACACCGTTAGCAAGCAGTGAAGAGGAGGCGGACGGGGAACGCACGCTTGAGCTACGCTCTCCTGTGTGGTGTATGCTGAGACATTTATGCAATGTGCACACCAGCAAATAAGTAGAATCATGGCCGAGCTAGACTGCGCAGGAACACGTACGTGCAGTCTAGCCCGGCCGTTATAGAATATGTTAGGCTCAGCTTTGCACCACCAGATGGCCCCGTCTATCCAGCCTCCCGCGGTTACTGCTGTGCAGTAACCCAGTATCGCTGAGAAACCTGCGTGTTACTTGTTAGCGATCGCATTTTTCAATACACTGCTCCTTTGATAACTTCCTGTTGGCGTGTACCATACGTATAATGAAACCACCGCTTTTTCCGCTTTCTCTGCGCTTCAACAACAGAGATGCAGCTTGCAACGGTTTCCTGACATGCTGACTGACAAGCACACGTCGAATCATGCTCTTGTTTTTCGCCTGTCTTTTCTTGGTGGTTTGCCTCTGGCAATTTCATGAAATCAATTTAAGCGGCATGACTGCGAACGGGCATGAAGAGTGACAGCATCTGCAAGCATTGGTGCCAGTACGCATTACGATAAGAACAATCGGATCGTCGACGTTATTGCTACGAGCGCATCGTCACTCAAGATGGTATGCGCGGCACGCACCACCCTGAACACGTTCAGTAGTGTCGATGTCGCAGGGTGCTCAAAGCCCCTTTGAGATTTCGTACGCTTTATGCCCCCGAAACAAAATAACTTTCAGGTGACGGACATCATTAAAAGTTGGTCAGAAATACTTATGCATACTGATCAATCGAATAAACGACCCATCTCGAGATTAAAATTTTGTGTCAGTGCCCCTTTAAGCCGTCACTTTTATGCATGAAGGTTTTTGCTGTGTGTTCTCTATGCAGTCTCTGCATAGCTGGCATTGGCACCTCTGGGAGTCAGTTTGATAATTTATTTTATTTTATTTTTATTTATTTGATACTGTCAACCCCTTGCTTGGGGTCATTACAGAGAGGGTGAGTGCAAAAGTACATAATGTTCGCACAAAAAAGAAAAATTCAAAAGCACATATAAATACGAGATGAATAACCTACAATAAAAAAATAAGAAACAAACAACAGTGACTACACACATAAAAATCAACGAATAAATGCTGACAACAAAATTTAGCACGCATTACTACAAAGAAAACCGTCCAATGCATTTGCAAAATCCACTGATGTTGTTTGTTGCACAGCCGCATTGGGTAAACTATTCCACATATCTATTGTGTCTGGAAAAAGGAGTGGCGGAAAGCATCCGTGCGTGTGAAATAAGGTTGAATTGCTCTATTATTATTAAGACGATCATATCGCCTTCCAGGGGGCTGAATATATAAATTTTTATTTATCTTTGATTGCCCGCTTATAATCTTAAAGGGCCACTCACCAGGTTTGACAATTTTAAGCTGACAAGGGCAATGAGTAGACGAAGCGTTCATGATCACGTCTGCCAAAATTTGCAACTCTACGCGTCGCGGAAATGGGTCAAATTTCAAGATGAAAGCTGCTCGTCCTCCCCTCTACTGGCGCACGCATAGAGAATGAGGGCATGACGTAGGCGTAGCAATGGCCCTAAGTACACAGCAATGCGGTGGCGTTGGTCCTCTACGTAGACGAGTCTGCTCTGACGTTGTCAACAGTATACCATGTGACATGGCAAAAATTATTTAACACAACATGCATAGTTTATGTATTTGTTGCTTTAAGAAAATAATAAAACTTGAAATAAATAATGAGATGCAATAAAAAATTGTGCACGTTTCTCTTCCATTTTTTCCCCTGAAATGCTACGAGATGCGAGGCTAATGTGCCAGCGTTTCGCATACGTTCGGGTCGTCGCGGTCAGCGCATTAAGCAGACGGCCGCCGTGGAACGCTCCTACACGTTAGCGCACTCATTGTGCTCATCTACTCTACCGCGTCTAAGCCAGCGTTTCCAAATAATCCCGCAGAAACAGACAAAAGAGCACAAAATAATGCTCCTCAACCAAGCAACGCCGCTCGTGCGCACGGGGGCTGGGCTTGTTCGGGCACGTCATGCGCACGTCACCTCTTGGTCGGATGCCGGAGGGGGTGGGGAAGAGGTTTGGCTCGCGAAGGCTACGCGGAGGAGTGGCAAGGGTTTCGAGCTCGCCTCCTCTCACCCTCGTTTCGCGCCGCTTCAAAAAACCTGTTTCCTCCGCTCATAATGAACCGATTCGAAAAATTTTCGTGGCAAAACGTTCCTCATCGGACACCAAACAACTTCCACTGTCTAACTAAAATTCGGTATGGGGCCTGGTGAGTGGCCCTTTAAAAAGTAATTTGAGGTGATGTTTTCGCTTGCGATATTCCAAAGACTCAAGCTCACAGGACTTTAACAAAGGTATGACTGAGTGTGTGCGTCGGTATCTACCACATATGAAACGAACTGCTAATTTTTGTATTTTTTCAATTTTTGTCCACAACACCTTCTGGTGAGGCGACCATACAATACTAGCGTACTATAAGACAGGACGTATGAATGTTTTGTAAGCAGTTAGTTTTACATCTGGTGTGGCATGTTCATGTTTTTTTAAGAAAATACAGTTTTTCGTTGGCTTTAGAACAGATGTTATTGATATGCGAGTGCCATTTCAATGTGTGCATAATACTAACTCCTAGGTATTTGAAACAATCGGCATTATTTAAAGGGTGACTTCCGATGTGATACATGAATGACAATTCCCGCCCACTAGAGTGAATATGCGTAAATGTGGTCTTGCTATAGTTTATTTCCATGTCCCATGTTATACGCCAGTGATCTAATGCCTGTAAGCACCTGTTCAGATTAATTTGGTCACCTTCGCAAGTAACTGGGGAATAAATCAAGCAGTTATCTGCAAAAAGTTTCATTTTAATGGGAGCCTCAACTATTGAACATAGATCATTACCAATATCAGAAAAAGAATTGGTCCGAAAACAGATCCTTGGGGAACGCCCGAGTACACGGCCAGTGGTCTTGAAGTGTAATTTTCAATTTTTGCAGCCTGTTGACGTGCGGATAAATAGGCCTCTATCCATTTTAATACTTCTTTGCTTATTCGTGATCTTTCAAGCTTGAAAAGTAATTTACATTGAGAGACTTTATCAAAGGCTTTCCTGAAATCGACACAAATTACATCAGTCTGCAGAAGGGCATCGCTGTTTTTATTGAAATCATGGAGCGTTTAAGCTAATTGTGTCACAGTAGAAAGACTATGCCAAAACCCATGTTGGCTTGGGCAAAGTAACTGGTTAGAATCAAAAAAACTAAGAATATGTTTTGCTAATACATGTTCCAGAACTTGACAGGAAACCGACGTCAAGGATATGGGCCGGTAATCGTTTACTAACGAGCGGTTACCATTTTTAAAAATCAGAATTAGAACTGCATTGCGCCAGTCTTGTGGAAGTGATCGCGTCTCAACCGAATTCACAAATATTATTTCTAAATAAAACGAGACCCAGTCTGCATATCTCTTGAGAAACTCTGTTGGTAGGTTATCCGGACCACTTCATTTCTTCGCATCTAGCTCAAGCAGTAACTGAAAAACACCTTCGCGGTTGATAATAACAGGTTCCGTTGCGGTTGTTGCACTGTTACTGATGGATTCCCCTATCTTATCGCCCTGGTCTATTGTGAAAACGGACTGAAAGAAGTGATTAAAGTATCTGCTAAGTCTTCAACTTTTGTCAGGATACAACCCTCATGTTCGATCTGCTTAATTCTTTCCTTTCTGTCACTCATGTAACCCCAGAATTTGGATGGCAAACTTTCAAGGAAGTTCATAAGCGTTTGGCCAAAGAAATTATTTTTGGAATTCACAAGGGCTTCTTTCAACTTGATTCTTATAGCTGCAACTTCCGTCGCTCTTTTTTTGCTTTTCCTTAATCTCGTGATTCGCCATTTCATATCTAAAATGCTGCGTGTTATCCAGAGATTTCGTTTACGTGTTTTCTTAATACGAGTATGGACAAAGCGATCAACGCAAGTTACGATTTTGGCCTTAAATCTCTGCCACAATTGCTCCATAGATTCAACATGTTATGCTCGCTCGAAATCATTAAAGTGGAGCTGGAGAAAATCTATGATGGAAGTGTCATCTGCCTTTTTAAAGTCCTTTACTTTTACCGGAAGAAGTTTCTCTTAACTGCATGTACTAGTTTTAACGACTAAAGACAACATTTTGTGGTCGGACATGCCATGTAAAATATTAAAAACATCGTCTGTTATGTTTTGAGATAAAAACACGAGGTCTAACAATGACTTCGATGAACCTGTAACCCTCGTTGATTCATGCACAATTTGTTTCAGGCCACGACAGAATTTAATTTCCGAAAGGTTTTTTCAGATAATTGTTTCAGACTCACCCGGCAAAACATTTTGCCAATCTATGTGAGGCAAGTTGAAGACTCCGGCCATTATCAACCACATGCTCCCGTTAACATGATCACACAGAAAATAACTTAACAAATCCAGAAACCGAGTCTCACACGCAGGTGGTCCGTATACTGAGCCAATAATCTATACTCTATTGTTGAATGTAATCTTACACCATACAGTTTCGTGAACATCACATTGTATCATGCAAGTTGGGATGGAACTTTTAACAGTGATAGCAGCACCGCCGCCTCATGTAACTCTGTCCCACATGAAAAACTTGTACCCTGGAGGAACGATGCCATCACTGCGTATTTCATCACGTAGCCATGTTTTTGTTAGTAATACAACATGGAGACTATGTGCCAATAAAAGATATTGTAAATCTGTAACTTTATTTACGATGCTACGAGCATTTTTGACAACAATTCGTAGCTATGATTGGGATTGATTTTTGGAACTACTAGCAGAGCCGTCCGAGTCAAAGGATTCATGTCGATCATGCGCACTTGATACTGGCGTCGCTTGAACACTGCTATCGTTCTTGTCACTCCGGTATTGAAAAAGACGGCGTTCATTTTTTTATCATCCCAGACAAACACGCGCCCATTCATCTTCTGTTTATCATGCACCACTGAGACCCTCGCTCCCTTAGCTCGGTCTGGCGCTGAACTTTCTCGTAGTTTCTTTTTTAGTTTGACTGTTTCTTTTGAGTAATCGTTACTGATACTGAAAGAAGTACCCTTTAGCTTCTTGCAATTACGCATTACCTTCTCTTTCTCACGGTAATCCATGAATGTCATAATTACTGGTTTTGCTTTGCCTTGTCTTTGTTTACCTAGTGGATGCATTTTATCTACCGATTTAACGTCTACCCCTAGCTTGCTCCTGAAAATGTTAACAACGGCATCGTGCAAATCTGCTTTGTCCTCATTTCTGGCCATGGGAACCCCAAAAACGAGTAGATTATTTCTTCGGCCTCTGTTTTCATAATCCACTAGTCGTTCTGCTTGTTGCTGGACTATATTTTCTAACCTTTCGATTTTCTTTTGCATATCCTGCATGGCATTAAGATAGCTGTTCATTCTTTCTGACTTTTCATTTAGTTGGGTACTTCTTTTATAATCGTGTTTATCTTCTCATCAGATTTTTTCTGGTTATCTAAAATGATTTGCAACAATTCAGCAGTCTTGGGACCCAGATTTTCTTCTACATCCCCCTGAAGTTAACAAATGTAGTAATGACAACCAACACTTCACCGCAATGGACCAACATCGCCGAGGGCATGGCACAACAATCAAGAATCTATTGTCACTTTTGCAACAAGATGTACACCAACCTGCAAAGGTAGCAGCAGCGGTTTAGCCATCCTGCCCACTTGGAATGTGCCGTGCCCTCTGATGTAGCCGTCGTCGTGTTCATTCTTAAGTACGCCTGCGATCGCTGACGTCACCGTTGTCGACTGAAGATTGTCCGATACGATACAATGTCCGATGCCTTGTTTCCGTAGTCATGTAGCAGGAGTGGAAACTGCCCGTGCACGTTGCTTGACGAAATCACGGCGATGATCCAAGTTAGTGCCTGCAAAGGTAGCAGCAGCGGTTTAGCCATCCTGGCCACTTGGCATGTGCCGTGCCCTCTGATGTAGCCGTCATTGTGCCCGTCCTTAAGTATGCCTGCGATCGCTGACGTCGCTGTTGTCGACCGAAGATTGTCCTATATGATGTCCGATGTCTTGTTTCCGTAGTCATACAGCAAGAGTGGAAACTGCCCGCGCACGTTGCTTGACGAAATCATGGCGATGATCCAAGTCAGTGCCTGCAAAGGTAGCCGATTGATTGATATGTGGGGTTTAACGTCCCAAAACCACCATATGATTATGAGAAACGCCGTAGTGGAGGGCTCCGGAAATTTCGACCACCTGGGGTTCTTTAACGTGCGCCCAAATCTGAGCACACGGGCCTACAACATTTCCGCCTCCATCGAAAATGCAGCCGCCGCAGCCGGGATTCGATCCCGCGACCTGCGAGTCAGCAGCCGAGTACCTTAGCCACTAGACCACCGCGGCGGGGCACCTGCAAAGGTAGCAGCAGCCGTTTGGCCATCCTGCCCGCTTGGCATGTGCCGTGCCCTCTTATTTATTTATTACTAATACTTATTTTTCATTTTACCTAGTGAAAAGTCTTTAGCTTCAATAATCAATCTCCTCTACTGCTGTGAACATAATGTATAGATTTACTTTAGATCCAGACTTCTTCAGCCACTTCCTGGTAACGAAGTACCCCCTCAGGGAAGTGGAAAAAAGAAAAAAAGAAATGAATAAGCATCTTGCGATTAAGATTGCAGATATAATGAAGGTGCAAACTCTGCAAGCAACACCATCAATGCAGCAGCCAAGTGAGGAAAATTGACCTCTCTGTGATTTAATAAAGTGTTTGACATCTGTATTTGTGTCATATGCTGCGACACACATGCCACTGGCAAAATCCATGCGGTTAAGCCTGCTCGCTGCTTCTGTGCACCTAGTGATTTAACAGGGGCTATTAGATTATGCTTACTGGCCTAATAAGGCCTATTAGATTTTGCCTACTAGCCTAATAGAGGCTATTATATTGTGCCTATTAGCCTAGTACAGGCTATTAGAAACAGCCGACAAGCCTAATACAGGCTATTAAAATAGCCTATGACTTAATACATGATATTAGTTTATTCCTATGAGCCTTATACAGGCTATTAGAAACTGCCTAAGAGCCTAATACAGGCTATTAGAAATAGCCTATGAGCCTAATACAGGCTATAGGAAGTAGGCTACAAGTCTAATACAGGCTATTGGTCTTGTCCTATTAGTGTTGTCTATTAAAACTCGTACAGGCTATTAGTCTTATACGGTATTAGTCTAATACATGTATTAGTGTCCACAACCTAGTAGGGTATTAGTTTTTCTATTAGAATTTTCGCTAGCGCTGCTGAGATACTGCCTGCTAAGAACGGAGAGCCAGACACCATTCACGCGGCTAGAGTTGCATGCATCAGGTACTACCTTTCACAGTCTGCCTCCCTTTCACAGTCTGCCTCCAAGAAAACAGTAAGTTCCAGGGCTAACTTTCCACGGAGTCAAGAAACTCTGGCAAGATTAATACAGTTGCTGTGTTTTTCAGTATTGCCTCTACATTTTTTAGTATAGTTTATTGAAATTACATTTCTATGCAGTTGCTAAATTACCTTTCTGCAATCCTAAATTGGCCGTACTAAAGCCTTGCAAGCCAAGCATTTGATTTCTCGGCTTGTATTAGACAGGTTTCTCCAAAGTCTCCACAACTCCCTGTTAGCCTCAACACAAATGCACCAAACACACCATGAATACTGAAAGAAACACTATCAATGCTAAAATCCATTAACTTATGTCGCCAAACTGAGCCATGTCATACTTCAGCGCAAGCTGCATCCACAGCCTCTCTAGACAACATCTAAGGAAATGTGACAGGAAACAACCACCCAACAGACATTTTCTGTTACATACCATTGTAGAAGTCGGCATGGACTGACTTTTCATTTGCAGCCAGATCCATCAGCAGGCCCCCAGAACCTCCAGCCTGTAATGAATTCATCATCACGGATGGTAGAAAGCTGGTCTAGTTGGTGGACATTCATCATTCAAAAAAAGAGTGGAAACACAAACAAAAAACAGTACAAAACACAAATGGCAATTATGTTGTCTTTCCATGATGTGTGTGCATGCATGCATTTGCACACCTTACCTCTTTTTAGGACTACAAATGACAGCAAAAGCAGAATGCATTTGGTAATGACCTGCTCAAGAATCCCAAACAATGCCACTTTGTGAGTAAGCAATGTAAAAAGCTGACCAATTTCGCACAAGTTCATTTTCATTAGAAGACAAAAACCGATTACCTACTTTAAACCAATTCATCCCATGCTCTAGCTAGGCCCATATTATTGTGTACTGTCCTACTACACAATGAATGCCAAGATGGATGGCGCTTTGCAGTTCCACTGGTAGGATTCCAAGAAGTAATGTGTCAGTCCTCTGAAACACCCCAGGAGAGCACGGCCACTTTGAAGCAGCAAAATATTTAGGAGTGAAGCTCCTTGAGCTCCCACCGTGTCCGTCATAGTTGTGGTCCCCAGCATGACAAAACAGAGGTGTTGTGCCGATCATATACAGAGCATTCATAGCGAGCATACGGCTCAGAAATAGACCATATACAGGCGCTGCACCACTTGCAAGCTGCTCGAAAACAAACGCAGTAATCAAATGACATGATGTTGCCCACAAAACTGTTCGTAGAGCACACGAAGAGCGCATATGGTTTCAAAATAGAGCGAGGCAACCCTGCTTCCAAGCATTTCAATGCACAAGAACATGACTTATATTCCATTCTGCACACACTTACTCAAATAAAACATAAACTACACAGCTTTGCATGAGATGGTCTCACTCTCTCAACCCCATGGTAACAAAATACCAGTAGAAACTGCTGATAAAAGCGGCCACATCACAGCCCTCACCACAGTCATAGAGGGGTGCAAACGTAAAGTGCTCCATGCAGCAGCACCAACGACAACGTCATGACTCAACCCCGAGTTCCGAGCTCGAGAAGCAGCGGCAAAACAATGCCACGAAGCTAACACAGAGCCAAGAGCGCAGCAAGTTGCGGCTTGCCAACAACACCAACAGGAGCCCGCTGCTAAAGCTCAAACAGCTGCGGCTAGACGAAAATGTCAACAAGGTCCTAATAAGATCATTCCAGATAGTAATGAGTCCTAATAGGATTCTTCCAGCATAGATAGGCAAACTGACTCATGACTATAGACTCACTGAGACTAAGATTGGTCCACGAGTGAGTACGGGTGAGTAATATTTTAACGAGTTTAAGTCTGACTAAGCCCGGTTGAGGAAAATTTTCGTAAGTACAAGTTCGTGCAAGTCAGGTTGAAGTAGAAATTGGTGAGTCTGAGTTTGAGTGAGCCCTGAGCACAACATATATTTGGTAAGTGAATCCGAGCGAGCTCCACCTTTAATTACCGACACATGGGCCTATCTACTCAATTCTGCATTAATATTGATACAAAACAGCCGCTAAACACGGCTGCATGAAAGAGGAGGACGAAGTGGGTTTTTCCGTTGGATGCTGGTCTGGCGCAATCTTACTCGTCGAGTTCTGTGCGCTGTGAATAGATCAATAAACAAGTTACTTGTAACATTATTGGTGGAGGTGGACGACCCCTGTACCTCGATGGAGACGCGCAGCGGTCGCATCGATTGCTGCGATTGCTTCGATTGCTGGTACTTCCTCTACGCCGCCCTCGTCAGTCCAAGCCACCACCTACGTCACACTCCCACACCTCCGGGATCCCGGCACTTTCTCCGGTGATGGTACGATCGATCTCGACACTTGGCTGAAGCGGTACGAGCGCGTCAGTGAAACTCACCGCTGGGATCCCACGCTCATGCTCGCCAACGTGCTTTTCTACCTGGACGGCACACCCCGAACATGGTTTGAAAGCCACGAAGCCGACATAACGAGCTGGGATCTCTTCAAAGATACGCCACCTGTTTGGCGATTTATGTGGTCGTCAGCTCGCTGCGAAGAAGACTCTTGCTACACGGGCCCAGTCTTCTACCGAATCCTACGTCTCCTACATTCTTGACGTTTTGGCCCTTTGTTCCAAGGCCGACCAGTCCATGTCCGAAGACGAAAAGGTTAACCACGTCTTGAAAGGCATTGCCGACGATGCTTTCAACCTGCTGGTTTTTAACAACATCTCGAGGATCGACAACATCCTTAAAGAATGCCGACGTCTCGAACAAGCTAAAGCCCGCCGTGTAGCCCAAAACATCGTGCGCCTTCCGAACACAGCGGCCACCTCTTCGTGTGACGACGTCTTCCACCAGACCCCTCCATGTGACAACCTCACACGCATCATTCGTCGAAAGGTCGAGGCAGCACAACCGGTAGCCACGCCACTACCGACGCCTACGCCTTCCCCGACCACGATTTCTTTGATACAAGCCGTCGTTCGTCAAGAGCTATCGAATGTCGGCCTACATCCTGTACCTGCCGTATACTCTGCTGCGCCTTCTTTTCGTCCCCCTTCTGCTCCACGCATACAACGCAATCCGTCCGAATGGCGTACCCTTGATGACAGGCCCATATGTTTCAACTGTCGACGCGTTGGTCATATCGCACGTCACTGCCGCAGCCGCTGGGCTCCACCGTCCCATTATGCACCTCCGTATCACGCCACTTCTGCTTGCCAGTCGTCCCCATCACTTTCTCTTTCAACGCCGACCATATTTTCCGCTCCTACAGCACCTCTGAGCAGACCTCGCTACGACCGGTCACTGTCCCCTGCTCGCCGTCAGTCCCGGTCGCCCCCACAACGCCGTGCTGCCTCCCCGACCTATTCGCAGCATCTCCGACCGGAAAACTAGGCCGTGCAGCTTCTGGAGGTGGAGCTACGTTGACGACCTTCGTAAGAAATCCTCGATTAACGTTAACAACGAACCGGAACCTTTTGGACGTTACTGTTGACAATGTTCGTGTCAGTGCGTTGATAGATACTGGCGCGCATGTGTCCATTATGAATGCTAACCTTCGCCGCCGACTTAGAAAAGTTGTCACGCCCGCCCTCAACCGAGCTGTACGAGTCGCCGATAGAGGAACTGCCGCAATTCTTGACATGTGCTCTGCGCGAGTGTCTATTGGGGAGAGAAGCACTGTCGTTCTTTTCGCCGTTATTGAACATTGCCCTCATGAACTCATTCTCGGTATGGATTTTCTAGCCACGCACTCTGCCCTCATAGACTGTTCAGCTGGCTCTCTCCATCTCGATTTACCCCTCTTTTCCGAAACGCCTAGCCCACCGCAAACCAGCCTCTGCTGCATTGATTTCACGCGTCTCCCTCCTAACTCCGTCACACATGTCGACTTATCCTCCACGCCGCCAGTACCTGATGGTGATTACATGGTGGCCCCGCTTCCTGCAGTGATGCTTACGCATGGGGTTGCTGTGCCGCATATGATTCTGACGATTAAGAGAAACCGCACCTTCCTTCCACTGGTCAACTTTTCACTCACCACCCAAGTTCTGCCACAGGCCAAAATTACTGCTCTCCAAGATGACCATGTCGAGCCCTTCAGAGTTGACGATTGCTGCAGCTCAGTCAGTGGTTCCACTCCATCACGTTCTTGGGGTGTCGACATTGAGCGAATGGTGTCATCGGACCTCACGTCTGAGCAAGCTTCAGCGCTTTGCCGTTCTTGAGGGCTATCGTAGCATTTTCGACTTTGCCAGCAACTCTTTAGGCCAAACGACCATTGTCACCCATCGCATAAATACTGGCCATGCAACCCCCATTCACCGACGCCCCTACCGTGTGTCGGCATCGGAGCGTGCAATATTACAACATGAAGTCGGCAAAATGCTTGCGAAAAACATTATCGAGCCTTCATGCAGCCCCTGGGCTTCTCCAGTCGTCCTTGTGAAAAAGAAAGATGGAACATGGCGCTTTTGTGTGGATTACCGTCACCTTAACAAAATTACCAAAAAAGACGTTTCTCCTTTACCTCGCATCGACGACGCCCTCGACTGCCTGCACGGTGCCACCTATTTTTCAACTATTGACCTTCGGTCAAGGTACTGGCAGATAGCCGTCGACGAGATGGACCGTGAGAAGACCGCATTCATCACTCCTGATGGTTTTTATCAGTTTAAGGTGATACCCTTTGGACTCTGCAACGCACCAGCCACATTTGAAAGAATGATGGACTGATTGCTCCAAAGGTTGAAATGGTCCACCTGCTTGTGTTACCTTGACGATGTTATTGTCTTTTCGCCCACATTCGACTCGGATCTTGATCGTTTGTCAGCTATTTTGGACGTTTTTCGTCGAGCCGGACTCCAGCTTAACGCCTCCAAAGGCCACTTCGCTCGTCGCCAAATTTCCGTGCTTGGTCACCTTGTCGATGCCCAAGGCGTGCGTCCAGACCCAGAGAAAATTCGTGCAGTCACGAACTTTCCCGTTCCGAGGACCACAAAGGATGTCCGCAGTTTTATGGGGTTGTGCTCGTATTTCAGACGCTTTGTTAAGGACTTTGCGACCATTGCACACCCACTCACAGACCTCTTGAAGAAAGACGCCTCATTTACCTGGGGCCATGATCAAGCGTCATCGTTTTCGCAACTTACGACACTGCTTACAATGCCACCAATCTTGGCTCACTTTGATCCATTAGCCCCAACCGAGGTTCACACGGACGCCAGTGGACACGGCATAGGAGCTGTGCTAATGCAGCAACAACGCGGACACGACCGTGTTATAGCCTACGCAAGTCGACTACTATCTCCAGCCGAGCGCAACTATTCCATCACGGAGCGCGAGTGCCTCGCCCTTGTATGGGCAGTCGCCAAGTTTCGCCCATACCTGTACGGGCGCTCATTCCGTGTTGTCACGGATCATCACGCGCTCTGCTGGCTAGCCTCCCTGAAGGACCCCACGGGACGTCTCGCTCGTTGGGCTCTACGCCTTCAAGAGTACACGTTCTCTGTAATGTACAAAACAGGGCGATTACATCAGGATGTGGATTGTTTATCCCGCTACCCTGTTGACGAAGCAACCGATACCGACGCTATCACGGACGTTTTTTCCGTGTCGCAGCTGTTAACCATTGGCGAAGAGCAACGTCGGGATGCTTCTTTACGAGCCATCATTGACAAACTGGAGTCAACGCCACGCGAGCCGTCCCTACGAATGTTTTTGGTGAAAGACGGGATCCTATATCGCCGAAACCTTGATTCCTTCAGATCAGACTTACTTCCTGTCATCCCAGCGCACCTGCGTTCCTCTGTCCTGCATCAACTCCATGACGCTCCCATAACAGGCCATTTGGGCGTTTCTCGCACGTACGATCTAGTACGACGTCGGTTTTTTTGGCCTGGACTTGCCCGCTCTGTTCGACCCTATGTTGCCGCTTGTGAGCCCTGTCAGCGTCGCAAAACGCCGTCTGCCCTCCCAGCCGGCTACCTTCAGCCGATCGACGTTCGCAACGAGCCTTTCTTTCGAGTTGGTCTCGACCTGTTAAGCCCTTTTCCACTCTCCACAGCCGGAAATAAATGGATTGCTGTTGCCACGAACTACTCGACGCGGTACGCAATCACACGAGCGTTCCCGACCAGCTGCGCTACCGACGTTGCAGACTTTCTGCTGTACAACATAATATTAGTGCACGGTGCTCCCCGTCAACTTCTCACCGACAGTGGCCGCACGTTCTTATCAGCTGTCGTTCATGAAATCCTGAGGTCTTGTCATACCAAGCACAAATTTACTACGTCGTACCATCCCCAGTCAAATGGCCTCACGGAGCGCCTTAACAGGACCCTAACCGATATGCTTGCCAAATACATTGCGCCAGACCACCACGATTGGGACATTCATTTGCCGTATGTGACGTTCGCCTACAACTCATCTCGTCACAACACTGCCAGATATTCGCCCTTCTATCTACTATATGGCCGGGACCCAACTCTACCTTTAGACACGTTACTACCTGCGGCCACTGAATATGCTGGTGAAGCCATTGCCCGCGCCGACCACGCGCGCCAAGTCGCCCGTAACCGTCTACAGGCTTCACAGGCGCGCCAACAACAGCTCTACAATTCTCACCATAGGGACGTGCACTTTTCTCCGGGTTCTCTCGTGCTCCTCTAGTCACCTACTCGGCGTGTGGGACTGTCGGAAAAACTGTTGTCGCCCTACACTGGACCATTCCGTATCGTTCGCCAAGTGACAGACGTCACGTACGAGATTGTTCCAACTGATCCAACAAAGTCATCGTCAGCTCCGAGCGACATTGTTCACGTGGCTCGGCTAAAGCCCTATTACCCCCCTTCGACATCATCTGCGTAAATTTAGCACCGGGACGGTGCTTCTACCGCCGGGGGTTATGATACAAAACAGCCGCTAAACACGGCTGCATGAAAGAGGAGGACGAAGTGGGTTTTTTGCCTTGGATGCTGGTCTGGCGCCATCTTACTCGTCGAGTTCTGTGCGCTGTGAATAGATCATTAAACAAGTTACTCGTAACATTATCATTGTTATATCAGCTTAAGGAAAGAGGGTAAGCCCTATGCCCGCAATGTATTTTAGGCCAACTCTATGTATCTTTTTCTCTATAACCATAAAAGTTACAGCCGTTATTTTACTATCATTATGACCATAAGTCATTCTTCTTACTGAAGCAGAATTACTTCTGAAACTTGTAATGTCAATTTTTTGTATTTCTTTTTACTTCAGGAACCTAATTATTACCAATTATTTGGTATTAGATGTGTTAGAAAATACTTCCTCACACAAGAATAATTCTGCTTCAGTATATTCTCTAGCATGTTCTCTAAATACTAATGGAAATCTATGTTTCTAGATACAGTGGTTGCTGAGAAAAAGGTACATTAGTAAAAAAAAATCTGGTTCTGAGATAATTGCATTTGAAATAGAAAATATGCTGTATTTCAAAAGTGCCGATTAAAGGTCACTGTTAATAGGCACCAGCCACATACTCATCACCAATATCACTATTTCTTTTTGAGTAGAGGCGTCTGGACTGGCAGGCCTCCTTCGTCGCCTGCTTCGCAGCCCTGTCAGCGAAGTACTGTAGATGCAGGTCAAGTGCGCGAAAGCCCTGCACTGTGCAGCGACCTGGCGAAATTCCAAACGAGTTCAGCACATTCACATGAGCTATATTGCCATCATTAAAGTAATTACAGCATCAAGACTGCATACTTTCAGTGTTAAATGTCCAATAAACACGTTTTTTTTAGAGCATGCTACCACACGACACTGTTGAACAACTCGTTGGGGTTTCGAGTTTTCCCATGGAGGCATTTCGCAACTAATTTAGGATTAGCAAGTTGCTCATAAATTGTCTTGACAGCCTCAAGAACAGATGCCGAAAGGTGTTCTTCGTGAACATATAGTGAATTCAATAGTGAAGTGGGCTTTGTTGAATTTGCACCAGGTATCAGCGTACTTCGGGCAAAGGACATATGATGTATTGGTATCTCTTGATGCCATGTGGAAATTGTGGGTGTGCTGACACCCCCTGTAATGTTGATTGCGCCACGTGGTGCACGTGTCTCGCACAAAAGCCGCATTTCCAGGGTGACAACTATTGAGCGATAGGTGGCATTGTGTTTGCGAGCGGTGATCACCACTATAATGATCATAGTTGGTAGAGCGCTGGTGCTGGTGGTGACCCCTGGGGGAAGGCAAGCCTTGGTGGCAGGCGAGAGAATTGAGCGAGTCTCCTTCGGCTGGTGGCGGTTGACGCGAGCGGTTGTCTCTCCCAGTGGGCCCCCGGTACAGGGCACCGCGAGCAGTCTTCCAGGGCCCTTGTGGCAAGTTAGGCGTTAGCAACACTGCCTTGTTTGTCATGTCCTTGAGTGTTGTTTAATAATGTGCAAGGATGTCTTAGCTTGTTGATCACGATTGATGTTATAATTATTTGGCTGACGATATTGTCGATCAAAAAGCAGTTAAATAAATGTGTGTTATTGTTTCACTAGTTCTGATCGCGTCTGCTGTGTTGGTTTACTCCAACAGCGCGGTGATGGCGCTCGCCAACTTGAGACCCCACACTGGTGTCCAACCTGGGGCTCTTAGAGCATCGGACGACAGTTTTTGCAGTTCGGTACAAGCTTTTGTTTAGAGCCAGGGTAGAGTAGGCCTAGAGGGACTTTTTTGCTAACGTCGGAGGTGTGCTTTGTTGGGAAGCGAGGAGATCGGTTTTGTGACGTGTTTGAACTTGTCCGCAGATTGAGTTTTATTTTCTGCTTGCAAGTGTTTTTTGTTATTGTTGTTGGTTTGCAAGAACGTTATTGAGGTGGGACAAGAGCCATGCGGTCTGCATCCTGGGGTGAGCAAAGCTTAGAGCACGTGTATTGTAGGCCAGGCCCGAAGCGAGTGAGTACGAAAGCCTCATGGGTGGTCCGATTTTCTGTTAATAGCTTCTATCTCTTCTGGGCTCAGGGAGCCGGGCGTCATTGCTGTTTGGTATTGCGGCTCGACGCCACGGCGTCGCGACACTATCCGGGACGATGGACGCCGATCGCTCGATAAGCTGCTGTGTGCGGCGAGCGATAGGGCCACCTTAAAGAGTGGATGTCTCCTTGCGGCTGCCTCTTCTGCGCCTAGGCTGGGTGTATGCCAGTTGTTGTCGAGCGACTCATTAGGCCTAAGGCTCTGCGCAGCCGCCTGTCGCATGTGGCACAACTAGGTGGATCGTGGCGTGGAGGTGTTGCACTTTGCTTCCCTCACTTTTTTTTTTTTTTCATCTCGTGATGCAGGAGTGAAGAAAAAGTGATTTTTGTTGTATTTTGATGGGCGTCTCGGCTACCGCCGATGTATTAGCTAGCAGTACTGACCATCGTACCACGTGGGCGACGAGCCCGAAGCTCCCTTCCCTTTGGCCTACTGCATTGTTCTTTCTAATGTTTTGAAATGTATGCAGCGGGAGTGATGTAACTCGCGGCTGGCTGTCTTCTGCCAGCTGCAGGTTACATCAGCAGCTGGCATTCCTGGCCAGCGGCGTCAGCGCCGCTGGCCAGGAATGCGGTTGTGAGGTCGGGCGATGGAGATGCCTGGGACCTGCGCAAATGCCTGCAGTCCGGTGCCCTTGTGAGTGCTGGTCGCAACCGGGAGACGTGCCAGCGCAAGTGACGAATCGTAGCGCCGACGGAAACGTTGCTGTTACGGGACCGGTACTGAGGTGAAGTTATCGAAATGAACAGTGCAGCAGTGTCGACTGGCGGCGGTGTCGTGGTGCACAGACATTATGTAGGGACATGGGTTGTCATGTTTTATTAGAGCTTGTGCAGCAGATTTCTTTTCTTTCCAGAATATAATTTGAATTAAGGTTGGGAGAAAGTGGGGGTGCTGACAACCCCCTGTAAAATCGTTTGCGTCGCGTGGCATACGTGTCTCGCACAGAAGTCGTATTTCGATGGTGACAATTATCGAGTGATAGGTGGCGTAGTGTTCGCGAGCGGTGATCACCACTATCATCGTCATGGTTGGTAGAGCGGTAGCGCCGGCAGTGACCCTTGGGAGAAGGCAAGCCTTGGTGGCAAGCGACAGAGTTGAGCGAGTTTCTTTTGGCTGGTGGCGGTTGGCGCGATCGATTGTTTCTCGCAGTGGGCCCCCAGTGCACGGCACCGCAGGCCGTCTGCCGGGGCCCTAGTAGTGAGTCAGGCGTTAGCGACACCGCCTTGTTTATCATGTCCTTGAGTGTTGTCTAACATTGTGTAAGGATGTCTTAGCGTGTTGAGCTCGAGTGATGTTATAAGTATTTGGCTCACGATATCGTTGATCAAAAAGCAGTTAAATAAATGTGTGTTATTGTTTGGTTTGTTCCGACCGCGTCTGCTGTGTTCATTCACTCCAAGAATGTGGTGATGGCGCTCGCCAACTCGAGACCCTACAAAATACGTGGCCCAGACAGCCTTTCGCATGTCCTCTAAGCTGCTTTTATTTATTCTAATGGCTAAACGATAATACATTTAGATCTTTGTGAACAGCGACCGTAAACAACACGTGCAAAAAACACCCGCAAAGTAATTTTACCTGCGGCTAAGCATTGACACGGCAGATGAAGCAGTTGTTGCCGGACCGAATATGATTGCCACTAAACTTGTCAAAAAATTTGTGCCTTTCATTTGGGTGAATTTTTAGCTGCCCGCATGTGCGCTTAGGTGAAACGTACCTACAAGGGGTAAAGCAGGCCACCACATAAGTTTCAAAATATGAGTTTTATAGACAGAAAAAAAAGTAACGCTAGAACAAATGACTGATTCTGGTTCAGAAAAGGCTGCAGATTTCAAATTGCACAAAAAGAAACAAAAATAATTTTTAAATATATTTTTGGTTACCCTGTCCCCTAAAGCTTATGCTACTGTATTTATTCGCATAATTTACTCACACACTTTTTTATCGTGATTTTGGGGCTATCAGAAAGGAGTGTGCAAATTACGCGGTCATTTCCCGAATTCATAGGACATAATGTGCAATAGTTCTAGTGCACACACTATATACAGTAAAAACAATAAATTAAAGCACAAACAAAGTGTACTTGTTAATTAAACAGAATCATCACGTACTTTAACCAGTCAGATCCGGTCAGGGACGGTCCAGGGGGAATTGCTAATCAAAAGTTTCGATTGAGAAATATCGTCGCAGCCGCTATCACCGTCCTCCCAACGCGCATCGTCTTCGGTTTTGTCGAGCACTTTCAAATGCCTCATTTCCTTCATCTCAACAATGCTGGGTGAGACTAGGTCCCACGACATGGCGGTACCTAAGAACCTAAGCATTCGCATATAATTTAAAAAGCCTACTTTAATGGCAGAAAAATTGTATTAGCAAGCGCACACTTTGCTTCCTCCTGTGCCGATCGCGCCGATCGTCACACGATAAAGTTTTCGCTGAAGTGCTCGGTAGCGACACGGTTCCAGTTTTCTTTGGCCGACTTCACAACAGCGAGCTTGAATTTTGCCGTATATATATAATTCTCGTAGGCCATCGCAAGAGAAAAGGAAAAACGCGACGGACAGATGCAAGACTCAAACTTCCGAAATCAAACAAGCGTGCATTTCAGCGCGGACCTTGAGAAAGAGGGGAACAGTTGATGCAACAGGCGCTTCCTTGATTCCAATGCAGAAAATTGTCCATGCCGTTACACCTTACGCTTCCTTGATTCCAATGCAGAAAATTGTCCATGCCCTTACACTTTAATTAGTGACACCAGCATACGTTTTAATGGTAGAGATCATAGAGATAGGGAGAGGGAGGCAAACGTTCGAATAGAATGTAGATCAAGTAGTTCCGATGGGTACGGTGTTCTAGGGACCCTAGTTCGGGGAAGTCTTCACAATAAGGGGCTTCACACTCGCATTCTGTTACATTGTATTCGCCAGCTCGGCGAGGCGCACGCCCGTTCAATGCACACAATCGTACAAAGTATCTTAGTGCGCGTGCCAGTGAGCCGGCTTGGGCGGGTCGGGGCACGTAAATTATGCAAGTAAATTTTGTTTCTTGTAAAGCTGGCAAAATATTAGGGGTGCGCAAATTATGTGAGGGCACTAATTATGCGAGTAAATACGGTATATCTATTGGCAGCTATCTCAACATTGCGCTGCACCATATTTGTTGTTACGAGGTTTCGCACACTCTATCAGGGGAAATTTTTCATGAAAATATCTAGTGTGAATGGCATATTTCATAAAAACCTCGTCACTGGAATGAAACAGGTGATAACTCATATTGGATGGTACGAGATATTGCCACATTCCTTCCTCAACTTTTGTTATCGCCCCATTACACTGTAAGTAATTCATAGCGCAACCTGTGCCTGCAGTGTTTGAGAAGCTTTGGGACTGTACTAGATCATTTTATAGATTATTCTGGAAGTTATGTGGCCACTACCGATAATACTACAATATTCGATGGCACATGTATAAATGCCAACATGCTTCACCGCTTGTCAGTTTATCGACGGCCGACACTTTGTTTGCCGCTATCAGTGCCACTGTGTATTTCTGCAATCTGACTTGTCGTTTACCGGCCATAAGTTTAGCCAAATAAACAGTTTCATTTGGACAAATCCTCTCTACCTTTGTCAGCGTCGCAACCCCGTGACATTTGGTGGATGTGCTTTTCAGTCCATGTACCAAACGCCACCCTCAAGCCATGAGCCAAGCCCACACCGTCAAGAAGATATCGATGCCATCACTGAGCAACACGCCAGCTGCCAGTAGCAATGACTTTCACCATAGTTACGGGCCTCTACCTAAAAAGACCCAGCTAACCACAACCTTGACATCAACCACGCCGACAATGACAGCCTCTGTGCAATCTGCATCAATCCTGCTCTGGCAACTGAAGGAACAGCCAACATTCCGCAATCCACCACTCAAAGACCCCAAGAAGCTATCTCAAAAGGTTCCACCGAGTCGCCCTTTTCAACGATTGGACCAACCTGCAAGATTCAGCTCAGACAGTTTATTTGATTTGAAAACTGAGAAGCCACACTTACAACCTGAGACCTTTTTCGTGCCACATTTCTTGACACCTTCATAAGCATCCTTTGAAAGGAAAAAGCCGATACCAACTGGAGAGTCATGTACAGCTCCCAAACGAAAACGTCAAAATGTACACCGCGAAAATGATGCTCCTGTTTTGCCATGCCGATCCCCCCATAAGCGAAGAGAAGAAGCTTCATTTCCTGATGCAGAAAGTTAAGGAGGAACTTCCCGCAGGCCTCGTACACAACCCACAACAGTCACGGAATTCGTCTCTGAGGCCAAGACGATTGAAAAGGCCCTGAAAATGCGTATGAGGCAGTGCACCTGCTACAATTCCACGACGACCTACGAGGAGGTTCAGCCGTTTCAAACTGGCCACCTGCACCAGACTATCAGAGCCATTGAACGGGAAGAGCTCCGTAAATTGCTGCCACCTTCCCAGCATTCAGTGGACCCGATAGCCGATGTCATATGCCAAGAAATTCAACAATTTCTCAGGAGTCAGCGTAACCTGAGCCACAGATCATGAGCCAAGCTTCTGTAACCTGACGCCACTCTACCCCGCCGCGTCCACATCAAGACGTCGCAGAGCCGCACTACCGTCGCCAGACACTGCCGTCACCATATTGTTCGCCTATTAGCGTACCACGCCAAGGAAAATCGACGTCTAGCGTGCCCCTGACAACCGCCCGCTGTGCTATCACTGCAGACAAGCAAACCGCACATACAGCCGCTGCCAGTACCACAAAATGGGCCTACATGGCTTCACCACCAACACATCATCCCCACAGCGCGGTGAGCGGACAAATGACATTGTCTACTTGGCAAGCACTGAACAGGCACCCCGACAATCATCACATTCATCATCTCCTGGACCCTACCAATCCTCTCAGCGACGACACCAGTACAAGGGCTCCTACTGCGGCTGTTCTGTCAGCCCATATTCAGAAAACTAAGGACAGCAACTGATGGAGGTGCGATTGCTGTGCCATGAACAACCGAAGATCCTCCTATGAAGACCAGGCAACCCGCACACAGCAACGATGTCGGAACTTCGTGGCCACTGGCGATAATGCTAGAATACTTGAAGGCACATGTAATAAATGCCGATGCCCTTCAGCACTTGTCAGTTCATCGACAGCCGACGCTCTGTTCGTCGTTATCAGTGCCACTGTGTATCGCTGTTATCTGACTCGCCATTTACCAGCAACAAGTTCGGCCAAATAAACAGTTTAATTCGCACAAGTCGTCTCTTCGTTGATCAGCGTCACGACCCCATGACAATATATAATGGCGTATCATATAAAGTACTGATTGCGCAAAATATTTTTTTAAAGAGCATTCACCCCAAGATTGAAAAGGCTGATTGGACTCGTGGGTCGAAACACTCAGGCTCACTCTTACTCGGGTTAAGTTGCGAGTATGAGCGAGTCCGGCTGAGTAAAATGTTGGTGGGTGTCTGAGCGAGTCCAATCAAGAAAAGGCACAGTTAGCCTCAGTCTTAGTGAGTCCTCAATGCAAACTATATTTCCGGAGCAAGTCTAAGTGAGCTCTCTTTTTTTTTCTAACCCACGCCTTCCAGGTCGACCTACTTGGTAACAACTGGTTGGTGAAACACATGTTCAACACTTACTCCCTACGCTGCATGTCCAACAACCAACCAAGTACGGTCTAGAGCAAGTAAACTGGCATAGTGTTTGCCAACTTTCAAATGGTCATGATCAAAACACCACTGTCGTTCACATTCTGTGATTGATTGATTTGTAGGGTTTAACGTCCCAAAACCACCATATGATTATGAGAGACGCCGTAGTGGAGGGCTCCGGAAATTTCGACCACCTGGGGTTCTTTAACGTGCACCCAAATCTGAACACACGAGCCTACAACATTTCCACCTCCATCAGAAATGCAGCCGCCGCACATTCTGTGATTATAAAGCAGGTATGTTCAGAGCAAAATGCAAGCTCTAGTTTCATGTATATAATTAAACAGTTTCGAGCTCATAAACATTTTCATAGTCATTAAAAAAAATTTCGTAATCATCCAAGAAGCTTCGCTCAACCATTATCATTCAACTTCGTGAATCTGCTGCCATTTTTTAAATTTATATGCGATAACATTAAGAGCACATGTATCGAAAATTCTAGCGTCGGTTTCGTTCGACTGAAAATGGAGAACTATGCAAATAAAAGAAATGATGAAAAACCCGAGGTCAGGGTGGCGACCAAACCAGGGTCGTCTGGGTCCGAGCGGGGATTTAACCCGGGTCATTTGCGTGGCAAGCGGATGTTCTACCACCCAGCCACGCATCTGCTTGTGAACACAGAGAAAATAATTTCCTCTTCGTGGATATTCAGTGAAACTAGCTATCATGCCTTACAAGCACACGTGTCCTGTATACAGGCTTCACTATGCAACATGAAATGTTCCAGTAATGATGCGTGGTACAAACGCCCATTGCCAGCAGGCATCAGAACATGGGATTATCATAATGGCTTCATGGTTTAGAGCCGGCCACCCACTATAAAAGGCACACACGCTACTGCACCTATGACACACTACTGCACACTTTCATGACTATGTGATCATAACACACTGAGCTCCTGGCATAAATTTATAGCCTTGATTTGAATAAAATGCTTCATTTTAAATGAGCAGAAGTGGCAGACACATTCCTCTTCACACAGCATAAGTGGAGGCGCTGAGTTACAGCGAATCAGGCACACATCGCAGAACTATTTTGGTATGAATGAATGCTACGCGTGAGCTGGCTGCTTGGGGCAACATTGGCACCTGACAGTGTGCTAACGTGTCTACGAAACTGTACTTCCCTTTTAAGAAACATGCCAGACGAGATGAACACAAAGAAACAACGCATTGAAAGAGCCAGTGCTGTGGAATTACCACTCTATAATTGGAATGAATCTGAAATCATTCCATAATTTTAAGGCCCTTTTTAACTGAATGGAATGGGAATGAAATTATGTTTTTCTTCCAAAAATAGAGCATGTTTTTGTATAGGGGCTGTTTTTCAGACTTAGAAAATTATTTATTTATTTATTTATTTATTTATTTATTTATTTATTTATACTGTTAGCCCCAGTTACAGGGTGGTAGACAACAAAAGAAATATTACTAACAAAACTTCTCAGTACGACACAAAGACGCATTTTCGTAGACAAATCCAAGAGCAAGTTTGAGTACAGATACCATTTGCACGCAGTGGCAAGCTATAGCGACAACAAAGACAAGCAACACGTGTTCAACAACCGAGGTCTCATCGGCCACGCACAACATCCCCGCATACAAGCGACGCAACAAGTGTTCTGCAATGGAATGCGCAGGAACTGCATCAAGAAACACGTGTATAGCGCGTGTGCAAGACAGGAGCACAAGGAAATGCAAGAACACACGAATAAAACGCTACAGCAGCTATTAATCACTTATAAGTGAGTAATCACGAAGCAAGGACGACTCAAACTGATTAACTGTGACTGCAAAAATTGCAGCCTGTGGAAGGGCATTCCAGTCTTCTATTGTTTTCCGTAGGAACGAATATTTAAAACTGTCTACCGAGGCATTAATTGCGAGAAACTGGCCCGCATGGCTACCCCTGACGATGCGAGTGTTCCTTGGTTTTAAATACGAACTAGTGTTTTAAATACGAACTAGTTTAGGGAATTGATTTTTAGCATGAAAAGAAACTTCAACCTAGCTATTCTCCGTCGGTCTGAAAGGCCAGGTAGTTTAAGATGACTTAGCATGTCACTAACCGAATCAGTGCTTCTGAGTCTCGATAGAATAAACCTAGCTGCTCGCCTTTGTATTTTTTCGATCTTATGAATCTGACATCTCCGATACGGATCCCATATAATACTCGCATATTCTAGCGTAGGCCGCACGAGCGTTAAATATGCCGTAAGCTTTGCTTTGGTTGATGCCAGTTTCAATTTTCTTTTTAAAAACCACAGCTTCTTTCCTGCAACGCTGCACAAGTGGTTAATGTGAGTTTCCCAACTGAAGTATTCAGATAGGATGACACCCAAGTACTTAAAATGCGTTACTCGCTCTAACTCATGCCCGTCTAATCGGTAGGCAAACGCCAACACATTTTTTACGTTTTTTGTGACTGTCATGTACGAGGTTTAGCAATAGTTAACTTTCATTTTCCTATTCTTGCACCAGTCGCCTAAACTATCCAGTGCAGCGTTTAAAGCGAGCTGGTCGTTACGATGATTTGTTCTCGAGCATATAAGGCAATCGTCTGCGAACAGGCAAAGCTTAATATTAGGTGAAACTGTTTCTGCAATGTTGATGTAGCACAAGAAGAGCACCGGGCCGAGCACGGAGCCCTGGGCGACACCAGAAGTCACACCTAAAGTACAGGATTTCACACCATTGATTTCATTAAATTGTGTCCTGTTAGAAAGGTACGATTTAAGCCACTCTATCCACTTCCTATTTACGCCAAGGCGTACCAGTTTCTCTATCAGCTGCGCATGGGGAACACGATCAAAAGTCTTTGACAAATCAAGGCAAACTGCATCAATTTGACCCTTTTTATTTAGACATTGTGCAAAATCGTAGGTGGTTTCTACTAGCTAAGTAATAGTTGATAAAATCCGCCGAAAACCATGTTGGCTAGGGGACCAGAATAGTCGAATCCTCAAGGTACTTGTACAGGCATTTTGACACGACATGTTCCAGTATTTTACAGCATGTGCATGTAAATGAGATTGGTCTGTAATTGTCAATGCTGCATTTTGCTCCAGACTTATGAACAGGGACTACCTTGGCAGTTAACCAGTAATTGGTAATGCATTTTGCTCTAGGGATGCTTTGAAAATAACCAATAGGTATTTCGCAATTCACTCTTAGTAAAGTAAATAATTAGTAAAGAAGCACCTTGATTTGAACAATAAATTGGTATTTTGGAACATACCTTGCTACACCCTTAATTGCTACTACTGAAATATCACATTCAAATTATTCGTATAGGCCTGAGCACATGTTTTTTGGAAGTCAAAGGCCACAATGCTTTCTCAAGGTCCACTTTTAGTTTGCTTGATCAAAGAATAGGTGGGTGTAAAAGTGTAAATGATTTGCCAATTTGCAAAAGAGATACCAAGGAAATAAATGGATTATCTCAACAGACACTATAAACACTTAAGCTTCATTTGAAGAGTTGAATGCGATAGCAAAATCCTGTCCCTAGTGTTTACTTCAATTACACAGTGCATACTTTTCATTGTAATATGTTATTTTAAAAGCTTTAGTTATAGATTACTACAATAAAATTGAAGTGGCTTGTGTGAGTAGAGCTTTTGCGTATGGCTGCTGCATTCTGTGTAATGGCTGGCACCATAGGCATTCACACGGGGAGGGGAGAGAAGGGGGCACAAAATTAGGGCCATAGATTGACATGATAGGAAGGGGAGTACAACGAAAAACCTTGATCGCCCCTGGAGGGGAACCCTGCCCACGCTTATAGGTGGCATGCTTTAAAGCACAAGTAATTATGTGGGTGAAATGTTTTCTAACTTGCTACGCACCCAATACAAGGTCTTATGGTCTTCAGAGTATACGCGCAGTAACATGTCTGCCTTTCGTAATGGGTGGCCGGCTTTAAACTACGAAGTAATCATAATCACATATTCTGATGGCTGATCCCTTGTACTACACAATATTACTGTGATATTGCACGTGGTATAGTGAAGCCTGTATACAGGACACATGTGTTTCTGAAGCAAGAAAGTTATTTTGAAGGCAGTTCCAAGCAGAGGGAGTTATTTTAACTACATTTCCAAACAGGAGTGTAGCTCTGTGGTAGAACACCTGGTTGCCACACAAACAATGTGGGTTGGATCCTAATTCAGATCCGTAAACTTTTATTATTTGCATCTTTCAAGATTTTTCAGTCATAGACAAGGTGATGATATTTCAATGGCAACCTATGACGCCCATGCTGACGTCGACACCAACGCTAGAATTTCTGCAAAACAGGCTCTTTAACGTTATTGCGTTAATATTAAACCATAGCCATTCGTTCAAACATGCTGACCATACAAATGCTATGGACAGCTGTGGAACTGCTCCTTTGAAAACTAGTGAAGAGATTGTACCACGTGATATATGTGACCAAGCTACCTTGGTAGTGTGTTTTGTGTACTTTTGCAGTTATTAATGCGTCTGATGACATTAACTCTATGGGGCATTCATTCCGATCTCAAAAAAACTATCATTATGCCTTTCCAAGGTTGAGGAATTGCAGGAATGAAATCGAACCACCCGGCCATTTATGAAATGGGAATGGACTCATTTTTTTTTTTTTTCATTCAGAGGAATTGAAAGTATTAAAATTATGACGAGTTCTAATTGCCCAAAATGAAATTATAATAGAATGAAGGTGCTCAATCCGAAACACTGGAAGGAACTTATCGTAAATGTAAAGGCCATGAAGCATTACTTAAATTTATCAGGAGTACTGTAAGAAAGTGGAAGATATAAAAGCAGAATTCGTAAAGCCTGCAGAGTGATCGAAGCGCAGTGTAAAGCACACTCGGAATCTGCTGTCGCAAACCATGAGGTTATGGGTTTCACTCCCATTGATGAAACTTTTTTCTTTGTCTTCTGGTCATGTGCAATTTTTTCTACGTCATTTACGTGATGGAAATGCATCACTGAAGTCATGGTGGTCCCCAGCGTAAAATGCCTACACAATAAACACTCGTCAGTTCTTCTTAGTCGGCATCTGTGGTGACACGACTTCTTTCTTGTGTTCCCGTGTGCACGCCCTGTCGATTGGATAATTAACTGGCTAGTTACTCTAAGAACTGGACAAATCATTGATAACAGGCTATAGGGAGTGTTTGTGTTCCCCTTGAAAGAATATCCAGTGGAATCTCTGCAGGTAGAGTGACCACTCATTCGATTCGATGAAGAAGCTTATTATGGGGATGGTGCAAAAAGCACCTGTAGAAAGACAAATGCCCCAACGATGAACAGGGTCAAGCACCTTCACGACGTTTGGTGTCTAAGACCAATAGATTAATGCCCAGTAATCTGGGAGTTTGCGTATGATGTTTTTGTACAGATTCATCAGACACCACTTCTCACAACTCAAAGTTGAGAGTGATTGATTTGTGGGGTTTAACGTCCCAAAACCACCATATGATTATGAGAGACGCCGTAGTGGGGGGCTCTGGAAATTTCTACCACCTGGGGGTTCTTAACGTGCACCTAAATCTGAGCACACGGGCCTACAACATTTCCGCCTCTATCGGAAATGCAGCCGCCGCAGCCGGGATTCGATCCTGCGACCTGCGGGTCAGCAGCCTAGTACCTTAGCCACTAGACCACCACAGCAGGGCAGTTGAGAGCCAAAACACTTTAAGAATATTTCCTATATTGATACATTCGGTGCCAATATGCTTGATGTGGAATGCGAAGGTTAGCTTGGTTTCTAGGATTATGCCTGAGAATTTGTGCTCAGTCTTTACAGGTCAATGTCAAGATAGGAAAAAAGGCCTCTCCTCTGAGAGAATAAGAAGCAGATGCTTTTATGTGCAATGGGCAGAAGCCATCCTCATCTGCCCATTTGGCCACATTGTCTTCACAATGGGTATTAAATTGTTTATTGCAGATCAACCGTGTCAAAATCCAATAGAGCCATGGTCAAGCAATTTGTTTGTTTCCAAGAAATGTAGCATCCATTTTGTAAATCATCTTTTCAAATAATTTGTAAAGACAGTCTTTCAGCAATACAGACCAGTAACTAAATACTCGAACTGGGTACTCGACCTGTTTCACGGTAGGAATTCAATCCCCTCAGTCCTATAACAAAAAGAATCTCGCCAAAAAACCATACACTGTCATAGAGGCTATAAAAAGTTTGGCATTTCAGAAGACAAATGCTTCAGTTTTATATTACAAGATGAGAGCCCAGAGCACACTTTTTGCAGTTGTTAGGTGCTGCTTACAGCTAAGGAGAATGGTTGCTTTTAGGCCTCATTTTTCGCACACTTTGTTTCGAGCTTGTGTCACTTTGTCTGTGACAATACAAAAAATATTAGGAAGGGGAAGATGAAAGCTTGTGATAAAAAGTCTCTAAACATAGTTTGTGTCGAGCCGACGTTCTGACAAGCGGACTTGTCTTGCTCAAGGCTAGAACAGAACTGTTCTAGCCTCGAGACAACTACTGTTTATGAACTTTTCATTTGTCTGTGAAGTGTTTCAAAATGCAAAACTTTTGAAATGTTTTTGCGCAGTGTGCTGAGCTCCACATAATATGTTCAAAATGTGCACCAAAGAAGTTAGTTTGCCCTTCTAAGCAACTAAGGGAAGTAAATATGCTGGTGGGCCTTCTGCGCTTTTCATCCTCTTCTAGACCTCAGCCACATATACGTACAAGTTAACACTTGATATTCGCCTCGTGTGCCCCTGATGGAAGCGCTACGAACAGGGCTCCAGTCAAGCATTTGGGGGGAATCCAGCTTTTGTCTTGAACGGCAGCACTTTCATTGAGCTTCACTCGCACTGCGTGGGACTCCTCAACTGCTACCTCTATTTTCTTCTAGTGATAGATCTATAAATGACTGCCAGCATTACAGGAAGTTTATATTTAACAAGGGGTGTGCAAATAGTAATGACACTGAATTAAATACGCATACAAATCTTCTATTTTTTGAACAGTTGATGATTGATATGTGGGGTTTAATGTCCCAAAACCACCATATGATTATGAGAGACGCCAATTTTGTTTGAACAGTTGTCGAACAATACTATTTTGCTCATTTACATTTTGACCGTGACACAGCCTTCGTCAGAATGCTTAAAACGGAACAATTCTGACGAAGGCCATGCCACGACCAAACCATAAATTAGTAAAAAGTATGCAATCTTCGTAAGTGTGCTCCTTTATTTCTTGACTATACGTGCACCGAACCTGAAAAACTTCTTTCCTATTTGTGCGTGCGTGCGTGTGTGTGTGTGTGTGTGAATTCCTGCAATGTAATTATTAGATATGTGGGGTTTAACGGCGCAAAACAACCATATGATTATGAGTGAGACCGGATCACAGGCAAATGCCAATTTTGTTCCTTGCGTTCCTATCGTGCCATTTATATATATGAGCATCAATTAGAGGTGAAGAAGGGCTTTAATGGTGTTTTTATAGTGCCTATAAATGCCTATTTTGGGTGTTCACCAATAACTGCCTATAAATGCCTATTTTCCAAATGAGCGCCTATATGAGTGCTATTCAGGACCAAATTTTGTTTTTAAGCGATGTGTGAAGCCATTATTCATGTAAAAAAGGCAACATTGATATTTTCAAAGCCTATAAGGATCAACAAAAACAAAACGGACTTGCTGCGAGCGATTGGAGGAGGCACATAAAAAGTGCAAAAGACGCCATTTCTGCCGCCCAAAGTGAAAGAACGTCTTATAGTCTGCAGTGGATGGAGGAGAGAGAATTAAAGATGGGGACAGAAAATAAAAGTGACATCTATGGCCATGGACGCGGCGACCCCCTTCTACAGACAGCTGTCCAGTGCCCTGAAGCAACTGCATGTTGAGGTGGAAAAGGAAGAGCAGGTTTTTCTGGGCAGCTGCTGGTAGCTGGCGAATGAATAAAAAACTATGGAGGGTCACTCATGGAATGCTCTTGTTGATTCCGTGGTGGCGAAAGTCGCCAAATAGTTGTACTTCATGCAGCGAAGCCTGAGACAGATGCCGGCATGTTTACAATCAACAATGTATTTAGCATACATTCCCCGCAAGCTTGATTGCGCTTGTTCCGTACGAGATCCCTTGTCATATGTCTTTGGGGGACAAACATGAAAAAATATGGAACAGAACTTCAAGGTTTGTCCTAAGCCATTACTCAAAAACGGCAGCTGTAACAATACAAAAAATGAACTAGGATGGGATTTATCATCATTGTGTAAAATTAAACTGCGATTAAAGCTCCTTGGTCAAGCATTTCATGGTAAAACTCGCATTCCGAAATGAATGTACCTAAACATTTCTCTTCGCGCAACGGTAATTGAGATTTTAGAATGTCATATCAGATATAATTTTCCTATTCATTGTTTGTTAGTTTCATGTAAGAATGAAATGGCTTATAAAGAGAACAAAGTGCGTTGTGTCAATGAAGGTGCCTTTTCTTTCACATTGTAATCCATCTGCTGCAGTGCCTTCGGGTAAAAAATGTGATATGCATGCGGCTTTCAATTTGTTTGTAATTTACTTCTTTAAGAGTTTCTCTCTTGGTTACATAATAACTTGTAATAACTTAATAATATAACAGTTTGTAATAATAAAGACACTAGAAGTTCTTTTGTTCCCAATTAAAACTGTTCTACCATAAGCTGGAATCTTTTGCATCCCATGTAGCCATGACGAGCCTCATTCCCTCCCTGTTCTTTTTGGTATCAGAACTGGAGAATCACAGGACGCATATGCACCAAGAGCAACATGCGTAAGCAAGCTCACGTGCGCATGATGTGCCCCAGCTTACTTGCGCACGTACGCCATCTATGTTGTGTCATATCGGTGTTATCTGTTGTGTATTACCAGTTTCTGTAGGATGGATCAGCCAGTGCTTGTACTTTAGAAGACCTGGCAAAGATCTTGTATTGTGACCGCGATACACCACGTCACTCGGCTGAAACTGCGTCCAGAGACGACGCACCAAACACGAGCTTTGCGTTGCCAGGGTTGGCGAAGGCACAATGCAGAAACAATGAGAAGACGAACGCAAGTGAAATGGGATAATACTAGTAATAGTAGTCATAGTAGTAGCAGTCGTAGTAGTAGAAGTAGTATTATATAGTAGTAGTAGCAGTGCTGGTATGTGCGGTTTTACGTAAAAAAAAAAAAAACGACGATCTGAATATGAGGGGTGCTGAAATGGATGTATCCGCACATTTTGACCATCAGGCGTTCTTTAACGTGCACTGACATCACGCAGTAGACTGGCATCTACTTTTTCGCCTCCCTCGAGATGTGACTGCCGCGGCCGCAATTGAACCCACGGCAGCATTCAGGTAATCAGCGGAGCACCCTATAGCAACTGGTCCACCGAGGCGACATCACGCAGTAGACTGGCATCTACTTTTTCGCCTCCCTCGAGATGTGACTGCCGCGGCCGCAATTGAACCCACGGCAGCATTCAGGTAATCAGCGGAGCACCCTATAGCAACTGGTCCACCGAGGCGGACGCGAAACGAGGGCCTTGTCAACCAAGATAAATATATTTATTTTCCAACAGTTTTGGGAGGGGTCCTCCCTTCGTCATGAGATGAGTTAGACCAGTGGTTCTCAGCCACGGATGTGTCGGGGACCCCTTGTGGACTAGTAGGAATGATGGGAGACCCCTTGCGGCAGAGGGGAGAAAGGAAGGAGGGTACGTAGATAAATTAACACAACTGGAGAATGAAACAGGTGTTTTTTGTTGCTACCGAAAACATTAAACAAACGTGCCACATCACTTCATTTTGAACAGTTCATCAATACGGGGCACAGTCACGCTTTAAAAAAGATACGAGTGAGGGCTTCGCAGATCGTCAAAATGGCTTCACGGGCCCCCTAGGGTCCACTGACCCCATTTTAGAACCACCGAGACTAATTTTGAAGTTTAAAATTAGTTGCTGCTGAATCCTTTTTGTCTTGAAAGATGTTTGCGAGAGTGAGAAAGAACTAAGAAAACCGAAAAAGAAAAGAATGAAAAAAAAAATGAAAGAAAATAACGATTTTAAAAGTAAGAACGTAAACCCGACTGTGCATGCTGATCAACGAAACCAGACCGTGCACCGCCAAAAGCCATTGTAATTCCACACCTGGCTCTCATCTTGTGCTGGCCAGTTTTTAACATGTGTCAGGCGACCCACGATTGTCGCCGCAGTAAAGAGTTTCCTCTTATTGGGTCGGCTTTTTACCTTTCGTCTTCGCCTCTTTCTTCTCTATGGCCTTAAAGTGGTAGGCGAACATAAGCACTTCAGGTTGTAAGTACACATGAAAAAAAAAAAAGGAAGAAAAAAGAAAAGACACTGTACACGTACGAGTAACTCAAAAAACAAACATGGTCTCCAGTTATGAATCTTTGTTGCCAGTTTCTTCTTGGCTTACTTCCTGGAGGCAGAAGAGTTTTCCGGGGTGCTCGTTGATGACAACTACTCATATTCTGAATTTGAAAATAAAATATGCCTCACGCTGTTCACGCTCATGCCCGTTTCAGAAACAGGACTGTAAAAGAGTTACACTGATATTTTCAAAACTGGTTCGGCAGGTGCAGATGTCTAGACAAAGGTAGCTTCGGCAGAGAAATGGCATGGTACTGGTGATTATTGAACTGCAGCCGAAATCGTGTGTCTCTTTGGCCTATATATTCTTGCCCACAGATGTTGCATTTGCAACATCTGTGGGCAGATATTGCAAGCAGATATTACAAGCATCTGCGAGCAGATATACAGATAAACTGTATATGTAAATACAGTTTATATTGCAAGCATTTATCTATATTCGAACACTCTTCTCTGCAACAATGCCCATTTTCAGTGGGTGTAACATCACCGAATGTCTCTTTCTCTAGTTCAAGGCGTGGCTGCTAGATGTAGAAGTTCGCGAGAAATGCGTTAAATTCATTATTTTCTTTCTAGTTTCAGCCTGCAATGAAGGTTGTGTGTATTAATCCTAGCACCCTGTCTTTCAACATAGCTGAAAATTTTGGTGAGAAAATTGCTGTTGCTTGTTGCTCCTATAGCGTCATCACATGCACTGTAGTGCGCACTTGTGCCCCGAGAAGCTTGTCCCACTCTAAACTATCTTGCAACCACGCCTGAATTGAGTTGCGACTAGCTTAAAGTGAGAAGATAACAGCACCTCAGCTTGAGGCTTGGATGGTGGCCACTTTGCTTGAGCTTGGGACATCCACATTCATTCTGTGGCTGGTTTCGTTGATGGACTAGCGCGGGCTGCAAAACTACTTTTCACGATGAGAAGCCCGCAAAAGCACATTTCGCCCCCCACACTGCGGAGCCACACAAGGCATTGTAGGACTGCGCAGAATTTTATTCTTTTTTTATTTTCTTTCTTTTAAGTAATATCTGCCAAAACAGCAGTAAATATACTTGGATGCTTATTTCGCAACAGCTCCTACAGTGGCTACCTGCTGACCGAGTGAATGTGTCAAAACCATTTGACATCGTCAGTGTTGTGAGGAAGAAGATAGACATGTGCACAAGCGCGTTGCCTTTGCATGGCTCGCTCGGCTGTTCGTTCCCTGGCTACTCTTTGCCTGCTGTTGCTGGTATTGTCTCGGTCACTGCGTACCTTAACAAACCCCTGTAACGAATGGTGAAGCTGCTGGGTAGTGAAAACCAGGAACTACACAACTGGAAACTCAAGCCAGCCTCTGCAATGCTGGATGAAGTGCCAATTCAACCACAGCAGCAATCTAATGTCCTGGTGTCTACATTGGTCTGCCCTGGACCATCATGCCAACGCGACCCACCTATCTTCATTGGTACAGAAGAGGAGGATGTTGAAGATTGGCTCTCTGAATAGAACAGGTAAGCGTGATCAACCACTGGGACAACGTCGCGAAGCTTAACTACGTGTCATTGTATTTAAGTGGTCTCGCCAGCGGGTGGCATCGGAACCACCTACATGACTTCCCAAAATAAGCTGCTTTCGAAACGCACGAGACGGAGGTATTCGGGCGCTCCCTTGTCCGCAAGCTTCGAGCCCAGTAACGGTTGCGTGGCCTTCCACAGCAAAATGGTGAAACATTCACTAGCTACATTGAAGATGATGTTGACCTGTGTAATCGCGTTTATGTCACAATGGCCGATGACGATAACATCAGGCATACCTTGAAAGGGGCTGACAAGGACGCCTTTCAGATGCTGCTGGCAAAAAATCCATCCACAGTGTCTGAACTTGTCAGTCTTCGCCAAGGTTTTGATGAGCTGCACAAACAACGCGCAGCCACCCTCCACTCACATCCACAGGCGACTTCAATTTCGGGGTTGGCTGTTGCTCCTGACAACTCATCTCTGCTACAGATTAAGGATTTCGTCCAAGAAGAGGTCACTCGCTAGGTTTTGCTGATGCCGCTTGTTCGAAGCCAGTCGAATTCTCCATTAGTGCCCATTCTCCAAAACATCATCAGGGACGAGGTCGCTGAAGAAGTCCCGCCTTCTTTCTATCAGGCTCCGGCTACTGCTCTCCTGATGTATGCCAAAGTTGCTTCTAGGCCTGTGCCTCAAGGCTACAACCCACGTTGTCCGCCCATTCGCCCACCAGTATTGCCGCCCGCCCGACCAGTCGTACTGTAGTAGCACGAGCCAACGACCCTTGGCGCACAGAAGACAACAGTCTTATTTGTTTTCATTGTGGCCTTGTTGAACTTGTGGCCTGTTACTGTCGGTTTCGTGTACCGACCATCTCCAACAATGTGCTTCCACCATGGGTCACGTATGTGCCACATCAACAACGCCGCAGTTATTAAGATCCCTACGGATCTGCTCCTACCTCCGCGACACCCCCTCCTCTCACTGCTCGCCTTCTCCTTGCCACTGCTCCCTCTCCCCCATGCACTGACGGTAGAACCCTGTGCGCCAGGAAAGCCATTTAGGTAAGGCTAAGGCTAACATAACAGGAAAACCACTTAGGCAAGGTAAGTCTAACAAGCTTAGGTGAGGCTAAGACGCAACGTGAACGGGAGATTATTGAGGCATATCATATCTGGAAACTGGGTCCTGGCAAATGTGTTAGCGCAGCCTCAGTTTATATTACCAAGAAAGAACGTTTGTTTTTAGCACAAGGATGATCTACCAAGATTAGCTTGTCGAGTGTTTTCGGTTTGTTACCCGCACATGCATTGTACGGACTTAGAAGGAAGGTTGTTCCGAAATAAACGTCAGTTGTTAGTGCCACATCTCATCTCTCTGTCTGTTTCTATTGCTCTGCTTTTTCTGATTTCCACGTTTTGTGGCTTTTGTAGTGACTTCATGCGACTTTTAGGAGCAGACTCTCCCATTGCAACAAACTGACCATAAGCAACAAACCGCAGATATTTGCGCACACTTGCAGTCTCTAGAAAAAAGCCAGTGTTGTAGTAGACTGTACTACAACACTGTATTATGACTAGAAAAACGGATTGGATTGAATGGTTTGTTAGCTTGAAAGCTCAGTTTTGCCAGGAAAGCTAAAAAATCCACTAAATTATGACTTAAGGAGCTTCGATTGACGAAATTCAAGGATTTTTAAGGACCTCAGACAAATGAAAGGGTTTCCAAGGCCTTGAAAATGCCATTTTGAAATTCAAGGGTTTTCAAGGGTTTCCAGGACCGCTACGAACCCTGCGATACTGTCGATCTCACAAGGAGACCATTAGAGGGAGGGCACACATAATACAAATGCTTATATAGTACAAGGGCATACATAATACAGAAAGACAGGAAAAAAATATGTTCACAGCAACTGCACAATATGAACACTTGTTTCTATCATTTCTAAGAACAAATGTAAAGATGAGGCGTTGGTAAGAGTAGGACTCAGTCGGTTCTATTCTCTTATGGTTTGGGGAAAATATGAATATTTTAAGCAATTTGAGTAAGAAGTGTATTCATTAGGTGTTTGCAATTGCTTGTAACCTGTCAATCGAACTAATGAAAGAGGTTAGTTTTTACGTGTTGATGTTTGCGTCCCCAAGAATTAATTGAAAAAAAAACTTTGATCTTGTAATTTTTGTGTGAGTATTTAGTGTTAGTAGAGCAGCTTTATTTAGTAACTCAGTAGAAGAATCTGTTAAGTTGTATTTATCACACACAAACCTCATGGCCTTCCTCTGTACCCCTTCGATTCTTCCAATTAGTACCTTTGTATATGAAAACCAAGCAATACTGGCGTACTCCAACACAGATCTAACAAGCATCTTGTATGCTCGCAGCTTTGTATGTGGGGGTGCCAGATGAAGGTGTTTTGTAAAAAAGAAAACGCTCTTCGGGGCACTTTAGGTTATATTGTTGATGTGTGTTTTCTATGAAAGATGGCGTGTTAAAGTGATACCTAAATACGCTTGCTCGAACACACAAGTGAGAGGAGTGTAATTATTAATGAAAGTGAAATCGGATATTTCTTTCTTTCTAGAGACAGTAAGCATTACAGACTTTATGGTGTAGCGTCATCATCATCGCCATTCATCATCATCGTCATTTTTCTAGCCACCGCGCTGCACCTCTCGTGCAGCTGATGCGACAGCTCGAGGCGCGAGCTGTGGAGAACGAGCTTCTGGCCTGGCGGTTTGGACGTGGCAGCCGCCGCCGCTCCACTTCAGCAAATCAACCTGGATAATAAAGTGGCGAGAGAATGACACGACCACGTTGGCCGCCGTCCCGTCTTCCTCTCTCGCTACGTTGGTGACCACGGACACACGAACAAGCGACCAGCGCTGCACTACTGCCACCGAGCTACGCGGCCATGCTCCAGTCAGCACAAGCCTGGCAGCCTCAACTAGACCCGCCACTGCCCCCGTTCCGGACTTCTCGCCTAGAGTTGTGGTTCGAGGAGTTTGCGGCGGCCTTGTATCACTACGGCATCTGGATCCAAGAGCTCATGTACGAGGTATTGGAATACCATCTTCCATATGACCTCAAACACCACCTCACATACTTCTCCTGGAGCACTCGCCTGTACGATCACTTGCGAGATGCCGTGCTCAAGTTTAACGGCCTTAAACATGCTCCTCCTCCCAAAAATGACACAACCGCACCTGGCTCATCACCTTCCAGGACGCCTCTCGCCCCACAGCCAGTCCAGACCATTCCCCTGCCAGCAACTGGCCACATAGATTCGACACTGGGTGCTGCCCCGTGCACCGTCGCATTCGCTGCAGAGACTTGGTCAGCTGAACTGTCTGTCCTGGGCGATTCGACGACCTCAGCTGGGCCAGCTGACCTTCCTGCAGACTCCCCGCCTGTCCCGGCACCTGTGGAGGCCTGCGACACCACTCACACTATAGACCCAGAGCCCGCTGTGACACTGCACGCCATCAGTTTCCCCTGCACACCGGTGCCTGCTGCTCAAAACCTCGTGGACTGCCAGCACCTACTAACATCATCCTCGATGTATCCTACAGAATTTCAAGCCCCTGAGCATGCACAGCTGAACGTGCATGATGCTGTGACGTTGTCAGGAAATCCCGTTGGCCGCACGCCTGGCTCACCGCAGGTGGAGCACACCGTGCATGCCCCAACAGATCCGCAGTTAAACCATCCACCTACCACTACGTATGCGTGCTTGAGCATTTCAACGCCGTCGACGGCCCATGACAACTGTGACGCCACATACTCGCCGCTCGATCTCGCATCACCAAACGTTGGTTCTAGCTCGAACAATGCGACGACTCATCGGCATACGCCTACGCGTTACACGTCGTCAAGGGTCTGAAAAAGCAATCTATCATTGCCCTCTGAGCCGGCTCGTTATCACTGTAAACCATGTCGCACTTCATCGGTCCAAAGCGCATCGTTTCCAACTTATCTGTACCCTACTCGGCCGACCAGGCAGCCGCCGCAGCCAGTAATGTGACACCGGAAGCGACGGTACCAGCACGGTAAACACACTACCAGGGTTGACTGCACTCCCTGTCGACGTTCCCACCAGCTCCAACGAGAAAGTAACACTAGACCCTCTGGACTGGCCGTACCACGCTCATGCTACAGTCCATCTTTTAAGCATCAGTGTCAGAGTGCGCGCGACAATCGGCCGCACCAAAACGGCCCTTGACCATTTTTCACCTTGTTGTTAGTACTCGCTATCGACAAAAGTGTCCCTTCATCACGACCCTCGCCCACTCCTTCCAACAGCGTGCCTGCGTATCCACCCTCATCCGCTGCGCCATTTGCAGTGTCGCCCGCCAGAGACCCACTGGTTGCCGATTGTCCCTTCCAGTTGACGACCTGGACTGCTCACGGACTCCGTTTCGTTTTGCAAACCTAACTCGCTTGTATATATGCTCTCATTATTTTCATTCCGGCTTCATTTCTGCGGGGGGGAGTGATCTGTAGCGTCATCATCATCGCCAGTCATCATCATCGTCATTTTTCTAGCCACCGCGCTGCACCTCTCGTGCAGCTGGTGCGACAGCTCGAGGCGCGAGCTGTAGAGAACGAGCTTCTGGCCTGGCGGTTTGGACGTGGCAGCCGCCGCCGCTCCGCTTCAGCAAATCAACCTGGATAATAAAGTGGCAAGAGAACGACCACGTTGGCCGCCGTCCCGTCTTCCTCTCTCGCTACAATGGCATTGAAAGTCATCTGTCATTCCTCATACCAAGAAAAGACAGATTCAAGTGCATAGTGATCATGAGCAAAATTTTTTATTGCGATATCCAATACGAGGACATTCTCGACGGGGGGAGAGAGTGCACCTTGATCAGAAGGGGGGGCATGCAAAGGGTAATGTTGAGCGATATGTATATGCCATGGCAAAAAACAAATTTCTGGAGGGGGGGGAAGAGCACGTTCCCTACGTGCCCCTACCCCCCCGCACCTGGCTATACCAGTAGCCATCTCCGTCATGTTTTGTGTAATATCCCAATCGATAACATCCCCCCCCACCCCCCCCCGCATCCTGTGTTTTAAAAGCGGGCAAAAGCGCGCGAGGAGGGGTTACGAATGCAGCTAAAGCAGAGATAAAGCCACAGTTTCTCCACAAGGGCGAAGCAATGAATGCAACAGCTAGAACTTAAAATGTAACGCTGATAACAACAAGCAGATTGAAATGTGCAGCGTGCTGCTTACACACAAATGACACATGAAAACAACATACAAAGGATGGTAGCGAACTAACAACGTTGACCGCTCTACACTTGAAGCACTGTTTAAACAAAAACAATGCTTGAAACGTAGTCACAAGTGCAGATGAGCAAAGTAACAAGTGTCCCAGTTATACTTCGCTGTGTATGAAAAGCACACTCTTTTCGTAAATGGGGCATGTGCAGCCAGCGAAGTGACCTTTGTGTTTGGCCCGGCAACTAATGAACTAAAGCAATCATTTCGGTGAAAGCTGAAGGCAAACGATTCTCCCCACTGAAGGATAAGTGCTCGCACACAAGCATCTACCCCCCCGCCCCCCTCCTTTGCAGGGCAAAGTACGCGCAGGAGATAAGCGCGAGTCAGCGCATCACGGCAAGCTGGGCACCAAGCACGGGCGGCTTTTTTTTTTCTTTTTTGAGTTTTCATACATATATATATATATATATATATATATATATATATATATATATATATAGTGATAAACTTCGAGAATAGTGCAGTATAGGAAACAAAACAATAAAATATTTATTTAATCCTAACAGTTTCGGCTGGTGGACCAGCCTTCTTCGGAGGATGTAAGTGAAATGATACAAGTTCCCGTAGCAGAGGGTCACCCTCACAGTTTAAAGACCCTCCAAAAAAAGAGAGAGAGAGAGAAAAAGACAAGCGGGCGAACGAGGTAGCAACAGACAACAAGAAGCAGAAGAAGGAGAGGAACTAGAAAGGAGCGACGGAGAGCCGCCGGAAACGAGCGGGTAATTCTGGCATTGTTGCTGCGTATAGGTAAGACGCGCCGCCAGCGGAGGCGACCAAGAAAAACGGAAAAATGTGGAACATGTTGCCGCCTTACTCGCATCCCACACATGGATCGAGTTTAAGTTCACGTGGTTCGGCGGCTGGCCCGTGGCATCGGGCCACACACACACACACACAAGAAGCATACGACCCGCTCCAGCTTTCGGAATATAATGGCCACGTGGAAAGCTAATGTGCCCTCTCCCCCTCCCTCCACCTGCCCTCTCTTGCAGAAAAATGTACAACCAGTCATACTGAAAATAAATAAATGGGTATTCTTGTAAAGGATGAAAATATATAAAAATAAATAATACTAAAAAGTACTCAGAAATGAAAATAAAGCTTAATAATACTAACACACTCCGTTCGGTTTACGTAGCATCGAATTCGTTTAGTTTCGCTATATTGACTAACTTGCGTGTGCGACTTCACGTATGTATAAATAAATTAATTGAGTAATTCAATTTATGTGTTTCACGAAACGTCGCGGAGACACGTCAGTCGCCCAGGGCTCTCGTTGATTCCGTGGGTAAGTGATCTGAATTTCTTTATAAAGTATGACTCCCGCTGTTCGCGCTCCCGTGTGTTCTGGAAGCCGGATTGTAGGAGTATGACACTTACGCGTTCGAAAGAGTGACCAGGAAGATTGATATGTTTGGAGAACGGCAAATTGGGGAGGCCCTTTACGTGTGCCCTGTGGTTGTTGAAACGCAAACGGAACGCGGTTTCCGTGTGTCCAATATATTCCTGTTTGCACACCTCGCAGCGAATTTTGTATACCACATTGGCTGAGTCACAGTTAAGGTCGTCTTTAATTTTGTACACATAGTCTGAACAGGAGGCTTCGGCCGTATCTGTGGTCACCATGTGTGTGCACACCCTGCAGCGAGGTTTCCCGCACGGTCTACAGCCCTGATGGTGGTCGGATTTGTGTGTTTTCGCCCTGACCAGTAAGTCTCTCAGGTTTTTATTTCTTCGGTAAACCACCTTGGGCGGAGTCTGAAAAATGGCAGAGAGGCGACTACTCTGTTTAAGTATGTTGAAGTGGCGGTTTAGTATAGAATTCACCCGAGGGGCGGCGGCGCAGTATGTGAGGATTAAATTTGCCCCTGAAGTTATATCATCCTTATTCCCACCTTTTTCTCCCATTGTTGATTCTCGGTCCAAAGAGCGAGCGCGCTCAATTGCATTGTCAATTATTTTTTCGGGGTACTTTTGACGCAAGAAGGCTGTTCTCAATTCCTGTGCGTGGGTGTCAAATTGCGTGATTTCAGAGCAAATTCTTCTGTATCTGTGGGCTTGAGAGTAAGGAACACCTGTTTTGCAGTGATGGGGGTGACTGCTATGGAAATGCAGATACTGTTGGCGGTCTGTTGGTTTTTTATACAGGGAAGTAGATATGGTGGTGCCACTGAGTGATACAGTGACATCCAGAAAGTGAACACTCTTCTGCGAATACGTGTGCGTGAATGTTATCGAAGGATGCACGGAGTTGAAACCGGAAATGAATTTGGAAAGATTATGTTCACTATCGGCCCACACGAAGAATATATCATCGAGGAAGCGTCGGTAAAATATAGGTTTGAATGGAGAATTTTCGAGGAAAGGAATCTCTAAAGAGGCCATGAAAATATTTGCGTAATTTGGGGCCATTTTGGTTCCCATGGCAGTTCCGTTTACTTGCAGATAATGATTTTGGTCGAATTCAAAGTTATTATGTTTAAGTACCAGATTTAGGAGCACCTCGAAAGCGCTTTCGTCGAATTCACTCGTCGATTTACTTTTTCCATAGGCGGCGACTGTGGCGGCGATTCCTTCGGTGTGGGGAATGTTTGTGTACAGTGATGAGACATCCATGGTGACCAAATAGCAATCTAGAGGTACCACAAGTTTTGAGACTTCTCGAAGGAAGTGGCTGGTATCTTTGATGTATGATGGGAATGATTGTGGGATGTGCCTAATCAGAGAGTCAATGAAACTAGAAATTTTTTCAGTAGCAGTACCGTTGCTGGAAACTATGGGTCGGCCGGGATTGTTAGTCTTGTGAATTTTGGGTAGTAAATAGAAACGCCCGGGAGACGATTTGCCAGGTGACATCATTTTAAGCATAGGGTAGGTTATCTTCCCACTTTTACGTAATGATATTAGTGAGGCCTTAATAGTACTTTCATACTCCTCTGTCGGATCACAAGGGAGTTGTTTATAGAAATTTTCATCTGCCAGTTGGCGAAGCCCTTCTTTGATGTAGTCAGTCCTGTCGAGTACAACCACAGCACCACCCTTATCAGCTGGTTTAATAACGATGCTCTGGCTGTCACTTAAACTGCGCAAAGCCTCCCGCTCCTCTTTGGACAGATTGTTGCGAATGGGTCGGCGCTTTTCATATTCCCTGATTATATCACCCTGGACGGCTGAAATGTACATGTCTAGATATTTGTCTCGTTGTTCACCTGGAGTCCAAGATTTATCTGAAAATTGATTTTGTTGCGTGCTGCTTCGATCATGAAAATATTCTTTTAGACGCATGGTTCTGGCAAAGTTGTCCAAATCTTGGTAAAGTTTAAACTCATCAATTTTGCCAGAGGCGGGGCAGAAGGTTAGACCTTTTGATAGCAGCTTTGTTTGCGCAGGTGTCAAAGATTTGCCGGAAAGGTTAACCACATTGGTGGCATCGGTGCTCTTTTGTGGAGATTGATGAGAGGTAACAGGTTGATCTGTATACGTTGTGGGAGGATTGCTGGTGGAGTATCTTAAAGTCGGCCACGCACCGTCTCGCCTCAATTTCTTGTCCTTCTTGCCCTGAATGGTCAATCTCTTTTTTTCTTCGTATTTGGCCAGCTCTTCTGTTTCTGACTGCGTTAAACTTGACTGTTTTAGTCGCGCCTTTTGTTCTTCTTTAAGTTCCGCGGCCTTACGTGTACTGTGCTGTATTACGACCTGTGTAAGCCTAATAGATGCATCTTTTAAGATATTGCTCCATTGCCGCTGCTCATTTTTGTTGAAGTTATTCATTGCGGGTTGCAGTTGAACAGTGAGACCCTTTGGTGCGAATCCCGATGAAATATATGTTTTAAGGTTTGAAGCATGCATTTCAAACCTCACGCGCTTATCAACATTCTTTCTTAAGGCCACGAAATGGAAAAAGTAAATCGACGAGTGAATTCGACGAAAGCGCTTTCGAGGTGCTCCTAAATCTGGTACTTAAACATAATAACTTTGAATTCGACCAAAATCATTATCTGCAAGTAAACGGAACTGCCATGGGAACCAAAATGGCCCCAAATTACGCAAATATTTTCATGGCCTCTTTAGAGATTCCTTTCCTCGAAAATTCTCCATTCAAACCTATATTTTACCGACGCTTCCTCGATGATATATTCTTCGTGTGGGCCGATAGTGAACATAATCTTTCCAAATTCATTTCCGGTTTCAACTCCGTGCATCCTTCGATAACATTCACGCACACGTATTCGCAGAAGAGTGTTCACTTTCTGGATGTCACTGTATCACTCAGTGGCACCACCATATCTACTTCCCTGTATAAAAAACCAACAGACCGCCAACAGTATCTGCATTTCCATAGCAGTCACCCCCATCACTGCAAAACAGGTGTTCCTTACTCTCAAGCCCACAGATACAGAAGAATTTGCTCTGAAATCACGCAATTTGACACCCACGCACAGGAATTGAGAACAGCCTTCTTGCGTCAAAAGTACCCCGAAAAAATAATTGACAATGCAATTGAGCGCGCTCGCTCTTTGGACCGAGAATCAACAATGGGAGAAAAAGGTGGGAATAAGGATGATATAACTTCAGGGGCAAATTTAATCCTCACATACTGCGCCGCCGCCCCTCGGGTGAATTCTATACTAAACCGCCACTTCAACATACTTAAACAGAGTAGTCGCCTCTCTGCCATTTTTCAGACTCCGCCCAAGGTGGTTTACCGAAGAAATAAAAACCTGAGAGACTTACTGGTCAGGGCGAAAACACACAAATCCGACCACCATCAGGGCTGTAGACCGTGCGGGAAACCTCGCTGCAGGGTGTGCACACACATGGTGACCACAGATACGGCCGAAGCCTCCTGTTCAGACTATGTGTACAAAATTAAAGACGACCTTAACTGTGACTCAGCCAATGTGGTATACAAAATTCGCTGCGAGGTGTGCAAACAGGAATATATTGGACACACGGAAACCGCGTTCCGTTTGCGTTTCAACAACCACAGGGCACACGTAAAGGGCCTCCCCAATTTGCCGTTCTCCAAACATATCAATCTTCCTGGTCACTCTTTCGAACGCGTAAGTGTCATACTCCTACAATCCGGCTTCCAGAACACACGGGAGCGCGAACAGCGGGAGTCATACTTTATAAAGAAATTCAGATCACTTACCCACGGAATCAACGAGAGCCCTGGGCGACTGACGTGTCTCCGCGACGTTTCGTGAAACACATAAATTGAATTACTCAATTAATTTATTTATACATACGTGAAGTCGCACACGCAAGTTAGTCAATATAGCGAAACTAAACGAATTCGATGCTACGTAAACCGAACGGAGTGTGTTAGTATTATTAAGCTTTATTTTCATTTCTGAGTACTTTTTAGTATTATTTATTTTTATATATTTTCATCCTTTACAAGAATACCCATTTATTTATTTTCAGTATGACTGGTTGTACATTTTTCTGCAAGAGAGGGCAGGTGGAGGGAGGGGGAGAGGGCACATTAGCTTTCCACGTGGCCATTATATTCCGAAAGCTGGAGCGGGTCGTATGCTTCTTGTGTGTGTGTGTGTGTGGCCCGATGCCACGGGCCAGCCGCCGAACCACGTGAACTTAAACTCGATCCATGTGTGGGATGCGAGTAAGGCGGCAACATGTTCCACATTTTTCCGTTTTTCTTGGTCGCCTCCGCTGGCGGCGCGTCTTACCTATACGCAGCAACAATGCCAGAATTACCCGCTCGTTTCCGGCGGCTCTCCGTCGCTCCTTTCTAGTTCCTCTCCTTCTTCTGCTTCTTGTTGTCTGTTGCTACCTCGTTCGCCCGCTTGTCTTTTTCTCTCTCTCTCTTTTTTTGGAGGGTCTTTAAACTGTGAGGGTGACCCTCTGCTACGGGAACTTGTATCATTTCACTTACATCCTCCGAAGAAGGCTGGTCCACCAGCCGAAACTGTTAGGATTAAATAAATATTTTATTGTTTTGTTTCCTATACTGCACTATTCTCGAAGTTTATCACTTTTATTACGGTAGCCGGAAGAAACTCTGATCATCTATTTCATCTATATATATATATATATATATATACCAGAGCCCATGCGAAATCAGCCCCAAGTCTACCTCTATCAAAACATCTCAATCTTCCCGACCATGCATTCGACAAACTATCAGTAACGCTCTTAGAGACAAGATTTAAATCAAATCGAGAACGTGAACAACGGGAGTCATACCTTATCCACCGATTTAACACCCTCGATAGAGGAATAAATGAGAATCCTGGTACACTTGCAGCAATTAAAGCATTAGGAAACAATAACGGCAACAATCAAAATAGTAACTGAGTTCACGGCACTGCAGCTGCGAAGGGCACTGGACAACCCAAAACAATTCCAAGTGTAACTACTCTTCCTAAGTGCAGCTGTCGTCTGTTTTCTTTTATTTCACTACCCAATCAATTGTACCATGCATGACATGCCCAAGAGCAACCCTGTGCACAGCCGGGAGGCCCCCACTACACGCGTAATCTAGAAGCGGGCAAGGAATTCGCTTTGCGCCCGCTTGCCAGCCTCTACCGCAATACGGGGCACCCCTCTTTTTACGACGAAATGTTGACAGGGCGCCGAGTAGTTAAAGGCTTAGAACTTCCTAAAATGCCCCCTTACCAGCCTCTGCCACAATATGCGGCACCCCTCCTTCTACGACGAATTGTTTACAGGACTCCGAGTAGTTAAAAGCTTAGGACTTCCTAAAGAAGAGTAGTTAAAGGCTTAGGACTTCCTAAAAAAGCTGTTTTTTACCCCACACCGAACCGCCAGTGCCAGGAGACGCCGTCTGATCGGGAGGAATGCGTTAGTGAAAGGAAACATACACAGACTGCTGACATCAGAAAGGTGAAGGGGAGAAGGGGGAGAGAGATGAGGGGGAAGTGGAGGGAAGAGTGGAGGGGGGCACCCGAGGGGAGTCCACCGTATATTATTTTTCTTCTCTTTTTTCTTCTTTTTCTTTTTTTTTCCTCTTTCCTTGCCCTCCGAATTGAGATTGTATAAAGCTGAGCACCAACAAACTGTATCTTTAATCCTGATGAAGGCCAGACTCTAGGCCGAAACGTCGAAATAAACCACGTTGCGACCGCTCACGGAGGATCTACTGGTCTATATGCAATGCTACGGCCACTCAACCACCATGCCTGCCTACACAAGACCGGCCACAGGCGCACCTCCAGTCGAGCAGGTCTCACGGAATTTCCCTAAACATGCACCAACATCAGCCATCATCGGAAACTCCCAAACAAGGTATTTACATCGGCATTTCAACCCGCATGAGAAGACGACACCTGCAATCACTTCCATCCGCGGAGCCTCCACATTCGACAACGAGAAAGAACTTGCTGGCGTACCACGATCTGTGGCCACGCTCGTTTTTCACGTCGGTACGAGCGAGCTGGCGTCGTACGGACTAGAGGAATCGCTACGCCGCCTTCGCCGCCTAGTGAACAACACGCTTCGGACACGCCAGGAACTCGAAAGGCTCGTTGTTTCATGCGTGCTGCCCCGTTACCTCAGCCTACACCTGGAACGATCGAACAAACAATTTGTGCACCGCTTCAACTGGGACGCTCGTCAATTCAACGAGACAGTCAAGGCCTACTGCCGAAGACCCAACAAGGTGTCATACATTGACTACCAATTCGAGCAGTTGCCACCAAGACGCTTTCTTGCTGCGGATGGGCTTCATCGGAGTTTTATGGATGTCGCTTTGATTGCCAAAACCCTCAAGAAAGCACTCGGTCGCGGAGACTTCGAAGCTACCAAGGGGTGGTCGACTCAACCAGCAGCTCCCGTGAATATACGTTCAACACAACAAGACACCCACGAGAAGACTTCTGCATATCAACATACACCAGGAGCCCCACACCCACCCAACATCACAAATGAGTTCCCGCCGATCAGCGAAACTGTGACTCCCGCGAGCCACAAGCACCCCCTCACCATCATCAACAGCGCACCACTACTAGGGGGGAAGTCTGCTGAACAGCCAACACGCGTCCCTCCATTGCGGATGTCGAGACCAAAAGCACTACACGACAGCACCACTATACCACTCCTCAAAGGGAAGCCTGCCGAACTTCGAAACCGCGTCCCCCTATTGCGGACCCCGGAACTGCCAACGAACGCGTTCGCTGGGAGCCCAACGCCGAAATCCTCCCTACAACGACGAAGGCCTGCCGAACATAACTACAACTTGCGCACCTCATCAGTGCCATCGCCGCACCCAAAAGAAGATTGACTTCTGAAATGTAAGTCCAGCTCATCGCTTCCCAGTTGCAGTGCCACTTTCCTTAAAGTACGAAAACTTGCTGACAAACGAATTAGACATGAAATGCATAAATCAACATTGCAAATGTACCTTCGTGCTAGAATAGCCCCCAAGGGTATGACACTCTCCCTCACACCAGCCACTACAAATCTAGATGAACACGACCAAATAACATGGAAAAACGTCCTCCTTGAGGCATCTCTTAAATTAACAGAAATCGCTCTTAATCACAGTGATAAGCAGGTAAAGAAACTGATCGCTATGACCAACACCATTCTCCACCACAACACTTTATCGAACGAAGAAATCACGCGACTAACAGAATTTGAACAGAATAAATACCAAGCCATCATGACCACAAAAATTCATAAACTCAAAAGAGACCATGTGCCCAAACCCACGTTCCCTGATATAGTTCCTTATCACTACAACACCACAACCCAGGAAATCACTAATGGTACAAACGAGCACCCATCTAGGAACTCACCCTGTGACACTGTGGTTGTAAACTTATCGGACACGAGCTTGTCACCTGACGAAGAAAAACTGCTATCTAAGGGACTAAGCTTCTGCCCAACCACAAAATTTTTCGATGAATTCCACTTGCTCCGAGACGTTGACAACTTCGCTCGAAGCTTAAAGTTGCGCGAATATTTTTTGGACAGGCCTTCTAACCACAAAACAATTCACCGTCGTAAATCAGATGATTGGACACCAAGCAGTAATCGAGACAAGTGCTTGGACCTTTATATCACTGCAGTACAGAAAGATATAGTACACGAATAACACAGACAGAAAGGAAACCGAGAAAACTTGACAAAATCTGAAAAAATAAGTATTAAAAATTTGGCATCTAGGACAAACATAACAATAAAACCCGCTGACAAAGGAGGAGCAATTGTAGTCCTTAATACAACCAACTACTTACAAGAAGCATACCGCCAACTAGACAACTCAAGATTTTACGAACGCCTCCCAGGTGATCCGACAGACGAATAGAAACGTATCGTATCAACAGAACTAAAGAAACTGTTGCATGCAGAAAAACTGTTGCATGCAGACTGCTGGGGTATTTCGACCATTGGCAAGAGATGGCAAAAACCAAAAAGCATATGATGCCTTGCGAGACCGGATTGCTTCACAACAATTTTCGCTCCAGTGTGATCAGAAGCTCGCAGTATTTTTAAAGGAGCGAGGTTGCAAGGATTTGGACAGTTTTGGCCAAAACAGCTGATCTCTACCCCGAAGCACAATGCCTGACCAGCCTGGCTAGACGTAAAGAAGAAATTGCACTTGCGAAGAGTGGGACACCAATGAAAGAGTTATCAAATGCTTAGAGAAAGCCCTACTGCTTCATATGTAACAAGTGAGGACAAAAGCCATCCGACTGCTGGTTCAAGTCTATGGGAAGCAAGTCAGCGACCGGTTGGAAGGGTAAGAAACCCGAGGGCGTTTTCAAAACTACAAAGGACCGCAACGAGGCTTCGTGTTCTCTTTCTCAGCCTGACCAAACACCGAGAGAAACCCATCACTGTGAACAACACGAAGATGTTGCAGATACCGAAGGCTTCGGTCCTGGAAAAATTGGTTCGAGCGTGCATAGGCTAGTTAGGCTGAGATGTCAAACAGAACGAATGCCTACTGCACAAGGGTATCTAAAAGGGCAGTCCGTCGCTGTACTGAGAGACACAGGTTGCGACAGTGTCGTGATTAGGCGCGCACTCGTTCCAATCAACAAGTTTACCGGGGAAACGCAACCATTTATTTATTAGGTAGTTTCATCCATCACCTTCCAGACGCGAGAGTGGAGATAAACTGTCCCTTTTTCAAGGGCACCGTGCTCGCCATATGCATAGAGCAACCACTCTACGACATTGTACTAGGTAATATCCACGTTGTGTACCCCTCTGTTGAACTGCCTGAAGAGCCGACTCAAGAAAGCTGACTGCGCTCGATTTACGAGAAAGAACAGATAATGGCACGCATGACGAGGTCAATGCTGAGTATGTAAGCGACCGTGAAATCGCTGCTGTGTCACGATCTACTTCACAAAAAGCGGCCCAGTTGCCAGTTGCCATCACCAGCCCGTTAGACGCTGTTGATCCCAAAGCGTTGATGTTGCAGAAGGATGATCGAAGTCTTAATGGTTGCTTCGTGGACATGGGCAAGACCAGAACGACACGATCTACCACTGCCACCTTTGTCCTCATCAACGACCTTCTCTTAAAGCATTACAAATCCGCCACTAACAGAAAAGTTTATCAGCTCATCGTTCCGAAGAACCTTCATGCATCCGTCTTCAAGATCGCGCATGAAGGTATCTTCTTCGGACACCAAGGGACAAAGAGAATGGCTGATGGGGTTTCCGAAGAGCTTTATTAGCCTTACATGCAAGCTGATGTCACGCGCTACATAAAATCATGCGACATTTGCCAGAAGACCGTTCCAAAGCACTTGGTAGAAGGGGTACCTCTTGGAAACATGCTGATCATGAATACGCCTTTCCAGTGTGTTGCTATCGATATCATCGGTCAGCTGACAACTAGATCGGCCAATGGTAATCGATATGTTCTCACAATAGTAGACTTTGCTACGCGTTACCTCGACACGATTGCCTTGCCCAGTATTGAAACTGAAGCGGTCGCTGAGGCGTTGCCTAAGAGGTTTTCTTGCGTGGGAATTCCACGAGAAATCGTTTCTGATCAAGGTGCCCAATTCACCTCGCAGCTTATGCAGGCACTAAATCGCCTGCTTTCCTTTAAACACCTACCGACGCCTTATCACCTATGGCAAATCGCCTAGTGGAACGTTTTAACGGAATGTTAAAACAAATGATTCGAAGAATGTGCCAAGAGAGCCCCTAAAATTGGGATCAATACTTGGCCCCTCTTTTGTTCGCGTACCGAAAAGTTCTACAGACGAGCTTGGGCTTCTTCCCTTTTGAGCTTCTTTACGGTCACTATGTCAGAGGCTCCATGGCCATTCTCAAAGAGCTGTGGTCAAGAAAACAATTAGATCAGGAGACAAAGACGACCTTTGGCTACCATGTCAAGCTGCAAGAACAGCTGCACGAGACCTGCCAACTCGCTTATGAGATGCTTCAAAGATCGAAGGCTACCCAGAAGCAGTACTATGACCACAAGGCGAAGGCACGGCACGTTGCCGTAGGAGACAAAGTGCTCCTTTTACTACCTTCCAATAACAACAAGCTCGTCTTGACGTGGAAAGGACATTTCATCATCACTGAGAAGAGAAGCGACAGTTACTTCGTTATAGACCTCGGTACGCACCAAAGTACTTTTCATAAAAACCTACTAAAAAAGAACAAAGAGAGAGATTCAGGCGACTGACCATTGCCAGCAGAACACCAAACTTTTGCCACTTTCAGCACGCACGAACAATGTGAAAAGAATGATCCTCCGTTTATTGTACTGAAGCGGAAAGAAACATTCCAGGACGTGAAAATCTATAGAGACCTTACGGTAGAAAAAATCTTCGAAGTGAAAAAAATGCTACATGCATTCCAAGACATATTCTCAGACATACCTGAAAAGACACATCTCATAGAGTGCCAGCTAAAACTCACCAAAGAAACGTCGGTGCACGTCCGTCGGTCGCCAGTACCTTTTGCAGCCAAAAAAACTATAGAACATGAAGTACAGGAAGTGCTCAAGCAAGGCATCATTGAACCTTCACACTCACCATACCAAGCACTGGTGGTAGTAATGAAGAAAAAAGATAGCAGCATGTGATGGTGCACTGATTTCAGGCAATTCAATCGAGTGGTCATCATGGACAGCGAGCGAATACTAAGGGTCGACATGATGTTGGCCAAGGTGGGCAAGAGTCGTTACTTCTCCAAGTTCGACTTCACCGAAGGGTATTGGCAGGTGCCCATGCAGCCAGAGAGCAAACATATGACCGCCTTCCAATCAACATCAGGCTTCTATCAGTTTCTATTCATGCCGTTCGGCATAAAGATCGCACCAGCTGTTTTCACCTGGCTGATGAGGAAAGTAGTACATGATATACCCAATATCTTCCACTCCTTTGATGATGTCTTAATTACCATAGAAACATGGGAGGATCATGTTAATACCCTCTAACACTTCTTTCAACAAGTCAAGAACGCAGACCGAATCATATAGCCATCCAAAAGTGAAGTGGGCTTCACTTGTGTGAAGTTTCTAGGACATGTTGTGAGCCACGGCATCTTGCATCTTGAAAAAATCGAGGCTGCTAAGAGACCGATCACCAAGTAGGAAATACGTTCATTCCTTGGCCTTACCGGATACTACCGGGACTTCTTGCCAAATTATTCTGCTGTGTCCGCCCCTCTCACAGAATTGACCTGCAAATGGGCTCCCAACAAGAATATCTGGGAGTGGCGTCATCAGGAAGCTTTCAACACACTGCGACACTTGCTTTCTGATAAGCCAATTCTACGCTCTCCAGATTTAGAGCAGCCTTTTATACTACGTACAAGCGCATCCTCGACAAGCCTCGGAGCTGTCCTACTGCAACGCCATGAAGGAGTTCTGCCCCCGGTCTCATATGCAAGTTGGAAGCTGCTGCCAAGAGAAGCGCGATACTTTACAACAGAAAGATAAGGCCTCACCCTCGTCTGGGCCATACAAAAGTTTCGTGTTTTTCTCTATGGCAAGCGCTTTTTATTACAAATAGATCTCGCACCACTTTCTTACAACAATTCTGCCAAACATGTGAACAACAAGATGCTTTGTTGGAGTTTGTTAGTCATGGAGTATGATTTTACTACAGAGGCAGGGAGAACATTGGCACTGATTACTGAAGCAGAGTATTGTAGATTTTTGCTATTCCTTCTTTTTATGTTTATATACTTTTCTGTTCCCTTTTTGTACCCACGTGTATGCTCTATATTTATACTGGAACTGAGCTAAAAACAGCGAATTCTATCCTGGGTGTGTGCTGTGGAACAGTGAACAGCGACCTCGTTCTCCAAGCCACCCAGCGGGAGCAAAGTTGTTTGGAATGAAACAACTTTCTTGAGTGAGGGATAGTGCAGTGAAAAAAGAACGAGGACAACGAGAACACCGTGGCGGCGAAGAAAAAAAAAGGAGGAAGAAGCCAGAAGCAGGGACGTGGCCACGCAGGCAGGCGGCGTTCGAGAGGTGACCCATGGTCGTGAGGGCTTCCCACAACTACCTCTGGGCAGCCTCCTGACTGGCCGCGCTACTGCTACCGCTGATGCCTCGGCCTACAACTCCTGTCCAGTACATGGATGATTCCTGAGTGGTCCCGTGTCTACCGACCTGCAAGTCGCTTCTGCCTTGCTGCATCGCAAGCGGCACTGCATCGTCCACAACCGGCGACTGAGGGTCGACCGCTGCCTTGCTGTGAAATCTGCGAGCTCACTCAGGACTGTTTATATTCTTGTGTTGAATCAGGGATCCCGTCCTGCTTGTGTGTCTATTGTCGCTAGAGTTAGTTTTCTTTGTTATTATATGATGTGTACTAGACCCAGTCTTCGGCTTTTTTCTTCACCGCACTGCACATAAACCAAAGTGACAGTCCCATAGTAAACACACTACATTTCTTGGCACTGTCCAGTCCGCACTGTCCAGTATATGGATGGTCCCTAAGCAGTCCCGTGTCTACCGACTTGCATGTCGATTCCCCCCCTCGCGTCCTGCTGCATCGCAAGCCGCACTGCGCCTTCTATGACCGGTGACTGAGGGTCGACTGCTGCCCTGTTGTAAAATCTGTGAGCTCACTCAGGACTGTATAGGGGAGACTTACGCCAAGGGAGGCACTCTAGTGCCGGGCACTGTCAGCCAATGTGGGGTGAAAACTGGGTACTCGAGTGTTGACCACTCCGCTTTCCCCTTCAACCTGCCTTGAAAACGCGTTGCTTTGCTCGCACGCTGCATGCATTCTGCACGTGTTTTTGAGAGTTTCGCGTCGCGCACGGTTATGATGTATACGCTTCTTTCCGCTAAAATAGAGGTGTTGTACGTCGAGAAAGGTTCAGACGCAGCTTGGCAAAATGTGCTTTATCAGGCAGGTCTGGCTAATGGTGAGCGGCGTGCGCGAGCTACTACTACAGCCACCGATCATCATCGTCTTCTTCATTACCAGCAGAGCGTCCGTTATTCAGATTCATTACAATTACTCCCCGCGAAAGAAGGAGCCGTCCAGGCGACCAATGGACAAGTAAACAAGGGAGGGTCGTAGCAGGGCTTAAGTCTACACACATGGACAATTTCCTGGCCACGACGGCGTTGGTCAGAAGATGGTTCCAATGGCTCGATGAGGTAATTTATCGGTGACGTTGTTTTGTAGCCCACGATATGGGCCGTGATACTTGGGGACCAACTTGGTAGAAAGGCCTGGTGTAGCAGAAGGGACATGCAGCCAGACGAGTGAACCTGGATCGTAAGAAGTAGTGTTATTTGATGCGTCATGGTGGTTCTTTTGGCGTCCTTGGTCTTGGGTTGTGAATGATCTTGCCAGCTGGTGGTATTCCTCAGCATATGTAGCGGCTTGAGATAGAGTCGTGGACTCTGAAGAGTCAGGTTTGTACGAAAGAATGGTGTCCATAGTGCAAGAAGGTTCGCGTCCGTAAAGGAGGAAAAAAGGAGAGAACCCAGTAGTGCTTTGAATGGCGGTATTTGAGGTGAACGTGATAAACGGGAGCATTCGGTCACAATTGGAGTGGTACGACAAGATGTACATAGATAGCATGTCACCAAGGGTGCGGTTGAAGCACTCTGTCATTCCATTGGTCTGAGGATGATAGGCGCTTGTAGTGCGGTGAACGACGTGGCACTCATGCAGCAATGCTGTGATGACGTCAGACAAGAATATGCGACCACGATCACTCAGTAACTCTCAAGGCGCTCCATAACGTAATACGATGTTGTGAAGAACGAAAGTCGCAGCGTCTTTTGCTGTAGACGAGGGAAGGGATGAAGTTTCGGCATACCGCTTGAGGTGGTCGACGTCAACTATGATCCAGCGGTTACCGTCTGCAGTGTTGGGAAGGGGACCATAGATATCGACGCCGACGCGGTCAAATGATCGGGATGGGCATGGTAAGGGTAATTAGCACCGCTGACGTGATGAGGGGGAGTTTTTCGTTTCTGGCACGTCGAACAGGCCCGAACGTATTGTCGTATAAAACGGTACATGCCGCACCAGTAATATAGGAGCCGCATGCGAGAATAAGTCTTCAGGAAACCTGCGCGGCAACATTGGGGGTCGTCATGAAACGTGGAACAAATTTCGGATCGCAGATGACGTGGAATCGCGAATAGCCACTGACGTCCACCGGGTGCATAGTTGCATCGGTACAGCACGTCGTTGGAGCGTGGTGAAGTGCTCGACTTGCCGACGCAACGTGCGAGAAAGGGAGGAAGCCGTCCGCCCAGCCAGGATGTCTAGAATTGAAGTAACTTAAGGGTCCTTGCGTTGCTCAGATGGCATGTTGGCGATGGTGACGGCAATGGCATCACAGGTTAGACTTTTGCAGCAGGCCGGGTCAGGGGGTAGGCGCAAATGGGAGAGGGCGTCTGCGTCCGAATGTTTCCGGCCGGAGCGATAGACCACGCGAATATTATATTCTTGGAAGCATAACGCACAAGCAGTCGCCGATGGGCGAGGCGACTGCTTGGGCGTTGCGCTTCCAAGAATATTTTGGAAACATTCAGACGCAGCGATGGGCGAGGCGGCCACTTGGATCCTTCAGTGACGACAACCAGCAGAGGGCGTGGTGGTCAGTCACGACGTCAAAAGGGCGCCCGTACAAGGCCGAAACCACTCTATCGCCCAAATAATGGCGAGGCATTCCTTTTTAGTGACGGAATAGTTGATTTCGGCTTTGCTAAGAGTCCGGCTTGCGAGGGCAACCACGTACTCTTGGAAGCCCTCTTTCTGCTGAGCAAGAAATGCGCCTAGTCCGACACCACTAGCGTCGGTGTGGATCTCTGTGGGTGCCGATGGGTCGTAGTGTCGCAGACTAGGCGGCGACGTGAGGAGGCGGCGCAGTTCACTGAAAAATCGTCACAGGTGGCAGACCAAGATGAAAGGTCTCTAGAGCCGGCGAGGAGCTTGGTCAAAGGAGCGATGATTGTCGCGAAATCGCAGACGAAGCGCCGGAAGTAAGAGCAAAGGCCTATGAAGCTTCAGAGCTCTTTCATGGTGGTCGGTTTGGGAAACGCTGAAACGGCTGTAAGTTTGGCAGGGTCGGAATGAATGCCGTCTTTTGAAACCTCGTGGCCAAGGATCGTAAGCTTTCGAGCGGCGAAATGGCACTTCTTCAGATTTAGTTGCAGCCCCGCGGCAGAAATACACGCGAGGACTCTCTCGAGGTGGGTTAAATGGGTTGCAAAATCAGTTGAAAAGACGACAATGTCATCTAAATAACAAAGGCAAACGTTCCATTTGAGGCCTCGAAGAATACAGTCCATCATTCGCTCGAAAGTAGCTGACGCGCTGCAGAGGTCGAAGGGCATGACTGCGAATTCGTAAAGCCCGCCGGGCGTGATGAAAGCTGTTTTTTTGCGATCGGCCTCTGCCATGGGTACCTGCCAGTATACAGAGCGCACATCTAACGAAGAAAAAAATTCGGCTCCCTGCAGGCAGTCTAAGGCATCGTCAATGCAAGGCAGCGGATAGACATCCTTGCGCGTAATCCGGTTGAGACGTCAGTAGTCCACGGAAAACCTGATGCATCCGCCCTTCTTTTTCACCAACACAACTGGAGAGGCCCAGGGACGGCTTGACAATTCGATTATGCCAGGTGTCAGCATATCGTCAACCTGTTCATTAATGGCACGGCGTTCGGTAGTTGACACACGATATGGATGCTGTCGTAATGGCGTCTGTTCACCGGTATCTATACAGTGAACAACAGATGACGCTCGACCTAAGGAAGGCTGATTGTAGTCAAACGAGGCTCGAAAATGCTGGAGGATCTTGATCATCTGTTCCTGCTGCCCAGGCGTGAGATGGAAATCAATGGACTTGGGGAATACATCCATAGGATCATTGGCGTAATGTAATGGCACAAGTCGGTAAAAATGGCTTGTCTGGATACATCATGTCTTCGAAAATACAATTTAAGGTCTCGAGGCTTCCCAGACACTCGCCGCGTAGCAGGATGTATGGACAAGCAGAAACATTGCACGCATAAAGTACCGCCGAACCATTGGAAAAGTTGATGACGGCAAACGGGAGGACAATGGTTCGGTGGTGCACACTAGCTATAGTTGGTTGGAAAAGGAGCGTTGAGTTAGTGGCAGCAGGGGAACATGGCAATACCATTCGGACGCTGACGACTGCCAGCCTGTGTCTACAGTGGCTAAACACAACGAGAAATGCTGACAACTGGCTAGTTTTTCCAACTACAAACAACAGTGTCGCCAAAAACAGCGCCACAACTTCCACATTCCTTGTGACCCTTTCACTATCGAATCTCTCGTGTGGCTTTGGGTCCCAACAGTTGCTACCACGGACCCTACCGCGGGGTTGCGCAGACCTCTCCCATTAACGATGTGGTTGAAACCGTAATGCCATTTGCCGACCTTCATCGCCAGAGGCGAGAACCAGTCCACATTAACTGTCTCACTCTATAACATGACTCTCTGACCTCTCTTTAGGTCTCCAAAATGGCTACCTCTCTATGCCGGGGGTGGTTGTGAAGGAAAAGATAGACATGTGCAGAAGCGCATTGTCATCGCCTGGCTCGCTCAGCTGATCGCTCCCTGGCTACACCTTGCCTGCTGTTGCTGCCATCGCCTCGGTCGTGCGTACCCTAATAAACCTCGGTAACAGTACAGATTTCATTGAACCAGTGTACCTGAAGATGAAACGACCCAAGATACCTACATCGCACTATTTGCCTATGCGGTGGTACATGCTGGTACATAATCTAGAGCTTGTCTTGTGCTCTGTGACAGATAATTTCTTCGAAGCTCCTGAGCATTGATTTCCACATCATGTATTCCTTTTAGTCGTCAACTGTGACAATGCTTTTTGCCTTGAACATGCTTCATGCGAACTTCGTGCGTGCAGATCACCTAAAGCAAGCAGATGGCAAAAGAGTCACATGGCCTACACAGCATTTGTGTTTCTTAGAAGTGCGTTGGTAACCTTTTGTAGGTTGGCAGTGTTAAAAACAGTGAGCATAGCGGGCCCTAGAAGAAGAGTAAAAGGAGGGATGGCGAGTGCTATCAGGGACATAAAGCTTTTCACTGGAATAAACTGCAGCATTGAGACATGATGCTCTCTTTCTCCAGTCGTATTTGTCCTTGAAGCCCAGCTCACCTTTGAACGAAGTCTTCAGATTTTACAAATGCCTCATCACTGAGCCTCATTGTGTTGTGTTGCACATGTATAACACTTTGCCCTTTCACCCATCCAAGAGTGCTTTGTGATGATTGAAAAATTTCTAACGCTGTGCCTGTGCACAGCGTCTGGCCAGTGCAACATCGCGTCGAAGTACCGGCCCATCTCACTTGCTTGCATCAGCTGTAAAATTATGGAACATATCCTTTTTACAAGCATTATGAATCACTTGAATAATTATCCCTTATAGTCGCCTCACCAACATGTTTTTAGACCTGGGTTTTCTTGTGCTACACAGTTGACTGAATTCACACATGATTCGGCTACTGCATTAGACAACAGGTATATAGTTGACTATTTGTACATGGATTTTCGTAAAGCATTTGATTTAGTTTCTCATTCATTAGCGATTCAGAAGCTGTCCTAGTACAACATGCTAAAAATAACAAAGCCTGTTATTTCTCACACTCTAGCTTCTTTTTTTCAGCAATCTATTGATAGTGGTAGCGTACCAGACGCCTGGAAAATTGCCCACATCACTCCTATCTTTAAATCAGGTGACCCCTCTATGCTCAGTAACTATAGACCAATTTCACTAACGAGCATACCATGTAAACTTTTAGAGCACATTATATCATCTGCAGTTATGACATATCTAACCACGAGCAAGTTCTTCTTACCAAGTCAGCATGGTTTCCAGCGTGGCCTTTCATGCAAAACTCAACTATTCGAACTAATAACCGATATTCACGAAGCGATACATAATAAAACAGACGTCGATGCTCTCTTTATAGATTTCGCCAGAGCCTTCGACAAGGTCCCCCATAACCGCCTAAATATGAAACTGAGCGCCTTCAACATCAACCCTAATATCTGTAAATGGGTTGCTAATTTCCTGTCCGATCGCTATCAGTCTGTTTTTGTTAATAATACCTTGTCTCCATAAGTAAAGGTAAAATCAGGTGTTCCGCAAGGTACCGTGCTAGGGCCAATCCCACTTTTAATTTACCTTAATGATATAAGTAACCAATTACTAGTCATATCGATACGAGTGCGCTGCAGTCTGACATTAACCAAATCACCCGATGGTGCTGCCAATGGCAAATGGAAATTAATGTTTCGAAAACAAAGTATATTCAATTTACAAAAACTACGAAACCTGAGCTGCATTCTTACATGATAAACGATAGGCTAGTGGAAAATGTGCACACAATAAAATACTTAGGAGTTCATCTTGCACACAACCTCTCATGGAATGCTCATGTTGAGGCAATAGCCAGTGAGGCTTTAAGAGCTCTAGGATTTATTAAACGAAATTTGCACTATCCTAACCAATCCACCAAACTTCTCGCATACACAATCTTAGTTCGCTCGAAAATGGAATACGCCGCCCTTATTTGGAATCCAAACCAACAATACCTTATTCATAAACTTGAGGCCATTCAAAACAAAGCAGCCCGCGTTATCACAGGAAAATATTCCTGGCTATATAGCATAACAGCTATTAAAATGTCGATGAAATTACCGACTCTAGAAATATGTAGGCTTATCGCACTGCTGTCTCATTTCCACAAGCTTTATTTCAGTGAGTCACCTTTCTTACATTCACAGATTAAACCAGCTCATCGCATTTTTCCACGTGTGGATCATGCTTACAAAATACAGCCCATGTTTGCCCGTACTAACTTCCTTCGTGACTCACCATTGTTTCTTGCGATTTATCATTGGAATAAACTACCAAGTGATGTTGTAACTGCGTGATCACGACACGTTTGTCCGCAGATTAATGGAGATGTGGAATGCAGAACCGTAACACTTTGTGGCTTTCTTTCGTTCAGTCTCGTGCCAATATTACATCAGTTATCGCACACATCGTTTCATGCCATACTCAGTGCTACATTACTCTATGTCTTCTTTGGTGCGAAATTTGTTGCTGCATTTACCTTTTTATTATTTTTTTCATGTTCTGTGTAAATATTTCTGTTTTGCACATAAGTCTGCAGTATTGTAACTACCCCCACCCCTATGTAATGCCCAAACGGGCCTTTAGGGTATATGAATAAATGAATAAATAAACATGAATTCTCCTGTTATCGAATGGATCAAAGCATACTTGAACTTCCGACGACAGATGGTACCATAATTACTCGAATCTAACGAGCACCTTTTTTCCGATTAAGCGAGTTCATAGATTTCATGCGTGTTAGAATTGAGTACGAAAAAAAAAAAACTGAATACGGCCATTCTATTGCCATCGGCATATCCAAAATGGCTGCCCCCTATGTCGGCCATTTCTGCCTATATGTTTCCCATGTGCGGCACTTCATACGTGTGCTGAGGAGTTCGTCATCTTGTAGTGCATTAGCGTCGACGGCATGGAAGGACCGACTCCAAAAACTGGAGTGCACCACGATGCCGCTTTTAAAAGAAAAGTCATCGGGTGTGTAGAAACGGACGGAAATGGGCCGCATCGCGGTCGTTCGAAGTTCCCGAAACGTGCATGCGGGACTGGCGGAAACAAACGCAGAAGATTGTCTGCAGGACTGGCGGAAACAAACGCAGAAGATTGTCGACAGCAAAGCTTCACGCAAAGGTTTCAGTGGACCACAGCAGGGTCGGTTTATGCAAATTGAACAGCTGCTCGGCGAGTATGTGCTTGAGCAGCAAGCGGCGCAGCGGCCCGTGACAACAGAACTGCTCCAAGTGCGGGCTATGCAGTTAGCCTTAGAATAGAAAAAGGGCTAATGCTGAGCCAGTTTAAAGCGAGCAGGTGCTGGCTAACTAACTTTATGAAGAGGGAAAGCTTTTCCCTCCGAAGGCGAACGAGCATATGCAAAAAGTTTCGAGAGGAGTACGATGAAAAGCTTCACAGTTTTCAGAGGTTCGTCCTAAACTTGCGGCACAACAACGGCTATCTGATTGGGCAAATAGGGAATGCCGATCAGACGCCTCTTTACTTGGACATGCCTAGCACCAGAACCATCGAGAAAGGGGCGAAGCAAGTTCGCATGCTGACATCGGTCCACGGTAAAACTGCAGTGACGGCAATGCTTTGTTACACGTCAGATGGGCACAAGCTTCCCCCGTACCTCATATTTAAATGAAAGACGCTCCCGAAAGGAGTAGTTTTTTTGGAGTGGTGTGATCGTGCGGGCCAATGAGAAAAATGGGTGCACGTTGGAATCAATGTCTTACTTTTTTTTTTTTTTCGTCGTCAAAACCGGGTGCGCGTTACAATCGAGGGCGCGGTGGAATCGAGTAAATACAGTAGTTTTAAATGGAAGGCAGTCCGATGAAGTGGATGTTACTTCAGGCATACCGCAGGACTCAGTGCTAGGGCCACTTCTTTTTCTTATCTACATGAATGACATCTGTTGCGGTATTTCCTCCAGCCTTTGTATGTTCGCAGATGACTGCGTATTGTACAGGGTCATTCATGCCGTAGACGATTGCACTGCACTACAAAAAGATTTGGATTTAATTAACACCTGGTGCAATACCTGGCACATGCGAGTCATTTTAGTTCAGCTTAAGGCTTATGGAATGCTTTAATGAACTTTAATTATTATTAACTCGCCGTCTACCGCTCGCGATTCTGGGGAATGCAATATGAGGTCGATTAGTGCTTTGCTTAGTTAATAGAACCATCAGTTAAGGAGCGAACTCAGCTATATATGATATTACCGTAAAATACAACCAGCCAAGCAGCGCTATGTGAATGCGGTTAGATTAAGCTAAGATTTGGATGAGTTGGTTCACCTTTATTACACTAATGCAACCCACCAAGGGGGACCCAGCCATGAAGCTGGCCGGGCCTTATTATATAAAGGAACTTGATGATAATCTGAAAATGCTTAGCAATAGACCGTTTTTGAAACAAGGAATTCGCTTAGTTCTTACCTCTTTCCTTACCACGCCACTAGGCATCGTTCACCGGTGAACGACGATTTCACGCCCCTATTTTTCAACAAACACCGTGCGTATGGACTTGCAGCGCCATCTAGGCGATTGTACACACTCTAGAATTTCTGTTTCTGTACGGTTCGCATTTTTACCGCGTGACGGTGATTTTTAAAGGGCGCGCCCATTCAAAGGTTGAAACGAGCAAGATCTGCGTGATGGCGTCAACATCCGAAACCACGCGCGCTCGGAAAAAAGCGATTTCGCTCGATGCCGACGCCTCGACGAGCGATCTTTTGGATTTCTCGAGCAGTGAGGAATCGGACAACGATGTGGTGACATCGGATTTCAGCTCCAATGAAGAAATTTTATCAGATCAGCCAGGAACGTCAGCTGTTAGTCGCGAGTAAGTTTGGTTTTCACCTTCTGTTTTGTTTATCGTGTTCTGGAGCTGGCTGACTTGCTCTGTATGTGTCCCACATATTATTATTATTTCTAGCGTGTCTACTTCATTTGGGCGTGACGTGCTGCCTTCAGCACAAAGACACGTGGACTTACGACCCCAGAGGGATCCGGGCATTGACCTCGGCATGACGCTCCGCAGTAGTGCACAATTTATAGCTCGAGAAGTTCTTGAGCTATAACTTTCATTTTTTCAATCCTACTCCAATACGCTGTTTTAAATATTTTGCATCTCTCATAACTTTTCCATAATTTTTTACTCTGAAGATATAAGTATATCATTACGACGTTTGTTGTGAACAAACCTAATTATTTGTGTTTGTCAATTTTTGTTACCTATTTAGGTCTGCCAGTTCTTTCGTCAAATGTACCTTTCATACCCTACATTTAGTACTTGCATTTTGGTATGTAATAATTTGCTGAAAATTTTTTTTTCCTGAAAAAAAAAAAAATCTCGCGTAGGACCAACTCAGAACTTCACTATTTCGCTATGCATCAGGCAATTTTTTTTGTAACCCAAAAACAGCTTCGTCAATTTTAACAATTTTTCTAAATAATGTTGCCCTGTGATCACTAAACATTTTGTATATTTCAGAATTCCTCAGAAAAATTTTGCGTTGGAGATATTGCTTTGTTTTTTAAAAAAAATCTTGAAAACTTTTTAATTTTTTTGTATACGAATTTTTTTTGCCAAATAAATTTCCTTTATTGTTTCAAAATAAAAAGCATTCAAAAGTACGTTCATTCATCTTTATTTTGATGTATTGCATGGCACTGTAAACCTAGTAGCAACGGCACAGAAAATTCCTAGCTGCAACATACCAAAATAGGCAAATTTTCCCGTGGTAAGGAAAGAGTTAAGAAAAAAACTTGTTCAAGATTATTGAAGAATAAACTTGATTTAGATTGCCTTATCATTCAATTTTTTTTCGTATCCCACAGTAAATCGCATCCATCATCGCAAATTATCTACTGGCTAAAACCTAGTGCTGGAAAACCTAAAACGAAAGAGCCCCCAAAAGGGATAAATTGAATCGCATCCTTCGGAGTGGTTCATCCAGAAGTCTTTTTCTTTGATTGGTGGACAATCTACATGTTAGGAAGAAATAATGCAGCGTGAAGAGTAGCAGTACAACAGGGTTAACAACAAAGCTTTGCCAAAGTTGTAGCGACGAATTTGCGTTTCGGAAAGCAACATAAACAGCGCAAGAGATTGTAGTTAATGAGAAAGACATCACGGTGGTCGAAGTGACCGTGGCCGAAGTGATTGCCCCTGTATAAGATGAAGCGAAAGACTGAACGGGGCTGCAGCACCCTTTGTGGGCAAAATTGTAGCGTGTACTCTTTCTCGCCCATGCGTCAAGCTCTTAGTATAGCTGCGCAAGCGGTGAGGTAAAGAGCATGACCATGATGACCCAGGATGATGCCGAGACAATTTCCAGCTACACAATTCGCAAGACTCAGTGGCTGAAAAATGCCGCGGCACAAAGCAACAAACGAGCATGCAGATGGCCACTCTCCACAATTTCCACAGCGAACAGCTGTGGAGACATCAATATTTCTAAATGCTCCGACTATTTTGTAAGTACGCAGGTAGTGGACACGCACCAATAATATTCCAAGAGTGAAAAAATGAGAGCTTACAGTGACGGTTGTGAAGCAAGCACCTTGCAATTCACACATCAAACCCACGCATTTGCCGTACAATACTGATGACTGCGAGCAAGGTGCTTACCAACGTGGAAAACGTAACTGCTTTCATGCAGGTTTTTCCATGTACTCATAGTGACATTGCAGAAGAATGTCTGCAGACAATATCTTAAAATCCTGCTTGAAAAACCAACGCACTGGCCACGGGTGCTTTGCCCCCATAGCTATCAATGCAATGAGAAGCTGCTGCCTGCTACACGTCCGGTGCACCCAAAGTGGCACTGCATGCGGCTTTTAAAGGGCCCCCTATAGGTCCCAAACAGAGTGTATACACAGACGTGTCCATGGTTAGGGTGGCTAAATGAAGAGGCGTGAAAAGCAGCCATCGAAACCAGTCCCCAAAGCACGCCGATGCCACTTGGGTTGCTGCACGCACCGGCGCACGTAGACTTGCAAAGGCGACATACGAGCGAGCGCATGCTGCTCTCCACGAAAATCATATCCATGCTATGTGGCAGCCACCCATCTTCGGTAAAATCGTTTTGATTGAGTTAGTGTAAGGCACTACTGCATGGCACCTTAGCTCTTTAAAAGGCTCATCTCTGAAAATCTATCTTGAAAAGGCCTACGAGTGAGACTCGATGCCGACTTTTAAGAACTTACTTGATATTGCAGTTACTCGCGGCGGAGCTGTAGGTGTGCTAAGAGATGTAAATAACCAGAAGGCTTCATAATATTTTGAACATGATCAATTCATTCAACCACGAGCAGAAACTTTGGTACCACAGCTTCGTTTCGCTGTTCTGCATGATTAATTTTGTGCAAGCTGCAACTGAATATTCCCTTTGTGTTAAATTATCGATCTTCGAGTGTACCAGTTTAAGCGGCGTACAGTTACTCATTAACTTGTATGAGTCACTCGTAAAGAGCACCATAATCATGTTTCCAACAGCAGACATGCAAACAGACTTTTACAAAAATACATTTTCACGCATTCCAAGTGTTTATAACACTCCTAGCTTCACTTTCTTTTCATATTACGTTTGGTTCACGCCATTCAAAAAGATGTGAGACCGAGTGAAGCAATAATATTGCACCAAGGAAATTTGACAGATACAAAACCACGCCGAGGTACCAGTGCTGCTTGGGCTGGGATATTTCTTGGCGCATTTACTTTAGAGACGAGCAGTATTGTATAATTACCGATAAAGGTAACCAAATAGGTTGCTCATTATGCTAACAAAAATAATCGTGTTACCACCCAACGTTGCCTACAAAAACGTAACGGGTTACTCTAATCAAAGTAAAAATAATGACTCTTCTTCGATTATACAAGATCAGAAGTTTGAATCAGTAGACCCTCCCTGCAAGAGCCAGAAAGGCATTTTTATAAAACTTGTATTTATATGCCACACATTATGAAACATTGGTGATGCATGCTACCAGTGGCGTAATTAATCTCGCTAAGCTAGATGTACACCCAAGTGTTCGTCTTACTAGGCACAACAAAACTAGAACTTGTTTATGATGAAAGATCATTGTCCTGCAGGCTACCTTCCCAACTAAACCTCTTAAACAACGAAGATTTTGATCCTTCGTCTAATCGAAATCATTACATTAATCGCTTCGACAAGCTCATTTATTTACCTGAATTGTATATCTCCTGAAATTTTGGTCACTCCTCTTATTGATTGTTGCTTTTCATGTTCATGCCACGTCATGACTATACAAATGTATTCCCTTGCTTTCTATTTCTGCCGGTTTGTTTCATAATTTTTGGTGTTACTTGCAGCGGGTTACTGCCAACACTAGAAGCAAAACAGGCATTCTTGCACTCATCACAATTATTACGAAGTACAAATAATATACAGCGTGAGTGCACAATCGATGAGCAACAGACTCTTGTAGTGCATCAGATGGAATTCTTTCATAGCCTTTTCGTCATATTCCATGTCATGCAGTATTTATTATAGACATGAGAGGTACGGCTGAGCTGAGCCATCAAATTTTGTACACAGACACAATGCGCCAACGCTGGCTGTTCTCTTTTGTCCTTGACATCTTCGGGCATTTCAGAGAAACTCAGTGCAAACACCGATTGACGAAGTACTTAGAAAGCAACAACCACCTGTGCAGAAAAAAACAGCGCACGAGACGGAAAGCCTGCGAAGTGCGCCACTCACTACCCATAGATGGATTGATATGGCTGTACTCATTAGATCGGGTGGCGGCTAACGCCCCCTAGTCGTAATACTTAGTGAATCGAAAACTAGGTTTACCTTTTTTTTTTTTCTTTTAAATAGTGAAGTTGAGGACTGGTACTATGGAGTGAAGGATTTATTTTCACTTGTGCCTTATTTTAGCCACCAATCAGATAACCTCCTCCTAGTTATTTCTACCCACTTAAAGTCTATTTTGCCCTCCCTGTCCCTAAAATACAGTGCTTTGAAAAGCTCCGTGCCATCATCCTGAATTATAGGTTGAAGCCCTTTACAGAACATTATTCAGTGTTCAGCAGTTTCCTCTTCTCCACAGGCACTGCATACCGTGTGTACCCTTCGTATTTGGCCCAATATGTCTTGGTTCGCAATACTCCCGTCCTGGCCTCAAACAGTAGAGAACTACCCTGAGTATTATCACAGATCCTTTCCATGGCAATGTCCTGCTTAAAAGTTCGATAGATCTTTAGCGTGGACTTCTTAATCATGCCAATTCTCTGCATATCGGTCTCTGTTTCCTTTACCTTCTTCTTAACCGAGAGTTCTTTTTGGTTTGGCACCTGCTGTTTTTTAAGTATTTACCCGTCAATCTTCTGGTTTGCTTCCTCCATTTTGTATCGACATTCCTCAACCTTTCTAGCACAATGCTCCTCCCCCATTTCTCTCGATCGCTTCTTAAGTTTTATCATGCTGCTAGCTTCTCTGCCCTCAAACAATGTCCATCATATATCACCTTGTACTACCTGATTTTGTGTATTCCCGTGAGCTCCTAAAGCAAGCCTACCTATTCCACGTTGCTTAATTTCCAATCTTGCTTGATCTTCTGATCTCATGCACAAGACCGCATTGCTGAACGTCAGACCAGGAACCACGACTCCTTTATATTCCTCTCAGAACTTCATAATTCATACAAATTGTAATTCCAGCAATGGATGTATTCGGCTGTGTCCTTTAGATCGGACAGTGGCTCACGCCACCTAGCAATAAAGTTAAGTACTATCACTGTCTGTTTAAGGATTGAATTTCACTCGCGCCTCAATTGTAGCCACCAATCAGCCTCCTCCTCGCTATTTCTACCCGTTCGAAGTCTATTTTGCCTTCACAGTATCTAAACCCCAATGCTTTGAAAAATTTGGCACCATTATTATTGACTATTGGGTGGAGCCCTTTAGAGAACATTATCAAATGTTCAGCCATTTCCTCCTCCTCTCCACACGCACTACATACCGTGTCTGTGCTTTCGTATTTTCCTTGGAATGTCTTGGTCCACAGTACTCTAGCCTCGAAGAGCAGAAAGCTAGCCTGAGAATTATCGTACATCTTTTCTCTTGCAATTTCCTGCTTAAAAGTTCAGTAGGTCTCCAGTGATGATTTCGTAAGCATTCCCATCTTCCACATGTCCCTCTCTGTTTCCTTCACCTTTTTCTTAACCAATGTTTCCTTTCGACTTAGTATTGTGCTATTGTCTAAATACTTGCTTGACAATTTTCGAGTTCGTCTCCTGCATTTAGTATCGACATTCTTCATGTACAAGTAACAGAAAACTTTCCCAGCCCAACGCTCTTCTACCATTTTTCTCAATCGCTTCTCAAATTCTATCTTGCTGCTAGCTTCCCTGCACTCAAACGATGTCCATCCCATGTCTCCCTATACCCCCTCATTTAGGATAATCCCATGTGCTCCAAAAGCAAGTCTACCTATGCCACGTTGTTTAATATCCAATCTTGCTTGAACTTCTGATTTCATGCACAAGACCGCATTGCCGAACGTCAAACCCGGAACCATGACACCTTTCCAAATCCCTCTCACATTGTCATACCTATGGTAGTTCCACAGAGCCCTATTTTTCATTAAAGCTGCAATCCTAGTGCTCTTAGTCATTACCAGAGACCTGATTATAGGCAATTGCCTATTTTTTTCCTTGCGTTCCTATCATGCCATTTTAATATGTGAGCAAGAATTGGAGGTTAAAAAGGGCTTTTATAGTGTTTTTATAGTGCCTATAAATGCCTATTCTGGGTGTTCACCAATACGTGCCTCTAAATGCCTATTTTTCAAATGAACGCATATATGAGTGCTATTCAGGACCAAATTTTGTTCTCAAGCGTTATGTGAAACCGTTATTCATGTAAAAAAGGCAACATTGATATTTTCAAACACTATAAGGTTCAACGAAAACAAAGCTGACCAGCAGCGAGCGATTGGAGGAAGCGCATGAAAAGTGCAAAAGACGCTATTTCTGCAGCCCTAAGTGGAAGAACGTCTTATCGTCTGCAGTGGAAGGAGGAGAGAGAATTAAAGATGGGGAAAGAAAATAAAGGTGACATCTGTGGCCATGGATGCGGCGACAGCCTTCTACAGACAGCTGTCCAGTGCCCTGAAGTATCTGCATGCTGAGGTGGAAAAGGAAGAGCAGGTTTTTCTGGGCAGCTGCTGGTAGCTGGCGAACGAATGAAAAACCATGGAGGGTCACCCATGGAATGCTCTTGTTGATTTAGTGGTGGCAAAAGTCGCCAAATCGTTATACTTTCGTTTAATCGAAATCATCGAAATCATAGACAGGCATCAACATATTGGCACAGCGCAAGACTACGAGTAGTTACGATGTAGCTACGGAAGAACAAACAAGGACAGAACGAGCGCTGTCTTCAACTGAAATTTTATTAGCTAAGCTGGAAATATATAGTCGTGACAGAACATCACCGCGCAATCGTGCAACCTATTACATCACAGCAAGACAATCATCATCTCAATATATGGTCACATCGCCACAGCTCAGCACAAATTCACAATCTATTGTGTCAAAGCCAGACACTCAATATCTTTTTTTAGTCAGAGCAAGCGAAGGCATGCTGATACATCGATCACCCAGCATTTGCATTTCATTGGCTTCCATATTCTCTCCTGTTAGCTGGTGACAGTGTTTGGCTACAACAGTGCACTTATCGAACTCCGGTCTGCAACCATAATTTCTGCAATGAATGCCCAAATGACCTTGCACAGCTGAGTTTAAATTGTAATGATGCTCCTTTAAACGCTCATTTAGGCACTGGCTCATTTCCCCAACATATATCTTGCCGCATGACAACGGGAGCAAATAAACGTCGGCTATCACACATGCTACGAATAGCCTTCTATGTTTGATTGTGCAGTAGCTCCTTAGTGCCGACCGTGCATTCACCCGTTTTTAGAGCGCTGACAGCTTTTCTAGGGCAGAGAAAACAACCTCCACATCTAACTCATCACCTATTTTTTTCAAATTGTGCGAAATCCTAGGTAGATAGGGGATCCCAGCCACACGCTTTGAGCTACTAGCCATGCAATTCACTGATGATACTCGTCCTTGTTTAATTGTTTTAAGTAACTTTTCCGCCACCGAAACCAGCACATGATCGAGGAAATCAGCACATGATCGAGGAAACCAGCGCTGATTAGACGGGAAGCCTGCTCAACGAAGCTGCTAATTAACGAAGCTGCACAATCAAACATAGAAGGCTATTCGTAGCATGTGCGATAGCCATCGTTTATTTGCTCTCATTATCATGCAGCAAGATATATGTTAAGCAAACAGGCCGGTGCCTGAATGAACGTTTAAAGGAACATCATTACAATGTACACCCAGCTGTGCAAGGTCATTTGGGCATCCATTGCAGAAATTGTGGTTGCAGACCAGAATTCAAAAAGTGCACTGTTGTGGCCAAACAACGTCACCAGTGCTGAATGTAGGAACAGCGCAACCTAGAAGTAGTTACTTCGTAACTACGGAAGCGAAAACACAAGGACAGAAAAGAGCGCTTTCGTTTCCGTAGTTATGAAGTAACTACTTCTAGGTTACGCTGTTCCTACATTCAGTTATGTCCTACCAACTTGCCCAAGTTTCCACGCTTCATAACCGTCACCAGCTAACTTCTAACACGAGAAATTATGGAGGCCAATTAAATGCAAATGTTGGGTGATCGATGTACCAACATGCCTTCGCTTGCTCTGACTAAAAAAGAAATCGAGTTTCTGGCTTTGACACAATCAATCGTGAATTTGAGCTGAGCTGTGGCATTCTAATCATATAATGAGATCATGATTCTCTTGCTGTGATGCAATAGGTTGCGCGATTGCGCGGTGGTGCTCTGTCACGAGTATATATTTCCAGCATTTTCGCTAATAAAATTTCAGTTGAAGTCGGCGCTCTTTCTGTCTTTGTCTTTTCTTTCGTAGTTACGTCGTAACTACTCGTTGTCCTGCGCTGTGCAAATATGTTGATTCCCAATCACCAACTAGCCTAAGTATCTGTCTTATTGAGACAGGCGCCGGCATGTTTACAATCAACTATGTATTTAGCATACATTCACCGGACGCTTCAATACTTTTGTTCCATATGAGGTCCCTTGTCATATGTCTTTTAGTGACGAACATGAAAAAAGACAGAACAGGGCTTCTAGGTTTGTGCTAAGCCATTACTCAAAAATGACAGCTCCAAAAATATGAAAAATTAAATGGGATGGAAATTATACTATCATCGTGTCGAATTAAACTTCAGGTAAAGCTCCCATGTCAAGCTTTTCATGGTAAAACTCACATTCACAAAGAAATGTACCTAAGCAGTCCCTTTCACGTCATGCTAATCGAGAATCCTAAATGTCTTATCAGTAATTATTTTTCTAATATTTCATTTTTATTAGTTTCATGACAGAATGAAATGGCTTAAAAAGAGAACAGAGTGTGTTGCACCAATCAAGGCGTGTTTTGTTCGACATTGTAACCCATCTGCTGCAGCACCATCGGGTAAAAAAATGTGTTGTGCATGCAGCTTTTGTTTTATTTGCAATTGAGTTTTTAGGCATCCCTCTCTAGGTGACTTAATAAGTTGTAGTGAGAAGTTCTTGCGTGCCCAATGAAAAGCCTTTTACCATGTTGAATTTTCAAATTGGTTCGCTACGAGCCACCAAAATATGATGTGAAGAAGCAAGCTTGAATCCCTTGCCTTTCGTCCCATCTAGCCATCGCGAGCCTCATTCCTTCCCTGTTCTCTTCAGTATTGGGGCTGGAGAATCACATGATGCATACGCACCAAAAAAAGCATGCGTAAGCAAGGTCACGCACGCATGCATGACATGTCCCAGCCTAGTTGTGAAATTTTGACTATGTGGTGTTCTTCAACGTGCACTGACATCGCGCAGTACATGGGCCTCTACTTTTTCACCTCCTTATAGATGTGACCGCCGCAGCCACAATCGAGTCGGCGGCATTTGGGTCAGCAGCGGAGCACCCTATAGTGACTGGTACACCAAGGCGGATGCGAAACAAGGGCCGATTAGTGAATAGCACCTTGACGCTGTTCAAAACAAAAAGAAAAATAGTGACAAGCTGAGATTTCACTTGCCTGTTTTATTTTTTTTTCTCAGGTTTAACTCATTATACTGATCTTGAAAGGGCAGTGCAAAGACACAGGAAAAGAAAGACATAGAGACAAAGAGCACTGTCTTTCTTTTCCCTTAGTTTTTGCGCTTCCCTTTCAAAATGATACGTTACAGGTACCCGAACGATCAAGATCGGTCATGTGCCTAGAACCACTTTCTAGTTTCTTGTCCGCGAATAATTTGCGTGTTCTTCAAGCGGATAAGGAAGGTGTTTTCGTTATTCTACACAATGATGTCTTTTTGCAAAAAGCGTCACAGGCGGTTGTGAAACACTTTGTACAAGTTACAGCAAAAAGTTCCAATATCAAGAAAGATGCTATAGCTCGCCTCGAGGCTGTGAATTCGCTAGGTTTAGCCCGTAGCGTAAAGGAAGCTTCTTCCCAAGAATTGTCTATATTTTTCACTATTAAGAGCCATAAGCCGGAACAACCTTTGCGTACAATTGTTTCTGAAAGAGGAACATGGCAGAAGCTTTTGGGAGGTTATTTGCAGAAACATCTATCTAGTTTAGTTTTGAATGACCCCTACCGCGTCCGTAATTCGCAAGAAGTTGTCAGATACCTCAAGGATAATAATCCAATTGGGTGCCCTGTTTTAAGTATCGATGTTGTAGATTTGTATTATTCCATTCCTCAGAGCACATTGTTAAATTATGTTAGAGATTGTATAACCAAGGATAATCATGAAGATTTGTTCATTAATGATTGTGGTGTCAGTGTTAATTCTTTCATGGAACTTTTGCTTTTCTACTTGAACTCCACTTTTGTGTCGTGGGGAGGGTCTCTTTATAGACAACGTAAGGGAGTTTGCATAGGGTCGAGGGTCGCCCCGGTTCTGTGTGACATTTTTCTTGCCAAGATTGACACCATCCTCAGTGATAAACTTGTGGATTTGGTGCAAACCGCTTTCAGATATGTGGACGACTATTTAATTTTTCTGCTGCCTTCCGTAACTAACAGGAAAAACCCTTGTAGCACCGAAAGGCGGGCGAGTTGGAACTTATCCATAGTGGGCAGCGCACAAAAGGAAACACACAAGAGAAGGAATCAGGACAAGCGCTGGTCCTGATTCCTTCTCTTGTGTGTTTCCTTTTGTGCGCTGCCCACAAAGGAAAAACCCGGCTGAACTTGTATTGAGTGCTTTTAAAACACATGGAGGTGGGCTAGACCTCACTTTTGAAGTTCCCCAACAGGGATCACTGAGGTACTTAGATATTAATATTACAGTGTTTCCAAATCACGTATGCTGGGAATACCAACCGCGAAGTGTTAAACCCCTGTTAAACTATGCCTCCTGCCACACAAAACTGGTCAAGAGAGCTATTGCTTCGTCGGCTGTAAGTGCTGGCTTATCCAAGTCAAGCCTACACAAGATGACTGATAGTGTAACATTCTAAATTACCAGACTTCTGTCAGCAGGATTTCCAAAATCTGTAATTTCTTCAGTGTGCGAAGCCTTGTTGCAAAAAATCAAACAAAAACAAGAAAATGCACGAGGAAATAAGGAGCGAAAAAGAGTTGCAGTCATCCCATACTTCCACAATATATCTCATGGTTTGAAGAAGGTGGGCTCGAGATATGGTGTGGATGTAGTTTTATCAGCTCCCTGCAAAGTAAGCCAGATTTGCAGAATGACGGATGAGCGACTTAGTGGAATCACCAAAAAAAGTTGGACATGCGCCGTAAAACACATAAATAAATTTGTAGATTGTGCAGTTGGTGTTGTTTACATGATTCCTTTAACGTGCGGTCGTTGTTATATAGGCCAAACTGGGCGGTGCATTAATAAAAGGTTAGGAGGACATATGAATGATATATGTAAAGGAATCAGTTCAAACCTTGTTTTGCACTGCAAAAGCTGCGGGTGCCAGCCTCGATTTCCGGGCGTGAGTGTGCTGGCACGCCACATGGACAAGTTAACTCGGGAAATAGCTGAAGCGTATTTTATTAGAAAAAATGGTGACGGATGCGTGAGCCAACCTTCGGTGGCCTTGCATGACAAAGAGTTTGCGCTTTTAGATAAGGGTTAGCCATTTTTGTACCTCCTTTTATCAGAACATTCCCCAGAATATGTCACGTTGCTCACGCGTGCTGTTAAAAGGTTGCCTGTTGTATATATTATCATGTGTGCTGCCAATAATAAAATTCAGTTGGTAGTCAGCGCTCGTGTTGTCCTCTTTGCCTTCCGTACCTCGACTTTCGTCTGTTTCTTCTAGCACATTCGTGCTCGCGCTGCAACCCTTATTATCATGTACCCAAACCAATGTACTCCACATTCATGCTACACAACAAAACACGCAAATTGCATATGCCAAGTAATGTCATGTACAGCGCTCTTAATGAAGTACCGTTAAAAATGCAGGATATAATCAGGAGACGGGACATTTTTCGTCTGTTTAGCTAGATATAGCTGGCATTTAACAAAGTTCTGATGAAGAGCGTACGGTATACGACGTCAGCCCACCAATTTCAACATAAAGGAGCGGCGTTCCTAGCTGTACGTCACTCCATAGATGTTGGGGCTCACGCCCGTGAGAAGGGCGAGTGGCATTCATTAGAGCTTGAGCATTTTTCCGCGACCTGTAATTTTGCAAATCTTAACAGGAATGATCCGGAGTATCCAGTGCACCATTACGCTTGTCAGCTCGAAATGCCCAAATCTAGTGAGGGGCCTTTTAATGTATTCACTGATAGGGGAGAAATCGGTCCTAGGCTATTAGACCTAGAATCGCTCTCTTCTGGGGTATCAGTGGTCTTGTTATTTCCTCCACCACTGCCCTTCCCAGCCACAACGAAACAAAAGAGACCCGGGAGAGTGTTAATTTAATGGTGGACACTTGATGCAGAATGCTAGAAAACAAAACGAAACACCATATACTATGAATCACGCAGTAAGTGCCTGCTTATGTTCAATCGTTTGTGCCTTTCTGCTACCTTAAACGGTATTTTTTTTTCTTCTTGCCGTTGATGCAATCCACCACCGTCGTCGTTTTCCGATATTTCAATTTTCTTCAAACTTTAGTGCGCCTATAATTTTGATTTCGAGGGCTTAAAACGGTGTTTTACCTGCCTATCTTTGGTGCCTAAAACACACTTTTTTAGTGCTTAATCATCCGGCCTCTAGTCATTACGTATCTTTCGTGTTTCCTTAGATACTCAGCCCCGTTATTTATCCATACGCCCAAGTAATTGTATTTATCCACTATTTCTAGCGTGACTTCCAGTATCTTATGCACACTGCCTTTGTTATCATTAAAAATCATGATTTTTTCGTACTAAACTTCAAATTTACCCTATCTCCCTCATTACCACAGATGTCTATTAATCCCTGAAGATCTTCCTTGTTGTCAGCTATTAATACTAGATCTGCATGCATCAATGCTGGTAATGACTGTTCAAAGTGTTTTTCTTAGTTGGCAAAGGAGAGGCGGAATCCGAGTCGACTCCCCTCTAACTTGCTTCTAGTACCTGGAGATACAGCATAAATAACAAAGGTGACAAGGAACATCCCTGTCGAAGCCCGCAATGCATTTCTATAGGTTCAAATACCTGTTCTTCCCATTTGATAACTACCTTGTTATTTTTATAAATATCCTTTAGAAGATTAGTTATTCCATCTTCTACATCTAGTGTGTCCAGTATTTTCCACAATTCTTCTTAAATCCCACTATCATAAGCTCCCTTGATATCTAGAAATGCCAGCCACAGGGGCCTGTGTTCTTTTTCCACTATATCGATACACTGCATCAATGAAAACAGATTGTCCTCCAACCTCCTTCATTTAGGAAAATTAGATTGTAGTTCTCCCAGCACCCCCTCATTCTCCATCCACGTCTGTAGTCTTTACTATCTGCATGACGAGCCTGTAAACTACTGATGTCACAGTTACAGGAGAGCATTTGTTTATATCGGCTTTGTCCCCCTTTTATTATAGATGATACTCATCCTGCTTAGTTGCCGCCCATTGGGAGCTCTACTACCCATTATTGCTTTGCTCGCTGCCTCTCTTTATGTTTGCTTAGAGTTTGGTCCTAGTTTCTTCATTAGCATGACTGGGATGCCGTCAGGGCCTGTTGATGTGCTATTAGGACCTCATTTTTCTGCCCTTTCTGACTCTCGTTGTCTCAGTGGAGCCACTGAGGTAATTAGTCCATCCTTATTTGGTACAGTGCATGCAGTGCTTTCTTCGTGTTTAAATTTTTCTTATCATTGTTTTCATATATTCCATTGCCTCATCCTCTTATAGTCTTACCCCTTGAACTGTAGTAATAAACCTCTGTTTCATGCTCGTCTTATTACTCAGAGAATTAGAATGGTTCCAAAACTTTCCCGATGCCTTTCTATCCTTTCTGTTTACTTCTGCCATCCATTGGGCCCTCCTTTCTTCTAATCTTTTCACTGATCAAATCGGACGCTTCCCTTCTGCAGCTCAAGAAGTTCCGTTTTCGTTTGACATCATCTTCCGGTTCAGCCTTCAGTTTAGCGTACCTGTTTTCCCTGGAAGCTTTCTGGCATCTACTATGGCTCCCTCAACTTCCACATCCCACCAGCTCTTGACGAGCTCTTGAGTTTGTTATTGTTTTTCCCGGTTGATTTGACTCGTACCTTAGCAAGCTCTAACTACAACAACTGAGTTAGATTTATGTACGTTCACTCTGTTTCAGTATCTTCGGTGATTGTTTTCCCAATCTTTTTAGTTGCTATTTCCATTTGCCTTTCTGAATAAATATTACCGCGGTGGGCTCGATGGCTACGCCATGAAACAGTAATCTAATCCGCTCCTGTTTGCCATGCAGGTGTACATGATGCTTGCCGTTCACGCACTTGCCTCTGCCTCACTGGGCACAGTGCCTCACAGACCAGTAGCCTTCGAGCCTTCGTGGCTCGATATCAGCACGGATAGGCCTACCCAATGCGGTTTCAACATCGAGGCGCTGGCCTGTCAAGCGGTGCCCCCACCCGAGGAACTATGGATACGGCAGCCACTAGCAGCCCAATCTTCATCAGCATCCCCAACAGCTATCAACATAAAACATCCCCGCGCGACGTGCTGTGGGCTCGGTGGCTACGCCACGGAACAGTCCTCTAATCCGCTCTTGTTTGCCATGCAGGTTGGTAAAAAAAGCTCTTTGTTTTAAAAAAAATTAAGTAATTACTGTCTGGTCCAGCTGCCGAGCACGCAGTACTGTGCCTTGCTTTTGAATGTATCGATGCCATTTACTGTTTATCACTGCTACCGTCAGGGGAAATAGAAACCAATCCAGGGCCTACTGACCCTGTGATTCTGGCTCAGCTGAAAAAAATATCTACCGGGCAGTCTGCACTCCTTTCCAAAGTGCAAGACTTAAAAGTACAACTGCATACTACGGAAAAACCTATTCGTGGCCAAAGTGATAGAACAGCACAGTTGGAGGAGCACTACAAAACCCTTTCAACTGTGCAATCAAAACTAGTGACATTACAGACCAGTACGGCTGCCACCAGCCGTCACATTGAAACTTTAGAGGCCCGGTTCGAAGACGCTGAAAATCGCTCGCGACGAAACAACTTGCTATTCCACGGACTTCCAGATACTAACCACTCTGAAACTTTCTCGGAATCGGAAGGATTAATTATGAACCTCTGCAATGAGCACTTGAACATAAAAATTGACCTGAAGGAAATTGAAAGGGCGCATCGGCTCGGCCGCTACAAGGCTGGCGTACAGCGTCCTATCATAGTAAAAGTTACATCTTTTAAAACTAAAGAAGAGATCCTTTCTAACGGCGAAAAACTGAAAAGGTGCAACTTACGCAATCAGGCAGGATTTCTCACGTTCGGTTCAAAATGCACGAAAACACCTAACAGCCTTCGCTAGAAACAAGGACTGCTTTTTCGTGTCTTTAAAAAACGTTTCTTGGCTCAAAAAAGTATGCCTTCGATGAACTATCCCAAACAGTCAAAGAAATCCCACAGCAAACCAGGCAGCATCGCCAACTGCCACACCGCCCCCGTAATGACACCCGAGCAAATATCACTGCTTCGTGGTCTGCACTAACGTGCGCAGCTTCCTTTCAAAATGCGAGAAAATATAAAGTCTTGTGTCGTCATCTAGCAGCAATATAGTCGTGCTCACCGAAACGTGGCTTTCTAGTGACGTCACAGACGATGAAATCCTGACCGATCTCCCAAACTTCAACGTTTTTCGTAACGATCGTAATGGCACCCGTAGGGGAGGTGTTCTAATCGCCACTAGTAAGCAACTCTCGTGCTGAGTCGTCTACATTACAACTGACTTAAAAATCCTATGGCTTCTCATTCGTTCTATGCCACTAACATTGCTACTTGGAGTGTGCTATTGGCCCCTGCAAAGCAGCCCAGACTTTTCACAGCAATTTAACAAGATATTGAACTATCCATTTTGAAACATCCCAACGCGTGCGTCCTGATTTTCAGCGACTTTAACTATCCGGACATCGATTGGCAAGATCAGGCAGTGTGTCAGGAACAAGCGCGGAAGCAAAAGAATTTGTCAATATCTGCCTAAACTTCAACCTCACACAGCTGCCGTTGAAGCCAACCCGCGTGTCAAATAGTTCAGCGAACATATTAGACTTAGTATTAACAACACAGCCTGAAACACTACCTTCGTTTACATACCTACGCGAAATCAACGATCATAAAGTTATACACTATGTCTTCAATTTCAGTCACTTGCCCAGCCAGATTCAATCAAATACTATCAGTCTGTATGATAACTACGAGGCAATCAACAACGAACTTCAAGCCTTTTTACCAGACTTTGAAGCTCGTCTTTTGAGCAGAACAGTCGAAGACAACTGGACAATTATCAAAAATAAAATAGGGGAGTTAGCAAGAAAGTTCATACCTACAACTACATTTCGCACGTCTTCCCAGAAATCATGGTTTTTAAAAACCTTGAAAAGACTTGAAATAAGAAAAAAAAAAAGGTTATTTCGGGCTGCCAAGCTTAAACACAGTGCTCACAATTCGGAAAAATACTATGCAGCTGAAAAAGCATATTTGCTCGCCTTACGCAGCGCCAAGCACTCGTTTTTTCACAGAGACCTACCGAAGATACTTACTAATAACCCTAGGAAATTTTGGAAAACCATCCGCAGGAAATGCACAGCACTACACTGAAAAGTGAAGTGGGCGACGATATTGGTAATTTTGAGAGCGCTGAGCTATTCAATTCTGCTTTTTCATCTGTGTTTACCTACGAAACCCCTATGCCATTTCCTGTGTTGCCGGATTGTGTACAGTCTTCTATGTCACGTATAACATTTATCCCAGAGGGTATAATGTCTGTCATTGAAAAATTGAAACTGTCTTCTTCAGCAGGTGTGGACGGAATTCATTCCAAAATTCTTAAAAACACTAAATGTATTTATTCAGTAATTCTGTCACTGATATTCTCACAGTCACTTAACACCGGCCACTTAACAGCTGACTGGAGGATGGGGAAAGTCACTCCGGTCTTCAAATCAGGTAACAAAGGCAGCCCTCTAAACCATCGCCCCATTTCTTTAACAAGCGTACCCTGCAAAATCATGGAACACGTCATCTTTTCCCAAATCATTCACTTTCTTGACGGCAACAACTTCTTCCAGCCCGCACAGCATGGTTTTCGTAAAGGTTACTTTTGCGAAACCCAATTAGCCCTCTTTGTTCAGGATTTGCAAGCCAATCTTGACACTAACCTGCAGATGGACGCAATATTTTTAGATTTCTCGAAAGCATTCGACAGGGTGTCTCATAAGCGGCTCTAAATGAAACTTAGATCTTTAAATATACATCTTGACATAGTAAATTGAATTGAGGAATTTTCTAACCAACTGCTCGCAGTTTGTCTCCATCGATGAAGTACACTCTAGTCCCGTTCCAGTAGCGTCAGGTGTCACCCAAGGCTCCGTTCTCGGGCCCCTTCTCTTCCTGATTCACATAAACGACCCAGATTCATGTGTCTCCTTTTGTATCCGTTTGTTCGCCGATGACTGCGTAATATATCACCCACTCACCAACCCCATCGATCAAGCCGCTGTCCAAGATAACCTTAACCACGTGCAAGAATAGTGAGACCTGTGGCTCATGAAACTTAATCCCAACAAATGCAAGACCGTTTCATTTCACCGGCGCCACAACCCCTTTCTGTTCCCTTATGTAATTGCTAGCATTACCCTCGAACACGTGCAGTCATAGAAGCATCTCGGTGTCACCATATGTAATGATCTAAATTGGTGCACGCGTATTACTAACATTATATCATCAGCGAACAAATCTCTGGGTTTTCTGAAATGTCACCTCCGGCACGCACCTAAAAATATCAAGCTACAGGCCTACAAGTCCTTTATCTGATCCAAATTGGAATATGCATCTGCAGTCTGGACCCCACCAAGCTTATCTGATCTACTCATTCGAGGCAGTTCAAAGCCGTGCCCTCAGGTTCATTCATTCTCCATACTCTTACAATACAAGTGTAACATCGGTAAAAAAAGAATCGGCAATTTGAAGCTTTGACATTCGCCGCCGCATCTCTAGTCTCAGCCTTTTTCGAAAGTTTTTTCACAGCACGCTTCGTCATCCCTACATCGCCCCACCGGTCGGCATATCTCACCGCACGTGTCATTCACTTCAAGTTGCCCAGCTGCAGATTAAGGCGACCACCTTTTCTATGTCCTTCTTTGTACAGACAGCTAAAGACTGGAATGACCCTCCCCATGATGTCCTCACCACTGAATGCTCATAATCATTTTTCGATCGATTATGTGTCCATTTTTCGAGATGAAAACTTGTGACAATAAAAAAAACTTGTGGCAATAAAAAATTATATGTTAACCCACCCCTTAGGTAATACCGCCTCAAGGAATCTTTAAGGAAAATAAAGTTATGTTATGTTACGTGAATGCCGCCTTTCCAATTTGATTTCTTTTCCAAAACTCAACTTGATACGTTTGTGATCACTACCTAAGCTTCTCGACCCATATTCATCTTTGTTTATCACCCTTAGCGGATTGTGCATCCTATGTGACATTCTCGCGTAATCTATCGTCGACTGCTGCCTTCCCACCTCCCATGTTATCTGTCCTTCGCATTTATCGGTGCTGTTGCAAATGACTAAATCATGCCTTCACAAATATCCATTCGCATTCTGCCTGTTGGGTCAGTACATTCATCCATATCTTCTATGTGCGCATTCATATCTCCTAATATATTTATTTCACACTCTTTGCTGGTTCGTCAATGTCAGTTCCTATGCACCCCATCATTTGTCAATTTTCCTCTCTGACTTTTGTGCCTGTCCAGTAGTATACAAAACCCAGGAGCATCATTTGCCCTGCCACTTTCCCTTTTAGCCATAAATGTTCCTTGCTTGACCCTTTGCCAGTCTGTACTTTTATGAATGAGTGCCCTAACACCACCCCCCTTTCTGCTGCCTTCTGTTCTATTACAATATTCCCACACGCAGTCGGGATTGTTAGGAGGTTGTTTCATGTCCCTAAGACATGTTTCTACAAAACCGTATACCATCAACCTCTCCTCCCTTAGCTGTTCTAGCTCTTCCCACTTCAGAGTATTCCTGCAATCCTGCATGTTAATATACCCTACGTCTTAATTGGCTCGGGCCTCGTGGCTACGTCGATTTCTGCACAGGATTCTACGTGTCTTAGAAATTGGTGCCACTTTGGAATCGTATCTGTCCATACCACCTGTCAAAGAGTCCCCCTGTTTGTTTTCCTCGTTCTAGCTATCCTGCACCCCGAAGGGCCCGCGTGCACCCCAAAAAAGCTACTGCGCATCCTACAAGTCGCCAACCCTCCTCATGGCCTAGCTTTCCATCGAAGTGAATTCTGTCTCGTTGAAAACCACCTCACTTATGCACCTCTCTGCTTATTTCCACCACCTCAAAGCCTTTCTCTTGACTCATCCGCCCAATCTCTTGGTTTGTGTTGACAACCGCTCTTTAGAAGTTGCTGTCACACAGCGGTACCTTCGGTATCGTGCATATCTCTACCTGTACCTGAGGAGAAATGGCGCGCATGTGATCGACCCCTTTTGCCAGTGTGGTCGCTAGTCCTACCGTATTTTCATTTAAGACATCGTTTAAACCGCCTGCAATTATCACGAGGTTTCGTCCATCAGCTGTAGTTTTGAGTTTTGCGCTCGCTTGCCTCATGACTGCTTTCAGCTTGCATCCTAGGATTGTCCCAACTGTAACCCTCTTGTCCCCTCTTAACCTCTTTTTGATTGTTTCTGCGCATTGATATAAACTCGAGTCCCCGGCGATTATCACGAGCTGTGACTTTTCAGCTGGAGCGTCCTGTGCCTGGGGGTTACTTGCACCTGTGACGTCGGCTGCTTTGTCCCTTCCCAGCCTCACGACTACTTCACTGAAGCTGGGTCTTGCGACCATTCAACCGGCTGAACCTATTTTTCCGAACTTGCTTGCTCTTTCTTCTCCGCCGTCCTGGTTGCCGGTGCCCTACCGTTCTCTCCATAGGCCACTCTTTTGTTCACCTTCGCTACTGCCTCCTCGGAAGACTTGAGCCTTTCTCCCATAGCCCTCGTTTTCTCTTGCTCTGTCGCCAACGCAGTCTCCAGCTCGGTGATTCTCATCAGCAGTTCACTCTTGGCAACCAACACCAATTGTCCTTATGAATTGTCCCACTCGATAATTACACAACACGGCATGCGGCGAACCCTGCCCTACGAAAAAAGGAAAGCCTGAGCTCTACTAGAAAAATTTGCGTGCTCGGTGTAGGTGCACCTCCCCCACAGGCTGGCAAGAGAAAAAAAACACACGCACACAAACTAGTAAATAACTAGCGACTGACCCCCGGAAAAGCCGTGCAATGTAATAGGTGCTCCAACGGCTTTACCTGCTGCCTTATTAAGCATAAAAGCAAGCTTCAGACATGCAAAATCACTTATGGATGGATTGATGTGGCTGTACCCTTTGGATTGGGCGGTGGCTAATGCCACCTAGCTGTAATACTTAGTGAACCACCAACTAGATATTTTTTTTTTTTCCTTTAAATAGTGAAGTATAGGACTGATACTTTGCAGTGAATAGTTTAATTTTCACTCGTGCCTTGACTTTAGCCACCAATCAGATAACCTCCTTCTTGTTAATTTCACCCGCTTAAAGTCTATTTTGCCCTCCCTGTCTCTAAACCCTAGTGCTTTGAAAAACTCTGTGCCATCATCCCAAACTATAGGGTGAAGTGCTTTACAGAACATTATCAAGTGTTTAGCAGTTTCCTCCTCCTCTCCACACGCACTGCATACCGTGTCTAACCCTTCCTATTTGGCTCGATATGTCTTAGTTCGCAATACTCCTGTCCTGGCCTCAAACAGTAGTGAACTACCCTGAGTATTATCATAGATCCTTTCCTCAGCGATTTCCTGCTGAAGAGTTCGATATATCTCTAGTGCAGACTTTTTAATCATGCCAATTGTCCACATGTCAGTCTCAGTTTCTTTCACCTTCTTCTTAACTGATAGTTCTTTTTGGTTTGGCACCCTGCTGTTTTCTAAGTATTTACCCGTCACTTTTCTGATTCTCTTCCTTCATTTTGATTCGACACTCTTCATATACAAGTAGCTAAAAACCTTCCTAGCCCAACGCTCCTCCCCTCTTTCTCTCAATTGCTTCTCAAATTTTATCTTGCTGCTACCTTCCCTGCCATCAAATCATGTCCATCCCCTATCATCTTGTACTCTCTGATTTGGTATATTCCCGTGAGCTCCTAAGGCAAGCCCACCTATTCCACGTTGCTTAATTTCTAATCTTGCTTGAACTTCTGATCTCATGCACAAGACCGCATTGGCAAATGTCAGACCTGGAACCATGACCGTTTTCCATATTCCTCTTGCAACATCATACCTACTGTAATTCCACAGTGCCCTATTTTTCATCACTGCTGCATTCCTGTTACCTTTAGTCGTTACATATATTACCTGTTCCCTTAGGTACTCGGTCCCATTGCTTATTCATACGCCCAGATATTTGTATTTATCTGTTGTCTATAGCGTGAACTCCTGTATCCTAAGCTCACTACCCACGCCGCTGTGATCAGCGCCCCTAGCGGCATCGGTGCGCCGAAAGACCCTCTCTCGTAAGCAAAAAACGCCGCGCTCATCACACTTCTGCGTTCTAGGCCAGCCACCCTATACTGCGGCTGTACACCTTTTTCGCGGGATAGCGTGGTGCTAGCATGACACCAGCACCAAATGATACACAAAATAATCAAAGCCTTCCACATAAGCAAACAAGGACAAGAGGGATGTATTATCCACCCGCTTATCAAACTTGTTCTCTCTTCCTTGAAACAAGGAGAAATCTTGGAGCATTAATACGACCTGTCGAGTATGATGACACTACAACGTCCATGTACCCGAACATCACTTGAGGTTCACAAACCACCTTGTACGCAACATTCCCGCACGTGCGTACGTTTTAAACATCTCAAACTTTTTCCAGTCAGTTATTAAACATTCTCGCTGGAACTACAAGTCCCTCTGACAGGAGCAACTTTTTATCGTTTAGACGTCACTGGTCGCACCCACCAAGTCGAGCAGCAGAACAACATAAACCAAGAACGTTCTACTACCTCTTCGAGGTCAGTGTAAGGGCCCGCACCTTCAGGGAACATCTCGTCTGCGACCACAACTCCGGGTTTCATCTCTTCAACACACTCGGACCAGTAAAGCACAACCACCCAGCTACGTTATGGTGGCTAGAACACAGAACGCCTATAGAAGGAAATGTGTCAGCATCATCCCGGCCGCGCCTTGAAAGGAGGCGTGCTGGAAGTTCATTTCACCGCGGAGCGGCGGGCAAGTCGCCACTGCGATCGGTCGAGAGCGCTTGCCAGCCGCTAGCGCTGCACTTTAAGTCGCTCGCAAGTCGCAACGTCTGCGTTTTTCCTATTTCGACTTGTTCGGGATCAATACAGGCCAACATGACCATGCAACAGTGACGAGTAAGCAGCAAACACACTGCTTTGCACCTGGTTGCAATGCAGGATATGCTTCAGCTCACAAACTAGGGAAGAAAGCGTTTCTCTTTTCTGCTCCCGCCCACGATGAACAGCGCAAGGCCTGGTAGCGTACGATTTCTTGCCCTGACAAACCACCGGAAAAGAACTGCGTTGTGTGCGAAGTTAATTTTGACGGAAGATTCATCGTTCGTAGCTACAAGCATGTTATCAACGCGTTCTTAGCAACTTGGGGGAAAAGCTGTACCTAAGAAGGGTGGGTTCCTACAGCTGAGTGAATCAACTGCCGAAGGACTCCGCGTCACTCTAACCATCACCCTTTCAATCCGGCGCTATATGTCACGAAACCCTTGGGCTATAAATACTTGATGACGTCTCGCCTCTGCCAAGATGCACTTAACATCTTTTTTGGAATTCTGAAGCAAATGTCTGGTTCAAATATCCCCCTTTGCCGACACAATTTTTTATCTCTGTAAATCGCCTCAGTTTTTAGTTTGGCACAGTAACCCTTCAGTGGAAACATACCTTCTGGAGTTCCGAGCAGCCTTCCATGTTCAGGCCTCCACAATATTTTATTAAAATTGCGGAATAAGCTGGATAAGCCGCTAGATGTGGGGCGCCTCAATGGGGTTCATGAAATTATTGTTGCTTGTGAAGCCCTCCCGGACCACACTGATCTCATTGACCGCAAAAGTTACTCCAGGATCACTTATTACGTCAGTCGCTATGTGGCCTGGAACGTGGTGAAAAAGACAAAGTGCAAATAATGCAGCAGGTTGTTGCTTCACTCTGAGAACTCCAGCTTGCTTCCGGAAGAATCATGCCTTCTGTACCCGTCCGAGTCGTTAACAGACCTGGTCAAAGCTTTGGAAGATGCATTCACGTATTGCTTCAGTTTCAACAAGTTGAAAAGTGACAGCATAACAGGCCTTATCTCTTGCCTGTCTGTGAAGAGGTCAAGTATGGTCGGCTGGGAACACCACAAACTGAAAGTGACAGATCAGATAATTAGATTTTTTACACTGACCATAATGCATTTTCTCGCTGCTGGAGAAAATGCGCACAATCAAAAAAAAGAGAGAGAAAAAAAATGTTCTTGAAGTTGATACGTATCACTTAACTGTCATAGTGTTAACTCAGCGGACAAGGTTTTGTTTTATGTTATTGTGCATTACTCACACTCTGTTTCTTCTTGTGATTTTGCTACTGTCTTGTTCACATTGTTATAAATCTCCCATTAAAAACTGTGATGTAACTGTCGGGCTGTGTTTCACATATGCAGAAATCAATTTTTTGTGAACTGGTTTATGACTGTATCTATGTTTGCCAATCAAATCTCAATGTCATGTATGTATGTATGCCCATTGTATCATCGAATATTTACTGTTCTCTTTAGCTGCCTTATTCGCTTGCTTTAGCTGAGTTTCATGTAACTTGCAGTTTCCTTCAACCTTAATGCATATGTTTTGTTTATATTTCATGTTCTTTTTTTTGCTTTCGAGAAAATAAATCTCTTGCTTGTATAATTAGACCTTGAGTGCGCAAGCCATAAAAATAACGGTTGCCGATTCCTTTACGTGCATTGAGACTTCACGGAGAACCTTGTGGCATCAGAGTGAAAACTGCACGGACTTCGTTTTGGTGTCCAGCTCACGCCAAGTCACTTGATTCTCTATCTTCTAAGCTTCGTAGCTGATATACTACAATGTGAATTGAGAACACTAGTTTTCAGTGCCAATGTACGCTTTGCAGTGCGCCGCCAGAATTTCGACAGGTAGACTTTGTTTTAATACGCAGGGTAGCGTGAAATATTTGCAACAAAAAACGACTGATACGCGCGCACGGTTGCGAGAAGGGGCATCTCGAAAGCTACCGCAGTGCCCCCACATCCGGATGAATTCTCGCTCGCTCCCCGGCGCGAGAATTGTGAAAGTGTAAAGGGGCGTGACTGCACCTGGCCGCCTGATCCCTTCCGCTGTAGTGTACTAGAACCGCGGCAGTCGAATAGTACTGAAAGACCCGCGGGCAGGAACTGCTATGCGCTTCGGCTCCTCCGTCGCACTTCCTTGATGCATACTTCTTCGTACGTGCCCATCATTCATGTCTAGCACATGAAGCCGTAGCCCTTGAAGTGTGACGCGCCAATCTACTGAATTTGAGCCCAAAAAAAGCTCTTGTAAGAGATCAAAAATAAAAAAAGGCGTGTCTTATACTGATTTCTTTTGTCTAAACTCTTTCTTCGTTGGTTAGGTGTCTACAATATTCAATATAACCGAGCCGATTTATTGGAAGATAGCTGTGCTCAGAAAGCAGTGAGATAAAGAAAAACCCGTTGCAAACGCACGCAGAACCAGGAGGTTGTAAGTAGAGAGGGGAGATAAAGGAGATCTGAGCCCCCTACACCACAATTTTTTGTTGTAATTTAACTTTTCAAGATATACTAAAATGTTTACACGTATTCACAGCGACCACCAATGGCCAAAGTTAGTCGTCCTGCTGCATCCCCTTCCCCTCAAAAAAAATAAAAAATTCTGGGTGCTAGCCTTGCGCCGAACGTTTCAGTTGTCGAAGCTCAATATAGCGTGTCCCTGTACAAATGCGCACTGTAAATTTCACCTTTTCGACAGTATGACGTCTTAAAACTCGTTGAAGTCTAACGTAGTCTGGCGAGAAATGCACCGCCTAGTAGCTGTGCTAAGCGACATTGCATGGATACTGTTAATGGGGTGGTGCCGAGTGACTTAAATGCGTGTTGATATGACTGATTGATATGTGGGGTGTAACGTCCCAAAACCACCATCTGATTATGAGAGACGCCATAGTGGAGGGCTCCGGAAATTTCGACCACTGGAGGTTCTCTAACGTGCACCAAAATCTGAGCACACGGGCCTAAAACATTTCCGCCTGAATCGGAAATGCAACCGGGATTCGATCCCGCAACCGGCAGGTCAGCAGCCCAGTACCTTAGCCGAATGAGTGTACTTGTATATATATATATATATATATATATATATATATATATATATATATATATATATATATATATATATATATATATATATATATATATATACCAAAAACATTGATTCTGATGAAGGCCGGACCCACGGCCGAAACGTCAAATAAAATAACTTCGTACGTGCGTCTTCTTTCCTATACGAATATATATATATATATATATATATATATATATATATATATATATATATATATATATATATATATATATATGAGATATAACAGACAGTAATGCCAAGGAATGTACAGGGGAAGTTATTAGAACCAATGGAATGTAAATAAGAAGAAAGAAGAAAGAAAAGTGGATGAAAAAATTCCTGCTCACAGTTGAAAATTTTTTCAACCGCTTTTCTTTCTTCTTTCTTCTTATTTACATTCCATTGGTTCTAATAACTTCCCCTGTACATTCCTTGGCATTACTGTCTGTTATATCTCATTAATATTGTGTTAAAACACGGAAAAACGAGCCCTTAGGTATACACTTCTTTCCCTTATTTCATTGAACGAGGGTCTCGTACTGGCAGACTTGGTGTGTTTAGGTTGTATAAGAGGGACAATTAATCAGCTGCCCGCTCATAATAAGTTCACGTGCTACGTGACGCCAAACATGCGCATAAGAGTGTTTTCACACTCGTTGTTTGGCTTATAGATGGCGCTGACTGTCGCTCCTACTTCTAAATTCACAGATAAACCCAAAAAAGTGGATGGAGGAAGGGCCGCTGTGATAGCTCAGTGGTTAGAGCATCGAACGCGTAATTCGAAGGTCGTAGGTTCGTTTCCTGCTCACAGTTGGAAATTTTTTCATCCACTTTTCTTTCTTCTTTCTTCTTATTTACATTCCATTGGTTCTAATAACTTCCCCTGTACATTCCTTGGCATTACTGTCTGTTATATCTCATTAATATTGTGTTAAAACACGGAAAAACGAGCCCTTAGGTATACACTTCTTTCCCTTATTTCATTGAACGAGGGTCTCGTACTGGCAGACTTGGTGTGTTTAGGTTGTATAAGAGGGACAATTAATCAGCTGCCCGCTCATAATAAGTTCACGTGCTACGTGACGCCAAACATGCGCATAAGAGTGTTTTCACACTCGTTGTTTGGCTTATAGATGGCGCTGACTGTCGCTCCTACTTCTAAATTCACAGATAAACCCAAAAAAGTGGATGGAGGAAGGGCCGCTGTGATAGCTCAGTGGTTAGAGCATCGAACGCGTAATTCGAAGGTCGTAGGTTCGTTTCCTGCTCACAGTTGGAAATTTTTTCATCCACTTTTCTTTCTTCTTTCTTCTTATTTACATTCCATTGGTTCTAATAACTTCCCCTGTACATTCCTTGGCATTACTGTCTGTTATATCTCATTAATATTGTGTTAAAACACGGAAAAACGAGCCCTTAGGTATACACTTCTTTCCCTTATTTTATATATATATATATATATATATATATATATATATATATATATATATATATATATATATATATATATATATATATATAAATTTCACGCGTTCCCGGGCGGTGGTTACCGGTGAGGCCGCACCACAGGCCTCTTAATGCAGTTCCATCAACATGCGGATTTTTTTTTAATCCGGTCGGGAACTGCGCAGCCATCGCCGCAATTATATATATATTGTAGTGTTCCTACTTAAAATAACGGAACAGCATTAAAGCTTCAGTATGGAACTGGCGTCCATCTTAATCTGCTTTATTTTTCACTTCATCCTCCTCTTCTTTCCTGCCCCGGCCCTCGCGCTTCTTCATCTTCTGTCCAAAGGCTCATACCGCTTCACCCTTCCCGCTTTCTTTTAATTACCCCTCCTGGGGTAATACTTGAAGACATTCCCAATTGAAGCACATTCAACAGATCCACGTTCACCAGTGTACCAGACAGTCTTCAAAATTCCGTTCTGGGTGGCTGTCTTGGTCACAGAGTAAGGCCCATAAAATTTGGCACTGGAATCTCTTATTCCTTTTCTCACTAGTACGAGGTCGGTGACTTGAATGTCTGGCATGTCTGCTCGATGCCTCTTGTCGAAATTCTTTTTCATTCGTTTTCGGTACCTCTCCTCCTGTGATTTTTGTTGCCTCTCCTCGACAATCTTGAGGTTTTCCAAGAGTCCCAACTCACGGTCTGCCTGCAGAATAGGGGTCTCTCCTGTAGAAGCGTACTGTGGACTGCACCCCAAGCCACTTGTGTAGGATCGGTTATGATGTTTTACGGCTGCTTCTAAAGAACATTTCCATCCCCCAGGAAAACTATCGTACATCTTGATGTATTGTTTCACGTCCCGTATGGCACGTTCTGCAAGCCCATTCGCCGCAGGATGGTATGGCGCACAGAACTTGATCGATACATTGTGATCTCGAGCCCATCTTACTAGCTTTTCACTCTTGAACGCGGGGCCGTTATCGCATACGATTGTCCGCGTAGTTCTAAACATGTCCCTTTCGAGAAGGGTTATGACGCTATTTGCATCTTCTTTTCCTGCTCGTGCCGCGACCATCCTGGTGCATTCATCTATGGCCAGCAGAAAAGCTTGCGTTTTTCTGACTCCTTCCCGTTTCTTGTTAAGTTCGGCGAAATCCAGGTGAACTACTTCAAAAGGCACGTTCGAGTGGCAAGGTAGTATCATGGTGTCCGTAGGCTGTTTATACTTGACTTTGTGTACTTGACACACATGGCATGAACGAACGTACTGACTAACGTCTTTCTTCATGTGAGGCCACGTAAACCTCTTGACCAACTTGTTGTAGGTACGCCAAAAGCCGTCGTGTCCTCCAGATTCTGGGCTATCGTGGTACAAGTAAAGCACTTTGGAAACAAGAGTTGGTGGGACTTGATACCGACCTTCCGTAAAAACCAGTTGTTCTGAGCCTTCCCACAGCTTCACTTCATTGATTTCTTCAGATTTTTCTGTGTTGTTTTGTACCATCAATCTTGATAGAGCATCTGCATCGGTTAAAAGCGGTCCTGGTCGGTGCGAGATGGTAAAGTCAAATTGCTGCAAGTAATTCACCCATCTGGCGATACGCCCTTTAGTTTGGGTCATATTCAAGAGATGAGTGAGTGCCTGGTGATCGGTGAACAAAGTGAACTTCGTACCTTCCAGGTACGTGCGGAAGTAGTCAACGGCCTTCAGAACCGCCAGTGCTTCTTTTTCCGTAGTAGTGTAGTTTGTTTCAGACGGCTTGAAAGTGTAACTGTAGTAACCGACTACGTGTCGCTTTTCTCGGCCAGATGCTTCAATACATTTTTGATACAACACTGCACCAGTCCCATAATGTGAGGCGTCAGTGTTCAATTCAAAGGGTAAAGTGAAATCTGGTATACGCAGAACGGGGTCAGAAGAAATTCTGTGCACCAAGTCACGGTAGATATATATATATATATATATATATATATATATATATATATATATATATATATATATATATATATATATATATATATATATATATATATATATATATATATATATATATATAATACACAGTACTAGGCTGGGGTGTCAGCCATCTTCTTTATTTCTAACCTCTTCTTCCTCCTCGTCTCCCTTCAGCCCTGCCTAACGTCCACGTACGCTCCCCCTCTTTGAAGACTCATCCCTCCTGCGGTGGTACATGAAGACGTTTCCAATGGTCGCAAATTCCTGCACACCATCATCGTTGGTGTAACCGACCCTTTTGAGAACGCCATGTTGCACTGCGATCTGCACCACGCGATAAGGTCCCATGTACACCTGCAGTGTGCCGAGAAGGCCTTTTCTGACAAGCACCAGATCGTTCAGTTGTATCTGAGGTATCCGCGTGTTGTGGCGACGGTCAAAGTTCCTCCTCATACTTTCCCGGTATCGCTGGTAGGCTTCCGAAGTTTTTCGTTTTTCGCACAATTGCAGGCGGTCTGCAATGCAAAGTTCTTGATCAGCAGGAAGCACTGGTACCTTTCCGAAAGCTGCAAAATATGGGCTACAACCGATGCTCGCAGTGTGCGACCGATTGTGATGAGCGACAGCTGCCTCCAAGCAGCACTTCCATCCACCCTGAAAACCTGGATACATTGAAATGAACTGCTTCAAATCCCGAATGATTCTTTCAGCCATGCCATTTCCTGCAGGATGGTACGGAGCGCAGCGTCGTAATACATCTCCTCGTTCCTTCGCCCAATCTTGCAAACACTGACTGAAAAACGCTGGCCCATTGCTTGATATTACTATTTTCGTATTCTTGAACATCTCTCGACTCAGTAGAGTGATCACATTATTTGCGTCTTCCCTTCCCGGCCGTGTAGCCACTATTCTTGTGCACTGGTCTATTGCCACTAGGAAAGACTGCGTTCTTCTTACTCCTGCAGCCTTCTTCTTGAGCTCTGCGAAATCTAGATGAATGACTTCAAATGGTACGTCGGAATGTTGAGGCAAAAGCATCTCGTCTGTTCTCTGAAGGTACTTGGCTTTGTGAACTTGACATTGATGACAAGACTGAGCATACCTTTGAACGTCCTCTTTCATGTGTTTCCACTGGAAACGCTGACGAATCTTCTGATATGTCCTCCAAAAGCCGTCATGTCCACCTGAGTGCGGGGAGTCGTGATAGAGCTCCAAAATTCGAGGCACCATTGTTTCTGGGACTGTGAGCTTTCCGTTATGGGAATTAAGTTCTTCAGTTCCCTCCCACAACAATGTTGCTTTGACAAAGGATACAGGTGTTGCAGTAGGTCTCCAGCTTGCAAGCGGGCGTCGTTTCTCAGCTCGTGTGGCCCCGGTATTCCTTGCAGCAGGTGTCATGGGTGGACGTTGGGTTCCTAGGTCCTGGAGGTAGAGGTTTCGCATTCCCTGCAGAAGTTCTTCGACCGTCTTGGGTTCTCGAATTTGTATTTGCTTCTGGAGGTCCGGACTTAAACCATGAATGATAAGCGGAACCACAGATGTCTCAGGCAAAGATGTGTCCGCCAGCTGTAGTGAGCGCCTTTTCTCATAAAAATAGCTGAGTGCAGATCCAGACCTGTATTTGAATGTGATTGCTTTGTCCCATAGCAACACCTTGTTCTCGATGAAGGAGCTCAGAAAGCTTGCTTTCCACTCTGTCCATGGTTTGTTGCTGTGAGCGTTGAGACGCCATTCGTACCAACTCTTTGCTATGCCCGATAGGAATAGTCGCATGTTTTTCACTTTATCTTTGTCGCTGTGCCAGTAGTGTTCATTGCGTGCATACTCGTAAAACGTGAGTCAGGACTCGGGACTACTAGACTCTCCGTCAAACATGTCTGGCTTCACTTGTTCGCGACTCGGTCTGCTTAATCTTTCCGTCGCGTTTACAAGCAAGCGCATTAAATAATTTTGCTGCCTATTCTGTTCTTGGTGCAGTTCAAGAAACTTGTTGATCAGCTCGATGGAACTGTCAGGCGAAGCAGCGGTAGCAGGCTTCGCGTCGTTTCTTACTGGAGTCAGCACGAAATTCTCATAATCCTGAAGTTTCATGTTGATCCTCACCGTTCTTTTAGCTGGTAAATGGTCAGGAGTGAGCTTCATTTTAGTGCTTATATAGGAAACAAATGCATCAGTGCTCACTGCTTCCGGAAGAGCTAGTTCCTCTTCATCTTGAGGCGTTGCTGTCAAGATCCGGATGCCACCGCGTTGATTTGCTCCAATGCTGAAGTCCACCCACATCTTGAATGTCCGCACAGAAAGTATACGCGGCTGCGCCAATTTGTAATAATACACAGTACTAGGCTGGGGTGTCAGCCATCTTCTTTATTTCTAACCTCTTCTTCCCCCTCGTCTCCCTCCAGCCCTGCCTAACGTCCACGTATATATATATATATATATATATATATATATAGTCATAAACTAATATAATATTTGGAAAGCCGCACCACAATTTAAGCTGTCGATACAAAATGAGAACTTGTTAAAGTAAATTTATGCAGGTTAACAGACGGGCTACATAGACAATCGGCACTTTTTAATATGTTTGTGTGCTGTTTTTTAAACGTTCAAAATGTAATCAGCCTTCCGGAAAGCAATATTTATTATCTTCCGGAAAACTGGCATATAAAACCAAGTCGTCACCACTTTAAATGTTGTGACAACGTTACTTACACTCGCGTTTCTCGTAAAACAATCGAGCGCATGCAGGCTCATATGAGGAACACTGTGCTCTTGATATCGTAGAGACTGCCGACATAACGAGTGTATGATTTATTCGCGGTTTTGATACTTCTCTCTTCGCCAGTAGCCACTTATGATGTAACGCAGCTCAAAGTGCTGCTTGAGTGAGAAGCTAGGTGGATCCGTGCTAATTATCATTGACTTTTTTTTGTGGATCGACAGGATCTTGAAACAGCTAATGTATGGACGCAGTTCCGGTGTGCCTGCATATTCACTCGTGCACCATGGTGCGTCGCAGGTGCGTTTACTAATAAAGGCTCAGAAACGTGTCAAACGTGCTGAAACCGGGCAATTACATGCTTTCGCATGCTACGACGCGCGCGCTTGCAAACGATCTTGAGATCTTCAGTACCATGGGACAACAGCGCTGCCGCTACGGTCACCCACTGGAGAATCATACGAGATGCGGCGTGGCCACCTCATTCATACCACTGCCCCCTTCTAGTATACTCTACCGATGCTGATCCTCTCTCCTTCTAGCCACCATAGCTGTGTTTACTGCCGTCACAGAAGTACATTGGCTAGAATCGCTAGAAAAAGGAATATGATGAACGCAGCGGCTAGCGCGTAACGCCTTGAAGGAAACCGGCAGGTGGCGCTGGCACACGTGCGAACCACGTGTGCCAGTGAACACGCAAATTTTTGTAGTAGAGCTTAGAATTTCTCTTTTTTTTTGTAGGGCAGTGGAACTAGCAAGGACGACGATACAGCATGATGGCCAGAACAAGAAGTGGCATCGGTTCATTCAGTCACTGATTATATAGGCGCACGATAGCGTGCCGTGAGTATCTGCGCATGTCCGATGCGCAGTCGTGATGCAAATAGCCTTGCCGGATACAGGCTGGGCTCGAGTTTTGTAATTATCGAGCGAGACAAGTCATAGGAACATTTGGTGTCAGAAAGGCATGGTTGAAGAAACTGTAAAGTGTTCAGGATGTGGGGTGGGTTTGAAAGTGGACTAAAGCGTAGAAACGGATGGAGAAGAGGCTGACCCGAAGTGTAGGAAATGTGAGGTCAAGGAAAAATGGAGAAAATGATGGTTGCCCTGAGAGAACTGCTTGTGGGAATCACCGTGGTCGAGACTGCGTTGGCGATACAGCAAAAGAAAACGAGGGCAATGGGAGAAAGGCTGAAATCCGCCGAGGAAGCACTAGCCAAGGTGAACAGAGGAGCGGCCTACGCAGAAAACAGTAGGAAACCGGCAACCAGAGCGGCAGAGAAGAAAGAGCAATCAAGTTTAGAGAAAACAGGTTCAGCCGGTACAATTGTCGCTATAGGCCCAGCTTCAGCGAAGTAGTTGTGGGGCTGGGAGGGAACAAAGCGTCACAGGTGCAAGTAACCCCCCGGTGCAGGACGCTCCAGCTCAAAAGTCACAGCATCTGATAATCGCCGGGGACACGAAAAAAAATCGATACACAGAAGTCATCGAAGAGAGGGTAAAACGTGATAAAAGGGTTGCAGTAGGGGCGTTCCCAGGGTGCAAGCTGGAAGCAGTCATGAGGCAATCGAGCACAAAACTCAAAACTTCAGCTGATAGACGAAACCTCGTGATAATTTCAGGCGGTTTGCCATGTCCTAAATGAAGATACAGCAGGACTAGCAACCACACTGGCGAAAGGCGTCAATGACATGCGTGCCACTTCTCCTCAGGTACAGGTAGTGTTATGCACGATACCGGAGGTACCGGTGCGTGACGGCAACCTGCAAAGAGCGGTTGTCAACGCAAACCAAGAGATACGGCGGATGAGTCGAGAGAATGACTTTGAGGTGGTGGAAATAAACAGAGAGGTGCATAGGTCGGGTGGTTTTCAACGAGACAGAATTCCCTGCAATGGGCGACTAGGTCATGAGGTGGGTTGGCGAATTGCAGGACGCGCAGTAGCTTTTTTCGGGGGCACGCGGGCCCTTCGGGGTGCAGGATAGCTAGTAACGAGAAAAACAACCAGGGAGACTCTTTGACAGGTGTTATAGACAGATACGATTACAAAGTGGCCCTGGTATCTAAGATAGGTAGGGTCCGGGGCAGAAATACACGTAGCCACGAGCGCCGAGCCAATTCAGACATAGGGTATATCAACATGTAGGGTGGAAGGAACAGGCTGAAGTGGGAAGAGATAGATGAACAGCTGAAGGAGGAGAGGCCGATGGTGTACGGTTGCGTAGAAACGCATCTCAGAGACATGGAACAACCTCCGAACAATCCCGACTGCGAGTGGGAATAATGTAATAGAACAGAAGACAGCAGGAAGGAAGGTTGCATTGGGACATTCATTCATAAATGTACAAACTGGCAAAGGGTCAAGCAGGAGTGCAAGAAACATTTCTGGTTAAAAGGGAAAGTGGCAGGGCAAATGACACTCCTTGGTTTCGTGTACTTGTGGACGAAAGCAAAGGCCCGAGAGGAAAACCAAGCAATGGTAGAGTGTATATCAAAGGACATTCAGGAGTTAGGAGGAGAGTGCGAGATAAATATACTAGGAGATATGAATGCGCACTTAAAAGATATAGATGGGTATACCGTCCCGACAGGCAAAATGATCATGGATATGTGTGAAAGGCTTGATTTGACGATTTGGAACAGTACCGAGAAGTGTGAAGGGCAAGTAACATGGGAGGTAGGAAGGCTGCAGTCGACGATAGATTACATACTGATGTCACATAGGATGTATGATAAGCTCAGGGTAATGACATTACATGAAGGTGGCTCCAGAAGTCTGTGTAGTGATCACAAACGTATCAAGCTAAGTTTCGGAAGAGCAGCGAAAGTGGGAAGGAGACAAGATAAGCCACTACAGGAAAAGTTTTATCCAGAACGGCAAATTGAAATAGCCACTAAACAAATTGAGAAAGCAATCACCACAGATAATAAAACAGTGTGAACACACGAATCTAATTAAGCTGTTTGCGCTAGAGCTTGCTAAGACCCGTGACACGTCACCCCGGAATAGAAGACACAAACCCAAAAGTTGGTAGGATGAGGAAGTCAAGAGAGCCATAGCAAAATGTCAGGAAGCCTCTAGGGAACACAGACATGCTAAGCAGCGGGGTGAACCGACAGACGATGTTGAAAGAAATTGGGAAACCTTTCTAAGCTGTAGAAGGGATGCATCCCTTCTGATCAATGAGAAGATTAGAAGAAAGGGAGCTCTGTGGCTGGTAGAAGTACACAAAAAGATAAAAAGGTAGCTGCGAAACTTTTAGAACCATCTAGACTCCCTAAGAATTAAGACGAGCATAGAGCAGAGGTTTATAACTACAGCTCGAAGTGCTAGGCTAGAAGGGGACGAAGCTATTGAATATATAGGAACAAGGGTGACAGAAAAATTTCAACAAAGAAGTGCTTTATGCACCACAATAAACAATTGTGGTGCATCCATATTGTGGTACAGACAATTGTGGTACAGCCATATCCATTCATGGGATGGATTGATATGGCTGTACCCTTTAGATCGGGCGGTGGCTCACGCCATCAAGCCGTAGTACTTAATAATAATAATAATAATAATAATAATAATAATAATAATAATAATAATAATAATAATAATAATAATAATAATAATAATAATAATAATAATAATACATTATTCTGGCATGTGTACACAACAGATGGTTCACAACTTAGTGAACCGAAAACTAGACTTATATATATTTTTTTAAATAGTGAGGTTGAGGACTCGTAGTTTGCAGGGGAGGGTTTATTTTCACTTGTGCCTTGACATTAGCCACCAATGAGATAACCTCCTTTTTGTTCATTCTACCCGCTTAAAGCCCAATTTGCCCTTCCTGTCCCAAAACCCCAGTTCTTTGAAAACTTCTGCGCCATCATCCTGAACTATAGGGGGAAGCTCCTTACAGAACATTTTCAAGTGTTCGGCAGTTTCCTCTTCCTCTCCACACGCACTGCATACCGTGTTTACCCCTTCGTATTTGGCCCGATATGTCTTGGTCCACAATACTCCCGTTCTGGCCTCAAACAGTAGAGAACTACCACGAGTATTATCATAGATCTTTTCCTTGGCAATTTCCTGCTTAAAAGTTCGATAGGTCTCTAGTGCGGACTTCTTAATCATGCCAATTCTCCACTTAACGGTCTCAGCTTCCTTCAGCTTGTTCTTAACAGATAATTATTTTTTGGTAAGGCCCCCTACTGTTTTCTAAGTATTTACCAGACAATCGCTTTCTTCATTTTGTATCGATATTCTTCCTGTACAAGTAGTTGAATACCTTCCTAGCCCAACGCTCCTCCCCCGTTTCTCTCCATCGCTCCTCAATTTTCATCTTGCTGCTAGCTTTCGTGCCCTCAAATGATTTCCATCCCATTTCGACTCCCTGATTGGGTGTATTCCCGTGAGCTCATAAGGCAAGCCTACCTATTCCACGTTGCTTAATTTCTAATTTTGCTTGAAATTTTGATCTCATGCACAAGACCGCATTTCCGAACGTCAGACCAGGAACCATGACTCTTTTCCATATTGCTCGTACAACATCATACATACTGTTTTTCAGTGCCCCGTTTTTCATCACTGCTGCATTCCTGTTAGCTATAGTCGTCAAGTGTACTTCATGTTGCTTTATGTACTCGGCCTCATTGCTTATCCATACGCCCAGATATTTGTATTAATCTGTTATCTCTAGCATGACCTCTTTTCTTCTAAGATCACTACCTTCAGTATCATTAAAAATCATGACTGCTGGTTTTTCCTTACTGAATCTGATATCTAGTTTATCTCCCTCCTTACCGCAGATGTCCATCAATCTCTGCAAATCTTCCTTGTTATCGGCCATTTGCACTATTTCATCTGCGTACATTATTGCTGGTAGTGCCTGTTCAATGAATTTTCCTTGTTTGACGAAAAAAAAAAGGTGGAATCTCGGTCCACTTCCCTCTGATTTGGCTTCTAATCCTTGTAGGTACATCAAGAATAACAAGGGTGACAGAGGACACCCATGCCTAAGCCCCCGTTTCACCTCGACAGGCTTGGATACCTGTTTTTACCACTTTAAAACTGCCTTGTTATTTTTATAGATTTCCTTTAAAAGATTAGTGACTTCATCTTCCACACCTAGTGTGTCCAGTGTTGCCCACCAATCCTTTTGAACCACGCTATCGTATGCTACCTTGATATCTAAAAATGCTAGCCACAGGGGCCCGAGTTCCTTTTCTGCTATTTCGATGCACTGCGTCAGTGAGAACAGATTGTCTTCCAACCTCCCGTGTTTCCGAAACCCATTCTGCTGTCCCCCCAGCACCTCCTGATCCTCTATCCATGCCTGCAGTCTTTCCTTTATAACCTGGATCGCCAGCCTGTAGACCACTGATGTCTCTGTTATAGAACGGTAGTTGTTTATGTCAGCTTTGTCCACCTTTTCTCTATAGGTCATGCTCATTTTGCTAAGTTTCCATCTATCGAGGACTTCACCATCGATTATTGATCCGCTCACTGCCCCTCTCAAAGTCTGTTTAGAGTTCGGACCCAATGTCTTTATCAGCATAATTGGATTGCCATCTGGGTCTGTTGATGTACTACTTGGAACCCTCTTCTCAGCCCTTCCCCACTCTTGTTGAAAAATTGGAGCCATTGTGCCACTTGATCCATCCTTGTCTATAGTGGTGCATAAGGCACTATGTTGAAATTTTTCTGTCACCCTTGTTCTTATATATTCAATAGCTTCATCCCCTTCTAGCCTAGCACATTGACGTGTAGTTATACACTTCTGCTCTAGGCTCAGCTCCTTTCTTAAGGAGTTTAGATGGCTCTAAAATTTCGCAGCTGCCTTTTTGTCTTTTTATGTACTTCTGCCAGCCACTGCAGCTCCCTTTCTTCTAATCTTTTCATTGATAAGAAGGAATGCAACCCTTTTACAGCTCAGAAAGATTTCCTGTTTTCTTTCAACATCATCTGTCGGTTCACCCCGCTACTTAGCATGCCTGTGTTCCCTGGATGCTTCCTGATATTTTGCTATATCTCTCCTAACTTCATTATTTCACCAACTCTTGGGTTTATGTCTTCTTTTCCTGCGTGACTTGTCACGTGCCTTAGCAAGCTCTAGCTCAGTCTAATTAGATTCATGTATGACCACACTGTTTTATTATCATAAGTGATTACTTTCTCAATTTGTTTAGTAGCTGTTTCTATTTGTCAGTCTGAATAAACATTTTCTTGTAGTTGCTCATCTTGTCTCCTTTCCACTTTTCCTGCTCTTAAAAAACTTAGCTTGATACGTTTGTGATCACTACCCAGACTTCCGGAGCCACCTTTATAAATGATCATTCCCCTGAGCTTTCAATGCATCCTATGTGACATCAGTGCTTAATCTATTCTCGACTGCAGCCTTCCTACCTCCCATGATATTTTGCCTTCACACTTCTCAGTACTGTTGCAAATGATCAAATCATGCCTCTCTATCATATTCGTGATCATTTTGCCTCTTGAGTTGGTGTCTATATCTTCTATGTGCGTATTCATATCTCCTAGTATAATTATCTCACACTCTTCACTTAACTCCTCCATCTCCTTTGTTATGCACTCTACCATTGCCTGGTTTCGCTCTCTGCTCTTTGCTCCCGTCCACAATTACACAAAACTAAGGAGTGTCGTTTGCCCCACCACTTTCCCTTTTAGCCATAAATGTTCCTTGCACTCCTGTTTGACCCTTTGCCAGTCTGTACTTTTATGAAAGAAAGCCCCAATACCACCTCCCTTTCTGTTGGCTTCTGTTTTATTACAATATTCCCACGCGTAGTCCAGATATTTAGAAGGTTGTTCCATGTCTCTAAGATGTGTATCTACCAAACTTCAGCCTGTTCCTGCCACTCTGCATGTTAATATACCCTACGTCTTAATTGACTAGGCCCTCGTGGCGACGTCGATTTCCGCCCCGGACTCTACGTGCCTTAGAAATTGGTGCCACTTTGGAATCGTATCTGTGTATACCACCTGTCAAAGAGTCCCCTTGGTTGCTTTCCTTGTTATAGCTATCCTGCACCCCGAAGGGCCCGCATTCCCCGCCAAAAAGCTACTGCACGTCCTGCAAGTCGCCAACCCACCTGATGACCTAGCCGCCCGTCGAAGTGGATTCTTTCTCGTTGAAAACCACACCGTCCATGCACCTCTCTGTTTATTTCCACCACCTCAAAGCTTCTCTTGACTCATCCGCCATATATCACGGTTTGCGTTGACAACCGCTCTCTGTAGGTTGTCGTCACGCACCGGAACCTCGGGTATTGTGCATATCACTACCTGTACCTGATGAGTAGTGGCGCGCATGTTATCGACCTCTTTCACCGGTGTGGTCGCTGGTCCTGCCATATCTTAATTTAGGACATCGTTTAAACCGCCTGAAATTATCACGAGCTTTCGTCTATCAGCGGTAGTTTTGAGTTTTGCGTTCGCTTCCCTCATGACTGCTTCAATCTTGCGTCCTGGGAACGTCCCTACTGCAACCCTCTTGTCACCTCTTACAATCTCTTTGGTTGTTTCAGCGCATCGATTTAAATTCGAGTCCCCGGCGATTATCACATGCTGTGACTTTTCGGCTTGAGCTTCCTGCACCCGGGTGTTACTGGCACCTGTGACGCCGGCTGCTTTGTCCCCTCCCAGCCCCGCCACTACTTTGTTGAAGCTGGGCCTTGCGACAATTGACCTTTACTGGGGTTCGTCACAATGTGACGTCACCGGTGCACGTGCAAGGCGGTAGTTGGCAGAACACTCCCGCTGGTGGTTGTGTGGCGAGCAGTCGCTCGGTGCTTGGGGCAACAATCGTTTTCTTGGGGCAAGTTTTCTCCCTTTGAAATCTTCATCTAACAGTGGCAAAATTAGAGGTGGTATGTGTCAGAGAACATCTACGTGTGTGGTAAAGTGCGTGAATAAATATTTGCTACGCTGGCTTTTTATCTCGGATAAGTGAACACACGTGGTGGCCTGTGCGAGGAACAGTGGCATCGTCTTCGAAAATCTGCAGTGTCGACTGTGGCGTGTAGTGTGCTTTAAAAGGCATGGAAAGTATTGGTTCACCTTTACGGATGGTGAAATCGGGGATATTGTGCGTGGTGTGTGCAGTGCGAATAATGCGATGCGTCCTGTTTGCGAAAACACTGGTATTCGTTGTGGGCTGGTAGCAGTGACCGGTTGTCCTTGGATTACGATCCGACATTTTAGTCAAGTTAAAAATGCACTTGACGTGATCATCTGCGAGTGGGTAAATCTAAGCGTATGCGCGGTGTGCAGAAAAATAAAAGTGCATGATCTCCGAATGCGCCCGCGATCTCGGAGGCCATGCTTGAGCACACGTAGATTCAGGTACTATACGACTACTTATGAGCTATAAGAATGTTGTAGCGTTGCCGATTCTGCATATACACTTCACTACGGCTATAAGCCATATTATCGGATACCCGATGCGTGTTAATAGAAAAAGCGGAAATTGTCGTTTCTTATCTGCTTTGTACTTTTACGGCTCAATCCTTATTAAGCCACAATGCACATTAGAATTTTGTGTATCAGGCCTAAAGGAGCAATATGGGTATGAAAACGCACTATAGCTCTCAAAGGCAGAAAGGTAACTGTGCCAGCTAATACTATTTATTATTAAGTGGTCGGGTGTTACTTCACATGAATTTTCACTGGGCTATTGAGAAACCCAGTGGCAGAATTTTACTTTAACTTTTGCTAGAATATGCTAACCTCACCCTAACGTACGGCAAGAAGTGCTTATTTTTTTTTCATTCATCTCCGATCAGACCTTTGCGCAATGAGTAAGGATCTTATCGGTGACGTCACGCGCAGCAGCTCAAAACCACACTGCCGCCAATTCTGTACCTCGTTTAAAACTGCATTGCGCTATCCACAATGGAAATTGAATAAGTTTACACCCATGCAATGAAAATATTTCTGAAAGTGCCAGTCACCGGGTACATTCAAAACAATCGCTTTCGGAAAAGATCAAATTTTTTTATGGCTGCCATCTACGTGGGTTAAGCCCACTGCGTGCTAGTCGCGTCTCTCAATACACTGAATAAAGTTTATCCATCCACCCATCTACGACGAGCAAGTTTCCACACTATTTATTGTCAATCCCTACTGTCGATCCCTCCCTCAGAATACTGTCAATCCTCCATGGGTATTATTACAGGGGTGAGCATCACTGTCACAACATTCGACGTTTCAATCAAGAAAAAGCAGAATAATAAGGAACACATAGTCACTGAACACAGCAGTACGGCATAGAACAATCATACATAGTTATTTGAACGATAACAAAGTACGAAGTACACCAATGGTACACCAACAAAAAACAGGAGTCGAGAAGAAACGAGGCACAGAAAGAAGAAAACACAGACCGAGTATTGTTATCAAGGAACCATACTAAACAATCAATATATGCAGACAAGTGTTTCAGTATGACAATTGGAAACAGGAAGGACTGCGTGAAGAAAAACAGGTGATCACTCTACATGCTAACTAGGTTAGAATAGATCATTGTCTTCAATTAAATGTATAAAGTTCTGTAATGTTAGCTGCTGTTTAATGACTGGATTCAGTGTGTTCCATTCTTGAATTACGCGCGAGAAGAACGAATAGGAAAAAGTATTATTACAAAATGACTATTCTTCGAGTTCCCATGCATGGCTTCGCCTCGTCGGCCTGGTATCTCGAAAGCTGAAGTAAAGATCTGGGTTTATGCGGAACGATCTGTGTAAAAGTAGATGAAGAAATTTGAGCCGAAAAACCTTTGCACGACGGTCAAGGGTGGCTAGACCAGCACGATGTAGTAGAGCATTAGATGAGTCGTTGCACCCGTATCTGTTGAAGATAAAGCGCACTGCTTTCAGCTGAACCCTTTCTAGTATAGCGATACTACTCACAGTGTGAGGGAACCACACAATATTATCATATTCTAAGAACGGGCGGACAAATGTTACGTAAGCAAGAAGCTTGATTTGATTGATATGTGGGGTTTAACGTCCCAAAACCACTATATGATTATGAGAGACGCCGTAGTGGAGGGCTCCGGAAATTTAGACCACCTGGGGTTCTTTAACATGCACGCAAATCAGAGCACACGGGCCTACAACATTTCCGCCTCCATCGGAAATGCAGCCGCCGCAGCCGGGATTAGAACCCGCGCCCTGCGGGTCAGCAGCCGAGAGCCTTAGCCACTAGACCACCGCGGCGGGGCAAGCAAGAAGCTTCGTTTCATGTGTGGCGAATGACAGGGCCCTTTCAATAAAAAATAATTTGCTCATCGCTTATTTGAACACTTGACGCACGTGTTCTGTCCAACTAAGATCAGGTGAAATTGTGATAGTATTTGTACTGCTTCACCCTTCGTAGTGGCACATTATAAAAATGGCATTGAAAATCAAACTTAGACACCTTGTTGGTAATGGACATAAATACAGTTTTGTCAATGTTTATAGTCGTTTGCCAATCAGCGCATCACTGAGCTATTTTGTTTATTGAATTACTCAACTTCCCCTGATCATCGTGATGACGTATTTCATTGTAGAGCATACAGTCGTCTGAAAAGAGTCTGAGTTTAACGTCAACGTAGTTAGTTATGTCATTTATATATATTAGAAACAACACTGGAGCTAGTACAGACCAGTGACAATGAGAAATGAACAGTGAACCTTCCACGACCTTTTTTATTTTTTTATTGAAATAAAAAATAAACGGAAGAGTTTTTGTCACCGTTGCTTGGTGACGGCTACCCCTTTCCACCTGATTGGTACAAATAAAATTATGAAACAAAAACAATAGCATATATACATATATACGGTCCTACATAGGTGAGAGCAAAAGTTCTATATGGGCAGAAGAAACACGTAGAATACACGCTCACTTTTAACTTTTGTCCGCTCAGTATTCGTCACAAATCTTCGTTTATTCGAAGAACTGTTGCAGCACCTTCATTGCTTTGCCGTTTGTTTTGGATGGCCATGGACCTAGTATTTTATTCAACCCGAATATTCGCTCAGGATCCAACCTATGCAGTTCTTGTTCTAGTCGCCTTCGGTGTGTGTCGTGTTTCGGACAGTCGAGCCAGCGGTGACAGATATCCTCGTCGTCGTGGCCGCATGAACATGCTGACGATGTTGCACGATGAATACGAAGTAGGAAGTGCTTTGTGTAAGCAGTTCCGAGTCGTAGGCGATGAATGAGTGTATCGATACGTCTTGGGAGGTCACGATCTAACTGGTATTCAAGATTAGGATCAACAGAATATTGAATTGATTCCTTTGTTTTGTCTGTGAACCAGGTAGACAGGCATAATTCACGTTTTGTTGTTCTTAAAATTCTATTTACATCATATTGAGATACCGGAATGAGGCACGTTTGCGTAGAATTATGAGCGGTTTTCGCCAATTCATCCGCCATTTCATTTCCCTTTATTCCGCAGTGACTGGGGACCCACTGAAATGCCACTCGATGATTCGACTTCGTAGCTTCTGAGAGCTCTTTTAGTAAAGCGTATACTATACGCACATCAATGTGTCTTGAAGTGACACTTTCTACACATGCCAGTGCTGCCAGAGAGTCTGTAATTACCACCCATTTTCTTGGTGTCGTTGACAGTTTATTAAAGCTTATGACTAGCAAAATCGCTACGAGCTCCGACGTTGTTGAAGAAGAGAGGTGGCCCAACCGACATGCATATTCTTTGTGCAATTCCGGAATTATGATTGCTGATGTCGCTGTCTCTTTCGTGATGGAGCCTTCAGTGTACACGTGAGTGTACCCTGGTACCTGTCAAACAGATGATGTGATGCCAACTGCTGAGCGGCAACGGTTGGCACTTCATATTTGCTGCGAAGTCCTTCTATTGACGTTTCAATAGTTGGTAGCTCAAGCAGCCGTGGAGGGTTGTTTTGGTTCAGTGGCCAATGTGTCGACAGAGGAAGCCGGGAAATGTACTGTTGGTACACATGGTGTATTTGCGCTCCAGCACGGTTTACGATGTTGGATATGAGCGGATGGGAAGGGTGTTGCGTGCCTAGACGAAAGAGGTGCAGACATGTCTCCACACTTCTAATTCCGGAATAAAGTTGGGTTCTCTTGCCTCTGCTAGTGTCAAAGAACTTGATGTTGCCTGTGGAACCCCCAGACATATGTGTAAGCTTCGTGCTTGTAACAGCTGAAGTCGGTGTAGCGACGTCTGAGAGATGTTGTTGAGAACTGGCACAGAGTAGGCAATTTTCTGTCGGATTAGTGCACAATGGACGTGGAGAAGAGACGCTGATGTACCACCACATTTTGTTGCCGCAATGTGACGTGTAACATTTATGGTGCTGTTCACTTGATTTTCTAGATCAGCAATATGCTGACTCCACCTGAGTTGGCTATCTAAGGTAACGCCAAGGAAGCGATGCTTTTGTGCGATTTCAATTCTCTGGCCATCCACAAAAAGCTTCAAGTTTTTCACTCTTTTTCTCGTGAATGGCCGAACTACAAATTTAGCGTGAGAAATTTGCAGGCCTCGCCCCTTGAAGTAATGACTTATAGCGTCTAGTCCTTGTTGAAGCCGATGTTCGATCACTTTCAGTGATTTGTGAGACGTCCATATGCACATGTCGTCTGCATACATGAACATGTTCAAGGCTTCGGGCAGTACTTCTGGAAGACCTGTCATTGCAGCATTGAAAAGAAACGGACTTAGAACGCTTCCTTGGGGTACACCTCTGCTCATGTTGAAGCGATCGCTGTCTCCGTTATTGGTTGAAATGTATATTTGTCTGTTACATAGAAAGTTGGCGATCCATTGAAGGATACGACCATGAACCCTTATTGAGGTAAGCCCGTGCTGCACAGAAAGGTGGCTCACGGAGTCGAACGCCTGCTTAATATCTATGAACGCAGCAACAGCCATGCTTCCACAGCTCATCTCATGTTCTACAAATGTAACGAGGTCGAAGACGCAGTCCATGGTGCATCGCCGTCGTCTGAAGCCAGCCATCTGTTCTGGAAGTGAGTTGTTAGCTTCAATCCACCACTGTAATCTTCTGTCAACCATTTTTTTTCATTATTTAAGATACACAGCTAGTGAGGCTGACTGGTCGGAATGAGTCAAGCGAAAGCGGTGATGTACCGGGCTTCAGTAGTGGGACGATCCTCGCAACCTTCCAACACATTGGAACGTACGCCTTCGTCCACATGTCGTTATATATCCATAGAAGACCTGGCATGCCATTGGATCCTAGATTTTTCAGAACACTGTACGATACGCGTTCGGGACCGGTTGCCGTTCTTACGCGGGTTAGTGATAGAGTAGTACGCATCTCTAGTAGAGAATACGTGTTATCCAGTTGAGCATGTGATAAAGTGTATGCATCTTAGATTTGCTGGGAAAGAAAGGGAGGCGCCCCGCAGGTGCAGTCCCTCATCACGTCGGCTCCGTGTTTTCTGGATGTTTCTGGGCGGAAATCACCATATCCAGCGTATTTGTCGTTACGAATCGATGCCGACGAAAAAACAGGTGGGAGGACTTGCATTTTACCATTTTATGCTGTTTTTGTGTTCGCTGCACCGGCAGAAGAGCCACCTGCATAGCGTTCGCCGTAGACACCACCGTCACTGCTGCGACGCAGCTAGGCGTCGCGTGAAACCACGAAGTATGGGGCGCCCTGCACGCTTGGCGTTTCGAGTTTTTTGAACAGATGGAAGTGACCGTGGAGGGAGAAAGCATTTCTCAGACAGCCTTCGTGCGCGTTGGCTGGCCGTGCTGCTCAGTTCAGCCCTGGACGATCAGATATGGGCAATCCAGCGGGCCGAGGAAGCCGCTAGGAGGCAAGACCTTCCAGCCGACACCTAGGCGGGAGCCCAGTCCACTAACACGCCGGATACAAAATAAAGTTTATTCCTTCCTTGGATTTGCTGTTCTACAGAACTAGGCAGTGCAGCAGTGTTGTGAACGAATGACCCAGTTCCAGTCAGCATTCTGCAAAACTTATTAGAAACATCACGTTTGGATAATCGAAGAGATATGGCCAATGCTCTGCATGGGTTTCGCTGGGATACTGGATGACTTGGAGCAGTGATTGTTTGCCAGATTTTCGGAAGTGGAGGAAATGGGGCCGATGAATTGCAGAAATCATGCCATTTTTTCCGACCTAACTTTTGCATGTGTCGGTTAGATTGGATATGTGTGGCCTGACTCTTCTTATAACCTTCAAGCCTCCCAGTGCGGCGATAGCGACGTTCTGCTCGCCTTCTATTTGCTCGTCGATGCTCATAGTCTGCATCTACACTGGAGTGGCCTGCTGGGACAGCTGTAAACCTTGTTGCACGGGAGTAACTGCTTTTAATGCAGGACATAAATGTATCCAATTCATTTACTCCCATCAAGTCACGTCCAGTATGTTCACGAAATAGTTTCCAGTCAGTTAGCTTTGAAATCAATGTGGCCGTTTACACTTGCATTTTTGGGTGTTGCATAAGAACTGGGTAATGATCCCTCCCTCGTGTTTCGAGGTCTGTACACCAGTTCATATCTCGTGCAATGTCAGGAGAGGCTATAGCCAAATATAGACAGCTGGCATAATTATTACCTCTCAAAAACGTTACTGATCCATCATTCAGTACAACAAGACCACATCGATCAATTGCTTTTTCGAGTGTTTTCCCACGTAAATCGGTGTGAGTACTGCCCCACGTGGTATTGTGCGCATTTATATCTCTGCAGATGAGGGCTGGTCCCTGGGCTTTATCCAATAAATAAACCAGAGATGATTCGGAGATGCGTGTCGATGGTAGCAAATAAACACAAATTACGGTGATGGTAAGTTTCTGGAATTGAATTTTGCACCCTACAAATTCTGGCACGTCAGAGTCTGAGGAGTATAAAACAAAAGAGGGTATGTCGCACCGTACGCATAACAGTGCACTGCTTAAGCCTGGATTTCTTCTTGATGCATGACATAGAAATCCTAAAGTCAGGGCCAACGTTGGTTTCGTTTAGACACAGAACGGGAAGCTATACTGAGCAACCGGCTTCCTAAAGTCTGCGCTTTTGGACCTAAGGCCATTGGCATTCCACTGAAACACTGCTGTGTTGGGGAAACAGTTGTTCATTTGTAGAGCCATTTTGCTATACAACAATTTTTTGTTGTACTGCTAGAGGCTCTAATGAAAGGACTGCGCTCACCTCTGGTGGGTCATTGACCTGTGGAAACACATACAAGATTGCCTTCAAAGCAAGGAACAGCATCGACATAACCATATCCACATCACTCGTTTTCGGTACACGTTGCTGTTGTGCCTTAGGCTTTGGCGAGGTGAAAAGTGTAGACGCTTGGTTATCATGAGTCGCTGACAGTTTCGGTGTCCTGCTGTCGCTTGTCTGCCTTTGAACGCTTGGTGATCGTCCTCTACGGTCCGTTTTGGCTGTACTTTTGTTTTTCTGAGCTGAAGCACGCATGGATACCGTGGCATACGACAGTGGTGAGGTACTCTTTTGAGATTTTGAAGTCACAGAGAGTGAATGCACAGTTTCAGGATTCGGAAGAGGCGATCCCTTTTTTGGAGCTCTTCCAAGCAAAATTTCTTGTCGCTTTAGTCGATTAGCTGCCTGGTGTTTCGGACAACTAGCATATGACGCTACGCGGTCTCCATCGCAATTGGCACATTTGGGATGATTCCTCGATGTACATTCTTTGTAATTATGTGCTCCTGCACAGATTTTGCAGCGAAGTTGTCCATGGCACGATTTGGCAACATGTCCATATCATTGACAGTTGTAACATCGTGTCGCGGGCTGTAGGTACTCTTCCACCGGATGACTTGTGAAGCCTAGGAGAATACGAGGCGCCAGTGGCTTGTCAAGAGAGAACTCAAAAATTACACTGCCGAGTAAATGTAGCTCTGCTCAACCATCTTCACGACGGAGCCATTTAGTCTGTCTCCTGACTGAGATTACACCGCTGTTTCTTAAATATTCAAACAGTTGATCTTCACTGTATTGCACTGGTATTTGTCTAATCTTTCCTAGGTTCCTCACATACGACTGCGGTACATACGGTGCCACTTCAAGAACAGCAACATGTGTTAACTGAAGAAGTCTGGACGGTGCAGTGACTGTAGAGACACTTACGGAGAAGTTGCCATCTCTGTTGACACGGAACGACTCCACTTTCTCTTTAGCAGCAGATACTACTTCACGGCCCACTTTGTTCGGATTGACTTCATAGAAAGAGGCACTAGGGTATGCCAGCTTGAATATTACGGGTATCCCCGCTGGTCGGGCTTTCTTGTACGTGACTGTTGTGAAAGGCCTGTGTTCTGCTTCTACATAACAGTTCATTTCCGCAGAGTCGATGATTGTTGAATCGATGTAATCCTTTTGATAATCAGTTTGCGCCTTCTTCGGAGTAACACACTGGTCGTCGACGTTAGGTGTCGTCGAGGGGCCGTCACAGTCCTCCTCGGGTCCGTGAAACACGAAATTATCTTGCTGTTCTGACGCACTCATCACTTCGTCTTCATCTGATGGGCGCCGAGAAGAATGGTCGCCGCCAGTAGCCAAAGCTTTCGGACTTCGTGGCAGCTTGACATAAGGCTTCGGCGCCTTGGAGACGTGGCGCCTGGTGCACCGCGAAGGTGGTGGCCGAATTTTGGCAGTAAGATGCAGAAGACGAGTAAGAAAACTTACAAAATTGGCAAAAAACAGCAGCGCTATGAAACTCACGCCCAGTGATTCTTCACTTCGTCTTCCTCCCGCGACCCCTTTCTTTCAAAGCTGTGATTTTAAACATAGCAATGTAGAAATTTCTGTCAAAGGAATGCAGGCACGTAGCTCTGCTATGCAGAAAGATGCCACCAGCGAAACTTTCTTGCAAACCAGCACCTGCTCCAAAAGAGGATTCGGTGGGCGGGGTGCTTGCAGTGACGTCACACTGTTTACAAACAGAGAGAGGTCCATTGAACCGGCTGAACCCGCTTTTTCCAAACTTGCTTGCTCTTTCTTCACCACCGTTTCGGTTGCCGGTGCCTTACTGTTCTCTCCGTCGGCCGCTCCTCTGTTCACCTTGGCTAGTGCTTTCTCGGCAGACTTCAGTCTTTTCCCCATTGCCCTCGTTTTTTGTTGCTCTGTCGCCCGCGCAAACTCCAGCTCGGTGTTCTCAAAAGCAGTTCACTCTGGGCAGCCATCGTTTTCTTCAATTTTTCCTCGACCTCACATTGCCTACACTTCACGTCAGCCTCCTCTCTAATTTATTCTGCACTTGGGTTGATTTTCAAACTCACATGTATCCTGAACACTTTACAACCTTTTTAACCATGTCTTTATGACACTAATTGTCCTTAAGGCTTGTCTCACTCGATAATTAAAAAACACGATCCCTGCCCTACGAGAAAATCTAAGCTCTACTACAACAATTTGCGTGTTCAATGTGCGTGCACTTCCCCCACAGAGTGGCACGAAAAGAAACACACAAAGAAACAAACACACAATGCATACCTTTTGACTGACTCCCGGAAAAGCAATACAATGTAACAAGTCCTAGAAAGATTTAAACTGCTGCCCTATTAATTATAAAGGCAAGCTCAAAACATGCAAAACCACTTATCTGCACAGTCGATCGGGAGCGCTTAAAGAACACGTCCATTCACCGTGCCAGTCCGAACTTAACTGCTCACGTGCTCGTATGCTCGAGCAAGCACGAACGCTTACTCGTGTGCCACTGCCCCCAGCCGATGCCTGCCTTTTAGTTGAAGGTGGCTCCAGAAGTCTGGGTAGTGATCACAAACGGATCAAGGTAAGTTTTGGAAGAGCAGTGAAAGTTGCAAGCAGACAAGATGAGCAACTACAGGAAAATTTTCATTCAGAAAGGCAAATAGAAATAGGTACTAAGCAAATTGAGAAAGTAAACACTGAAAATAATAAGACAGTGTGGACAACCACGAATTTAAATAGACTGTTTGTGCTAGAGCTTGCTTAGGCAAGTGACAAGTCACCCCGGAAAAGAAGACACAAACCCAAGAGTTGGTGGGACGAGGAAATTCAGAGAGCCACAGAAAAATGTCAGGAAGCCTCTAAGGAACACAGACATGCTAAGCAGCGGAAGAACCGAAAGATGATGTTGAAAGAATATGGAAAATTTTTCTAAGCTACAGAAGAAATGCATCCCTTTTGATCAATGAAAAGATTAGGAGAAAGGGAGCTCAGTAGCTGGCAGAAGTACATAAAAAGATAGAAAGGTAGCTGCGAAATTTTGGAACCATATAAACTCCCTAAAAAATGAGCGAGCCTAGAGTAGAGGTTTTTAATAACAGCTCAAGGTGCTAGGCTAGAAGGGGACGAAGCTATTGAATATATAGGAACAAGGTTGACAGAAAAAATTTCAACAAAAAGTGCTTTATGCACCACAATAGACAAGGATGAATGAAAAGCGCAATGGCTCCATTTTCACAACTAGAGTGGGAAAGAGCTGAGAAGAAGGTTTCTAGTAGCAATCGACAGGGCCAGATTGCATTCCAATTAGGCTGATAAAGACATTAGGTCCGAAGTCTAAGCAGGCTTTAAGAGAGGCAGTAGGCAAAATAATAATCGATGGTTAAGTCCCCGATGAATGAAAACATTAGCAGGATGAGCATTATTTATAAAGGAAAGGGGAAAAAGCTGACATAAATAACTACCATCCTATAACAGTGACGTCAGTGGTCTACAGGCAGGCGATGAAGATTATAAAGGAAACACTGCAGGAATGGATAGAGGATGAGGGGATGCTAGGAGAACTGCCGAATGGGTTTCGGAAACACAGGAGGTTGGAAGACCATCTGTTGTCACTGACGCAGTGCATCAAAATAGTGTAAAAGAAACACAAAGCCCTGTAGCTAGCCGTTTTGGATATCAAGGGAACGTACAAGAGCGTGGTTTAAGAGGAATTTCGGGGAAGACTGGACACACTAGGTATGAAATATGGAGTCACTAATCTTTTAAACGGTATCTATAAAGGTAACAAGGCCGTTATAAAGTGGCAAAAAATGTATCCAAACATGCAGGGGTAAAACGGGGGCTTAGGCATGTGTGCCCTCTGTCAACCTTGTTATACCTGATGTACCCGCAAGGTTTAGAGGCCAAACTACAGAGAAGTGAACTGGACTTCAACCTGTCTTTCCTAAAACAAGAAAAAACTCATTGAACAGGCACTGCCAGCATTGATGTACGCAGATGATCAGCACTAATGGCCGACAACAAGGAAGATTTGCAGAGATTGATGGACATCTGTGGTAATGAGGGAGATAGGTTGAATTTCAGATTCAGTAAGGAAAATGAGTAGTCATGATTTTCAATGACAACGAAGGTAGTGAGCTTAGAATACAGGAGGTCACGCTAGAGATAACAAATAAATACAAATATCTGGGCGTATGGATAAGCAATGGGACCGAGTATCTGAGGGAACACGAAATATACGTGACGACTAAAGGTAACAGGAATGCAGCCGTCATGAAAAATAGGGCACTGTGGAATTACAATCGGTATGATGTTGTGAGAGGAATATGGAAAGGGGTCATGGTTCCTGGGCTGACATTCGGCAATGCGGTCTTGTGCATGAGATCAGAAGTTCAAGCAAGATCAGAAATTAAGCAACGTGGAATAGGTGGGCTTGCCTTAGGAGCTCACGGGAATATACCAAATCAAGGAGTACAAATGGGATGGACATCATTTGAGGGCAGGGAAGCTAGCATCAAGATAAAACTTGAGAAGTGATTGAGAGAGATGGGGGAGGAGCGTTGGTCTAGGAAGGTATTCTGCTACTTGTACACGAAGAATGTCGATACAAAATGGAGGAAGTGAGCCAGAAAATTGACTGGTAAATACTTATAAAACGGCAGGGGGCAAAACCAAAAAGAATTATCGGTTAAGAAGAAGGTGAAGGAAGGTGAGAGCCATATGTTGAGAATTGGCGTGAGTAAGAAGTCCGCACTAGAAATCTAACGAACTTTTAAGCAGGAAATAGCCTAGGAAAGGATCTATGATAATAGTTGGAGTAGTTCTCTACTGTTTGAAGCCAACACGGGAGTATTGTGAAGCAAGACATACCGGGCTGAATACGAAGGGGAAGACACGCTATGCAGTGCGTGTGGAGAGGAAGAAGAAACTGCCGAACACTTGATAATGTTCTGTAAAGGACTTAACCCTGTAGTTCAGGATGATGGCGCCGAGTTTTTCAAACTGCTGGGGTTTATGGACAGAGAGGGCAAATCGGACTTTACGCGGGTAAAGCTAACTTGAAAGAGGTTATCTGATTGTTGGCTAAAGTCAAGGCACGAGGGAAAATTAAACCCTTCACTGCAAAGCACGAGTCCCCAACCTTACTAAGTAAACGAAGAAAAAAATAAATCTAGTTTTTGGTTCACTAATTTTTACGGCTTCGTGGCGCTAGCCACCACCCGATCTAAAGGGTACAGCCATATTAATACAATCCATCGTTCTTGAGTTCAGACTGACAGGGTGAATGGACGTGTTTTTTGAGCGCTCCCGATCGACTGCGCAGATGATTGGCGTTGCATGTTTCGTACTTGCTTTTATAATTAATAAGGCAGCAGCTTAAGCTTTGTAGCACTTATTACATTGTACGGCGTTCCCGGGGCGAGTCACCAGGTATTTAATTGTTTTGTGTGTATTTTCTTTGTTTGGCTGTTTTTTTCTTGCCACCCCATGGGGGAAGTGCACGTAAACCGAACACGCAAGTATTTGCAGTAGAGCTTATACTTTCTCTTTCTCGTAGGGCAGGATTCGTCATACGCCGTATTTTGTAATCAGAGTTGTACAATTCATAAGGACAATTGGTGTGAGAAAGAGATGGTTAAAAACGCTGTAAATCATTCAGAATGCAGTGTGAGTTTGAAATAGGACTCAAGTGCAGGCGCGAATGGAGAGGAGGCAGACGCTGAGCATAGGCAATGTGAGGTCTAGGAAGAAATGAAGAAAACGATGGTTGGCCAGAGTGAACTACTGATGAGAATCACCGAGCTGGAGACTGCGTTGGCGATAGAGCAAGAAAAAACGAGGGCTATAGGAGAAAGACTCTGGTCCACTGGGGAGGCACTAGCGATGGTGAACAAACGAGCGGCCAATGAAAAGAACGGTATGGCACCGACAACCCGAGCAGCAGAGAAGAAAGAGCAAGCAAGTTCGGAAAAAACAGGTTCAGCCGGTTCAATGGTCGCAAGACCCAGCATCAGCAAAGTAGCGGTGGGCTTTGTAGGGGCCAAAGCAGTCGGCGTCATAGGTGCAAGTAACTTTCAGGTGCAGGACGCTCTAGCTGAAACGTCACAGCAGGTGATAATCACTGGCGACTCCAGTATATATCAATGCGCAGAAGCAATCAAAAAGAGGTTAAGAGGTAACACGAAGGTTGTAGTAGGGACGTTCCCAGGACGCAAGCTGGAGGCAGTCAAGAGGCAAGCAAGCGCAAAACTCAAAACTAATCCTGGTGGACGAACCTTGTAATAGTTGCAGGTGGTTAAACGATGTCCTAAATGAAGATACGGCAGGACTAGTGACCACACTGGCAAAAGGGGCCGATGACATGCGCGCCACTTCTCTTCAGGTACAGCTACACTCTAAAAGTATAGAGTAAAAAGGGTGTCTTTTTGTCCCGCAAAAATGATCGTCATCAGGCTTGCATGCGCTTCCTTTCTTGAAAACTCGGCGCTAGCCACTTTCCTATCGAAAATGCAATGTAACCTTGATAATGGGCATGTCGATCGTGACCGGAATGTACCGGGCGCGGGGTGATAGCGCAAGGATGGAACGCAATATAGATGACGATTATTGTTGTGGGACAAAAAGACACCCTTTTTACTCGCTCTTTTTTAGAGTGTAGTGATATACACGAGACCGGAGGTACGGGTGCATGACAGCAACCTGCAAAGAGCGGTTGTTAACGCAAACTAAGAGATGTGGCGGTTGAGTCGAGAGAAAGGGTTTGAGATGATGGAATTAAACAGGGAGGTGCATAGGAAGTAATAGGCTGAAGTAGAAAGAGAAGAACAGCTAAGGGAGGAGAGGCCGATGATTTATGGTTTTGCTGAAACAGATCTTAGGGACATGGAACAACCACCTAACAATCCGGACTACGCATGGGTATATTGTAATAGAACAGGAGGCAGCAGAAAGGGGGCGTGGTATTGGGGCATTCATTCATAAAAGTACAGACTGGCAAAGGGTCAAGCAGGAGTGCATGAAACATTTCTGGTTATAAGGGAAAGCTGCAGGGGAAACGACGCTCCTAGGATTTGTATACTTGTGAACAGGGGCAAAAGCCAGAGAGAAAAACAAACAAATGGTGCATTGCATAAAAAATCACATTGAAGAACTAGTAGAGGAGTGCAAGATAATTATATTAGGAGATAAACATGTGAACGTAGACGATATGGATGGATACACGGACCCAACCGGCAGAATGCTAAGGGATATGTGTGAAAGGCATGGTTTGTTCATTCGCAACGGCACCCAGAAGTGCGAAGGACAGATAATATGAGAGGTGGGTAGGCTGCAGTCAACGATAGATTACGCAAGAATGTCAGATAGGATATATGATCGGCTAAGGGTGATGAACAATGATGAATAAGGTTCCAGAAGCTTAGGTATTGATCAGGGACGTATTGAGCAAAACTTTGAAAGAGAAATAAAATTCCAAAGGTGGCTTTACGAGCAACCCCACTGTAATATATAAACATAAAGGCAAATAGAAATAGCAATCAAAGAGATTGAGAAAATAATCACCGATGATACTAAAACAGAGCGGACGTACACAAATCTAACTAGATTGTTTGAGTTAGAGCTTGCTAAGGTATACGTCAAATGAACCGGTAAAAGCAGACACAAATTCAAAAGCTGGTGGGTTGAGGAAGTTAAGAGAGCCATAGTAAGACGCCAGGAAGCCTCCAGGAAACACAGGTATGCTAAACAGAGGGGTGGACCGAAAAATGATGTCAAAAAAAATGGGATAACTTTTTGAGCTGCAGAAGGGAAGAGTCTGATTTGATCAATGAAAAGATTAGAAGAAAGGGGGCCCAATAGATGGCGGAAGTAAACAAAAAGAATAGAAAGGCAGCTGCAAAGTTTCAGAACCATCTCGATGCTCTGAGTAATAAGACAAGCCTGAAACAGAGGTTTATAACTACAGTTCAAGGAAAACTAGAAGAGGATGATGCAATGGAATATATGAAAACAATGATGACAGAAAAAATTTTAACACCTAGAAAGCACTGCATGCACTGTACCAGACGAGGATGGGTCAATTAGCTCAGTGGCTCCACTAGGACAATGAGAGTGGGAAAGGGCAGAGAAAAGAGTTCTTATAGCACATAAACAGGCCCTTACGGCATTCCAATCATCCTAATAAAGAAACTAGGACCAAACTCTGAGCAAACATTAAGAGAGGCAGCGAGCGAAGCAATAATTAATGGATAGTAAAGCTCCCAATGGGGGGCAACTAAGCAGGATGAGCATGTTCTTTAAAGGAAAGGGAGACAACGCCGATATATACAACTACTGCTCTATAACAGTGATAACAGTAGTTTACAGGCTGGTAATGCAGATAATAAAAGAAAAACTACACACATTGAGGAAGAATTAGGGGATGCTGGGAGACCTACAAAATGGGTTCCGCAAACGAAGGAGATGAGGATAATCTGTTTTTATTGTTGCAGTGTATCGAAATAGCAGAAAAAGAACACTGGCCCCTGTTGCTTGCATTTCTAGATATCAAGAGAGCTTACAATAGGGTGATTCAAGAAGACTTGCGGGAAGTACTGGACACACTAGACGTGGATTATGGAAAAACTAATCTTCTAAAGGATATCTATAAAAGTATCAAGGTAATTATCAAATGGGAAAAACAGGTATTCGACCCTATGGAAATACATTGCGGGCTTCGACAGGGATGTCCCTTGTCACTTTGGTCATTTATGCTGTGTCTCGAAGGACTAGAAGCCAAATAGAGGGGAGTCGACTCGGATTCCACTTCTCCTTTGCCAACTAAGGAAAAACTATAAACAGTCATTACCAGCATTGATGTATGCAGATTCTATACTATAATAGCCGACAAGAAGAAAGATCTGCAGGGATTGATAGACATCTGTGGTAATCACGTTGATAGGTGAAATTTGAAGTTCAGTAGGAAATATTCAGCAATCATGATTTTTAATGATAACAAACACAGTCAGCATAAGATACAGGAAATCACGCTAGAAATAGTGGATAAATACAAATACTTGGGCGTATAGATAAATAGTGGGGCTGAGTATCCAAGGGAGCACAAAATATACGTAATGACTAAGGGCACCAGGAAAGCTGTTGTAATTAAAAATAGGACACTGTGGAACTGCAATAGGTATGACGTTGTCAGAGGGATTTTGAAAGGTGTCATGGTCCTGGGTTTGACGTTCGGCAATATGGTCTTGTGCATGAAATCAGAAGTTCAAACAAGATTGAAAATTAAACAACGTGGCATATGTAGACTTGCTTTGGGAGCACACGGGAATACCCCAAATCAGGGGGCACAGGGTCTCATAGGATGGATATCGTTTGAGTACAGGGAAGCTAGCAGCAAGATAAAATTTGAGGAGCAATTGAGAAAAAATGGGAGAGGAGCATTGGGCTAGGAAAGTTTTCTGCTTTTTGAACATGAACAATGTTAGTACTAAATGAAGGAATTGAACTCGAAAACTGTCAAGCAAGTATTTAGACAACAGCAGAGTACCAAGCCAAAAAGAAACGTTGGTTTAGAAGAAGGTGAAGAAAACGGAGAGGGACATGTGGAAGATGGGAAGGCTTACGAAATTATTACTGGAGACCTACCGAACTTTTCAGCTGGAAATTGCAAGGGAAAAGTTCTACGATAATTCTCGGGATAGTTCTCTGCTCTTTGAGGCCTTAACGGGAGTATCGCGGGCGAATACGTACCTAGCAAAATCCGAAATCACAGACACGGTGTGTGATGCGTGTGGACAGGAGGAGAAAACGACTGAACACTTGATAATGTTCTGTAAAGGGCTCCGCCGTACAGTCGAAGATAATGACGCTGGAGTTTTCAAAGCATTGGGGTTTAGGGACAGTGAAGACAAAATAGACTTTAAACGGGTACAAATAACCAGAAGGAGGCTAACTGATTGGTGGCTACAATCGAGGCGCGAGTGAAATTTAATCTTTAAAAACACAGTGATGGTACTTAACTTTGTGGCCAGGTGGGATGAGCCACCACGCGATCCAAAGGACACAGCTGTATCCGTCCGTCCGTCCGTCCGTCCGTCCGTCCGTCTGTCTGTCTGTCTGTCTGTCTGTCTGTCTGTCTGTCTGTCTGTCTGTCTGTCTGTCTGTCTGTCTGTCTGTCGGTCTAGCCGACTACGACATTTAGCTCTCCTGGCCGTTTCGATAATGCTATCCATACCAAACTTGGTATGGCATAACTATACTGTATGAAGAACACATTTGACTAGTCGTAACATGAAAATCACGAGAGTATGTCGTGGATGTCAAGATTTGCGTTTCATTGTCCTGCAGCTCTTCCGGTGTTTTCATTCACATAGCGTGTTGCAAAACTGGCAGGGTATGGCATGATTGCATGGCGAACACAGGCGACAGACCCTAACATAAAAGTCATGAGATGCGTGTCATGTAATAACATGACTAAATGCTACGCTCATGATGCGCTCGTGGTCGTTTCGCTAGCTTCACATGTACCAAACTCGGTATTACGTGACGCGAACGGACGACAAAGATAAATGACACATCCAAACATAATAATAACGACGTGCGCGTCATGTAACCACATGACTACATGCTACACTAATGATTCGCTCGCGGCCGTTTCGCTAGCTTCACATATGCGAAATTTGGTAATATGTGACGCCAATAGATGACGAATGTGTGGGACTGGTGCAAGCATGATAATCATGAGATACGTGTCATGTGACAATCATGCCACAGTCAAGGCGGAAATACATTATGATGTTACGCGGTGTGCGTGCTTGCCAGCGTTCATTTCGACGCTTCACCACGGCGTTGCCACGCCAGACGCTTATGCTGCCATATAATCACAGGCGCTAACCGTGCTGCGTTGCCTCGACGCATGCGCACTTCAGCGCGTCTGGAGTTCCTCCGTCACGAAAAGATGGAGACGCAGTGTTGTCTGGGTTACGCATCAGCGCGAAATGCAGCATGTTGCACTTCGCGCCGGTTGCCGTCGGGCCGCGCCGACGGACGCTGGTCGCGCCTGGCGTCAGACTATAGAGTGCTCGCGTTTCGCTGACGTAGCATCATTGTGCCCAGCGTGTGTGCGCGTCAATGCTACATTGGAGTATATTGGGCCCTTCATGGTGTGCTCGCGGCCGTTTTGCTAGCTCCAGGTATACCAAATTTCGTATCACGTGACCTTAATTGACGACGAAGGTAAATGACACATCCAAATAGGATAATGCTGATATGCGTGTCATGTAAGACATGACAACATACCACGCTCTTAGCGTGCTCGCAGGCGTTTCACTAGTTCCACGTATACTAAATTTGGTATCACGTGAGGGGATTAGATGAGAAATGTAAACGACACATCCAAACATAATAATCATGACACGGATGGTATGTATGGCATCATTTACATCCACCTCGTAACGTGCTGATTTTAAAATGACATATCAATATTTCTGATTGGTGCTGCGCATATCATCGATTCCCATTGTACGTGGCAGCTGCCAATTTTCTTGACAACAATCGTCCTTATGAATTGCTACACTAGTTAATTATAAAATGCGGCGTACGACAAACCCTGCCCTAAGTAAAAAAAAGTCCAAGCTCTACTACAAAAGTTTGCGCACTCGGTGTACTTGCACCTCCACCACAGGGTGGCAGGAAAAAAACACACACAAACAAATTATTACCTGTTGACCGACCCCTGAAAAAGTCGCGAAATCTAATAAGTGCTATAAATGTTTACACTGTTGCCTTATTAACTATAAAAGCAAGCTCGAAACATGCCAAGAACACTTATCTGCGCAGTCGATCGGGAGCGCTCGAAAAACACGTCCATCCACCGTGCCAGTTGCCAGTCCAAACTGGTTTTATTTTGCTACACCACACCCCCTAGCGTACGGTGCCACCGACGAACACGGGATCACCAACGTTTTTGTGTGATGTCATTCCAATTTTCTCGCGCACTCGCACATTGGGGTTCCGTCTTCAAAAGCGAGCCCCTGTCGCCTTGCGGGTATCATACTTTTTATCAACAAACTGTGAACCATCCGCGCGTCCATCCGTCGTCTGGCTGACGCGTGGACGGACGGACGCATGGATGAACGCAGTGAAAGACGCACGAGTGGATGAATGGACGCATGCGCAAATGTCGGAGCAGACGCACGGATGAATGAACGCATGGAAGGATGCACGAGGACGGACGGAGTAATGCATAGACGTATGCACGAATGGACGGACGCACGAATGGACGCACGCTCGGATGAACGCATCGACGAACGCAGGGACGGACGCACAGACGGACGCGTGGTCGGACAGACGAATGGACGCACGAGAGGACGGACGGACGCATGTACGAACGCATGGATGGACACACGGATGAACGGATTGTCGCACGGGCGAATAATGAAGGGACGGATGCGTGGACGGACGAATGCGTGGATGCTCAGATGGACACAGGGATGGGCACACGAGAGGACGGATGGATGGACGCATGAATGGATGGACGAATAGACAGATGCATGGGTGGACGGACGGATGGACGGATGGACGCACGGAGAGACGGAACTAAGAACGAACGGACGGCTTGCAGCATGGACGGAATGACGGATGCTTAGCACCACCCATCATCATTCACTCCGTGGATATGCTGTGATTTTTATCATACTACAAGTAACGACCTCTATCTAGTAATGTCGCATTTACATTTTCAGCGTATAGTCATTACGTTATATGAGTGCCTCCTAGAACAATTTATGCCTGGAACGTGAGCGGCGAACATGCCGCCCTACCCTCGGATTTTACCCCCCCCCCCCCTCCGGTACGGAGGCGAACGCCTTTGGCGGCCGCCCTTTGCGAACGCAGCAATGCTTTCAACAGCTGCCTTCGAGAAGTTGTGATGTCACTTGACAGAGCAGTACAGTAATGTCACGTGACTGAGCGGTACGGAGGTGAGCGGTCTCACGCGGCGTACGGTCGCAACACGCAGAGAGGCAAGGCCTCCGAGATATTGCGCTGGCAGGAAGCTCCCAATTGAAAAGAGAGTGACGTTCCAGGCATAATTTTTCTAGGAACCGTTGGTTATATGTACAAGTACCGCCCTCTACAACCGGTTCAAGTACTAACGAGAGGTGGATAGTGGCTACATACAATTACGACGCCATGTTCACTCCATGAGCTAAGTGTAGCATTGTTTGGAAGTATTATATAAAGTCCCCGCAGGGGCACCTGCGCAAGTAGGCGTTTGGTGTGTAGCGACACCATGGACCCGAGCTAACGGGGGAGCTTCTACTCCCTCCCACGCCTAGCCGTGCGTGGCTTTGCCGTGTCCGGGGAAAAGGGGGATCCTGGTGGTTGAGCCGACGCTGGGTGATTGGACCATTAAGGCCCCCCGGCAGAGGCAACACACCCCTTTGGCCCCGGCTTCCCGTAGACGGCACCCCTGGGCTGACCCACCCAGGGGAAATCGGCAGTCGCCTTTTCCTATCTCTCTCTTTCTACATCTTAGTCTCTTTTCGTCTTTAAATCTATCCTGTCTTCTTCTCTCTTCCATTTACTTCCGATTTTTCCTGGCGGCAAGGGTTAACCTTGTGTATGTGCTCTGTCTTGGGCACAATATATTTGGTTATAGCAGCTGTGTACAGCTGACGTTGACATGCCTCATATAAATTTAGGACTCGTCACGTCCCCGTGTTGGGCTCCATGGTGGGCGGCTGGCATGGCTGCCGAACTCATATTTAGTTTATGGCTTTTTCTTCTCTCCCTTTATTGCACGATCGTCCTCTCTCAAAAAGAGGGCGCACCGAAGACTTTTGCAATTATTTCAGCAAACCAAAAGAAACCTTTCCCCGCTACCATGTAATCCATTGTGAAACCGCTGAAAAGAACGCCAGAACTATTTCGCCTTTCGTTGTTTCCAAATGCCTCACCACTACACTTGGACCAGGTTACCGGGCTACAAGAATGGCCAGTGGGGATCTCCTCCTCGAGGTAAAAAGTCAGAGCCAGTATGAAAACCTCTCAAAACTAGAATCGTTTGGAAACATGCCTATCTCAATTACACCACACCGCTCACTCAACACTTCCCGAGGCGTTGTATCTGATCAAGACTTGCTTGACCTGACTGAAGGTGAGCTCCTCGAGGGCTGGAAGGACCAGCAGGTGACACAAGTACAAAGAATCAAAAGTAGGCGTGATAAGAAGGAAATCCCAACAAAACACATATTTGTGACATTTTGCACCAGTACCCTGCCTGAACATCTCGAAACAGGATACTTGAAGTTGAATGTGAGACCCTACATTCCCAACCCACGACGTTGCTTCAAATGCCAGCGTTTTGGTCACGGCTCTCAGAGTTGCCGCGGCCAACTCACCTGCGGAAAGTGTGCCACCACAGGACACGCTACGGACGAGTGTAAGGTGGAGGATGGGGCCCACTGCGCAAACTGCGATGGTGCCCATCCCGCATACTCCCGAACCTGTCCAACATGGAAAAAGGAAAAAGAAATTGTTACAACCAAAATCACACAAAACATTACTTTCCGAGAAGCCCGTCAACAAGTATCTGGTCTTTTGACAAACAAACCATCGTTCGCCGATGTAGTGCAACAGGGGGCAGCACTACAACGGCCTGCGGCAACTGCCCATGCCAGGCACAGTGTGCCCAGGCGGTCGCCAATGCCCCTACCCACGGCGGGAACAGCCAAGGCTGCCCTGCCACTCGTCTCTACGGCAACAACCACGGCCGCTGCAAGCTGTTGCAGCGGCCAGGGTATCCCAGCACCAAAAGAGGTTCCTTCAACCTCTAGCCCAAGAGGACCGAAGGTTCGCCCCCCGAGGTGAAGGAGACCCCAGGGTCGGCCGATATGAAGGCCTCGTCTCACCAGGCGAGGTCCCAAGCCCAAAACATCAGCTCGCAAATGCGGGCACGCAGTGCCTCTGAGGAGGCAATGGACACCACGGCACCCCTGGTGCAAAAAGATCGGCGTAGCTCCCTGGAGCGCGCCAAAAGAAATAAAAAGCCAATAACGGGGCCCGGCGACGGCCCTGTTCTTTGAGTCTTAACGCTTAGCTTAAAAAGCAGACACACCCATTGTTCCTTACACACAGCACTACGTTACCTCCAATATGACAACACAAATAATACATTGGAACGTCAGAGGACTCCTTAGAAACCTCGATGATGTTCAAGAGCTCTTTTGCAAACATTCGCCGAAAGTGCTGTGTGTACAGGAAACTCATTTAAAATCTAAAAACACGAATTTTTTGCGTCGGTATGTTCTCTTCCGAAAGAACAGAGATGATGCTGCGGCATCATCCGGCGGTGTAGCCATTATTGTTAATCAAAAAGTAGCATGCACACATTTACCACTGCAAACCACACTAGAGGCAGTGGCTGTTCGAGCAGTTCTTTTCAACAAGCTCGTCACCATCTCCTCTCTGTACATACCCCCACACCACCGTCTTGGAAAACTAGAATTAGAGTCCTTAATAGACCAACTACCCGAACCTTATCTGGTCCTTGGTGACCTGAATGCTCATAGCAGTCTATGGGGTGATTCTCGCTGCGATGCACGAGGCCGTCTAGGCAACATATTATAACCTTGCCAACAAAACCTACTCTTCCATAGATCTCAGCATCGCATCTCCTTCCCTTGTGATGATGATGATATATGGTGTTTTTTGGCGCAAGGGCCATTTGATGGCCAAAGAGCGCTAGTTCATGGGACATGGAATGTGGACGATGATTGTGATTAGCGGCTGTATAAGGGCCATAAAATTCCTCGCGGTAAGGCGGGTAAAAACATACAAGTAATAAAATCATGACCATGCCGTGAAAGGTGTGTGGTGTGAATAGATGGCGAAAGTTGGTGATAATAAAAGACGATGGTGGATATGTATGGCATTAGCACAAGTGCCTCACACGTTCATACCCTTGCGTCCAAGGGCCGTGAGGCACGTGCTTTCTTGTGTAATCACCGCAGCAAAAACCTCTCTGGAGAGGTCATGCTACGGGATGCCCGGGTATATGATATGAAAACAATGAATTTCTTTAAAAAACGCTAACAATGATTTGTGACTAAAAAGTGGTTCCCTACCGACGAACATTGCAGGGTGTAAAGGTGTATGTTGTCGGTAGGGTAATGGAAAGTGTTGTTTTCTTACAGTGTCCAATTGTTTGCACTGAATTAAAATGGGAAGGACTGTTAATGCTTCACCACATCTGTCACACAATGGTGGATCGTCACCGGACAAAAGGTGTGTATGTGTCGTGTATGTGTGTCCTATCCTGAGTCTTGTTAGTGTTACCTCTGTTAGACGTGATTTTGATACTGGCAGCCAATGACCAAGGTGTGGCTTAATAATGTGTAGTTTGTTTTGTGTGTGTGTATTCCACTTGCTCTGCCAGTAGTCCCTGAGATTTCGTTTGAGAGAGGGTTTAAGATAAAGGGCCGGGATTAATAAGAGTGTAGAAGCAGTGCCTTTGTGGACGGATGCAGCGAGCTGATCCACCCTCACGTTGCCTTGGATCTCACGGTGCCCTGGCACCCAGCACACTACAACATGCTGTTTGAGTGGGTGGAGTGTGCACAAAATGGAGTAAAGTGAGACAAGGACCGGGTTTTTTGTTTTTTAAGACTGTGCAGAGCCGTTACCACACTGAGGGAGTCTGTATAAATTACTGCTTTTTGTATTTGTAATTGTTTGATGTGTTTAGCTGCCACAAGTATCGCGTAAGCTTCCGCTGTGAAGATACTTGTGCGTGGATGTAGAGGGCCAGCATCCGAAAACGATGGGCCGACAGCAGCGTAGGACACAGAGGAGTTAGTCTTGGAGGCATCTGTGAAGCACTCAGGACGTGTGTATTTGTTTTGAAGTTCCAAAAAGTATGTTCGGATATGGGCAATAAGTGCATGTTTTGTAACTTCTAGGAAAGACACATCGCAGTCTATAGTCTGCCACTGCCACGGTGGCGGGTAGGCTACAGGAGCCATTAAACTGTGTTCAAGTGACACTGCAGTTTCTTCAGCTAGACACTTAGGCGAACTGAGAAGGGCTGCCTCATCGAAGGCCTGTTTTGAAACAGAGTTGAGCTCGACAAATCATTAATTGTAGAGTATGAGGGGTGCTCCTTGTCTGCTTTCACCTTAAGGAAATAAACAAAGGACATGTAAGTTCTTTGCAGATGAAGCGACCACTCATTTGATTAAACGTAAAGGCTTTCTACGGGGCTGGTGCGAAAAGCACCCGTAGAAAGGCGGATGCCCAAATGGTGCACGGGGTCCAGCATGTTCAAGGCACTTTGAGTAGCAGACTGATAGACAACGGCCCCATAGTCTAAGCGGGTGCGAATGAGGCTTCTATAGAGGTTCATGAGGCATTGCCTATCACTACCCCACGTAGTACGTGACAACACTTTTATAACATTCATGGCTTTTAAACATCTTGTTTTTAAATACTTGATGTACGGCACGAATGTCAACTTGTTGTCCAAGATTAGGCCTATGAATTTATGCTCGGCTTTGACGCACAGACGTGGCCTGTTCAGTCGAATGTCAGGTTCCGAGTGCATGCCTCTCTTTTGAGAGAACAAAACACACGTGCTTTTTTGTGGGTTAAGTCGAAATCCGTTTTCATATGCCCATTTGGAGACCTTATTTAAACCCAGCTGAACCTGCCGCTCACACATGGCCAAGTTGCATGACTTGAAGCCAAGCTGAACGTCGTCGACATATGTACAATAGAACATATTGCGGGGAATGGACAAGTGCAAAGAATTCATTTTGATAATAAAAAGTGTGCAACTAAGCACGCCACCTTGTGGCACGCCTGTTTCCTGGACAAATGTTTGGAAGAGCACACTGCCCAGACGAACACGGAATGTCCGATTGGACAAGTAACTCTCAATTATGGAAAGCATTCCACCGCGCACACCCAGGTGAGACAAGTCTCTTAATATGCCAAAACGCCATGTTGTGTCGTAAGCCTTTTCGATATCGAGAAACACAGAAAGAAAGTATTGTTTGTGGACGAAAGCGTCTCGAATCTGTGCCTTGATACGCACCAGATGGTCGGTGGTAGATCTACCCTCTCGAAACCCACATTGGTATTGGTCAAGCAGATTGTTTGTTTCAAGGAAATATAAAAGTCGGCGGTTTATCATTTTTTCAAAAAGTTTACAAAGGCAGCTGGTTAGTGCAATTGGCCTATAACTTGAAACAGAGGAAGGGTCCTTGCCCTGTTTCAAAATAGGGATAACAATGGCTTCTTTCCAGGAAGTAGGTATGGTGCCAGAAAGCCAGATAGCATTGTATAGGGAGAGTAAAGTTTTTCGCGTTTCAAGCGGCAGGTTTTTCAACATTTCATACATGACATGGTCGTGGCCTGGGGCAGAATTACTGCAGGAATTTAGTGATGTTTGTAGCTCAGCTAAGTTGAAAGGTTGGTTGTATGCCTCGTATTTTGTACACTTGTATTCCAGTTTCTGCTTTTCGATTTTTGCTTTGTATCTTAGAAAAGCTTCAGTATAGTGTGACGAGCTAGAGACCTGCTCTAAGTGTGCACCGAGGAAGTTCGCCTGATCTTCCAGGCTGTCACCCTGTGTGTTCACGAGTGGGAGTGAAGGCACTTGTCTTCCTGCTACTCTACCAACCATGTTCCAGACTTTAGCCTCTTGGGTATAAGAATTAATCCCCGATAAAAACTTGTGCCAGCTTTCTCTTCTGGCCTACCGACGCGTTCTCCTGGCCTGAGACTTCATTTTCTTAAAAGTGGCAAGATTTTCGGCTGTTGGTGAGTTCCGAAGCACCCTCCATGCTTTGTTTTGCTGCCTGCGTGCATTTTGGCACTCTGAGTTCCACCATGGCTCACGTCGTTTTCGATGATGTCCATTTGTTTGTGGTATGCTTTTTGTTGCTGCATCGATCAAAGATGCTGTGAAGTAGTCGACAGCCGCTTCAATGTCTAAAGTGCATATGTCGCGCCAATTTATATGTGTGATGGTATAAAACTGTTCCCAGTTGGCTTTGCCTAATAGCCATTTTCGAACCTGGGGCGGGCATTCAGTTGATGTAGGTGTGCTCAAAACTACGGGAAAATGGTCACCTCCGTTGGGATTAGTGATGACTTTCCAGTGAAGTAGGGGCACAAGCGATGGAGATGCTATGCTCAGGTCTATTGAGGAATAGGTATTGTTAGCGAGGTTATGATAAGTTGGTTCTTTCCGATTCAAGAGACAAGCGCTTGAAGAGAGAAGAAACTGTTCAATCAGTCGACCTCGGGCGTCGCAACGAGAGTCGCCCCATAGCCTGTTATGTGCATTAAATTCCCCTAGAACAAGATAGGGTTCGGGAAGTTCATCCATCAAAGACTGGAATTCATGTTTGCGTAGTTGAATATGTGGAGGTATGTATACAGAGCAAACGGTGACAAGTCTGCCTAGAAGCACCACTCGATCAGCCACTGCCTCAAGAGACGTTTGGAGTTTCAAGTGTTTACATGCTAAACCTTGCTTAACTATAACAGCTACACCTCCAGATGATGCCACGGCATCATCACGGTCCTTTCGGAAAATAATGTAACTGCGTAGAAAGTTGGTGTGTTTAGATTTTAAGTGTGTTTCCTGTACACACACCACTTTTGGTGAGTGAATGTGTAGAAGTTCTTGGACATCGTCGAGGTTAGTGAGAAGGCCTCTGACATTCCATTGTAGAATCAGTGTTTCCATATTTGATGGAAAGTGGTGCTGTGTGTACGAAAATGAAGTGGTTGTTCAAGTGGGAAGTTGTAACTTAAGTAGCAGGGCCGTTGTCGGGCCCTGTTAATGGTTTCTTGGTTCTTTTAGCGCGCTCTATGGAGCCACGCTGCGTTTCCGGCACCTGAGGTACCGTGTTTGTGTCCATTGCCTCACGTGAAGCACTGGACGCCCGCGTACGCGAGCTGCTGCTGCGTATTTGCGACCTCGCCTGGTGAGACGTGATCGGTCGACCCGACGACCCTGGAGTCACCTGAGTCTCTGGCTTAGTAGGTGGAGCAGGCTTGGCTGCTTCCACCATGGGGGCGGCCACCACACCCGATGGCTCACTTTGCGTGGGTCTAGGTAGTGGCAGTGGGTGATGCGACGCTGCCCCCTGACGCGCCGCATCAGCGTAAGTTGTGCCGTGAAAAGCCGAACACCTTCGGCGTGCTTCCTTGAATGAGATATTTTCGCGAATCTTCAGTGTAATAATGTCTTTTTCTTTTTTCCACTGAGGACAAGAACGTGAATATGATGCGTGGTCTCCGTCACAGTTTACACAATGAAGGGTTTCATTACAATTGTCAGAGATGTGGCCTTGGGCACCGCATTTGGCACAAGCAGGTCGACCACGACACCTCTGAGAGCCATGGCCGAACCTTTGACACTGGTAACATCGGCGGGGGTTTGGTATGTAGGGTCTGATCGGTGTCTTTGTATAGCCAGTTTCTATTGTTTGTGGTAGTTCACTGGTGGCAAAGGTCAGTACCAAGTGTTTCGTGGGGGTTTCCTGATTGTTCCTTCGGATAGTGATTCGCTTCACGTTGGTCACATTCTGTTCTTTCCAGCCCTCGAGGAGTTCAGCCTCCGTCAGGTCAAGGAGGTCTGTGTCAGAAACAACTCCACGTGCAGAGTTCATGGATCGATGAGGTGTTACGCTAATGGGGATGTCGCCGAATGTTGCAAGGTTCTTTAGTTTGTCAAATTGTGTTTTGTCACGGAGTTCTAAAAGAAGGTCACCACTAGCCATTTTTGTAACTTTGTAGCCATCACCTAATGTGGCTGTCAGGGACCGTGAAACTATGAACGGGGACACTGTTCTGGCTGTTTTGTTGGGCTTCTCACTGTGTACAACATGATAGCGAGGGAATACTTGTTTGGGTCGGCTGAAAAAGGAAAATTCTTCGGTGCGTACGCGCTTTGAAGCGGCACGATCATTGAGGAGTGGAAAACGTCTCTGCATGATAGAGGAATGTAATTCAGTAACGATGGCGGCCACCCACCACGGTGCCCAACGAGGGGACGCTACAAGGTTCATGAAACGAGAAACATGCAGACGCCAGCCGTACACCGCTACGATAACCTAATGCGCGTAGGCCAAGGTTGGCTAGTTGCACAAGGTTAACCCAAGCCGCCCATGAAAATGGGGAAGTAACAGAAGAAATTAGAGGACAGGATAGATTTAAAGAGGTGAAAAGACAAAGATGTGGGGGAGAGAGAGATAGGAAAAGGCGACTGCCGATTTCCCCTGGGTGGGTTAGCCCAGGGGTCCGTCTACGTGAAGCCGGGGCCAAAGAGGTGTGTTGCCTCTGCGAGGGGGCCTTAAAGGTCCAATCACCCAGCGTCGGCTCAACCCCCAGGATCCCCTTTTCCCGGACACGGCAAAGCCACGCATGGCTAGGCGTGGGAGGGAGTATAAACTCTCTCGTTAGCTCGGGTCCGTGGTGTCGCTACACACCAAACGCCTACTTGCGTAGGTGCCCCTGCGGGCATCCTTCACTTGTACCATTACTCCAATGGAAAGTTCTAAATAATCCCTACGGAAGTGACCATTTTCCTGTTGTTTTGAGTACACAAACATCATACGAATGTCCTCAACGAGTTCCCAAATGGCTTATACACAAAGCCGACTGGGAACAGTTTCATAACAATGCTCAGTTATGTTGGACTGACATATGTGGACTAAGCATAGATGAAGCTGTGCAGTACTTCACAGCTCTCCTTATTAACGCAGCAGTCAAATGCATCCCACAAACATCTGGACAGCCCGGCAAGCGACACGTCCCGTGGTGGAACACAGAGTGTCGTAATGTGCGAAAAGAACAGAACAGGGCATGGAGGTTGCTGCGCAACTCGCCGACAGTGGAAAACCTTGAGAGCTTTAAGAAAATAAAGTCTCAAGGCAGGAGAACGCGTCGGCAGGCCAGAAGAGAAAGCTGGCAGAAGTTTTTGTCAGGGATCAATTCATACACACAGGAGGCTAAAGTCTGGAACATGGTTGGTAGGATAGCAGGAAAACAAGTACACACACTTCCACTCGTAAACACTCAGGGTGATACCTTGGAAGATCAGGCAAACTTCCTCGGTTCACACTTTGAACGGGTATCCAGCTCATCCCACTATACTGACACTTTCCAAAAATACAGAACAAGAATAGAAAAGCAGAAACTCGAACACAAATGCACTAGATACAAGGCATATAACCAAGATTTCAGTCTAGCTGAGCTCCGAACATCTCTAAACTCCTGCAGCACTTCTGCCCCAGGTTCTGACCGTGCAGTGAATGAAATGTTAAAAAACCTACCAGCCGAATCACGAAAAACCTTACTTTGTTCATACAATGCTATCTGGTTTTCTGGCACTATCCCTACCTCCTGGAAAGAGGCTATTATTATTCCCATTTTGAAAGAGGGCAAGGACCCTTCTTTACCTTCAAGCTATAGACCTATTGCACTTACAAGCTGCTTGTGCAAAGTCTTCGAAAAAATGATAAACTGCCGACTTGTACATATCCTTGAAACAAACAATTTGCTCGACCCATTTCAGTGCGGGTTTCGAGAAAGTAGATCCACCACAGACCACCTCGTTCGTATCGAGGCACAGATCAGAGACGCCTTCGTCCATAAACAATATTCTCTCTGTGTGTTCCTCGATATCGAAACGGCTTATGATACAACATGGCGTTTTGGAATTCTAAGAGACCTGTCCCACCTTGGCGTGCGCGGAAGAATGTTTCAAATAATTGAAAGTTACCTGTCAAACCGGACATTCCGTGTCCGAGTGGGCACAGTTCTTTCCCATATATTTGTCCAGGAAACAGGCGTGCCACAAGGTGGTGTACTTAGCTGCACACTTTTTCTCATCAAAATGAATTCCTTGCACTTGTCCATCCCCCGCAATATGTTCTATTGTACATATGTCGACGACGTCCAGGTTGGCTTCAAGTCATGCAACTTGGCAATGTGTGAGCGGCAGGTTCAGCTGGGTTTAAACAAGGTCTCCAAATGGGCAGATGAAAACGGATTTCGACTTAACCCACACAAAAGCACGTGTGTCTTGTTCTCTCGAAAGAGAGGCATGCACTCGGAACCTGACATTCGACTGAACAGGCAACGTCTGTCCGTCAAAGCCGAGCATATATTCTTAGGCTTAATCTTGGACAACAAGTTGACCTTCGTACCACACGTAAAGTATTTAAAAACAAAATGTTTAAAAGCCATGAATGTTGTAAAAGTGTTGTCTCGTACTACTTGGGGTAGTGACAGGCAATCCCTCATGAATCTGTATCGAAACCTCGTTCGCACCCGCTTAGATTATGGGGCCTTTGTTCATCAGTCTGCAACTCAAAGTGCTTTGAAGATGCTGGACCCTGTGCACTATTTGGGCATCCGCCTTTCTACGGGGGCTTTTCGCACCAGCCCCGTAGAAAGCCTTTATGTTGAGTCAAATAAGTGGTCGCTTCATCTGCAGAGAACTTACATGTCCTTTGTTCATTTCCTTAAGGTGAAATCGGATAAGAAGCACCCCTCGTACTCTACTCTTAATGATTTGTCGAGCTCAATTCTGTTTCAAAACAGGCCTTCGATGAGGCAGCCCTTCTCAGTTCGCCTGAAAAGACTAGCTGAGGAAACTGGAGTCTCACTTGAACACAGCTTAATGGCTCCTGTAGCATATCCGCCACCGTGGCAATGGCAGACTATAGACTGTGATGTGTCCTTTCTAGAAGTTACAAAACATGCACCTATTGCCCATATCCGAACATACTTTCTGGAACTTCAACACAAATACACACGTCCTGAGTTCTTTATAGATGCCTCCAAATCCAACTCCTCTGTGTCCTACGCTGCTGTCGGCCCATCCTTTTCGGATGCTGGCCCTCTACATCCAGGCAGAAGTATCTTCACAGCAGAAGCTTACGCGATACTTGTGGCAGCAAAATACATCAAACATTTACAAATACCAAAAGCAGTAATTTACACAGACTCCCTCAGTGTGGTAACGGCTCTGCACAGTCATAAAAACAAAAAATCCGGTCCTTGTCTCACTTTACTCCACTTTGTGCACACTCTACACACTCAAACAACATGTTGTAGTGTGCTGGGTGCCAGGGCACCGTGAGATCGAAGGCAACATGAGGGTGGATCAGCTCGCTGCATCCGTCCACAAAGGCACTGCTTCTACACTCTTATTAATCCCGGCCCTTTATCTTAAACCCTCTCTCAAACGAAATCTCAGGGACTACTGGCAGAGCAAGTGGAATACACACACACAAAACAAACTACACATTATTAAGCCACACCTTGGTCATTGGCTGCCAGTATCAAAATCACGTCTAACAGAGGTAACACTAACAAGACTCAGGATAGGACACACATACACGACACACACACATCTTTTGTCCGGTGGTGATCCACCATTGTGTGATAAATGTGGTGAGGCATTAACAGTTCTTCACGTTTTAATTCAATGTAAACAGTTAGACACTCTAAGAAGACAACACTTTTCATTACCCTACCGACAACATATACCTTTACACCCTGCAATGTTCGTCGGCAGGGAACCGCTTTTTAGTTATAAATCATTGCTAGCGTTTTTAAAAGAAATTCATAGTTTTCATATTATATACCCGGGCATTCCGTAGTACGACCTCTCCTGAGAGGTTTTCGCTGCGGTGGCTACACAAGAAAGCACTTGCGTCACGGCCCTTGGACGCAAGGGTATGAACGAGTGAGGCACTTGTGCTAATGCCATACATATCCACCATCGTCTTTTATTATCACCAACTTTGTTCATCTATTCGCACCGCACACACCTTTCACGGCATGGTCATGATTTTATTACCTGTACGTTTTTACCCGCCTTACCGCGAGGAATTTTATGGCCCTTATACAGCCACCAATCACAATCATTGTCCACATCTCTTGTCCCATGAACTGGCGCTCTTTTGCCATCAAATGGCCCTTGCGCCAAAAAACACCATATATCATCAGTATTATATAAAGTAACTGGAAATGTCTTCTACAAAAGAAGTTGGCGTACTAGCACATAAATAATGTGTACATAGCGTCACATGAAATCATTTTAGTGTTTCTTTTGTCCACTGTGAAACTGCTTTGGTAGGTGGCAGCCCGTTGTAGATGCTGCGAAAAATGTAGTTGTAAACATTTGTCAGTGTGCCCCTTCTTATTTGGTGAACATCTAAAAACACGTGCTTGTAATAAAAGAAAGTGTTCATAAACCACAGTGTGCTATCGTGTGAAATAAGTATTATGCTTTCGGCCGGGCTGTGTTCTAGTCAAGCATAGGTTCCAGCATAAGTGCTGTACTAATCTTGCTGCTGGGACTAAGCGTACTCACTGCAGGGGAACGTGGTATACCATGCTCTTCGTTATCTCATCAGAGGTTGTGGCAACATCTGAAACAACGCTGTATTATAGAGCATCATGAATTGCAAATGAGTACCAACATTCTTCGTTGCTGTTGTCATAGAAATCATCTTGTCCAGCTAATGTGAATAAAGAGGCTTTATATATGCTGCTTCTATAGTCCAACTCCTATTTAAGATACACTCATATAAGAGGCAAAGTGGCATAAGAGAAACCAGTGTGCCTGGTTTTAAAGAATGTTGATAAGAAAATTCGCATGATTCTTCTATTGCTCCTCAGTGCAAGTCTCTTATACGGGTGCTCAGTGAGGCCCATGGCCAAAATTAAGGGTGCCCTAGGGGCCTGCAGTACCCTTCTTGAAATTTGGATGGAGGGGTGTGTTCTACCGAACATGAATAATGAAAATACGGGTTTTGAAAAGCCCTAAGCAGGTGATTTGATTTTGTGGGGTTTAACGTCCCAAAACCACCATATGATTATGAGAGACGCCGTAGTGGAGGGCTCCGGAAATTTTGACCACCTGGGGTTCTTTAACGTGCACCCAAATCTGAGCACACGGGCCTCGACATTTCCGCCTCCATCGGAAATGCAGCCGCCGCAGCCGGGATTTGAACCCGCGACCTGCGGGTCAGCAGCCGAGTACCTTAGCCACTAGACCACCGCGGCGGGGCCCTAAGCAGGTGAGCCACTCCTGAAAGCTTTCTGACAACTGGCCTGCATTTAATTGTACAAGCTCTTATGTGCATCATTAAAAAATCTGCAGGTTGCCCCGTAATGCATAAAAGTGTCTCGGCAGGCTTTTCACAGTAATGGAACTGCCTCAACACATTCGTATAGTTTTAAAACACACAGGTGGGAAAAATGAGCATGCACTGCAGAATGGACCATGTGTGTTCTGGCAAAGATACGTGAACTGTCATGAACTACTCTACAGCGAACTAGCTCAGGCTGACTTCTTTACCTTCTAATAAATTCTCACAACTACTCTGAGGTTAAATATTTCAGGGAACTAAGGGGCTTAACTTCCTTTGTTGCAAACATTAAAAGCCACACACAACCATAGAGAATACCTGTCTCACGTGGTGCTTTCAGTACGCGAACTGGTTTGTGACTACATGCCCATCACATGTTAAAGTTCACTGAATGGTTGTAATACCAGCAGAAAGTCTCTCTGAAAGAAGGCAAGTATGTGACGTCAACTTCAGCAGCTGGCTTTTCTTCCTCAGCAGGGAAAGATCCGTCCATTGGGACAGATGTTTCAGCAGCTGGCTTCTTTTTAACAGGAGAAAATTCATCGATGTGGACAGCTGTTGAGCCACCAAGAGGCCTTAAACTTCTGGGAGTTGTGGCACTGAAGCAACATCGGCTGAAGCTGCTACTGCTGCTCATGTGATGAAGCACCACACTGTGTCTGCACTGCGGATTCTGTGGTGAAGGCAGCTGCTGTCTGTGTATTGGCCGAAACGAGCACCTTCAGGGTCTTGTTCACCTACGTAGCTGAGATGGTCATGAAACACTCAAATAAACAAAAATTTTTCCAATGGTGTCGTGCCAGATCGTTCATCATCATGCATTATTTTCTGCTAGTTTTTCTTGTTTAGGAGCTTAGATGTGAATCCTGTAACTGAACAGCTACTGTACATTTTGTGCCTCATACGTGCATTTTTCAACCTTTAGGTCAACTTACCAATGAACCGGCATTCCATTGTCTTCCGAGTTGCCACTGTCCTCGAGGTTGCCTTGTGCATAGTTTTTTGTGTGATTTCCCGGATATGAGGTGGTGATAATAAACATATTATGTTTCACCTGCATTTTGGATAAACTATATTTTATACATCACACTGTCTTTGTGGGCGTGTGGTATTATTATCACTTTATATGAAATAGCTTGTGTTTGTTTTAAACAACATGTTAAAATAGGAATGTTAAAATGCTTCTGGTTTTTACGATAAGTTCCCTGGTGCCTAGTTATGTGTCAAAGAACACAAAATATTTTCTCATCTGGGAGCTGAGAGCTGTGGAAATAGAGCTACCTTATCCGGCATCAGCTAGTTGCACAGTGTGTGGCTGCATAAGAAAATGTTGCTGAGTTATTTTTCATATTATGCAGCAGTTCTACGCAACAAAAATACATTTCACTCTAACTTTTGTGCAGTGCCAATGTACACAAACAGAGCAGGACTGACCTGGCTTGCAGAAGGTACGAGGACTGTGCCACACTCTCCGATACTATTCTGGGGCAGCGCGTGATGCTGAAAAAAGCAGCAATTACTTTTACCACAGGAACAATGATTTTAAGTGCTGTCTTTGCATTTCGGTTTTAAGTGCTGTCTTTGCAAAGCTGGTCACTGTCTTGAAGCGAAGCGACAAACCGGATAAGCGAAACAGTGTCAGAAAGAGCCGGTCTGTCGTACTGCCTTACGTGGACGACGTATCACACAGGCTAAAAAAGATTGCTCGGGACGCCAACGTTTTTGTGGTTTGTTCTTCCCCGGAAAAATTGCAGAGGCTTTGCAAACGGGTCAATGCACCTCGTGCAAATTCTGCCTCATGCTCTGTCGCGCACAGGACATGCTACGTCCCATGCGCAGTGGGAGTCGTACACTTAATTCCACTGACGTGTGGATGCATCTATGTCGAGCAAACCGGCAGGTGCATAAATGACCGCCTCCGAGAACACCGAAACAATGTGCACAATGTGGTACAAGGGCAGCTTGGCATTCATTGCCGAGATTGTGAGTACACCCCTCTCTTTGATCAGTGCTCAATATTGGCAAGGCACAGGGACCAGCTTACCCAAGAAATTATCGAAGCCAAAAAAATACACTTGCTAGGAGATAAATGTGTAAGCACATCATCGATTGCTTTATCACAGGCTGAACGTGATTATCTGGCTGGGCTTTGAGGCAATAGAGGACCCATCGCACGTGTTTTGTTACTGATGTGTAGATTAGGCTTGCATTTTACCTTCATGTTCTGTTATCATCCTTTTTAGCAGTATATATTCTTGCCACTCTGTGAAATGAAGTTAGTTGGAAGTCAGCGCTCTTTCTGTCTACCCTGTCCTTTTTTCTTTGTTCGCGCGCTGAAACATTTTGCAAATGTGACTACGCACCAACTAGCCAAAGCTTCCACTCTTGTGAAAAACAGAAAGATACATAGTTATCGAAGTCAGGATTTTCATTATCACAGAATGCTTCAAAAGGTAATGCGTTTCAATCATTGACCGTCCGAGGAAAGAACGAGTTCATGAAAAGATTAGTACGTGCGAAGTAAGGTTCAAGAGTGTAACTGTGAGTATGTCGAGTTTGTCTTGAGATTCGATTTCTTATATAGGTTTCTGGACAAATGTTAAATTTACGGAAATAAAGTGAGTGTAGAAATTTCAGCTTCGCAACAGCTCTTTGGTATTGTAAAGTAGGGATATCATTAATGTGCATGATCATTGTTGGCGAGTCATTTCTGTGGTAGGCATTAAAGATAAAGCGAACCGCCTTTCGCTGCATCATCTCAAGCTTCTTAACATCTTTCTTTATATAAGGGTCCCAAACAACACTAGCATAATCTAACTTTGGTCTTGTAAAAGCATTGTAGGCCAACATTTTGATTTCTGAGGGCGCTGTTTTTAGTTTGTGCCTCAAAAAACCGAGCTGATAAGGTTCTTGTTTATTGCATCTGGAAGTGCGATCGGATTGCTGCTGGACGCAAATATAGTTGTATCATCTGCATATAGCAGACATTTAGAGCTTTGAAACACACTAGACAAATCAGTAATAAATGACAAGAAAAGTAGAGGAGCTAGAATCGAGCCCTGAGGAACACCCTGTTACCTATGTTTGCGGAAGAAAGGTGACCGTTAATTTGCACTATTTGACGTCGATCGCTTAAATAACACCGAATGAGTTCAAGGGGAGGGTCACAAATACCAAAAAATTCAAGTTTGTGCAGCAGGACTGAGTGGTTAATTGTATCAAATGCTTTAGTAAGGTCAATAAAAACAGCCCCAAAAAGTGAGGCCTCGTCGATGGCTTCTCTAATTTCATCAGTAAGATAAAGAAGTGCAAGGTCTGTGGAATAACCAGGTCGAAAACCAAACTGACGTGAGGTTAATAGGTTAAATTTAGTTAAGTAAGACTTAAGTCCTGAGTACAAAAGTTTTTCCACTATTTTACTAAAATGGTAAAACGCATGTGGGTCGATAATTGTCAATACATTAACGATTGCCTTTTTTGAAAACGGGGGTTATTCTTCCTTTCCTAAGCGAGTTCGGAAACGCAACACCTTTGAACAGTTTGTGGATAATTTCTGCTAAAATAGGGGATACTTCTTTTGATACTAGTTTTATTCTGGATGGATGGTTGGAATCTAATCCTGGGCCAGTTGTTTTTGGCGATGAAATGAGCTGAAAAACTTTATCTGTCGATGTGAGTAACAAATAGAAAGACCGACCACAACGCGGTACATGAAGCAATGGCACATCTGTATGTGAAGGAGCAGGATCACCAAAATGGTCACTAAACGCATTCGCTATATCACTAGGATCAGTCTACGAGTTGCCCTTTTTTGTTATTTTCTTCACAGACGTCTGGTTGTCATCGCTATTGAGAAACTGTTTAATGAACTGTCAGTTTTTTCTGCAGTCTTTACCGTTTTTAGTTATTTCATTTTCATAGTAGAGGCACTTAGCACGCTTTAGTAGGAAGGATAGTAGATTGGAATAATTCCGGAACCGCAGTATGAGGGCAGTATTCCATGGTTGACTTCTGACTTTTTATTAAGCTTATTTTTCTTTGTAATCAATCGCAATAACGCCTGGCTGATCCCTGAAGGCCTTGAAGAACGGTACCATTGCGTGACTGTGATAATAGACGTGCACTGGGTAATGCACGAGGAGATTTTAGTAGAAAATAAACTAAAAGCTTTTCCCCCGCATTTTTACCCTGTAATAAAAGCCCAATCAATGGCTTTGATCATTTCGACGAATTTCGAAGTGTCAAAGGATGATTTAGGGCTCTCTAAGTTCCGGTTGAGGTCTTGAGAGCCCAATAGCAAAATGATGAGGTAGTGATCGGTAAATGCATAGTCGATAACCCCGGCTGTGTAGTACGTTGTTATGTTCGTCAAAATATGATCAATTAAGGTGTTCGAACCAGACAAGTTGAATCGAGTAGGATAATTGATTGGAGAGGTAAACCCGAAACCTTGGAAGCAGCGCACATATTCAGAGCAAGATTAGTTATTTAGATCAATAAAGTTTATGTTAATGTCACCACATCTTATGATATTTTTATTTTCGGAACCTAATGCGTGTAAGATTTTTGCAAGTTGACAGCGAAATTCAGAATAGGAAGATGAGGGTGAATGGTAAATTGAGGCCACAATTGTGTTAGCGTTACTCAATGGAACGGAATTGCGGTAGAATTCTAGCCATACTGTTTCACATATAATGTTTGTAAAAGATATGTCCGAACGACATTTGTACGACAAAGAAGATTTGGCAAGAATGGCAGACCCACCGCCACGCTGAGAATTGCGGTTGCAATACTCAATTGTGTAGCCGGGCATGCCATACAGATCGCCGTCACTGCATGATAACCACGTATCCGATAAACATATGATTGAAAAATTTTGCTCGATTACCGAGATGAAGTCAAGAATGTCATCGTGGTGTTTACGAAGGCTGCGCGTGTTAGAATGTATTACTGACGACGCAGGTGATTGTGGTGCTGTCAGTGCTTTAGTTTAATTGCATGTGAAGCCTCTGACCGCCATGTCTCTGCTGTAGAGAGGCTTTCATGGATAGTCTCACGTGTTCACGTAATGATCGCAAGGTCATTCGTGCTAGAGATGCGGTGAACACGGCTGTTGTCAGTCTTCCAAGCCTTGATAGTGCACCGGTCCGTCCAAAGATACTTCCAGCCATTTTCTTTTTTGAGTGCGAGCGCCTGCGCAAACAGTCGCTTGTTTTCTGGTGTGAGGTGGTCATTTACAAATACAGGTTCATCAGAGTTTTCTTTGAAGCCAATCATCCCCGCTGTCATCCTGGCCTTCCTTGCTTTGCTAGCAAACTCTGCTTTTTTAGACCGCGAGCATAACCTAGCGATCATGTGGGTTGCCTTGTTCTTTGCAGGGATGCGGTGCACAATGTCAATGTCAGAAGCAACGATAGGACAGCCAACTTTGTTTCCCATATCTTGGACGATATAAACGCAGCTTTCACCTCAGTGCATGGGACTTTTCTGGTCTCAACATTGTTCAAACGCAAATAGAACGCGATGCACGCGTACCGTGCCCTGCATCTGCCGGCCAGCGCCTGTGTCGGCGGATTGTGGCCGGGATACATGGAAGACGTGCGCACGCGTTTATTTTCTGCGTGCCCCTAACGGTGAAAGTCAAAGAGGCTCTACGATTATTCGCTCAGGTTGCCAGCTGGCAGCTAGTGGACAGTCCAAGACATTCGTTTTTCTCGGACACTTCTCGAGCAGCCCCGAAGCTCCGCACACCTACCGGAACGCTGCCGCAAACGCGTCCGTTTTTCCCCCACCGGTAGCCAGCGGGCTGCCTGCGGACTCACTCTTCTGCCGGAACGATTTCGCGCTAGCTGCATGCCGTCAGCGAGCAGACGACACGCTTTTGCGCGTTTTTTTTCGTCGCGTCGTCAGTTCGTGAGCGTCGTCTCTGTAGAAGTTCGGCGCTCGCTTTGAAGACCTTTTTAGATAGGCTGTTCTTTGCCCTCTCGCTGCGAATAGGCTTGCTTTTGTTATAGATGCATTCCAGATCTGGTGGTTGGTGTATGGGAATGTGGCAGCCTTCAACGTCCCTGATATATGACGTCTCGAATACTGGCTTCCACGAAATGCATGCTTGTTTCATGCGATGCCGTTGCTTACAGGCCTCGTGATCTCTCTCGCACTGATAGCCAAGAGCACTACGCATTGCGATGTGCCCACTTGGCTCCACTCACGTCGAATTTGTACACAATTCCATGCATTGTAGAAAGTTGCTTGCACTGTAGAAAGTGGCGAGATAGCCAGCTCTCTTCGATCAGCACGGCCTTCTTAGCTGATGCTTTTATTCGTCCGATGCGAGCATTGCGGATAAAAAGCACACCACTCAATTTCTTCTGCAAGATCCACAGATGTGCTTTTGGACAATGAAAACAATTTTCTGAACTCCAGGTGTACATACGCCGGCACAACGCGCTTGACGTATAACGGAACACAGTGCCGTTCCTGCCTCATTACCTGGGCCAACAACAAGCTGATAGTGTGACGCTCCCCACCATCCTATTCAATCGCGTCGTAAGCATGAAAGATCGCCACGGTCTCGTGCGCCGAGGCCTCCGTGTGTTCTGAGACCGATGATGTAGCAGACGATGCCGTAAACACAGCTGTGCTTGCGTGACGACGATAATGTGGCGGAGCAACCTCGGGCTGCCCCGCGCTTGCCCAAGAATTTTGCCTCTCGTCACGCTGACGCCCAGTTGACGTCATTTCTCGGGCTGCCAGAAAATCGAAAATCGAAGATGCTCAAAGACTTTGAGACAGGGTAGTGGGAGCAACGCAGCTTCCTCTGGTCAGTGTGCGGCGTCTATGGTGTGAAATCTGGCAGCTCCCTCGCAGCCGAGAATGGCCGCTGCCTCCCTCGACATCGGATCCAAGGCGAAAGCCCTAGCTGCAGAACGCGAGTCTGTATAGACGTTTGAAGAAGATGGCTCCTTCATTGGTATAGGCACCGCAAACTGACCAAATGAAGCTGCGCTGCTCACACTACCCCGTCGTCAATGAATGACGAAATATATGACTGGTGCAAACATTATAATCCTGACACGTGTGTCGTGTCATGTAAGAACATGAGAACATGCCACGCTCCTAGCGTGCTCGCAGCCGTTTCGCTAGCTCCACATATACTAAATGTGGTATTACGTGACGTGAACATATGACGAAAGTAAACGACACATCCAAACATGATAATAATGACACGGAAGTCATGTACTGTATCATATATCTCAACCTCGAAACTTTGCACTGATTTGAAAGTGACATATTAAGATTTCTGATGCGTGCTTCTCATATTATCGATTCCCACTGTACGTGGAATCTGCCAATTTTTTTCCGGCTTTCTTTCAGTCAAAATATAGCTTGCCTTGAAAACCTTGCTATGGGGAGGGAAGTGCCGCATACGAATCCCAGATGCAAAGAAATGAAAAAACCAATTTCTGTAGTTAATAATAAAGTTGTTACAATGAACAACCAGGGCTGCGCGCAACGTGCAGTGCAGTCACAGAAAAGGCTGCAATATAGGCCTTTCATAGCCTTTTCTAAACACTTTTTGGGAAACTGCTACACGCACACTTAGTGGGCACCAACTACGTGATAAATATTCATAATTTCTGTGTATCAGGCCGGCATTCACTATGTTATTGTCACGGTACAGCGCGAACCAAAGGCAGATAAACGTTGACACAGGAACTCTCAGCAGCCAAACAGCAAGATCGCCTTTTTTATCTTTAATCAGCCAGAGCTCCACTACCTGGTGTCCGCCAAATACCCTTATCGTCGTTTTGGTCCACAAGCACACACGCGTCATTTGCCCCCCCCCCCCCCTCTTATTGAGCATCGCAACTAGTTCAGGACGGTGCTGGCGAAGCCTCGTACTATGTGAACTGTCGGGGACGACCTCGTAGGTAACATCACTCAGTCGTCGCCGTACTAGATATGGCCCAAAGTATCTCCTTAGGAGCTTTTCAGAGAGTCCTCGTTTCCGTATGGGCGTCCAAACCCATACTATGTCGTCGGTCTGGTAAACGACTGTTCTGCGGCGAGAATTGTAGCGGCTCGCGTCGTACTCTTGTTGCTGGATTCGCAGGCGTGCTAGTTGTCTTGCTTCTTCCGCTCGTTCTGTAAACATCTTTGCGTCCGGTTCGATGTCGTCGCCTTCGTGCGCTAGCATCGCATCTAACATTGTTCGTACTTCCCTTCCGTGAATTAGGCTGAATGGGGTCATCTGGGTTGTTTCTTGCTTGGCAGTGTTGTATGCAAACGTGATATATGGCAAGATTCCGTCCCAATTTTTGTGTTCGACGTCTACGTACATAGAAAGCATGTCTTCAATTGTTTTGTTCAGACGCTCTGTAAGCCCGTTCGTTTGCGGGTGGTAGGCGGTGGTCTTACGATGGGTTGCTCCACTCAGCATGAGGACTTGTTCCAAAAGAGCTGCCGTAAATGCGGTTCCTCTGTCTGTGATTACGACGCTTGGTGCACCGTGCCGCAGGACAACGTTCTCGATGAAAAATTGTGCCACCTCCGCTGCTGTACCTCTCTGGATAGCCTTTGTTTCAGCATAATGGGTAAGGTAATCAGTCGCGACAATAACCCAGCGGTTCCCAGCCGTAGAAGTAGGAAGTGGGCCCAAAATATCCATACCAATCTGGTCGAAAGGTGTTCTTGGGACCTGCACGGGCTGCAGGAGGCCAGATGGTTTAGTCGGCGGTGACTTCCGTCGCTGGCAGTCGAGGCAAGTACGAACATGGTGTTTTACGGCTATGGTCAGTCTTGGCCAAAAGTAGCGCTGCCGTACTCTGGCCAACGTTCTTGTGTAACCTAAGTGGCCTGAAGTCACCTCGTTGTGGCATGCTTCGAGTACTTCGGAGCGAAGGGCTGCTGGGATGAGGAGCAAATACGCAGATCCTGTCGAAGAGAAGTTTCTTTTGTATAGTACTCCGCTCCGTAAGCAAAATGATGACAGCGCTCTTACGAAAACAGTTGGTGCCTTCTGAGATCTTCCCTCCAGGTAATTAATTAGGGCAAGTAACTCAGGGTCGCCACGTTGTTGCTGTGCAATAGCGGTTGAGTCAAGCACGCCAAGAAATGCTGTTTCCTCCTCATCGGATAGAGTTGCTGATTCAATGGGTGAGCGGGATAGACAGTCGGCGTCCATGTGGCGCTTTCCTGACTTGTGTATGACAGTCATATCGTACTCCTGCAGCCTGAGACTCCAACGTGCTAATCTCCCGGTAGGATCTTTAAGATTTTTCAACCAACACAGTGAGTGGTGGTCGCTGATGACTTTGAAAGGGCGGCCGTATAAATACGGACGAAATTTTGTGACCGCCCATACCACGGTGAGGCATTCCTTCTCAGTCGTGGAGTAATTGGTCTCGGCGCGTGTTAGTGTTCGGCTTGCATAGGCGATTACTCTTTCTATGCCCTCTTGCAGCTGCACAAGCACAGCTCCCAAACCAATATTGCTGGCATCAGTGTGTAGCATCGTTGGGGCTTTCTCATCAAAGTGGGCAAGCACTGGAGGCGTCTGTAGTCGCTGGCGGAGGTTCTTAAAAGCAGCTTCCTCTTTGTTGCTCCATTGGAAAGCAACGTCTTCTCTCGTGAGGCGGGTCAACGGGGATGCGATGCTTGCGAAGTCTGCGATGAATCGCCTATAATACGCACATAGTCCGAGGAATCGTCGGACAGCCTTCTTATCAGTCGGCACCGGGAACTGTGCAACAGCTGCGATCTCTTCAGGATCAGGACGAACACCTGCGGGACTGACAACGTGGTCAAGAAATTGCAGCTCTTCATAGCAAAAGTGGCACTTTTTAGGCTTCAACGTCAAGCCCGCAGACCGTATGGCTTGTAAAACTGCCTCAAGTCTTTTAAGGTGCTGGTCAAACGTTGCGGCAAAAACTACGACATCATCAAGGTAGACCAAGCAGGTTTTCCACTTCAACCCAGAAAGTACGGTATCCACAAGTCTTTGAAAGGTAGCAGGCGCTGAACTTAAACCAAAAGGCAAGACTTTAAATTCATATAAGCCATCTGGTGTCACAAAAGCAGTCTTCTCGCGGTATCTTGGGTCTACCTCGATTTGCCAATACCCACTCCTTAAGTCCATCGATGAAAAGTAACGAGCATGTCGAAGTCTGTCGAGAGAGTCATCTATACGAGGAAGTGGATACACATCTCTCTTTGTCCCCTGATTCAGTTTTCGGTAATCTACACAGAAGCGCAGGCTGCCATCTTTTTTTAACGAGGACTACAGGTGACGCCCAGGGGCTTTTTGAGGGCTGAATGACGCCATCTGCTAGCATTTTGTCGACTTGCTCTTGTATCACTTCGCGTTCCTTTGCAGCCACGCGATAGGGGTTTTGGTGAATTGGTCTCGCCATGTCCTCGGTAATTATTCGATGCTTGGTGAGAGGCGTGCGGCCAACTCTTGATGTCGTCGAAAAGCAGTCTTTGAATTCGGCCAGTAGCTCAAGAAGCCTTTTTCGCTCGTTCTGAGGCAAAGCAGTGTTAACGTCAAGGACTGATGTCGAATCAAGTTCTGGCGCCTCGTCGACTACTGCCAAGCAGCCTTCTGCGTCTGTGATATGGTCTTCATCGTTCTTCTGAAAAGCGTTGTGTCCGCTGCACACTTGCAAAAAATTGCGTGCAAATGTTTATGCAGTGGCTGATGACGATGAATTAGGCCTGAAGTGGGTATGCGCCAAAATTATTAGGTGATCTATAATAAGCTTTTGTAATGCATTGGAGCGTTGGAGACCTACTCATACGCGATTTGCATTCTGTGACACCTGCCTGTTCCTTTGCGGTTATAAAACGCTTTAGAACCCATATTAACGCGATTCCTTTCCCGACATCAAATCTGCCAGAGGCAAATTTGCAAGCGAGTTTGAAGCACCCGCATAGCTGAGTGGTAGAATACTGGGATGGCACCCATGTGACCCGGGTTAGAACCCTGCTGCATCCTTAGTGGACACCGGCAGTGTTGGACAAATGCAACGCCGCACATGACCTGTGTTGTGTTCTCATAACAGCTTTCACTGGAAAAAGCCACTCGCATCTTCACACGAGGGGAAGTCGAGTAAATACGGCGCAGAGTAATAGGGCTCGCATGAATGATGCGTAACTAATCATGAATGCTTAATTCTTATTTTGCATTTATTATTTTTATGTATTAAATGTTAGAGAAGTGTTACCTTCAATGAATGGCGGGACACTAATGTTGTGTTGTGGCTCACCACTGGTAGAAGCCACTGTTGCTTCCATCGTGTCTACTTAAGTCAAGGAAAGCGTCCAGTCAAGCGAAAGCCAAGTGAGGACGCGCTAGACTGAATTTCAAACATGCAATCTAGTGCCTACATATACGGGGTGGCCAGTAAACAGTTGTGCAGCACTAGCATTTGGTTTTTACTAGCAGACACTGCCTGCGTCGGCCTTGCGGAGTGAAGGGGGGGGGACGACAATTGGCACGAGATGAGAGCATGAGGCACGAGACGCGAGATGTGCAGTGGGGTGCCGTCGATGCCGGATTTGCAAGTAGGTGCAACTATAAAATGCTCCGCGTTTAAAACTTGGTCGGTACATGTGGAAATGCCCGCATGAAGCAAAAATATTATTTCCAGGAAGTCTACTTTTTTGGATAAATTTTTACTTGTAAAAGCAGAGCCCCCCTCAGAGAAAATGAGGGCAAAGGTACAGCACACCTTCCTTGTGGCTTTTATTCGTGTCCCTATTTGTGTATAGATATGCACTGGCAATGACATTGAAGACGATTGATCTGCTCTAGATGCACGGCATGAAAAAGTGAAGATGCTTCCTTCATGTATAATCCACCATACTTCAGTTATTCACAATGCAGCTCCTGTGCTTAAACCGTGACGATATCGTAGCCTTAAGGAACATTGTTGCTGATGAAATAAATAGGCTTCACTTGTAGGCACTACCCACCCAACAAACAATATAGCCATGAAACTGCTTACAGACTTCAATGGCAAGATCTAATGTTCTCGTACAACAGCTGGTATACATGTGCTACTTGTAGGTTTTTTGTTCCAGACACTTTAAACACTTTATTTAAACTCTCAAAAGGGTTGCTTTGCCATGTGGTATGCAGTGTTTGTGACATTGTGCAGTGCATCGACGAACACAACCAAACAACAGAAATGATGGAAAAGAAATGATTTCAACCATTAGCAAGTTGACATAAAAGGAAGAGGGGATACAAAGTATGAACTGCAAGCTACGAGAGAGGAATTGAAGGAAGCAGTTCCAAGTCAAAGGAGCTGCTTTCCCCCTAAATAATGTCCACTGGGCGCTGTAGGCATCTAAAAAATATATCTTGAAGCCTAGCTGCTACCTAGTTAATCAACCTGCTTGGCCCCATTTTGCTTGACACTTCTATAGTCAGCTCTAATTCACTGTACCTAGATCTGGGACATAATACGGACCTGTGCTGTCTGGCAATTGTTTGTGCTACAACTATCTAGACAGTCCATGCCAAGTTTATCACGAGGCGCAACCCACTGACTCATTGACACCACATCGCAAGCCTTGTTGGTAAGGCTTCATCAGTGTAAAATAGCGCAGAAGAAAAAGGACGCAGAAAAAAATGAACAGGACCAAGCGCTTGGTCCAGTTTGTTCCTTTCTATATCATCAATGGTTTTGCACTGTTTCGCACTGATGAATTGAAACGTTTCGCCTTTCAGTTGTGGACAACATAATAAGCTTGATTGATTGAATAACGTATGCCTCGGGTAATCCTTGCGGTACCGTCAACAGAAAAAAAATTTGGTATCTACAGGGCGTGGCACAGCGGCGGGAAGCTGCATTCCTGTGCCGTCTAGTGTACCTTAGAGTGGTGTCGAGGCTATCGTACCCGGCCTCGATGATTAGCAACGGTTCTTTTAGACAACGCACCACTGCTGGATCTAATCTTGGAAGCCGTGGCTGATAACCTGAACACCATGCTGCACGTCATGGTAGGTGGCACAGCAATGCTGTATGCCGTAAAGCCTCTTGACCTTCAGTTTGCCGCCACTCCACCCTGCGCTGCAGGCCCCACAAACTTTTGCTATCAATAGTACATATTTAGTGGTCACTCACATGCCAGTCCTCTTGGTTCATTATAGTCGTTCCAGATGTGAATGATGCAGTTGGCGTGATTTTGCAAAACTTCCCACACTCACGGACAGCATCAACGAGGTTGATTGATAGATATGTGGGGTTTAACGTCCCAAAATCACCATATGATTATGAGAGACACCGTAGTGGAGGGCTCCGAAAATTTCGACCACCTGGGGTTCTTTAACGCGCACCCAAATCTGAGCACACGGGCCTACAACATTTCCGCCTTCATCGGAAATGCAGCCGCCACAGCCGGGATTTGAACCCGCAACCTGCGGGTCAGCAGCCGAGAACCTAAGCCACTAGACCACCGCGGCGGGGCAGCATCAACAAGGTGACCAAGAATTGTGACCTATATATGACAAAATTACATTTTATACTCTTTAGCTGAATACTGCCTAGCATTGTGAAAATTTTGTAGAGTAGATATTGTAACAGGTCGTGACGTGGCCGAAGACAGGAGACTTTGCATTGGAATTTTACTGTTTATTTGGGCGAACCTGTGCCCGTTAAAAGGAAAGTCCGATTACAATAGCAGTCTTGGACTGATAGCGGCGAACGAAGCGTCGGCCGTCGATCAACTACTGACAAGCGGCGAAGCGCGTCGGCATTAATACTCTTGCCGTCAAATGTTCTAGCGTTATCGCTGGCGGTGGCGTAGGTTCCAGAACAATCTGTACCGTTCGCACAGTGGGCGCGATCTTATCGAAATGATCTACTACAGTCCGGAACCTTCTCGAAAACTGCAGGCGCGGTTTGCGCTGAAAAGTTTGTTGTGTTTTGGGACGATACCAAAAACTTGGGAAATGGAACGTGGCATTGTCCCCCTCTGAAAAAAAAGGCATCGTCCCGATGCTTTAACTAGAGATGAAGGTACAATAATAATGCAAGAAAGTACAATGAATAAATTACGATACAACAATAATAAAAAACACTATTTCAGTTTGTTAACGCGCATGAAACGGCTTGAGGCGCGCGACATGGACGACTTCAGGTCGCGATCGGCGTCGTTGAGAGTTCGTGATGCCGTCGGGGACAACCTCGTAATCAAGTGGGCCGAGACGTCAAACCACCCTGTACGGTCCGAAGTACCGTCGCAGAAGCTTTTCACTTAGTCCACGTCGGCGTATCGGCGTCCACACCCAAACACGTTCACCGGGCTGGTATTCCACGAAGCGTCGTCGAAGGTTGTAATGGTGGCTGTCGGTCATCGGTTGATTCTTGATACGGAGACGCGAAAGTTGTCGGGCTTCTTCTTCGGCGCGTTGAAAGTACTCGCTCACATCGAGGTTTCCTTCGTCAGTGACGTTGGGTAACATGGCATCGAGCATCGTTGCCGGGCTCCTTCCGTAGACCAATTTGCATGGAGATATCTGCGTCGTCTCCTGCTCCGCCGTGTTGTATGCCAAGGTCACATACGAAAAAATGGCGTCCCACGTCTTGTGTTCGACATCGACGTACATTGACAGCATGTCGGCGATCGTCTTGTTAAGCCGCTCGGTGAGGCCGTTGGTCTGTGGGTGGTACGCTGTCGTCCGGCGGTGGTTTGTTTGGCTGTATGCCAAGATCGCTTAGGTTAAGTCGGCAGTGAATGCCGTTCCTCTGTCGGTGATAAGGACTTCCGGGGCGCCCTGACGTAGGACGATATTTTCGACGAAGAACTAGCTACCTCGGATGCACTGCCTTTTTGGCAGGGCTTTTGTCTCGGCGTAGCGGGTGAGGTAGTCGGTAGCTACCACGATCCACTTGTTTCCGAAAGCCGACGTCGGGAACGACCCCAGTAGGTCCATACCAATCTGCTGGAAAGGTCGGCAAGGTGGATTAATTGGCTGCAGAAGTCCCGCTTGCCTTGTCGGCGGTGTCTTGCGTCGCTGACAGTCCCGGCATGTCCTCACATAACGAGTGACGTCGGTGGTAAGACGTGGCCAGTAGTACCTTTCTTGTATCATCGCGAGCGTGCGAGAAACACCGAGGTGCCCTGCCGTCGGATCGTCGTGCAGGTCCTGCAGGAGTTCTGGTCGCAGAGCTGAAGGCACCACAAGGAGGTACTTAGCTCGAAGCGGTGAAAAGTTTTCTTTTGTAGAAGAACGTTTCGTAGAAAGAACGACGCAAGTGCACGCTTGAATACCTTCGGGACTTCGGCGGTCCTGCCTTCGAGGTATTCTATTAGGGCCTTAAGTTCCGGGTCGGCCCGCTGTCGTTCAGCGAAGTCGTCGGTAGTTATCGTTCCCAAGAAGTAGTCGTCATCCGGGTCATCTGATAGCGGTTGGTCGACAGGCGCACGAGAGAGACAGTCGGCGTCGGAGTGTTTTTTGCCGGACTTGTAAATGACAGTAATGTCATATTCTTGAAGTCTGAGGCTCCATCGTGCGAGGCGACCTGAAGGGTCCTTCAAGGTGGCTAGCCAACACAAGGCATGGTGGTCGCTCACATCTTTGAAGGGCCTGCCGTAGAGGTAGGGGCGAAATTTCGACGTAGCCCAGATGATGGCGAGGCACTCCTTTTCTGTTGTGGAATAATTTGCTTCTGCTTTGGATAGTGATCGGCTGGCGTAACTAATAACCCTTTCAAGTCCGTCAGCCCTCTGCACAAGAACGGCGCCAAGACCTACGCTGCTTGCGTCAGTATGTATTTCTGTCTCGGCGAATTCGTCGAAATGGGCAAGTAACGGAGGCGTCTGGATGCGATGTTTAGGCTCCTGGAAAGCGTGTTCCTGTGGCGTTTCCCACTTGAACTCCGATTCGGCCTTGATAAGGTTAGTGAGAGGATCGGCGATGCAGGCGAAGTTTTTCACGAACCACCTGTAATAGGCGCACAGGCTCAGAAATCTGCGCACGGCCTTCTTGTCAGTGGGAGGCGGGAAGTCGGCGATGGCGGCTGTTTTCCGTGGGTCGGAACGAACTCCAGACTTGCTGATAACGTGCCCCAGAAACAAGAGCTCTTAATATGCAAATCTGCACTTTTCTGGCTTCAGTGTGAGTCCGGACGTTTTGATGGCTTGAAGTACAGCTTCAAGGCGCCGAAGATGCTCGTCGAAACTCGAGGAAAACACGACGACGTCGTCCAAGTACACAAGGCAAGTCTGCCACTTCAATCCTGCCAGTACTGTATCCAAAACGCGTTGAAAAGTTGCAGGCGATGAGCAAAGGCCGAAGGGCATCACCTTAAACTCGAAGAGGCCGTCCGGTGTTATAAACGCCGTCTTCTCTCGGTCTCTTTCGCCGACTTCGATTTGCCAATAGCCAGTCTTGAGGTCCATTGACGAAAAATACTTGGCGTTATGGAGCCGATCAAGTGCGTCGTCTATGCGTGAGAGAGGATACACGTCCTTTCTTGTGATTTTGTTCAGGCGGCGATAATCGACGCAGAAACGTAGGGTCCCATTCTTTTTTTTTCACTAATACCACGGGGGATGCCCATGGGCTCTTGGACGGCTGGATAATGTCATCCCGCAGCATTTCATCAACTTGTCTCTTCATAGCCTCACGTTCCTGCGTCGAAACCTTGTACGGACTCTGACGGAGTGGTCTGGCATTTTCTTCGGTTATGACGCGATGTTTTGTGATTGGGGTCTGCCGAATTTTCGATGACGACGAAAAGCAATCTTCGTATTGCAGGAGCAAGGCCTTGAGCTGTTCTTCTTATCGTTCGGAAGTCTGGGATTGACTTCGAAAGCTATGGAAGGGGCTTGGTTCCTCTGAGCAGGTTCCGCAGAATCGGCGAGGGCGAAAGCACTGGTGGCTTCGACAATTTCTTCGATGTATGCGACCGTTGTTACTTTGTTCACATGTTTGTACTCATTGCTGAAATTCACGAGCATAACCGTTGCTTTGCCTCCCCGCAGCTCTGCAATTCCTCTTGCGACGCAAATATTTCAGGTGACCAACAGATGCTGACTGCCTTCAACGACGCCTTCCAAGTCAGGTGATTTAGGAGCGCCGACTGAAATAATGACGCTTGAGCGAGGCGGAGTGGTGACCTGTTCTTCCAGCACATTCAAGGCATGGTGTCCTGACGGCGTGCGCGGTGGTAGTGCTTCTTCTGTGGATAACGTTATCGACTTTGTTTTTAGGTTGATGACAGCACCATGGAGGCATAAGAAGTCCATGCCGAGGATGACATCTCTTGAGCAACGCTGTAGGACTACGAAGTCTGTCGGATAAATACGGCCGTTAATGGTGACTCTCGTTGTGCAGATTCCTGCAGGCGTTACGAGATGACCTCCGGCTGTGCGGATTTCAGGGCCTTTCCAAGCTGTCCTAACTTTCTTTAACTTCACGGCAAACGACCCACTGATGACAGAATTGTCGGCTCCAGTATCGACGAGAGCGGCCACACTGTGGCCGTCGATAAGAACGTCGAAGTCGCTAGTTCGCCGTCTCGCATTACAGTTAGGACGTGGCGTCGGGTCACGGCTGCGTCGGCTTGTTCCGCTGCTTCCATGTTGTGTCGTCAGGCCACCTTCGGTAAGTGAGCTTTCTTCGTCAAGGCTTTGCCTGGTTTGCGTTGTGTTCGGAATGCTCCGTCGCGGCGTCGTCATCGTCGGAGGATCTTCGGTAGTTCGTCGCACAGCAACCGCACCTCCACCGGTTGCGGCCCTTAGTTTCCCGGATACGGGCTAGGAGATCGGCCCCGCGTTGGGCCAGAGTACTGCCGGGGGTGCGGTGACATGCGGCGGCTGGGCGATGGTGAACGGGAAGGACTTCCTGTGTCCATTGAGTTCTTGCCAGGTAGTCGGCGATGTCACGTGGCCGAGCTCCTGGCTGTGGACGCGGTGCATTGACGGCGAAGCCACGCAGTCCTATCTGTCGGTACTGGCAACGGCGGTATGTCTGCCCGGCCTCGCCGCAGTGGTAGCAGAGCGGGCGGTTGTCAGGTGCACGCCAAACGTCCGTTTTCCTCGGCGCGCTGCGCTGGCCCGCTGGGGAATGGTAGGACGTCGGTGGGGGTGGTGGCGGCGGTGGCGTCTGGCGACGGAAGTGTGACGGGGCGGCATTTTGGCGTGGACGGGGAGGAGCGTTGTGGCGGCGTAGCTCATAGTTTCTGGCTCGGGCAGCGGTGTTTAGGGAATTTAAAGCGATTGCCGGACTACTTCTCGCACAATGTCGGCTATCAAATCCACTTGAGGCTGCGCCGAAGGCAACAGTTTGCGCAGCTCTTCCCACACGATCGCTCAAATCGTTTCACGCAGGTCTTCGGAGTCACTGGCTTGAGCAGCAGTGAATTCTGGAGTCAGGCGACGATTATACTGTCTGGTGCGCATTTCCAGGGTTTTTTCGGTGGTGGTCACCTCGGATACAAATTCTTGGACGGTGTTCGGTGGATTCCTCATTAGTCCCGCGAAGAGCTCCTGTTTGACCCCTCGCATGAGGAAACGAACTTTCTTCTCCTCAGGCATGTCTGGGTCAGCGTGACGGAATAGGCGGGTCATCTCCTCTGTGAAAATTCCAACCTTTTCAAATGGGTACCTGAACCCGGGTCTCTAGTAGAGCAGCGCCCCTCTCTTTGCGCGTGACGCTCACGAACGTTTGCAGAAATGCGCCGCAGAAGACATCCCACGTTCGGAGCGTGGACTCCCGATTCTCTAGCCAGGTCCTTGCGGTGTCTTCCAGGTAGAAATACACACGGCGGAGCTTTTCTTCGTTATCCCAGTGGTTGAGGGCGGCCACAGGGTCGTATGTTTCTAGCCAGGTTTCCAGGTCTTCAAACGATGACCCATGAAAAATTAGTGGTTCCCTGGGTTGATGCATCACCATCGCGGGCTGGGACGCTGCGGTTGTCATTGTCGCTGCAGTCGCGGTCATGGCCTTGGTCTTCCGCGCCTTGTCTTGTAGAAGCCCGCACTCCGGTGGTAGCCCTTGCTGTCGGCGGCTTGTTCGCTGCTCCTGGTTGGCGTCGGTGTCTTCTCCGCGACGTTGGCTGGGTTCACGGCTTGACGGAGGCGTCCGGTACATGAACTAAGCAGCACCTCCACCAGATGTCACGGGGTCGTGACGTGGCCGAAGACAGGAGACTTTGCGTTGGAATTTTACTGTTTATTTTGGCGAACCTGTGCCCGGTAAACGGAAAGTCCGATTACAATAGCAGTCTTGGACTGATAGTGGCGAACGGAGCGTCGGCCGTCGATCAACTACTGACAAGCGGCGAAGCGCGTCGGCGTTAATACTCTTGCCGTCGAATGTTCTAGCGTTATCGCTGGTGGTGGCGTAGGTTCCAGAAGAATCTGTACCGTTCGCACAGTGAGCGTGATCTTATCGAAATGATCTACTAAAGTCTGAAACCGTTTCGAAAACTGCAGGCGCGGTTTGCGCTGATAATCGTGTGGTGTTTTGGGACGATACCAAAAACTTGGGAAATGGAACGTGGCAATATAGTCAACTACCTGACTTGTGAAGAAAAGCGAAAAAGGTCATAGTAGTGAAGGCAAGTCGACCACAAGAAACCATAAATTATGGAGCCCATCATTTTTCAGCAATACAAAAGGCATGCCTCAAACTAGTGCAGCCAATTTTTCGGAATTAATGTACTCATATCTTGCTTACTTCTATAAAAGACAATTGGTGAAAAGCTGGTTTGAAGGTCTGCAAGAAAATTGTACAACAATTTAAGAAGTGACTAATCCATTCGTGGCAAAAAAGTTTAACATCCTTCATGGCAAACCAACTGCCTTCAAACGTACTGGCTGAGCTCACTACTTGAGAACTTCATAATCCCGCTATATTAGCCCCCTGGATTAGATGCTAGGTCAATCTTCTTCTTTGGGCAACTCCTGGACCCACAAGGAGGCCCCTATACCTTGGTGTTCTCATGCTTTCTAGAGCTGACCAGAAATTTTTCTTCCAACAGTAAACCACGCAGAACACCATAAAGAAGTAAGGGCCCGCCTGAAATTCCCCCGAATAGCCCGAACAGAGCTTCTTGGATCGCCTAAACCCTTTTCTAGGAAAGAAACCGCGCCCCTGAGGCAATCACAATTACATTTCCTGCCAGTTTACTTTACACTGCAGGCCCCAAATGCACCTTATGGCGAAGCTTACAGTTTTATACTGACTTTAGGACAAACATACTGGCACTGCCCCAGAGCCAATATGCTACAACGCGAATCGATCCACTCTAACAGACTTACATGGGAGGCCTGGGTTGCAAATCTGGGCGAAACAACCTCTTCATGAACTATGCTCCTTAACCATGTAGTAACTATCTTAAGGAAGGTGAGTAAAGCCTCAACCTAAAGCTTACACCCAGATTTAGGTGTCAAAAACAAGTTATTCATCTCTCTCTCTCTTCATTGTTATCTTGATGGGGTGTTGACAGTTGTCATAGGACCACCACGTGTTGTACCTTTCTTCATAGAAAAGTCACACAGGTGGCCCAAGAACTCACGAATGTTTCAAATATGTCCCAGGCAAGATTTTGTAAAGTACTACTCTAATTACGCCATGGTCGTTGGGATTCAGGCAATTTTGTGGCATGGACACTCTTCTTTTTTTAAAGCATCAACACTCTCTTATGGTGCCAATGGTTCAACAGTCTTTGCGTACACGTGCATTACAGGAGTCACAAGCGAAGTCCTTTAGCTTTGTCAGCATAGGAAATTTCTTTGTCCACTTACCAACCCAAAGCTAATATGCAGCCCCAAATGACGGTGAATTTGTCCTCATGAGTTTGGAACCACGCAAAAGCCATTTAATGCACGCCGTACGTCATGTTAGCCAATATATAGGTTTGGTGACACGTGCCAATTTTGGTGGCTTGCTTCTACTCTGTCAGCTGATCTTTAAGAAAATACAAATTATTGGTACCACAGAAAGTGCCAGGATCTCTGAGATCGGACAGAACAGTCTAGCTTTATACTGCAAGACGACGCAGACGGCATAAATTTATAGTAACTTCAGTCAGTGTCGTTCCTTCTCTTTGGCAAGAAGAAGTTATTATGCTGTCTGGCTGGGTTGAGCTGTGGCAGCTATGTACAGTAGGCCGTTCAGCTGAAATAAGACAAGAGCCGACACATGTCAGCCTTCAAGTTTTATTTTTATTATTTGCTTTCGACATGCGGAAGCTCTGAGCTAAGGCTGTTGCAGGAATATACCAACAAGTAGGTAGATTGAGACGGTTTACACAAGGATGGTGAACTAAGTCACAGCAAAAATGACGATCCACGCAACAGCTTGTCCTAGTCTGCTCAGCGGTGGATAGAAAAAGTGAAGGCAAATGAAAAAAAAGTGGTGTGATTGTGAGGTCATTCACTGACAAACGTTTGTTGAATGTGGAATGAGTGTGGTGTATCTCATCCCCTTGTCATGTGGGAAGTTCTATATTAGGCAAACTGGAAGGTGTTTGAATACCAGTTTAATGGATCACAAGGCATCGCTGATGGTCCACCCATCGTCGAATCTGTGCCTACATTGCAGGAATTGCAAGTGTTACCCATTACTTTGCGAAACAAAGGTGTTGTCACGGCACAGGGAAAGGACAGCGAGAGAAGTTGCTGAGGCATTGTACATACAAAAATATGGGAACACATGTGTTTCGGGGCCTTCGGTGACTTTGCCCCAATAGAGATAGATTATCTCACTGCCAACCTCTAATCTTTCACGTATTATTTTTTTACTATTATAAGGGTGTTTATTGACTAAAACTAGCTGCCTGGTTCAAGGGGCGTCAGTCACTGTCACGAGCTCAGCTCTTTGTCGTAGTCGTCTTTGAGGTGCTCCGACTAGTTACTGTCTCTCCCTCTTACCCGCTACATTTGCCCCAGTGGTGATGAGGAGCCATCCTGGCGACTCACGGCGACGCAAGCACAAAGCGATCATAGTAAGCTTTTAAGCGGATGATGTGGACTGTCTCACGTCAACGGCATTGTCTGTGATCGGCAGGTGTCACTGGTTCGACGACGTAGTTGACTGGTGACGTACATTGAACGATGTGGTACGGACCATTGTATTTGAATGAAAACTTTTAGGAGGGACCAGGGGACTGGAATGGAACCGAAAGCCATACAAATGAGCCTACGGGGAAGCTGTGAGCAAGCTTGTATGGGTAAAGTCATTCTTTTTGGAAACCTTGTACGACCGACGTAAATGAACGCACTAACTGGTGGCACTCTTCGGCACACTTAACAAGTTCGGAGGCTGGGCGGTATTCTGAGGCATCTGGGCGGTCAGTAAGCATTGTGTCAAGCGTAGAAGAGTGCTCACGTCCGTACAGTAGGAAAAAAGGTCAAAACCCAGTAGTTGCTTGCATGGCTGTATTATACGCATGCGTCACGAAAGGGAGCACCAAGTCCCAATTAGAATGGTTGGAGGATATGTACATAGAAAGCATATCAACGAGCATGCGGTTAAAGCGCTTCGTCAAACCGTTCATCTGTGGGCGATACTTTGTAGTAGTGCGACGAATAATATTGCACTCACTGAGAAGCTCCTGGACGACTTGCGATAAAAACGCACGCCCACGGTCGCTAAGCAGCTCACGTGGCACGCCATGGCGAAGGACAAAGCTACGCAAGATGAACAAGGCGACCTCACCAGCAGCAGAGGCTGGCAAAGTGGTGGTTTTAGCGTAACGGGTTAGGTGGTCAGCGGTCACAATAACTTGGCGATTTCCAGCAGGAGTAGAAGGTAGTGGGCCGTAGAGGTCGATGCCGATTCTATTAAATGGCCGAGCTGGAAATGGCAATGGTTGTAATTGGCCAGAGCCATGACAAGTTGTTTTCCGTCGCTGACCCTCAGTGCAGGAGCGTATGTACTTGCGAACGTACGAGTACATTCTACGCCTAAAAACTCGCTGGCGAAGCTGGTCGTATGTTTTCCAAATGCCAGCATGCACGTTTTGAGGGTCTGCGTGGAAGTACGCGCACATGTTGGAGCGCTATTGGCGAGGTATAACAAGAAGCCATTTCTTACCATCCGGCTGATAGTTGCGATGGTACAACATGGCATCCCGTATCGCATAATTGGGAATTTGCTGACGTAGTGCACGAGGAACGCTGGCGTGGTGTCACCGAACACTAGGAGAGAACGTCGATGAGCGAGGCTATCTAAGGGTCCTTGCGTTGTTCCGAAGGGATGTCATCGGTATCGATGCTGTCGATGGTAGCTTCGGCAAAGGAAACAGGTTAAACGGCTGAAGGCAGGGGCGAACGAGAAAGAGCATCTGCGTCAGTATGCTTGCGGCCTGAGCGGCAAATGACATGAATATCAAAGTCCTGTAAACGTAGCGCCCAACGTCCAAGCCAGCCCGAAGAATCCTTCAATGAAGCAAGCCAACAGAGTGAATGATGATCTGTCTCTACTTCAAATGGGCGTCCATATAAGTAAGGACGCAATTTTTGTAATGCCCAAAGAATGGCCAAACATTTCTTTTCAGAAACCGAGTATTTGTGCGCTGCCTTAGTTAGGGTGCGACTGGCATACGCAACTATGTAATGTCCAATGTCCGGAGACGAACGTAGAGTAGCAATACGATTTATTGCTACATATTGTCACAAGTACGACGGTACAACAGCAAATAAAAAGGAAGAGACAGGGCGGCAGCCTAGACATGCAGCTTTATACCGTTCGCAGTCGGGTCACATGATTACTGGCAGCTGGGCTGGCCGCGTTATCGACAATACGTGGCGCTATCGCATACATGACATTTCCTCCCGCTTAAATTGTGGGGAGCTACAGTTACACAAAATTAAGATGACGTGCACGCAGCGATCTGGCGCTTGTCCACTGCGTACTAGATATCTTCGTACGTGTGGTGCTGCCTCGGAGGCTGCGGGCGCTGCCATAGGTGTCTCCACAGTGGCATCCAAGAACTCCCAGAAGGTGTCCTTGTTCTCCTCACCATCGGAGGCGTCAGCTGCACCCAAGAGAAGCTGATCTTGGTGGCGATGCCGCACGGCCAGGCCCCGTGGCATGTGTACTTTGACGGCATACGAAACTGGTCCTTTCTGCCGCAATACAGTACCCGGAAGCTATCTTGGTGGTCCCCTGTAATTTCGAACAAGAACCCCGTCGCCTACAGCAAATTGTCGGGCTTCGGAACTGTATATGCTGGACTGAATAAATTGCTGGTGGCAAACTAATTCTTCTAATCCTGGCTTGAGAATGTCCAGTCTGGAACGAAGACGGCGACCGAACATAAGGTTAGCCGGCACTTCCTTCGTCGTAGCGTGGCGTGTAATCCGATAAGCAAGCAAGAAGCTGTCAAGGCTAGCCTGCAGGTTTGCAACATTTAGATTTTTCTTCACGGCCGTCTTTAGGGACTGAACAAAACATTCTGCCAAGCCATTCGAACTTGGGTGATAAGGCGCTGTGTTGACGTGGCACGCTCCTATCTGTCGAACAAACGTTTGGAACTCGGCATACTTAAATTGTGGGCCGTTGTCTGACACGATCGTTGCCGGATAACCAAAATGGCTAAACAATTCGCGAAGACGATCGATGGTTGCCGTGCTAGTAGTGTTTTTCATGATGCACTCCTCTGGTCATTTAGAATGTGCATCAACCACAACTAGAAACATGTGATGCCGAAAAGGCCCAGCTAAATCGATGTGTACTCGCTTCCAAGGGGATATTGGCCGCGACCATGGGTGCAAAGGAGCACTGTTAGGGGCACTACGCGGCTCCTGGCAAGGTTTGCATTCTTTGACATCAGACTCGAGATCCGCGTCAATTGAATGTCACCAAACATAGCTGTGGGCCACCTCTTTGGATCGCACAATACCTGGATGACCATCGTAAAGTTCTTGTAGCACCAGAGACCTCAGCTTTGCAGGCACCAATACGCGCATTCCCCACAGGAGACAGCCTTGGTGTGTGGTCAGCTGTGTCCTCCTGCCGAAGAAAGGCTTGAGCTCAGCATCGTCCGTAAAGTTAGACCACCCCGTACTTGTGAGCTCGAGTATTCTTCAAAGAAGCTGGTCATGTGAGGTTGCACGTGCAATATCTTTGTGCATCACCGGCATTGATTGCAAGCGTAACGAGTAGAACGTTTCTTCTGCCTCATTAGCAGATTGCTGACGAACCGGCAAGCGCTACAAGCAGTCAGCCTCTAGATTCTCGTTTGCCGGTCGAAACTTCAAGGTGTACGTGTAGGCAGATAACGTCTGTGCGCAACGTTGAAGTCTTGCTGCTGCCAAGGTTGGTATGCCATACTTTTGAACCCAAAATAGCCTGCAGTGGTTTATGATTTGTTATCAGCGTAAACGAACGCCCGAACATATAGTAGTGAAACTTTTTAACGCTGAAGATGATTGCTAACGCTTCTTTCTCGATCTGGCTATACTTCTGCTCAGCATCGGACAGAGTCATTGAAGCGTAAGCAAAATGGCGAACGGTTTCATCAGCAAAAATATGAGAACGCACAGCACCTACCCCGTAATGAGATGCGTCGCAAGCCATTTGAAGCGGTCTTTGCGGATCATAGTGAGCCCGAATCTCCGATGATACCAACACAGCCTGAATGTCGTCAAAAACTGTTTGGCATTCGCTGCTCCATGCCCAAGCTTGGTCGTCACGCAGGAGTTTGTACAGGGGATGGGCTAGTGTAGCCAGTTGAGGTAGAAATTTTCCGTAGTAGCTTACGGCTCCAAGCAAAGAACGAAGCTGCGGCTTGTTCTCCGGTGCTGGCGTGGCTACAATGGCATCAATCTTGTCCGTCGTGGAATGTATGCCATCTGCACTCAACTTGTGCATCAAGTAGGTTCATTCCTTCTGAAAAAAAAAACGCATTTCTGAGCTCTTAGTCGAATTCCTCGGCATTTCAAACGGGTTAGAACTGCTTCCAAGTTCTGTAGGTGTTCGACTCCAGTCCTTCCGGTCACTAGGATATCGTCCAAATAGCATGCAACACCTTTGAGACCCGTAAGCATGGTGTACATTACTCGCTGAAATATACCAGGCGCCGAAGACACGCTGAAAGGTAGCCGGTTTCCGGCGAATAGTCTTTTCGTCGTAAACGAACAGTCAGAACACGACGCGCTGGTTCCGCTAGCACAACCTGTTGATAGGCCCTGTTCAAGTCAATTTTTGAAAAAAAATTCTTTTCCTCCACTGAGTACAGCGAAAACTTCTTCAACATGTGGTAAAGGGTAGCGATCTGTTTCTAGCATAGGGTTTATAGTAGTCTTGTAGTTGCCACATAGGTGGATGTTTCCGTCTTTTTTTACCACAGGCACTACCGGTGTAGCATACTCGCACGTGGCTAGAGGTGTGATCACACCCATTGACTGCATTTTGTCAAGCTCTTTTTCACTGCTGAAATTAGTGCGAAAGGCACACTGCGCGCCTTCAAAAACTTTGGACGAGCGTCCGTTTTGAGAAAGAGTTCTGCCTTCTCCTCCGTGATGCATCCCAATTCTTCCTTGAAAAGGTCACTGTACTTCTGCAATAGCTTGCTAACCTCTACTTTTGCTTCCTTGCTTGTCGGCTCCCGTGCCGAGCAGAGCTTGTTGCAGGGAAATACAGCGCTCCAGTCGAGGAGCACGTGCTGTAACCACTCTCGGCCCAGAAGTGCCGGTCCTCCCTGCTCAGTGGCATACAAGAGTAATGAACACTTTGCCCATTATGGTCAACAACAACTTCAGCCGTTCCTGTTGGTTCGACTAATGTACCTGTGTAAGTGCGTAGACGGAATCTTGTCGTGCGCAACTTCAAAGAGGGGAACAACTGTTGCTGTTGCCCCCTCAGGGGCGCCTATGAAAGCAGGCGTTTGGTGTGTAGTGACACCATGGACCCGAGATAATGGGAGGGGGGGGGGAAGGTTTCGCGGCTCCCTCCCACGCCTAGCCGTGCGTGGTTTTGCTGTGTCCGGGGAAAAGGGGATCCTGGGGGTTGAGCTGACGCTGGGATATTGGACCTTTAATGCCCCTAGGCAGAGGCAACACATCCTTTTAGCCCCGGCTTCACGTAGATGGCACCCCCGGATTGACCCGCCTGGGAGGAATCGGCAGCCGCCTTTTCCTGTCTCCCCCTCACATCTTCGTCTTTTCTCTTACATTAAATCTTTCCTGTCCTCTACTTTCTTCGATTGACTTCCGTGTTTTCTGGCGGCAAGGGTTGACCCCGTGTGGCTATCCTACCTTGGATGCACCATATTCGGTTATAGTAGTGGTGTACAGCTGGCGTCTGCGGGGCCTGTGCTTACAGACCCTGCAGCGTCCCCTTGTAGGACTCCATGGTGAGTGGCTGGCACCGCTGCCGAAAATAAACGTTTTCATATGGCTAGTTCCTTCCCCCCACTCCCTGATCGCCTTCAGAAAAGAGGGCGCACCAATGAAGTCTTCCAGTTTTTGGCCACCAGAGAGTATCCTTTCCCCGATTCCACGTTATCCACGCTGGCACACCCGGCAGACCAGTGCGAACACTTTCACCTTTTCTAGTTTCGAAGTCTTTGACAGAAATCTTAGGCCAAGGATATAAAGCATCGAGAATGGCAAGTGGTGACCTCCTGTTGAAGCTCCGCGAACAGAAAGAATATGAAAAACCGTCTAATCTAGTGAAATTTGCAGATAGCAAATTAATAGTAACCCCACACCGAACCGTGAACACCACCCGTGGCGTTGTTTCAGATGATGACCTGTTAGGGCTGATGGAGGCTGAACGCCTGGCGGGTTTCAGTGAACAGATTGTCATCAACGTGAAATGAATTAGGATGATGCGTGATGGCAAAGAAGTCCAGACTAAGCACCTGATACTTACTTTCAATTCAAGTGTACTGCCCGACTCCGTTGAGGCTCAAATGTGAGCGGTTCGGCCACAGTTCACCGAACCGAAGAGGCCGCCTAACTTGCGCCGAATCCAGTGCTGAGGAACACACATCTGAAGCGCGTGAAAACTCTCTTTACTGTGCAAACTGTAATGGGGAGCATGCCGCATTCTCACGGTCATGCCCGTGCTGGAAAAAAGAAAAAGAAATTGTCACAATTAAAGTAAAAGAAAAAATTTCCTCTAAGGAGACACGAAGGCAGGTGTCCTACCTACCAGAAATCAGCTTTGCCGAAGTGGCGCGTCAGGGGGCAGCGCCACGACAGCCTCCGGCAGCTGTCTGGCACACGCGTAGTGAGCCGGCGGTGACGCCATCCGCCCCCTCAGCGGTAGCAGCCAGTGCTGCTCCACCATCCAAGAAGGACCCACCAACCTCCGTGCTGGGGGCCGCGAAGGCCTCGTCTTTTGAGGCGAGGCTCTCAAAACAATCGAAGTGCTCCCAAGAGCGCGTGTCTAGTGCCTCGCAAGAGGCAATGAACACAACACCGAACGTGAGGGCGCAGCAAGCGCCTAAGGATCGGTGCGACTCCGTCGACCGATCTAAAAGAGAAAAATCTCGTGTCAGGACCCCTGGAAAGGGTCCGTGAGCTAATTTTCCATCCTTGAGCACACAGCACAAAACACATCTAAAATGGCACACAGATTTTACAGTGGAATGTGAGAGGACTTCTACATAACCTCGATGATAGTAAAGAACTCCTTAATAAACATACTCCAAAGGTGCTGTGTGTTCAAGAAACGCATCTAAAGTCCAGACAAACTTTCGAAAGCAATATGCCATCTTCCGCAAATACCGTGACGACGCCACCGCCTCGTCGGCGGTGTCGCTATAATAGTTCATAAATGTGTTGCCTGTAAGCAATTAAACCTCAAATCTTCTCTTGAGGCAGTTGCTGTCCGGGCAGTGCTGTTCGAGAAGCTACTAACAATTACTACCATTTACATTGCTCTGTACTATCAACATTGAAAGACACAATTTCAAAGCTACACTGATGAACTTCCTCCGCCATATATCGTCGTTGGTGATCTAAATGCACATAATCCCCTGTGGGGCGACTCCCGTTTGGATGCACGAGGACGCCTAATAGAACACTTTCTGTTTTCGTCAGGTGAATGTTTACTTCACAAAAAAGAATCAACATGTTGTAGCACTACGCACAACACATATTCTTCTATAGACCTGAGTATTGTCTCGAGTACACTAATTTCATATCTGTAGTGGTCTGTGCTCAACAACCCCTTTGGGAGTGACCACTTCCCGATAATGTTGAAGCTAACTAAAGAATATACATGGTTCCTTGACGTTCCTCGTTGAAACACCAAGTCAGCCAACTAGGAACTGTTCCGAGAAAACACATTTTTAGATGGAGATGACATTGTTGATTTTAATATAGACGATGCTGTGGCATACCTAACAGGTTTTAATATTGACGCAGCAGTGTCAATATTAGGCAGACTAACGGAATGACTAATAAGCGTCACATCTCATTGTGGAACGACGATTGTCGGAAAGCGCGCAATAGTCAAAATAAAGCTTGGAGATTACTCCGAAAATACCCAACGACTGAAAACCTCGTTGATTTAAACAGGTGAAGTCACAAGCCAGAAGAACGCGTCGTCTTTCAAAGAAAGAAAGTTGAAATAGGTACATCTCTGGTATCAATTCTTACACCGACGAATAAAAAGGCTTGGAATAGGGTAAACGAGTTAATGGGTCGGGAGTCGAACCCCCTACTTTTGGTAAATAGCAGAGGTGAGAGCCTGGAGGAGCAGGCGGACTGCCTAGGCGAACACTTTGAATATGTCTCAAGTGCATCAAACTATACAAAAACGTTCTTAAAACTCAAAGAACGCAAAGAGAGGCAGCCCCTTAAATGTAAACGTCCATCCAGTGAGACTTACAACTGCCCATTTACATTAGCTGAACTTAAGGCATGTCTTGCGTGCTGCAACAACTCGGTGCCAGGTGTCGATCGTATAACGTACGAAATGGTCAAGTACCTTCACCCCGAAGCACTAAAAACACTCCTAACCCTCTTCAATATCATGTGGGCAGCTGGGTATATTCCATTGTCATAGAAAGAAGCTATAGTCATCCCGGTACTTAAACAAGGCAAAGACCCGTCCTTGGCCGCCAGCTACAGGCCAATAGCACTAACAAGCTGTCTATGTAAACTATATAAGAAAATGATAAACCGGTGCTTAATCCACTTTCTAGAAAGTAACAGAATACTAGACCCCTTCAGTGTGGTTTCAGGGAGGGGAGGTCGACAATAGACCACCTTGTTCGCATGGAGGCATACATCAGAGATGCATTTATTCATAGGCAGTTTGTACTTTCGGCATTCCTAGACTTAGAGAAGGCGTACGATACCACACGGCGATTCGAGATTCTACGCGATTTTGCCGCCATGGGCATCCATGGGAACAGGCTAAACACAATTAAAAGTTATCTGTCTAACCGAACCTTTCGCGTAAATGTAGGAAATGCTCTCTCTAGATCATTTACCCAAGGGACTGGTGTTCCGCAAGGAGGCGTGCTTAGTTGCACACTCTCTTTTTTGTAAAAATGAACTCCCTTCAGTCAGTCATTCCAAGCGTGATGTTTTATTACGTGTATGTTGATGATGTGCAGATGAGTTTGAAATCATGCAATATGTCTATTTGCGAACGAAAAGTGCAGCTTGGAATGAATAAATTCTCTAAACGGGCGGATGAGAATGGTTTTAAAATAAACACCAAGAAAAGTACTTGCCTACTTTTTTCCAACAAACGAGGGTAATGCCACTACCAAATGTTGCGATCAAGGGAGACCAACACTCTATGAGCACCGAGCATAAATTCCTGGGAACCACTTTAGATTCTAAGCTGACTTTTATTCCCCTTATTAAAAATGTCAAAATGAAATGTTTGAAAGCGATGAACGTCCTAAAACTTCTATCACGTACAACATGAGGTAGAGATCGAAAGTGCCTCTTGAAGTTGTACAAAAGCCTTGTCGGGTCGCGCCTTGATTAGGCCTCTATAACATATCATTCCGCAACGCCAAGTGCATTGAAAAACCTAGATCCCGTTCACCATCTGGGTATGCGACTTGCAACCAGTGCTTTCAGGACAAGTTCAATCCAGAGCCTCTATGTAGAATCGAATCAGTGGTCACTTCACCTGCAGCGATTGTATAGCAGTTTCAAATATTTTATAAAGGACCGCGCAAACATCAAGCATCCTTCTTATTCAACTATAAACTGTATGACCACTGCCACCCTCTTCCATAATCGACCCGCAGTGAGAAAGCCGTTCTCTTTGCGTGTGAGAAACTTAAGTGAAGAAATGGGTGTTCCACTGCTAGAAGCTTGTCCTACGCCCACAGCGAAACATTTACCACCGTGGCAGTGGCAGCTTATACATTGTGACACCTCATTTGTCGAGATCACAAACACGCACCAGAAGCACATAATAAAATGCATTTCCGACAACTCCATTTCAACTACTCATGCGTAGAGTTTTATACCGACGCTTCTAAGTCGCATGCAGGGGTGGCTTATGCAGCCGTCGGACCATCCTTCTCGGAATCCGGTGTACTGCACCCGGAAACAAGTATATTTACGGCTGAGAGTTATGCACTATTGTCGGCTGTCAAGCATATACGGAAATCAAACATAAAAAAATCAATTATATTTACACACTCATTAGGCATCGTAAATGCATTAAGATCACTTTTTAGATTCAGAAACCCGGTAATAACTGAGTTGTATTCCATCCTGTGTACTGCGTATATGTCCAACCAGCAAGATACTATTTGCTGAATACCTGGCCATAGAAGTATCGAGGGGAATGTGTTAGCTGACCAAATGGCCACGTCAATTATATCGCGCTCTATGAATCCTACCGTTATTGTCCCTGCAACATACCTAAAATCCTTCCTAAGTAAGAAACTGCGAAGCCACTGGCAACGCATGTGGGACAAAGAAATAAATAATAAGCTGCACTTGATTAAGCCGCAGCTAGGTTACCGGCCCTCCGCTACGAGAACATGGCGAACTGATGTCCTATTCTGTCGCCTCAGAATAGGACCCACTGATGGTACCCATAGCTTTCTGCTGACTGGCGATGAACCTCCTACTTGTGGTAGATGTGGCGAGAGGCTAACCGTCCTCCACGTCTTCCTTGAGTGTCCGGAAGCTGAAAGAGAAAGAAAGAAGTACTTTCCTTTAGCAGACCGCTATCATCTTCCTTTACATCTTATTATGTTTCTCGGCGAACAGCCGCTTTTTGATGCAAAATCAGTTCTAAGCTTTTTAAAGGATAGTATTGAATGTTTTTAGCCCAACAAGTTTATAGCGCATTCCCTGTTCAGAGGATTCCGCTGAGATAGCAGCTTTCAATGAGCCCAGGCCTCCATGATCTTGTTTTAAGGACTCTGCCGAGGCAATGGTGCTCCACGCCAAGTTTTTATTTCACGTACGTATCACTTTTAAAGCATTTTATGTCTCCATAGCACACATCATATGTCATTGCCATAATATTACTATATGTATACTTTTACGCACCTACAGCGACATGTTTTTAGGTCTATTTACAGCCACGTCACATATGTTTTATCCACACTGCACATCGCATAGTTAATTATCATCGCTCTGGCACTGTTTTGCCATGTGTGGTCCTTTCGCCAATAAACTTCACTAATCAACTGTTGCTGCTGCCTGCGAGAAATTACGGATACCGCTGCTCCCGTATCCAACTCCCTTTAAAGTGGAATTTTGGTTATCAACAAGCGTACCTTTTTGGCATCTTTTGTCGAGCACGTCATGCCGTTTAGCATCATTTCTGTCGCCCAGTCAAGAACTTTCAGGCTGCATGCTCACGCCTCAGATAACTTCGCGTTCTCATCAGATTGACATATACGCTGGGTATGCCCTTTCTTGCCACAGCCGAAACACGTCGCCGACACATGTCTGCAGTTTTTGCTCACGTGCTTAAAAGAACCCCACCGCCAACACATGTTTGACGCTTTCTTTACGCAAGCATATTTTACGGCGTCTGCTTTATGCCCCGGCTTTTGTGCAGTTGCATGGTGTAAGTCAGAGACGCTTGTTGAGCTATGCACTTCTGCTGCACTTTTTGTTGCTGAATCCAATGCTAAAGCCTTTTCGACTGCATTTTGAAAGGTTAACTTCTTGTCTTCAGCAAACAGCACTCACTGAATACCTTGTCTTTGTAAACCACAGACGAATCTGTCCCTCAGTGCCTCGTCTAAGAAATTATCGAACTCACACGAACTTGAGAGGGAACGCAGTTCCGCGACCAAATCGGCAATGAATTCAGTCTCACGAAAAGACCATCGATAAAACTTCACTCTCTCACCAATTACTGAAGGCTTCGGTGCCAGATGGTCACCAAGCAATTGCCTGAGGGTACATTACGACTTGCTTGATGGAAGGTCAGGGGTGGTAAGTGACTTGAGTAGAGCGTATGTCTTCACCCCTCGTAGGCTCAGGAACGCGTGAACTTTGCCTCCGGTACTTTGTTGAAGTAGAGAAACAATGTCAACGGCTCGTCGTACGAAGTCCAGTCGCTTGAGGAGTCGTCAAAAGGCTCCATGTGGCCAATTCTTCCTACAACTTGCATGACTGGGTCTGCCATCCCTGCTTTTTCAGTAGCTCGCTATGTGTCGGCGACCGCCCCAGGAACTTAAATCTGGGTAGAACCTTTCTTCTGTTCTGTCAACGCCGCTGAAGGTTCGAATCGAATCACTTCGTTGCCAGATGTGATGTACAATGTTCGGAGACGAACGTAGAGTAGCAAAACGATTTATTGCTACATATTGTCGCAAGTAGGACGGTACAACAGCAAATGAAAAGGGTGGGACAGGGCGGCAGCTAGACGTGCAGCTTTATACCGATCGCAGTTTTGTCACATGATTACTGGCAGCTTGGCTGGCCGCTCTATCGACAATACGTGGCGCTATCGCATACATGACAAACTACATACTCCGGGAAGCCAGGCTTGCGTTTAGCAAAGACAGCGCCAAGTCCTATGCCACTGGCATCCATGTGCACTTCGGTGGGAGCAGTAGAGTCAAAGTGGCTTGAAAGGTGGTGAAGTAAGGAGATGGCGCAATGTCGCAAAAGTATTATCGCATGCTGGCGACCAATCAGAGTCTATCGTGAGTGATCAGCTGTGTCAGTGGTGCGAATATCGAAGCAAAGTTCTTCACAAAGCGGTGAAAGTACGAGCACAGTCCGACGAAGCTACTTAGTGCTTTCACGGTCGTAGGCTTCGGGAACTCAGCGACAGCAGGAAGCTTCTCTGGGTCGGGGAGGATGCCACGTTTTGAGACAATATGGCCAAGTATTGTGAGCTTCTGAGCTCCAAAGTGGCTGTTCTTAATTTTTAGTTGAAGGCCTGCGCTCGTGAGGCAGCTCAAGATTTTGCTGAGACGATGGAGTTGGCTGTCGAAATCAGGGGAGAAAACAATGATATTATCAAGTAGGAGAGGCATGTCTTACATTTTAGCCCACGTGAGACGCTATTCATCATCCTTTAATATCTGACTGGTGCGTTACAAAGGCCGAAAGGCATTACATTAAATTCAAATAGCCCATCAGGCGCCACAAAATCAGTTTTTGGATGATCTGATGGTGCCATGGGGACCTGCCAATAACCGAATTGTAGGTCTAGTGATGAGAAGAATTCAGCGCCTTGCAAGCAGTTCAGGGCATCATCGATGCGCGGCAGAGGGTATACGTCTTTAAGCGTGGCTTTGTTTGAACGGCGGTAATCGACGCAAAAGCGAATCAAGCCTTCTTTTTTCCTCAAAGGTACCACAGGTGAAGACCAGGGACTGCTGGACGGCCAAATGACGCCACGCTGAAGCATTTCGGAAACTTACTCAGTGATCACACGACGCTCAACTGGAGATACATGGTATGAACGCTGTCGCAGAGGCGCTTGGAAGCTGGTGTTAATGTGATGAACAACGGTGTGCGTCCGGCCTAAGGACGTCTGCTGCCAATAGAACGAGCCGCGAAACTGGTGAAGAAGTTCTAGAAGCTTCTCGCGCTGTGGTTTTTCTAGTTCGTCATCAATTGAGGGGCCAAACAAATTAATGTTTTCTTGAACAGGTGAACGGGCAGATGGCGTCAGTGCATTAAGCTGCAAATCACTTTCACCATCAAGGCCGAAGATGGAGGAAACGTCAAAGTCTTCGAATGTTCCAATACAATTTTCGTGACCCAAGGCTGTGGGAGACGGCAAGAGATTAGTGACAAACAAATTGGTAGCGCCCACTGAAATATCTAGAACTGCAGACGGCAACTCGAGGCTCTTGCGACTTTAGAATGTTTGGGAAGGCGTTAACAACACTGCAGGCTTAGACACATCGGCACAAGAAACAGGAACAAACGCTGCGCTAGTCGGTGGTATGTCGACTTTGTCAGCGACAAACAGCCTGTTCAACGGAAGTTCCGGAGACGAGGCACACAGTGCACAGAAGACCACTTCAGTACGAGCACAGTCGATAACCGCGTGATTATAGACAGAAAATCTCAGGCGAGGATCACATCATGAGAACGCGCCTGTAGCATAAACAATTGAACGGTATACAAAACATCTAGGATGAGAACGCGGGTGGTACAAGCAGCTCATGGTCGAATATGGTGAACAATGGCAGAAGGAGGGACAACCCCCTTGGCGTCATGATAACCTTCGGAAGCAGGCGGCAAAGTTTTAAATCAGTTGCCAAAACGGCAGCGCCAGTGTCCGCAAGCGCAAGGGTACGGTTACCATCCACAAAAACGTCGATGAGGTTTGTCGGAGAAAAGGGGGGACTTGATTTTTTCGACGACGACGCAGTTCGTGCCTTCAGAACTGCGGCATCTAGTTTTCCGCGTCTGAAGGGCCGGGTCGACGGCGCATAGGTGACAGGGAGCGACGTCGGGGAGATGAAGACTGGTGACTGATGGAGGGTGGTTGAGTGAACAACACGGCACGCCTTGTTGACGTGCCGTGTTGTTGAAGCGCCGAGAGTCATGCGACAATCTTGCATGGTGTGGCTGTGAACGAGGGGGTGGCGGCGGCACAAGCGAGCCACATGTCCTGCGTAACCGCAAGAATAGCAAATTGGGTGGTTGTCTGTGGTGCGCCACGGATTCGGAAATCCAGCTATTGCCCGGCTGAACGGAACTGGTGATGACCGAACAGGACCCGGTGAGGTTATTGTTTGTGCCATTTTAAGCACCTTCTCTAGCCAGGCGTCAGA